>NC_067399.1:254279996-254906038 GCF_016432865.1 Antechinus flavipes | reverse complement strand
ATCCCAGGTGTTTGTTACACAGGCGTTTTACACACTAAAGGTGTCTTTACAGCTTGGCTTGAGAGCTGGGGTGAGGAGAGGTCTTTTTAAATTGCACCTGATGGACCCCTAACACAAATAACCCCCACAGTTCCTCTGGGATTTGCATTTCTCTTGATTTAATTTACCAAAGTCTACTTTCCTTCCATCTCCTCAACCAGTCACTGTCCATAGCGTCAGACACCATGGTGCCCTCTCGTGGTAGTTCTGGGTTCCTGCGAGGAGACTAGCCAACTGTATTTGGTATTTTCAGCTATTTTGCCTTGTGCTTGTATATCTACCCCTGTGTGAATCTGTGCTATGGTTTTGTATCTGTTGAACTTTGAATCATACAGATATTGCATATTCTGTGTATTGTGTCAATTGCTGTCATATCTAGATACGATACCAAGAAAATTAGTCAAGATGAAAAGACATGGAAGGATTGGCATTTGCTTCACACTTACAGTGAGGGAACCATGACTCTTTCCAAGTGAGCACTTTGTGGATATCTTTATGTGTCCTTTAACTATTTTAAAAGTTTTTTTTGTGTTCAACTCTATTTTATTGATTTCTGAAATAGTTTGTATAAAGTTGCATATAGTCATGATAGTTGGAGATAAAAGTATTTTTTGAAGCTAAGTTTAGTCAAGTACATGTAACCATGTCACAAATTTAATCTTTGTTATTAAATTTTTGATTGCCTTAAAAAAATGTTGTTGTTGTAGGTATCCATGTAATTTTGTTTTGGTTGTTACTATACAGATATTTTGAATATCTTATCTGAGAACTTTATCTCATATTTCACTGAACATGAAGGCTATCCACCACTCAGTGTTTGTTGAGAATTTCCTTTTCTCCTCTCACCCTTATCTCAGATCACTTAGATACCTTCCCCAACCATCCCATCCCTTAACCCTGTCTTACATGAAGAGGAGGCCCTTTTTTCCATTTCACAAATAATCTGTCTTCTCTAACATATTGTTCCCATTATCATTTTTGCTCTCTCACTTAGTCTCTTTCTGTCTGCTGCCCGATTCTCTGCTGCTTGTAAATATACTCGCGTATCCCTCATCCTCAAGAAACCCTCACTTGTTCTGTTCATCCCCAATAGCCATCAGATCTTTCTCCCTGCTATGAAAGTTGTCTTCCTAATGTATAAGTCAGACCATGTCACCTCCCTATCCAGTAAACTCCAGCATATGTGACTAACCACATACTAATCACTTAGACTTTTGTAAAGTGGCAGATCTGTTTTGCCCTGATTATGCCAATTGTAGGATGGCACACCCTTCAAGACAATACTGAGATACTGAAGAAAGAAGGGCAGTCCCTGACAGCATGGAATTAAATGTTTTATTGGGGAGAGCTTAGTCACAGAGGGCAGCAGGACAATGCTAGATCTTTACACCACCCCCAGGCCAGGTCAGATATTATAGAATTAAGAAGGCATAGTGCCAGAGATAACCTATGATAACATGCAAGTTTTCTCATGGGATAGTTACAACTTTTGTTTTTTGCTATTTACATTATAGGCAGTTCACATTATCTGTAGCCTCATAGGTCGTGTTCTTATATTCTGGTCCCATAAAACAACTTTGTAAGCCTTAGTTTCTCCATCTGTAAAGATGGAGAGTATCTAAAGATATTTATTGACCTTTCTTGTTGAATTGTTGTTGTGAGATTTAAATGAGATAATGTGTGCAAAAATGTTTGTGGCAGCCTTCTTTGTAGTGGCAAGAAACTGAAAGCTGAGTGGATGCCCATCAATTAGAGAATGGCTGAATAAATAGTGGTATATGAATATTATGGAGTATTATTGTTCTATAAGAAACAAACAGTAGGATGATTTCAGAGAGGCTTGGAGAGATTTATATGAATCGCTGCTAAGTGAAGTGAGTAGAACCAGAACATTGTACACAGCAATAGCAAGATTATACAATGATCTATTCTGATGGACATGGTTCTTTTCAATAGCGAGGTGATTTAGACCAGTTCCAATAGTCTTGTGATGGAGAGAGAGGACCCAGAGAGAGGACTGTGAGAACTGAGTGTGGAACACAACATAGTATTTTTTTGTTGTTTGCTTTTTATTATTGCTTATTTGTATTTTGTTTTCTTTCTCATGTTTTCCTTTTTGATCTGATTTTTCTTGTGCAATATGAGAATTGTGGAAATATGTATATAAGAATTGCACTTGTTTAACATATTAGATTATTTCTCATCTAGGAGAGGTGGTGAGGGGAAGGAAAGGAAAAAAATTTGGAACAAAATGTTTTGCAAAGGTGAATGTTGAAAATTATGTATGTATATGTTTTTAAAATAAACAACTTTAATAAAAAATTTTAAAAAGGGTTTTTCTGACCTCAAGAAGGTATAAAAGCTAGTTATTTCAGATATACAGTCCTTCAGACACCATTTGAATAACATATTGATGGTGAACCTATTTTCCCCCATGGCAACCCGTTCTATTTTGGGGGAGCTCTTACTTTTGGGAAGTATTTTTTTATCTCAAACTTAAATCTGTGATTCTACAACTTCACCCCATTATATTTAGTTCAGTTCTTTGGTGCCAAGAAGTCTGCCTCCTCTTTCACACAGAAACCCTAAAAATACTTAAAGATAACTCTTATTCTCCTCCCAAGTCTACTCTTCTCAATGAAGACCACATTTTCTGGTCCTTTAGCCAATCCTCATTCATGGGAGTTGAGAATGGAGTACATATTATAGAATACTAAGTTGTTTCTCTACTAGTCTACATATCTCATATATTCTCCAGACCTCTCAGTAGCCTCTGGTTACTTAGCTCCATACTTTTTCTAGTTTGTGTTGTGTTGTGCCTCCTTGTGTTTTCTAGTTTATGTTGTGATTGTAGTCAGGCCCAAACTAGGATTTTCCTTTCGGAAAATGGAGATGTGTTTGTGTTTTACTTGGATTACTCAAATTTCATCCTGTCCCTCAGTATCCTTCTTCTTCACCAACACATGGAAACTCACCTTAGATGGCCCAGCTATTTAGAACTTCAGTGACTGGCAAGTATGTTCAATTTAGGGTAAAATCACATTCTGATTTTAAAAAAGATCAGGACTTCATTGGGGACATATAGTATAACTTTGAGACTGAGCTTTAATGAACCTAGATGTTTTCTTGTGATTTATTTGACCCTACTAGAAGGTAGTATTATTTAACCAGCCTAAGTTCCCTACTTTCCTTATCAGACTTTCTAAGCTCTCTGCTCCAATTAAATAGGTATATTTATTATTCCCTGAATTCAGCTTTCCATTTTCTACCTTTGTTCATTGCTCAGGCTATCCCACATGTTTGGGATGTACCCTCTTCTCACTTCTATCTCTTAAAATCTTCGGATCCTTCAAAGCTCAGCTCAGGTGCTAATTCCTTGACTATAGGAAGCCATCTTTCTAGATCCCTTGTAATTTTTTATTTCTCTGTCTCTCTTCAATTTAGGTTATTTGTTTATCTGACTAAATGTTGTAACTATTCAATAGGATATGAACTCTTTAAGAGAATGTGCCATTTTCTCTTTTGTCTTTATCCCCACTTCCTAAAACAATATTTGTTACATGCGTGTTGAGTTGATTAGCCTGGAGAATGAAGTTGACCTTGCATATAAAGCTGCTTTTGTAATTTGAAGTAAAGAGTATTATAAAGTTTCTCCCATCATTCCTTAGTCCTTCCTCTAGCAATCTGTTGTAAGTTCCCTACTAAACATTTGTTCCTTTGTGTCAGAGTAGTGATTTCAAACCTTTTTTGAATATAATTTTTTTCAATATTAAGTTTTGCAGGATTTCCTTTTTTTCCTCTTTCCTATAGTGGTTATCCTATTAGAATTGGTTGATTTTTAAAATGGATTTACAGGTCCTCCTTTACAGTAACTCCCTATCTGACAAAAGTATCTATTGACAAGTTCTTGGAAATAACCAGGGTTAAAAAAGGCATTGCTCTTATTAAAATGTAAATCTTCTTTGGAGTCATATCAGCTATTAAAATAATTCACTTACTTTGTCAGATCCTTTCCACCTGTCAGCCCAGTAAGAATTTCTCCCTGTAAAATGAATCATAGAACAGGTAAATTTTAATGGAAGGAAGCTAAATTTGGGCAATGCCACAGGAACATGGCTGGGGCTGTATAGAAAGGGTTGAGTGGCCCAGGCAACAATTCATTTTTTCAACAAATTAAGAGCAAAGGGATTCTGCATTCTTTAGTATTCTTCCCATCAGACTTGGTTGATGAATTGGTTAGTTTTGTTGAAATGCTTTTAAAATCTGTTACAAAGGGTAGCTCTCCAGGAAAGGAGGGGGAAAATGGTACATTTGCAAAAAAAAAAAAAAAAAAAAAAAAAAAAAAAAAAAAAAAAAAAAAAAAAGGTGATGCAAAATCAAAAGTTATCAATTTTTTAAAAGAATAAAGTAGAATATCTTCTAATCTCTTGTGTTCTTCCACTTAATATTTATGAATATAGCCCTCAGGGCTTTCTTTTCCCGCTCTGTGGACCCTGGCATCTTTATTTTCCTGAGTCCTTAGTAGTATACAGGCAAATGTGATAGTCATGGGTTTGGAGTTCTTCTTATAACCTTCATTTTCTCTACCTCTATGCTTTTGGCATATTCTAATTCTAATTTATCCCATTAGTCTTTCTGGGATACTTTTTTGGAGTTAGACTTCTCATGTTACTAAGAAGGAACCAGAGGCTCAGACAGCTCCTGAGCTGAGCTCTGAAGTGTTAGCAAAAGTAAGTTGGGAGAATTTGGAGCTGCCTTCAAATTTCTACTTGGTTTGTTTCAATGTAAAAACTAAAGTGGAATGACCATGGTTTTGTCCCAGGGCACCAAAATTTAGATGGCACTGACAAGACTTGAACTCTAACAGCTAGGGATAACTGAGTTTAGCAGATAGTGAACTAGAGAAATTAAATAAAAATAGAAATTTATACTACAAGGAGAACTCCTCTCTCATCTGGTCCAATTCTGTTCCTCCTTATTCCTAGGCATCCCTCCCAGCATTATCCCATGGTCTTTCCTTGCAATTCATAAATTAATTTGTTTATTTTAGGATGTTTCCTGTTTGGGGCACTAATATTTTTAATAATGGCTATGTTTGTTGTATCTTTCAAATGCCCAATTGAAAGCATGGAAAGGAGAGGGGATAATTCCTAAGGGCTTTTTCTGAAGGCTTTTGTTTACATCTGTCAATCAGTCCATAAACATTTATTTTGCACCTTCTATGCACTAAGCATTGTCCTAAGCAAGCAGGGATACAAAGAAAGGCAAAAGACAACCCCTGCTCTCGAGGAACTTATGATCTAATTGAGAAAAATAACACAAAAAGAAGATGAAAATTGCAAACAGAAATAGAAGGAAGAGGAAAGGTACATTTCATGGTGCTTAATGAAGTACAGGGGAGTGCAGCTGAGTGGAAAATGATAAGATGTCTGCCCTGGGATCCCTCCTTAGATGGGAGATCTGAGAGTTGTTCTCCACTGTTCAACCTCCACTCTAAGGATTCCTTCTAAGTTTTCCTAACTATGCTGATACCTATTCCTCTTATCTTGGTTTTCCCAGGATGGAGAGGCAGTATGAAATTAGAGATTTATAGAGCTGAAGTAAGGTTTCCTTGATTCGTAGGGATAGAAACACCAAACCATCTCCTGTCCCTGGAAGCAATGACAATCACAAATGCCTTTCTTCCTATCTTTCTAATCTCTAATTTTCAGAATTATATAGATTTTTTTTTGGAGGGGGATGTTCTTTTGCGTTTTCCCTTTTTTGAATTTTAAATTCCTTCTCCAGAGGATATGTTTTTTTTTTTTAAGAAGTCATTTATCCCAATCTTCTTCATTTAGGAAAAAAAAAAAACTGGAACCCATGGAGGAAAAGAGGCTTTTTTCAAGATCATATAATTGATTGTATTGGAGTCAGCGTGGGAACTCTCTTCTTCTAACTTTAAACTTTATGTTCTTCTCATGACACTATTCTGCTGACCCTTTTCCCTGATCCCACCATTGCCCAGATGTCCCCTTTCCTATAAAAATAGGCAGGATCAAGGAATAAAAAAATATAATCTGTGCCTCATCCCAAACATATACAGGTATCAACAAAGGTTCAGGGCATTAAAATCCTGGCATTTCAGTTCTGAGTTGTAAAAAGTTTCAAGCAGTCCTTGTCGCCACACCAGACTTTTATTGTTGTTATTGCTGTTGAGCTGCCTAATCACAAACCACCCATAGTTCTTGATAGTGTGAGGCTATGTACATAATTTGCTCACCTCAAAGCCAGGAAAATCAAGTCCTGTTTCTGCTAGTGCCTGTGTGAGCCTGGGCAAGTCATTTAATCTTTTAGTACTTAAGGCAACTAAAACACCAAGTTATAGAGAACATATCAACCTGATTGGTTGAGAAAATTTCCTCATTTGGGAATTCCCTATGCCAGTGAAATCACAGGTCTCTATCCCTGTTAAAATTAATATCTGACATGTATATAGAAGCTTAAGGTTTGAAAAGTACTTTTCATGGGACCACAGCATTAGAAACTGACAGCTGGAAAGGACAAGAGACAAAGAACAATTTCCTCAATTTACAGATGAAGTAACTGAGACCCATAGAGATTAAGTAAATGATCTCAGGTTATACAAATAGTAAAAGAGTCATAATTTGAACTCAGGTCTTATGATGACAAATCCAGCACTTTTTCCATAGTATTGAGCTGTTTTCACATATGCATGTTCTCATTTGACCTTCAGCAAATGCCTATAAGATAATTTTTACAGTTATTTTCTTTTTTGTGTATAGAAAGAAACAAACTAAGAGATCTTAAGTGATTTACCTGTAGGTAGTCATGAATCTACTAAAGTGATGGAAACAAGATTCCCAGATCTTTTCTGACTCCACATTTAATGCTCTTTCTTCTACAACATGCTGCCTCTTAAAGATTTGTTTAAATTGAGTAGCCTTTGCTTTTATACACTGCCAAGATAAGACCTGAAAGAGGCTGACTTTCTAACTAATTGACTAATTTCCCTCAAAAGAGGAGAAATCATAGCAAAAAAACACTGATCTCCATTTCTGAACTGAGTCATTTGAATGTTCTTTAGACTGCCTATTTCTTGTATTCCTCTTCCTTTCCTCTGTCTCATTCTCATCATACTAGCCTTTCCTCCCCCCTCCCCCCTTATTTATTGCCTTTTTCCTACTCTGCTTGTTACATATTTTTATTTAGGTCTCCAGCTAAACTGGTATCCTTATCCCCAGAAGCCAAATTGGTGTCCTTACTGTCCCCTTGACCCTCACCCAAGACAGACATGCCTGTTCATTCTAGCTTCTTTGCTAATGCTGTTCCTACCACCTGGAATACTCTCCCCACCCCCTCCTACCCATCTGTTCAAATCCTCGATGCAGATTGTGCAGTACAGGAGAGAGCTTGATTTGCAATCAGGCCTCAGTTTAAATGCTGGACTCAACACTCACTAACTGTAAATGTGAAAAAATCACAACATCTCTCAATCTTAATTTCTTCATTTGTAAAAGGACAATACTATTTTGCCTTACCTATTTTAAAGGGTTCATGAGATTTAGATCTGGAAAAACATTTAGAAATCATCTGCTCCAGATCCCCCATTTTACATTTCAGTCTCTCCCTCAATTCCTGTTTGAATCCTATAGAGACTTAGTGTGGGGTTCTGGAAAGGGTACTGAACTTGACCAAGATCACATAGGTAGTAGCCAGCTGATTGGTCCCAAAGAAGAGATGTGAGAATGTCCTTCCCTTCCTTCTTTTCGGAGAAGAAACACTATATATAATGTCAAATTTGGTTGATATGTTGGTGAACTCTCTGATGGATTTACATAAAAACAAAAACTATCCATAATTTTTAAATTAGTCATTCTGTGATTCTGTGAAAAGGTCTGGCTTCAAAACCAATGGACTACAAAAGGTTATTGTGAGGAAAAACACTTCATAAATGTTAATTGTTGTTATACTCTCCTTCAAGGTCCACTTCAAGTTCTCTCCATTCCCCCCGCCCCCCAAAAAATTAATCTTTTCTAACTCCTCCAACCCATATGGATGGCTTTCTCTGAAATTTTATATCATATTTTTATTATAACTGTCTCTGATTGTTCTCTAATTATTTCATATGCCTCGCCTTTCCAAGTAGGCATTTAGGTCTTAGGAGACAGGAATCATGACTTGTTTTCTAATCTCCAAAATTAAGTGCAAGGCTTTCCAGGGGTGGGGTAGGAGGAGGAGTCAGTAAAAAATTTTGTTGACTTGAGTGCCTCAAATTCCACCCCCTCTATAAATCTGGAACTTTGAAGCTGTTATACTCAATGGCAGGAAATTTAGTTTAGGTGTGAAGGGAGGAAGATTAGGATTTTAAAGGGATATAAAGGGAGATAGTGCAGCTAGGTTGTATAACATAGAGTGCAGGGCCTGGAGGCAGAAAGATCTAAGTTCAGACATTTATTAGCTGGGTGACCCTGGACAAATCACTTAATTCTATTTGCCTCAATTTCTTATCTGTAAAAATGATCTGGAGAAGGAAATGACAAAGCATTCTAGTATCTTTGCTAAAACCCCAAATGAGGTCACAGAGAGATGGATATAATTGAGCAATAATAAAGGGAGAGGGGTTAGGGTTGAAGTTTGTTTGGGATTATTAGGATTTGAATGGGCATACATTTAGAATTAGAATACATACATGAAAGGAACATCATTGGGTTTACTGCTAGATCCCTGAGTCCATCTCCTCTCATTTTGTAGTTCAGAAAACTGAGGATGAGAGATTAAGTAATTTGCTTAAGGGACACAAGTATGCCCAGTCATAATTTGAATCCAGCTTCTTTAACTCCAGATGTAGCTTTCTTGACATGGTAATAGTCTGCTTCCCATAATAATAGCATTAGAGTCTAAAAGGAAGTTGGTTGGGGTGATGATGTAAAGACAGAATGGTTAGGATTAAGGTTTGTGAAAGGAAGTTTATAGTGATGAAAGGGGAATATGTCTTTCCACAAACATATGAAAAGAGGAAAGCTAAGGTAGGTTTTTTCTTTAAAAGAGATCTAGTTAGTGTAGATATTATTCATTGTTGTCTCCTTCTTAGTTACAATTTGAAACATTTCCACAGAATATGTCATTTGGTACAATATTGAGTTTTCACCAAAGAAAGTTAGTCAGAGACAGAGCCTGAGCCTCTGTTGTTCTGAGACATTTTTTAAAATTAAATTTTATTCTTGATAGAAATACACATATACAAATGATTCTTAAACAGATCATGACTAAAGGTATAATCTTGCCCTCCATTCTGTTCTTCTCTTTCCCTGGCACCTTTGTCTCCCTTTTAGCAATATGTGGGGGGCTTCAGTGGTACATGTGGAGGATAAGATCAGGTGCTGGAGTCATCATGTCCTCTCTGGTAGCAACTTTAGGTAGAGTGTAACTATAAAGTCATGTGAATGGTTTTCATAGTATACATACAAAAAAGATGAATGTGAATGTGTTCTACTTTCTTGGGGAACAGAGTTCAGTGTGACACATTCATCTGAATGAATGGCTGTGGTAATTGTTTATCCACTGAAGATAGATTTGATTTTTGGAAATAGCTACTCAGCATTCAGAGCCAAAAATATGGGATAAAAAGGTAGATCATTTTGGATAGTATTGTTTTGGATCCAAAATAGTATTAGGTCGTATAGTACACAGGTGGCTTTTATCACACAATTTGCAAATTGGATCTTCCTTCATTTTTTTTTCACTGAGCATTTATGGGATGTTTCCTATGGATAAACTCCTATGCTAGGCTCTCAAGATTTTTCCAAAGAAGAGTGAAATGATGGCTTAAAGCCGGCAGTTCTAGTGTAATATTTATAATTACTCAAGGAGATTGTATGAAATAATTCTTATTTGGATTACAAGTTGTGATCTGTTTGTTAGATGATAGGATTCATCCAATTCTCCCTGTGCAGAGGGAGAACTGTTCGGTTCTGCAAATATGTATTGTATCTAGGATATACTGCAACATATTTAACATATATAGGACTGCTTGCCATCTTGAGGGGGGTGGAGGGAGGGAGGGGAAAAAACGAAACATAAGCGATTGCAAGGGATAATGTTGTATAAAAATTATCCTGGCATGGATTCTGTCAATACAAAGTTATTATTAAATAAAATAAAATTTAAAAAAAATTTTTAAAAAAAGGAAGATTAAAAAAAAAGATGATAGGATTCATTACTTTCAAAATAATTTTTAGTTGCAATTCATATTGCCTATTATTATATTAGCTATAGTGGAATAAATCTTGCTAGAATGTGAAGTAAAGCCCTGAAAAAGGAAAATACAATATAGGGAGAGCAGTATGTGATTATTAACACTAAAGGAACTTCCTTTCCATAATTGAGCCATCATTATTATCCTCAACTTTACCCATCTTCCTTTCGCCACTATGTAAAGGTCCTCAAGAAGACCATTTTAACCACAAGGTGGTGGAAACGAGCTATTGTAAGGAGGACTGACTAGCTACTTGAAGAAGGAGCCAGTTTAGATAGACTAATTCTTTGGTGAAAGCAGGAAAAGAATATTAGGGGTTCATAGGGTTCATAGGCCAACAAGGCTCCACCCACTCATATTTTTTAAAGAGTACTTTTTTTTTTTTTTTTACTGTACAGGTGTCCCCATGCCCTTTGGACATTCCTTGTAGGGTGGAGCGCTCTCACTAGGAATTAGATGGCTTTCCCTTCCACTCCCTTCATCCTGCTTCTCTCATTAATATTCCTCTTTTCTGCTCTGGCTCTTATGGATAACTTTAAAACACTTTTTTTCTGAATGAAGAGGGCTGATGTCTTGTGCCTCAAAGTGTCATCAAAAAGGAAAGAATATGCAAAGAGCTGCAGGGACATTGTGAACATTTCGACAAAGAAACTCCATTTGTATAATATCCAATTTCTTCTCATCATACCATGAGATGCAATATGGTGCCCCGGAAAGAACAAAGAATTTAGAGTTAGAGGATATGGATTCAAATCCTGTCTTTGATATACAAGATCCATGTAATCTTGGGCAGGTTATATCCTCATTTGTAAAATAAGCAGTTGCACTAAATGACCTCTAAGTCCTTTGTAGCTCTAATTCTTCAATCCTTCTTATACCTCAGGATTAGTGGGGAAATAGAGAAGCAATTAAAGCTAAAGTCAGAGACCTCAGGGTCTGTATCAACATCATCTGGAAGCAGAATGGGAAGGTGGGCTCATGCCTAGAGATCCTTACTTGAATTTTGGGGTGGCCATCTGACAATGATAGAAGTATTGAAAGATATGTATATATATATATCTGTTTATCCTGCTTCACTACGACTTTTCTGTTCTATCTGAACAGGTCATTATTTTAGAGGGTCAGGGGAAGGATGGGAGGTGGTCTGAATCACTATTTCCCAGCAGGTTGCACCACCCCCAGACTCATTTACTCTACCCCAACTAGGGTATTTCGGAAGAGTTCAACTAGCTTCTGCACCGTGCAGCTTAAGAAGGGCAACTCCT
This sequence comes from Antechinus flavipes, assembly GCF_016432865.1. Classification (NCBI taxonomy): domain Eukaryota; kingdom Metazoa; phylum Chordata; class Mammalia; order Dasyuromorphia; family Dasyuridae; genus Antechinus; species Antechinus flavipes. Next base: position 254,894,476 of record NC_067399.1, on the reverse strand, counting down.
TCCTGTCCGGAGAAGAAAAGATTAGGTTAAAAAGAAGAAAAAAGCAAAGAAAAGAAAAAGAAAAATTCCGCATTCTGAGTCTCTCTCGCTTCTCTCCCTCCTCTCTCCCCCGCCCTCAATCATCCGCAGTCTGGGCTCAGGTGACGCCTTCTAGCCCGCAGTCATTTCTCTAATTCTGATTCGAGGCCCAGTCTCCAGGGCCAAGCAGTCTGTCTGACAGACGAACTGACAGACAGAGCGCAGTTTCCCCTGCGGGGTGGGTGGAGAAGAATGGGGACCGTCCAGGTGGTCGGGAGGGAGGACCCTCCCTCGCCAGCGTTCGGCTCGTTTCTCTGCGGTCTGAGCGCTACTAATGCCAAGAGTATGGAGGGCAGGAGGGGTCCCCAGCCACCGCCTCGCGACCTAGGATAGTGCCCAGGAACGCTAGGATAGGACCCCCCCCCCCAGCCCTTACTAATATCTGGAGCCGTTCAGGGGAGAACTATCCCAGGATAATTCTGGGCCCATGCAGAGCTAGGTTGGGGGACTGGCGGAGGGCAGCGGTGTTAGGCCTGTCAGTAGGTGGCTTCTCCCTCCCCGTTTCTGGCAGCCATCTTTTCCTCTTCTCCCCCTTCTCAATGTCCAGGTCTCAGGATCCCCTCCGCCAGCCGAGTCACAGAAAGTTTGCTCCTAACGCCAGAGGTCAGGCCAAGGGCACGGGGAGAGCCAGTCGGAGAGGGGCTGGGGAGCGGGAGGAATGGTGCAGAGGAGGGGGGTGTCCTGAGGGCCTGCAGGTGGCGCTATCTTCGGGGACTGGTACAAGAGCGGGGGAAAGTCTCTGCAGTAAATGCTGTGTGGGTGTCACTGCGGCTAGAAAAGGAGCGATTTGTCATTTTCTTTAGCCGCCTCTGGTCGCAGTGAACAGACACTCCCCTCCCCCCTCACTCCCCCCCTCCCCCCCCCCCAAGAAGAGGCCTGGGGTTCTGGGAGCGGATAGGGCCAGATGCACCGAGTATGGCGTTGGAGATGGAAACACTAGTTCGAATCCCACCGGTAGCGGGGTGACCTTGAGGAATTTAATTCCCATCTCTGGACCTCCTCTGTAAGATGTAGGAATTGGTGCCAGTAGTTCTACATCTTGTGATCCTATGACTATGCCCGAAGAATGTCCTAATTTTCACAGAAAAGTTGGGGGCGGGGCGGGGTAGGGCGGAACCCAACGCGAGTTTCTTCTCCTTTCTCCCATCTGGAGGGTGGATTCCGGGACCTGGAATCGCGCGCAGTTAGCGGAGGTCTCTCGATAATGCGGAAACTAGACGTAGAAACAGACAAGGGAACGCGGAACCTCAAATCTAGGCACATACGCCTCTCCCATCACCTATTCCAGGTGAACAAGACTACTGAGAAGGGGCAGAAAGAGGAGGGGGAGAGTATACAATTTAATTCAGCATTTAAAGTTCCTGTAACGCGCTAGACTCGGGGGTGAGATTTGAAGGCACCCCAATAAGCTCTCTTGGGAGGCTATATTTCTACATACATTGTAGAGGAGAGGGGACTGACGGCCTTAGACTAGAGAAAAGATGCTCTGGGCAAGAAAACTTCGAACCTTTTTTTTTTTTCCTCAACCTTAGATTCAATGTATTCTGTCCTTCTGGTCTGGGACGCTGCTCCCTGAATCAGATCCTTTTCCGCCTGGATGCTTTCTGGGGGCCCGGCCTCGGAAGGTTTCGCTTCATTGACAGAACCTACTGCAGAGGGAGGGTGAACATTCCTGGGAGCCAGAGGCTAGTCCAGTCATCTCAGAAAGTCAAATGTGCTTTGTGATGTGTGTATGTGTGTGTGTGTAAGGGAAGGGACTGGAGCGCCGAGGGCAGCGAGTGTCCTCTTTTCAAATCAGTTCCTCTACTTTCCAGGACACCTTATTTGTTTCTTACATTTCTCAATCTTTATATTCTCTTTGTCTTCCCTGGCCCGTCGGCTTTCCTCTTTCTGTTTTTCTTGGCTCTTTTTCTCTTTCTTTAACCCCATTCCTGTCTCTGTAACTCAGTCTCCCGGGACCTCTCAATGTCTCTCATCTCTCTGTATCTCCCCCTATATTATACATTAACTCGTCTCTCAGATTCTATCTCTGTGGTCAATGTCTTTCTCCCTCTCTTCACTATCTTTCACCAAGTCTCTAGGGCACACATGACTTGTCCTTCCAGATTCTGCTCCCGTGCCCAGCTCCACAATTGGTCCCAAGCCCCACGGCTGCCCCCGCCCCGCCCCCAGACCCGCCCTCGGCCCACCAGAGCGGAGAAAATAAAGCCCGAGGCATCGTCTTCCCTTTTCCCCTTTTATTTAGGAATCGACAGGCCCCTACTTGCAGATCCTATCGCAGTGGAAATGCAGCCCGCTTTGTTCTCTGTAAGCCCCTTTGTGGAGCTGAGTTGAGGAAGCGGAGCTCAGCTCCCCCTCCCTCATTTCCCTTTCTCTCCCCTCCCCCCTTTCCTTGTTCCCTTCCCTGGGGCTTCTGGGCCCCCCAAACTTGGCCTATTCTACGGCGCCATTCCGACCCCCCACCTCCCAGCCCCAGGCCTGGCCTCCGCCCCCGCCCCCAGGGTGGCCAAAGCCCAGAGACAGCTGGTCCAGGCCTCAGCTCGGAGCTGGCGCATTGTTCGCCTCATTGGTCCGAAGGTCGCGGTCTGACGGGCCAGGCCGGGTAGGGTCTGGCATCTGAGGCCACGATAGTCCTGAGTCTCCAGGGGGAGGGGGCCAGAGATGAAGGGGAGGGGGCTTGTGAGCGATTTCCATGAGAAAGGAGCGGCGGAGACACCTCTCTTGGCATTCACCGCGTGCCTTAATTGTATAGACATTAAATCAAGGTCCGCTGTGAACACGCAGAGGGGCACTCTGGAGTCTCAGCTGGCCGGGGGAGGGGGGGCCTTAGTTCGCTCAGTGCTCTCAGGGCACCTGGACCCCGTCCCTCCCCTGGCCACGGAAGGGAGATGGGCAGGCTGGATCCTCCGAGCTTCTGTGGGGAAGGAGGTGGCAGTAGGGTCTGTAATCAAAGTACAGTTTCCTACGAGATTCCTCGTGAGCCCCCCTCCCCCCCACCTCTCCCAACCCCTGCCTCCTCCCAATTCTCTGCACACACTTAGAGCCCACTGAACCGTTCCCCGCCTATTTTCCGCATACAGGCTTAGTCCGATATGACCCTCTGAAGGTACAGAGAAAGGGGGACCTACGATAAACTTCATCCAGAGGTCGTCTTGAGTGCTTCAGACTAAATCTGAGAGTGAGAGTGGGACGAGCAAGGATCCTTGCTCCAGAGAAGTCTAAGATACAAAAGCTTACAGCACAGTAGACGACTCGGTGTGCATGAATGTGTGAAAATGTGTTAGGATATAGCGTTGAAGTGTTTCGGTTAGTGAGTGCATCATGCTATTTATGGATATGTGTGAGGGTAATTCTGTGATTGTGTATTGTAGTGGGAGTGAGAATATGTATCTCCATTTGTAGGCAGAAGGTCAACATGCGGGACCTAGGGAAAATTCCGTGTGAGTTTGAGCCTGCGGTCCCAAAGACCGGGTGAAGCTGGATGGGATGCTTTGGCTCTCAGAGACCAGGGGGCCATTGCTTTGAGCCATTCTTCTCTGCTTCCCGATACCTGGATGGCGGGAGAATGTCCCAGGACCCAAAATCCAGTTAAATTTTGGATCTTAAGTTAAAGAGGATGGGATGGGGGACGGGATATGTTATATGGAGAGACAGAGACAGAAAAATAGAAAGGCAGAGACAAATATTTTCTGCGTAAAAGAAGGAATTGAATGTCCTAACTAGCTTTCTGTAGAACGCCTGCAAACCCTGAGCCAGTTGTTGTGTCCACTCTGTAACGGAGTTTACCCCAACCCCCAGCCGCAGCCCCCGGCTCGGAGCCCATCCACACCCGCCAGTACAGTTACCGGGTCCCTGGCAGGAGCGTCCTCCAGAGTCTTTCCTTCCTTCTCTTCCTTCCTTCTTTCTTCATTCTCCGCTTCCTTTCTTTTCCTTCCTACTCCACCATCTCCTCTTCTGCGCATCCCGAGTGGGCTCCCTGTGGGCCAGCACTGGGCTAAATGGTGCGGTGCTGCGTGGCATTGGGAGGTCTCCTGTCTGGCTTAATAAAGCTGGGCCGAGCAGACCCTCACACTGAAGCTTGTTCTCTTTCTTCTCTCCCCAGGAGGGACAAAGCCTCAGACCTCGCCAGAGGAAAAGATGGACAAGAGAAAGGGGTGGGGGTGGGGGCAGAAAAGACGAAGGACATTTAAAAAGAAAACGGAAAAAAGAAAAGAAAAGGAAAAAAATATCCTTTCCCCAGCGACGCTGGATAAAAACGGAGCATCTCGGAAACATCTTGCTTGATCTGATCCTTATTCCTGGCCCAAGAAAGATACGGTCTCCCCAAGAATCCCTTTGCCTCTTTCCATCTTCTAGCTACTCTTGCTGCTACTGCGGCAGCGGCACCTGAGCCGCTCTTGATCTGCATCTCTTGGACCAGATAGAAGCGCCCTCTCTCCGTCCAGCCTCCTCCCGGCGTATCCGTAGCTCAGCTCCAGCACAAGACGATTATTACAGAGGCGCTTGGTGACGTCACCCCAGGACACTCCAGTTCTCCTCCATTAACCAAATCCTCCTCCTCGAGGTGTCCTTGAGAACTGCGGGGGTGACACACACACGCACTAACACTCCCACCCCCCCCCACACTCACAGAGGCACACACACGCACACGTATACACAAGGGCGCGCGCACTCGACCGCGCGCGCACACACACACACACACACACACACACACACTCACTCTCTCTCTCTCTCTCTCTCTCTCTCTCACACACACACACACACACACACACACACACACTTCGCCCCAGCCCCCACTCCTCTCGCTAGAGACTCGGTATATAAGGAGGAAGGGGGCGGGATAGGATGGGGAGGGGGCTTCGGAAAAAGGAGCGCTTCCGAGTCAGGTCCTAGCTCCCCCTCCCCCTCTACTGCTGGTACCAGGCTCAGTCAGTTAAATCAACCTAGTTTCTTTATAAATAGGACTGGATTAGAGCTGTTTTTCAGACGGTGGAGTCCCTGGGGGGTGGGAATAGGAAAAAGAAAATGGTCCCGAACTAGGTTTTAAGGAAAAATGCGGGGTAGGGGTGGGAGAAGCTTTAGGACCTTAAGGCCTTTGCCCTTCTTTTCCTCTACTGCTCATTTCTTTTTTTTTTTTCCCCAGGGAGAATATAGGTCGGACCTAGGCTTCCAATTCGTTCATATACAATGCCCCCCCCCAAAAAAAACCCAAACAAAACACCAAAACCTGCGCCTTTGATTTGAACTGAGCTGTTACTGAGGTGGAAGAGTAATTGGGTGTTCATTATGGTGCCCCTGCAAAGCAGCTAAGGGTGACATCAGCTTCTACCTTAGAGATCTGCAAACCCTAGGGGTGAGGAGAGAAGAGACTACTACCAGATGAGGGGGTGAGTGAGCCCCAAAGAGACCAAAGTCAAAACACAACGGAAATTCTAGGTTTTGAAATGAAAGCAGCAACCACTCTTTCCCCTTCCTAAATGAACGAACACACATGCACACACTTCCTTGGGCCCACTCTGGACTCTTCTAGAGAAATACCTGCAGTGCCCAGGTTTTGGCCAGGCCGCACTGCAGGGGTTAGGTGAGCAGTGGGGGATCTTGTCCCATTTTTCCCCTTTGCTGATCACTCTGGAGCTGCTGAAAGTCCCCAACCCAGCCAGGAAGAATTGACGCAGAATGGAGGCCCGATTTGTTGAGTGTTCAAGCAGAGCCCTCAGAGCCAAGCTTCCGAAATTTTTTGAATTCCTTATTGTAGCCACCCAAGAAAAACAGAGATGCTAAGACTAATATCTGTAGACCCAATAACAGGGCAATAGTAGCAATAAACAGTAAAGTCTCCCTTTGTAGCTACTGGGCCTATAGAACGTCTCTGCACCAAACTCCCTCTCCCTGCGCCCTCCACTTTAAGCAGAAATATTTTGATTTAACTTTTATTATATAAATATATACATATGTTGTAATATATGTGTATATAATAAAAGTACATATTTAAGCATATAGATCTCTATGTCTATCAATATATCATTTCAACAAATACATATAGTCTTTATCTTTACCCAGAAGAAATTACTATGCAGATCTCCTAGGCCTAGGTGGGATGAGGCAAGACATACAACACTGGCCACGGACTATACTCCCAGAATGAGAAGGATTCAAAACACACAAGCATTCTTCATAGTACAATAGGGAGGGATGATCCACTGTGCTCCAGAACCTTCTTGGGCCACTTGGGGGTTCCCTTTCCCACACACAGCGTTTAGGTTAGAACTAGTCTAGTTCTGCTCCTGGACTCTGGAGTATCATAACATTCCCTACCTTCCATACAAACACTCCCCCCCCTCTTTTCCTTACATAAAGGGTAGTTAAGATGTGCTTTCCCCAAATCAATATATCTCCTTTGCTCTGTTTTGGAAGCTTGTTCAACGACTCCTAGGTCCAAATTGGACTCGCCTACTTTTTAACTGCTTTCTCCAGCTCCCTTTAGGGATGTCAGATCCAGAAGTCGTGTTCGTTTTTGTCCCTGGATGCCTCCCTTTCCTCCCACCCCCCCTCCCTCGAGCACGGAGCTTATATGGTTCATGCTCTGCTTACATGAGTCCCGCCGGCAGTTCATGTCGCCGGCACACCTTCTGAGCTGAGACCCGGGAGCTGCGCATCACACTTTGGAAGGAGAGTCCAGCGCTACAGTTTGAGGGTGAAACAGCCACTTCTGGTCTTTGGGGGTCGGAGGAACTGTCCACTTGGGGAACGAGCCTGACAAATTGGGCCTAGCGGAGTATACTAACAAGCTGGTAGGGGCCTAGTTCGCTGTCCATGGTTTTGAAACGGAGCTGACTTCGCTTGCCTCGAGCTTCCGCCTCATACGAACTCAGAGCAATTCCTTTCTCTTTCCTCATTCTTCCTGTGGCAGCTTCAAATTCCTCTCTCCTTTACTCCCTCTGTCCCTTCCTCTCGACCTCTTTTACCTCCCTTCCCATCTCCTACTGCAAACATCTCGAGGCTGACTTCCTACAATGATTAGCCCCTCCCCACGAGAATTCTCGAAGTCCCCAAGGAGGCAGTGTAACTGGGGTCGGGGGAATAGAGAGAAGGCTAGGTTGCAGGGATTTAACCAAGGCCTCCCCTCTCCAGATCGGCGTCCAAACCTGGAACCCTGAAAAAGCTATCTCTACCCTTTCTTCCCAAACAACAGGGGAGGAAGGGAGGAAGAGAATGAGGGGGTAACTCTAAGATCGTCTTTGTGAGAAACTTTCCCTCCCGCAATTTTCCAGGCAAGGCGAATAGCTACATACCTCACCCCAATTAGCCTTGATAGGATATATGGAAGATTTCCATCTGAATTGGAACTTCCATCTATATTGGATCCAGGACACCCTGAGCTCTTTTTGTGTGGAATTTCTTTGACTCCGAGGATACAATGTTTTCATTCTAAATGTCTGATTCCAAAACTACCGCTTCAGTTGCTACCTCAGAAGAGGGGCAGGTGAGCTCCCTTTATTCCTTAAAGGCCTTCTGACCCAGATCCGGGGTGAGGAGGAGAGAGAGACTAGTCCCATCCATTTTCTTTACTCAGTCCCACTCTTCTCCATCTCTTCTTCGCAGTCCCCCTCCCCCCGATCTTTTCGTTTTCCCTAACCTTTCCGAAGATTCGGGGATTTAGTCTCAAAGACTTCAGCGTCCTGCCTGTCCAGCTCCCAATAGCTCTTAGGGAGAAGGGACAGGACCTTCTACTCCGTGCTCTAGAGCTCCAGCTTTGGAAGAAAGGCCAGAGATGAAGACGTGAGGCTGGGGGCGGGGGACTGGCTCCGGCTTGGGGGCGGGGAGGGAGCCCAGGCCTTGAACTGCAAGGCGGGAAAAGGAAATTCTATTTCTCGCCATTATTTCCACTGCCTCATATCGGCCCCACTCCATCCCTATCCCCTATCTCATTGTTTCTGAAGGTTAGATAAAAAGTCAACTTACCACAGGCTGGCCCCTCAGGTCAGAACAGGCTGCGGGAACTGAAAGAAAGGGCTGATTTTCTTCTCCCGCTCTTCTTGCAAGGTTTCTGGCACCTCAGGGCGGCATTGCCGCAGCAGATGAATAATTTTTGTTTGTTTGTTTGTTTGTTTGTTTGCGAATCTGAAAAAAAAAAAAAACCGGGGGCCAAGGAACGGAGGTGGGGGAAAGGGGAGGGGGAGGGGGGATTCGCCTCTTGGCTTGCGCTGCGTTGAAGAGAGAAACGAACCCCCAGTGCAAAACCCCGGCCCCAGTGAGGGGGGGAGAAAGAGGAGGGGTAAAGGGGAGGGGACAAGGAGAGGCCTTGTGCATCACAATCGCTTTCAATCTCCTTCATTGGGCCGCAATTCTAACGGTCTTTGGGCCGCCGCTCGGCCACTGCAGGGGGCCAAGCCACCCCCACCCCCTCTTCCTGGCCCCTCCGCCTCCACTGTTCACAAAAGGCGCCCGCGCTGCGCGCCGCGGGCCCAGCAACTTTGAAACGAGTCAGGTGGCCTCCGAGAGGGGCAGGGAGGCGGCTGGACCACCACCTCCTCCTATACACACACACACACACACACACACACACACACACACACACACACACACCTTTTTCCTACTCTCGACCCCCTCTCCCTTCCTCCCCTTCCCGGCTTTATACCAATACTGGCAACGACATGCAAGTTTTCTGGGAGCTGGGAATTAAAAGCTATAAACGAGACCCGAAAAGGAACGTCTCCCACTTCTCCCTGCTTTCAGCCTAAAAAAAAAAAAGAAAAGAAAAAAAGAAAGAAATGTTAGTTTTTCCGGACCCTTCATCTCTCCATTCCTTCAATTCCTTCTATTTCATGGACAGTAGTACCTCTAGGGAAAGCAGTCCATCTGGGAAGAGAACAGCTGAGAACAGCTAGATTTCTGCATATTGACCCGAAATTCCTTGCTGGATTCCTGCCCTCAATCTGATGGTGGCGGGTGACGGTGGTAGTGGGAAGATGCTGGGAAAGTGGGGGAGGGGAGTAGTTTTAGAACAACCGGTGCTTTTCTGACCTTTAGTCCCATAGTTCTTCCTCCCACCCCCACCCCGTTGCCTCTTTCAGCCCTTAACTCAGAGACCCCGCCCTTTTCTTCCCAGCCTAGGGGGGGTTGAGGTCAAATGCCTGGTCCTGCAGCTCAGATGTGGCACTTTTGGATCGGGGGGAGATAGGAACCGAGACCCAAAAAACTTTCTTCCCCGATAACTTCCTCTCTCTCTGCAGCAAGGAGGAATAAAGGGCACATTTCCCAATCCCTGGGCTCTGGGCAGAGGCCTCTTGCGTGGAAGCGGTTAAGCCTCATTCTCAAATACACATATCCACATACTTTGACAAACATGCATACAGGGGTAAACTTCCTTTCTTCTCTGTGAAATCCCCGAAGGCAGGAACAGTATTTTATTCATCCCAGTCTTCCTCACAGTGTTCGGAGCACAGAGCCCAACCCACACGTAGGCATCGATAGATATTTGTTCCTTGAATAAATGCAGGCTGGAGCACCATTGGCCCAGGGAACTGGGGCTCTTAATGCCCAGAATGACTCTAGTCCCGAAACAGTGAGTGGGGTAGGCGGAGCACCAATAAAAAAAACATATAGGCCCGGCGGAGGGGGGGGGGGGGCCTCCAGGGAGATGGTGCAGAGGGAACTGAGCGGACAACAAGGCGTGAGTGACAGGCCCTGCAGGGAAGAGATGGCCAGAGACCCCTCTCCTCCATTCCACCTGGGGGGCCATCTCCTTTGGGGGGGGGAACCCAGGTCCAATAAAGGACAAATATTGTTGAAACCTTTTTCTTCTTCCTCCTTATCCGACCAGTTCTGGTGAATTGTAAGTCTCTCTTCACTACTGCCTCAGGCCCCACACCTAGCTCCTATGCAGAGGGCTGGAGAATCACTCTCAAAGTCCATTTCCAAAAAAGTACATTTCCCCCCTTTCTCTTCTGCTTGGTTTGGGGCTCCTGGAACCTTGGGTCTAGAATCTCCTGGTTTGGCCTTTCCCTAGCCAAACTCCCATTATTTCTGATCTACAATTTGACTTCAATAGCCAGGAGCTGAGCCAGAGTCCTAAAGGATGTGAATAGGAAGGCTAGGTGGTCACAAAGGCAGCCCAGGGTTTGATATTGTGTTGGTAGGATGGATGTTGGGTTGGAGGCTGGTGTATGTGGGGGGCAGGGAATGGTGTTACTGGGCTTGGGGGAGGGCACTGAAGAGGACAGTTTGTGTGGGAAAATAAGTAGGCCAGGGCGGGGATTGGGGGGCCCAGGAGTTGGGAGGGCGGTGCTGGGCCAAGGGTCTGGGGCTGATAGGGGAGGAGGGGGAGGAGGTTTGCTAGGCCTTCACAATGAGCCAGAAGGGGAGAATGGGAATATGCCGGGCCCCATTCCCAAAGCTTGACAAAAACTCTACATGATAATGAATGGGGCTGCCCTCCCTTCCTACAAAGCCAGGCCTAATCTGAGAAAGTAGGTGAGAGAAATACAGACAGACAAGCAGGCAGGCAGGACAGATGTACAGACAGACAGTTAGGAAGACAGGAACACCAGAAGAAGAACAAATATAGTTAAACAAGAGAGGGGCAACCACAGAAATAGAGATTAGTGGAGGGAGGCCCCAACTGTAATCGATGGAGGGAGAGCAACTGGTTTCTTTAACTTGCCTCTCTAACCTCCCTCTCTTAGCCCCCCATACAGGCGCCCCTGTAGTTACCGCCTTCTCCTTTTTCTCCCTCCCTCCTCCTCTGATTATCCCTTTACACATTCCTTAGGGCTGGTGCTGCCCCTAGTCCACTGGCCCAGAAGTTTATTTCAGCCTGGAATTTTTTTTTTCCACAAATGGATTTTCACTTCTGTTCTGAGTGAATGGGACAAGGGCATAATATGGGGATGCAGACACTTAGTCCTCGGCTTATTCCATCTGGAAGCTTGAGTTCACTCTCCAGACTATATGTAAGTATACACCTTCATTTCTGCATCCTCTCTCTAGGGACGGGAGGGGGAGGTAGAATAGAAATGCCATATGGGGTGAATGGGGAAAGTTGGGGCAAGAAACCCAGAGGCCTCAGACCCTCTCAATTTTTATTACTCTGATGTTGCCCAGTAATGACCAGACTTTTTCTAGAAGTCCATTCTACCAGCTATTGGCAGGCATTCCCATCACTATTATTCTATCTTCCTGAGCCATTTCTTCTGCTAACTGATTATACTCATCTTCTCCCTGGGGGAGAAAATGGGGGCAACAATGGCCCTTGCCTTGAACTCTTATACCAACTGACTTAAACATATCTCTACTTCCTTACTCCACCTGCTAAGCTTCCAATTTGGGATCCTGAGGCAATTTAAGTTTAGACATATAGGAAGTTTTAGAAACTATCCAGTACAATACCATTTTACAAATGAGAAAGCTAGGAACTAAAGAGATTGTGAATTTCTCAGGGTTATAAGAATGGTAAATAGCAGAGTAAGTTTGAACTCAGATACTCCCAGTACAATGCTGGTTTTCTTGTCATTACAAGGTGCTGCTTCCTATCTTCCTGGTCTTGTGTGAGCTGAGGATGCTGCTGATTGGAGGCAGGAACCTTGCTCTTTGTTTTACTGTAGATTTGTGGATTTGTATCCAATAAAGAGTAAGACTCTAGCAGATTTGTTTTTTTCCTCTATCTCCTTCCCAATCCACTCGACAGTTTTGGAAATGTAGGACCTTTGTCTTTCCCTAATGGCCTATATTTAGCTTTTGTGCGATTCCTTCTGTGTGACAGGGGAAGTGAATTTAACTCTTCTCTGCTGAGTTCTAGTATTATTCCATACCCCAAACTCTTATACTCACCGACAGATTCTGGAGAAGACTTTGGATATTGAGCTACCTCCTACTGCTGGGAGGGAGAGTCTCTGCAAGGATTGCTTTTGCAATGGAAATGATGGAGTGATTGTAAAAATGGGCCCTGGTAATGAATTCCTCTATTCTCAATGTGGATTGGAGGATGGGTTTTAAGAATATATAGGGAAGTGGTATTATGACTGTGATTTCAAGTAATGGAGACCTTTATGTGTTTATATTTGTGTGTGAATATATGGGTGTATAAGTATCTGTGATTATAGGGGTTTGTATGTGTGCATGTGTGTGTGTATGTGTTTGAATCAATACATTCTTTCCAAACTCCTTGTTTCAGTGAATGACCACTCTCTGACCTAGATTTCCTCAGAAGCAATGTCTCTAGCTTATTGTCCCTGATTTGTGTTCTTTCTCTCTCTGTCTCTGTCTCTGTCTGTCTTTGTGTGTGTATCTATGCGTCTCTGTCTCTCTTTTCTTCTCTCTCTGTCTCTGTCTCTGTCTCTGTCTTTCTCTGTCTCTCTTTTCTTCTCTCTCTGTCTCTGTCTTTCTCTGTCTCTCTCTTTTCCTCTCTCTCTCTCTCTCACACACACACACACACACACACACACACACACACACACGGAGCAGGGAGAGATGGAAAAGGTTCTGAGTCCATTTACTGTGGTTTATAAGTGAGAGGAGTGGAAGCACCCAAGAAAAGACTGGTCTATGGTCATCTTCTATAATTCTTCCCTCATTCCAGCAATGTCACTTTATGAATTAGCCTGCTCCAAAGATTACTTCTTTCCTCCATACTTTACATATAGAGATTAGAGAGACACATATAGATACAGAGAACTAGTGGGAAAACACAAAAACAGAGAAATTTAATGCTATATAAATATATTAATATTGTTGTTATCTTTGGCGGTAGTCCAGAGATATTGGAATGTATGTATGTGTGTGTGTGCTCATATACTTGTGGATGAATGTGTGCGTGCATGTTAGAGTAAGTGCAGCGTGTTGGTGCAGTAAACTAGACAAAGGAACCTATCTTCCTGTCCATGTATCCCTCCAAATTTAATACACAAATTGTTCCCCCAGATTCAACATTTCTTTTTCCCCTTTCCCTTGCTCCATCCAGGTATATTGAGTTGTTCAATTGAATAACTAAGGGAAAACATAAAAAATCCAAAGGCTTAGCAAATGAACTGGGCTTTCATTTTTCAATTGAAATCTCATTGTATCTCTTTACTCTTCTTATTTTTCTTGCATATACATGCACATTTTGAAGGCTATCTAGTCCAGTCAATTCCCTTAATTTACAAAAAAGGAAACTGGGACCCAGGATAATTAAGTGACTTGCTCAAGTTCATACATGTAATAAACGTATAATGTGATATTTAAATACAGGACTTTTGACTCTCTTGACATTACATTGCAAATCTTAAAATCTCAGAATTGAAAACGATCCAAGAGAGTGACTGTTGGTGATGATTGAGGAGGCCTACTATAGGTCCAAATAATTCAACATCCCATCCAACAAGTCATCTATTATCAACTCTCAATTATCTTGGTCTATAAGAACAAAGCTAGTAAAGAAGTTTATATTATCCATTGAAGTCATATTAGATCTGCCCACAAAGCATGGAATAGAGAGGAAAAGGAGCTAATTATTTATACTTCCCTTAGTGCTGTTGGATATGATTGCCATTGTAGATAGTAGGACATAATAGGGGAGACGGTAGGGACCTTTAGGTAGATGTAACCTCAAGTTGTAGGAGTGAGAAAGGTAATTGTCTCAGGGGCTCCTATGAGGCAGCCAAATTTTCCTTTTCTGGCCGGTAAAAGGAAGAAAAAAATAGCTTCTTCATACTGCAAATAGAAGGGAGAATTTCTGTAGGGTTCCATGCGATAATTAATAGAAGCAGTATGTATATAATTCAAAGGAAACAAGGTATTTAAAAATTCCATTATCATTCATTAGTGACTAGTTATCCTTATTTGTTTATACTTTTTGAGGGGGCAGGCAGGGAGAGGATATCCTTTTTAAAGTCAGGAAAGTCTGTTGGTGCTATTAGAAAGACTACAATAGAGAGTTTATTGCCAAAGCTCTTTGAAGATGGATCTTATTAGGATCAAGGTTCCTTGACCAGTGCAAAAGTATTTACCTTTATAGGAAATGGCAGGTTTCCTGAAACAGTGGCTATTTGTGCCTCTACTTCCATGTAGGCCTTTTCCATTTCTGCTCTTTGCCAGGTTTTCAGGTAGAATTTATATTTTATTTTATTTTTTCAGGAAACAATAATTGTGAAGCTTCTTTTCTCTTCTTTTTCTTTCCTTTCCTTTTTTCCTTCCTCCTTTCTTTGTTCCTTCCTTCCCTCCCTCCTTCTCTTTCTTTTATTCTTTCTTCTCCTTCCTTCTTTTCTACTTTCCTTCCTTCCTTCCTTCCTTCCTTCCTTCCTTCCTTCCTTCCTTCCTTCCTTCCTTCCTTCCTTCTTTCCTTCTTTCCATCCTTCCTTCCTTCCTTCCGTCCTTCCTCTCTAATAATCAGGATCAAACATTTTGTACAGCATTGTGTTATTAATGTTTTGTTCAATATTGTGAAACACCGAATTTTGCAAAAACTTAAAATAGTTCAGTACACAATATTTCATAAACTGAAAGGTCAAGATGAATTCCCATGTAGAATTAAAAAAAGGAACATAAGAAAAAGAAGTTTCTTCCTCCCTTCCTTCTTCCCTCTCTCCCTTCCTTTTTTCTTCCTTTATTTCTTTCTTCCTTCATTTGTTCATTCCTTCCTTCCTCTCTTTTCTATTTGTTTCCATCTTTGTTTCCTTTCTCCTCCTTTATAGGACAATGGTTAGAGTAATCAGGAAGACTTGATTCAAATTCCTCTTTAGACACTTGTTGTGTGCACCTGGACAAATTGCTGAACCTCTTAGCCCCAGTTTCCCCATTTGTAGGATAGCAATAATAATAGCATCTACTTTACAATGTTGTGATGAGAATTATATAAGATTTTATATACATTAATATCAACCATAAAACAAAAATATGTCATCATAATAATTATTATTTCGTTCCTTCTTTCCCTAGAATCTGTGATGTCCTTCAATTTCTTTATCAAGTGACTGGGTCTGTACTCACAATTATATCTGATATAGCTGATGATAAAACCCCTGAGAGATCTCTTAAGAGCTCAGATCATTTTTTGAGGGAGTTGTGGGAGATTGAGAAGTCAGGAAATAGGAAGTAGCTGAAAAATTCCTGGTTTGGGGCAGGATAACAGGAGATGTGGTAAGCTTAAAACCTACAGCACCACAAACCAATTACTTGTCAGCTCCAACCTTTAGGATGTGGCTAAGCATACCTTTGATCATGAAAGCCCAAGATTTAGACTCATCCCAAACTCTGGTGGGATTACCACCTCACTGTTTCCTTTTCAAGCCTCCCATCTTCAGTTCAGTGTAAAACAATAAAGACATTTCTCACTAAGGAACTCTTCTCTCTCACACACAGATTTTGATCAGTTTATAGGAAATCCTCCATGTAAAAGTTCATAGCACCATAAAAGAACTCATTACAAAATTAGCAGCAATCACATGTCCTACTGGGTTTTTGGCCCTGAAGAAATTTTTAACCAGGAGAAACAATCATCATGAAAAGTCAGAACTCAGAGGATCATGAATGACTCCTTAAAGTTAAGCAGATTCTTAATGGATTATAATTTCTTTTATTAGGGGGTTTGTGTGTGTGTGTGTGTGTGTGTGTGCGCATTTCTTTGCTTTATACTGGGATCTTAAGAGGTTGGGGTATGAGGCTCACAATGGCCTAAAAACTGAAATAAAATTTCAAAATCTGTGTTTATTCATTCACTTATTTGTTCATTTGTCCATTCCTTCTTGCTTCTGTCCTTCTTTCTATATTCCTTTGGAATTTCTACTATTCTGGGTGTTTCCAAACATTCCTAGTGTCCTGGGGTTTTCATTTCAGAAGAATTTACTCTTCTTATGCAAGGAGCAAGGTTATTTACTAAAAAATTTGTTGGCCTCCTACTGTGGAGGTAGAGGTTTGAAGCAGTTACTCCAAAGCCCTCATACAATCTCTAGACTGGGGCTTCAGGTTTGGTTTACAGTCAAAATTCACTTTTCTTCCTCATATAGAGAAGGAAGTTCAGAGAAGAGATATTTTTGAGACCAAGGAGAAATCACACATCTTTTCTCTCAAAACTTTCCCAGACTAAAGTCAACAGAAGGCACTGCCCTTGGACCTGTTGAGAGAGCTTTTAGGAAAGACAAAATGATATTGTGGAAATCAACCAATCAATTAAGAAGTATTTATGAAGTGTCTATTTGCTACCTATTGTGCTAGGCACTTGGACTAGAAATACAATGAATGAAACAATCCCTCCTCTCAGGGAGCTTTCTTTACAATTAGGAATCAGGCATTTGGCTTTAAATGCCTATTACATACTATCTGCTGAAAGCAAGAGTAAATTAATAAAACTTGATGGGTCTTAGTTTCTTCTCTGAAATAGAGGAAGCAATAATATTTGTTTCTTATATCTTGTGAGCAAGACTATTGGAAAGAAAATATGATACAGTGTTATAAAGAAGCAAGTTGCTTCTATCCAGAAGGAACAAAGTATCATAATCACAAACTTTCTCAAGAGGATTGGCTGGATGGGGTGACTGCCTCATGTTGCTAGAAGAGCAAATAGTCATGACTCTGCTCCAAGTATCAGCCAAACACTGAGTGGTGGAAATGAAGGTTATGGGGAAATTATTTCATGTTCTGAGTGAAGTGATTGAGTTGAAGTTTTACCCATTATCTAAGGAACCTCTCCTTTCCCCCACAAAACTACGTTTGGAAATAATAAAGGTTTTCTACACCTGAATTATCTAAAGTGGTTGGTTGTACAGATGAAACTTTCTAGATAATTGCTTGAATTTGACTTGGCCCTAAATACTTAGTTGACCTTGAACTTGTGAATTTAAGGAAAGAAAGTTTTTTCCATTTAGATAAAAGATAAGCTTTGATTTGGCTTCTAGAACACTATGGAGATGTTTCTGGTTTTCTTGGTCATGGCTAAACAAATCTATCCCCATCCTTTTGACTGAAGAGATAAAAAGATAGAGAAAACCAAATTCCCCTCACCCCATTCTATGACTTTGGTTAGGGATGCTGAGTATTGGGGCAGCATTTGTATCCATCCTTTGCAACACATTCTGAATCTCTTCCACACCCAACCCCCATTCAAGTTTTAATAGTCAACTAAACATCTCAGGATGGATTGTAGTATGCTCTCTGAATTCTTTATCACTCCACTTCATCCCTACTCCAACCATTACTTCAGTGGAGGCAGAACAAATTGAGGTTCAGAGTTTTGGTGTCAGCTTCTCAAACATCTTGTTTCATAGTCACATTAGGACTTGGAGTTTTGGGGCCCTCCCTTTAGTTCAAAAGAACATTTCAATGCCACATTATTCAGTTGGGGATTTTGGATCCAGAATGGGCAGATGGAGAAACATACCTTCTTTTCCCCCTTCCTTGAGCATTTTCTTCCCCTCCATTTGTGACTACATGTTTGAATCATCTCTGTCTCTCTGTGTTTCTCTCTGTCTCTGTCTCTCTCTGTCTCTTTCTGTCTCTGTCTCTGTCTCTCCTTCTGTGTCCTCTTTCTCCTTTCCTCTCCCCTTTCTACTTCCTCCCTCTCTCCTCTATACTCTTTGTCTCCTCCTTCTCTCTTTTTTCTCAATTATTTCTCTTTTCTTCTTTCTGTCTCTCTTCCCTCTCCTTTCATCCCTCCTTTCCTCTTTCCCTCTCTCTATCATTGCCATTTGTCTCTGATTCTGCCTTTTCTCACTCTCCACCACTCTTCCCCTCTTCCTCTCATTGAGAAATTTGAGAAGGATCTTCCAGAAACCCTGACTTTGCATTGATTTAAGCTTTGTTGTGTCAGTATGTTTTCTGATTAGTTCTCAACCTCTAGAGACCTTTCTCTGTCCTTTTATAAGGGAAATAGAACAGGACAGTTGAGTCTTCAATTGCCTTTTTTTTCTCATAGCTTCTTTAATGTCCTATGCTTTTCAAGAAAAAAATGTCACTATAAAGGAGATTAGTCCCTTTTCAGTACTCCTGACATTATCTAAGTAGTTTTTAAAAATGTCTCCAAACCTACATCCCTTATTTCCAGGGAGAAAAGTATCTTCTAGAAGATATCATTGTTCATCCTTTTGAGACAAGCACTGGTGGGGATGAAAGATGAAAATACGTATATAATGGAAGGATTTCTTTTATGAAGGTGGAAAATACTTGGTTCTTCTTGGTGAGGTAATTAATCAGTGAACTGATTAGTAAATACAAAGATCTACCAATGCCTACTAAGCATCAAACTCCTAAGCCTATTAATGTGGGAGATAAAGGAGCATAAGACATAGTCCTCATCTTAAGGCAGTTACTAGTCTAGCTGACGAGACAGAATGCAGAATAAACAACCAAGAAAAAAATACACACAATTTATAATTGTGAATTTCAGTATATGTTATAGAATTTAGAGCATAGGAGATTAATGAAAGTTGGCATGAACAAAGATGTCATGTAGGAGGCAGCATTAGAACTAAGGCTTAAAGGATGGGTCAGATATGGATAAATGGAAGAAGAGAAGATGGAGGTTATAGTCCAGGCTAAGGGAATAGAATGAGCAAAGGTGCGGATGTGGGGATGAGCTTGGTATGTTTAGGGAAAGGGAGAAACAAAGTCTTTAATAAGGGAGTAATTAGGGGATAAGGAAGCTGGAGTTGAACAGTGGAGGAACTCAAATACTGGTTTTTATTCTCTCCAAGAGAATAGGTGGTGCAGTGGATGAGCTGTGTACCTGAAGTCATGAAGATTTGAGTTTAGATCTGGTACCAGACATTTATTTGTTGTGTGATCTTAGCCAAGCCACTTAACTTCTGTTTGTTTCAGTTTCTTTATTTTGAAAATAGTATAATAATAGCACGTACTTTCTGTTTATTGTGAAGAACAAATGAAATAATGTTTATTTGTAAAGCACTTAGCACAGTGCCTGGCACATAGTGGGTGCTAAATAAATGCTTGTTCCCTATTCCTCTTTTAAGCACAAGACACTAAGTTCTCTGGGTTGGGAGAAGCTTCAGGGCTTGCTTGGATATGGCTCAGAGATACACCAAGACATTGAGATTCTTTCTCAAACCAAACTACCAAGCATTCTAATTCTACTGCAGAGAGCATAATTCCATTGGGCTGGCTACATTGTTTGAATGCCAAATATGTGCTTGCCAAAAAATTATTTTATGAAGAACTCACATAGGACAAGTGCTCACAAGGTGATCAGAAAAAGTGATACGAGGACACTCTCAAGGTCTTGCTTAAGAACTTTAGAACTGATTGCACAACATAAAAGACACTGGCATAGGCATGCCCTCATCTAAGAAGCTATATGAGCAAAGCAAAATTTAATTAGCCCAAAGGAAATGTGACATATGCAGAATTGGAGAAGCCATCCCAAATGTTCAAAGGGACTATTTATGTTTGACCTGTGGCAGAGCATTCTGAGCTCATGTTGGTCTGGTCAGCCACAGTCAGATACAGTGTAATTCGACTCTTATCGACTCTATATTGTGATATTATTTTGGTCCTCTTCAAGAACAAAGGACAACAACCAACCAAGTGTTATTCAAGCAGGAGGCTACATTTAAGCAATCCAGGTTGTTTTCCTGAGAAATGCCATGTTACTGAAAGTGATTTCTGTGTACTATGCTGAGGAATGACAACTAAAAGCAAACTTGGGAGAAGGAAATGTGGGTCCAGGATAAGAATAGTGTATTGTACCTGCGAACTCAACAACATCTTTAAACTTCATAGGTTTATAGGATTTTGGAATTTGAAGAAATGTCAGAAATTATCAAGTTAAATCCTCCCTCTATACTTTCTCCACATCATAGATAAGAAAACTGAAGTTCAGAGAGATGAAGTAATTTGACCTTGGTCACACAGTCAGCAATTCAATTTAGTTCAATAAACATCTAAATAATTCCTTTTATGTGCTAGGTTTTTCACTAGGTACTGGGTATACAAAGACCAACAATCAAAATAATTCTTACCCCTATGAAGCTTTAATTCAAAGAATTGGAAGGGCCATGAGTTAGAGATAGGTTACCAGATCAAGCAAGATGTCTATTTGTGAGCATTGACCACTATGTAAAGACTCCTTTGAGAGGAATGAAGAACATAACTTTGACACTAAAGAGTTTTCCACGCATTACAGAAAATAGGACAAATGCTCTGAAAAAGACTCACTCTTGCATCTCAACATACAACATATAATGGTTTTCCTTTATTTTCTCAATGTAGATTTTTAATATCTAAAAGGTGTGAAAAGCAGCAAATAGCTGCATGATTCCACAATCATGCCATAATCATTTCTACAAAATAGAGGCATCATAGTATGGGTAAAGAATATAAGACAGGCTTTCAGGAGCAATGAGTTCTATCATTCTCTTCCAGTTTTGGCTCTGCTCAATTTGTTGTTGTTTTCTTCTCCAGAAGATGACTCATGAATTATTTCTATTTTCATGGTGCCCTCCGATTGGACATTTTTCTTCTTTAATTTCATTAAATAAGGCATTCAAGTTTTTTGCTTGGTTATATTTTTTTGGGGGGGAGTTTGATGATTAAAAAAATTAAATTAGATTTTTTTCAATCAAGAAATATTTGTCTTTGTTAACATCTTCCCCACTGAGAAAAAAAAAAAAAGAAAAAAGAATCCTTATTACAGTTTGATGGCCCTTAAAATGATTTCTCTATGCCCTGTTTTCTTGGTCAGTTTGTTATTGTTATTTTATTTAGAACACATACCTCACATAATTTTTCATTCTTTTAAATTTGTTGCAATATTATTTACTGTTTCTTTGAACCATTGAGTTCTGTTTGCTCCATTCTATTTTTCAGGGTATCAATTAATTTTTAGATTCCTTTTATGTGTTGTCTTCCCCTTGAAGGTAGGGATTGTTTCCCTTTTTGCTTGTATTTGTACCGCCAGTATTTAGTACAGAACCTAACACATACTAAGGGCTAATAAAGATTTGTTGCTTGTTTTCTTTTCGAGTACTCTAGTTTCATTCTTTATCTCTTATTTCAGTTCTTTAAAAAATTTTCTCTATTTACTCCTAAATCCTTATGATCATTTCATTCTTTTTCTGGGTTTCTTCTTGTCTATATTTATTGCAAAATTACTTCCATCTCTTGGGACTTTGTTTTGGGATTATGTTACATTTCTTCATTTTGTTAGGAGTTTTTATTTATTTATCTATTTCTCCAATTT
Source organism: Antechinus flavipes (assembly GCF_016432865.1). Classification (NCBI taxonomy): domain Eukaryota; kingdom Metazoa; phylum Chordata; class Mammalia; order Dasyuromorphia; family Dasyuridae; genus Antechinus; species Antechinus flavipes. The sequence continues at coordinate 254,873,235 of NC_067399.1, read as the reverse complement.
CACTTCTGGGTTAGAACTTTGTGCCAGAACCAAGCTATGTATTTTTTCACATTCTGGGACTACATAATAAGGCCTGGGTATTATCCTTGCTGTATACTGTATACTGTATACTATATACTGTATACTGTTTTATCAGACCTTATATATCATACCTTAGAGATGCTACTTATCTGCTCTAATACAGTGCTCTCTTCTTTCAAATGAGATGGTTAGGGTAGATGATCTCAAAGGTCCCTTCTAGCTTTAACATTCAGAGTTTAATGATTTTATAGCATTTATAAATAACCATGCAAACATGAATTGGCCATAAGCTTTCTTCAGATGTGTGATGACAAGAGAAAAATCATGCAACTATAATGGAACAGTTATGTGGGCAAGGCCCCAACAATTTTTTTCTGTAGTACCTAGTGAACCCCCAAATTAGTATAGGCATATGGAAAACAATCATTTTGCAAGGACCCAGAATCTTGTGGTGGGATATTCAGAGTTGTACAGGTCAGACAGATGCTATAATTGGCTCTGAACCTCCCTCCCTTCCTCCTGTGATATGATCATTCCTCCCTGTGGCTGCTGACTCTGCTAAAGGGGAACAATTCTCTTTACCTTTGAAAACATGAAAGGAAATCAAAGACCCCTCTTTGGATCTGATCTTGGTCTCTGTCTCTGTCTGCTTAGTGACCAGGGGCTAAGAGGGACCAGAACCTTAAGATCTAGGAAAATTTGTTCCTGGCTTTTGTGAAATTGGATAAGACCCCCTGGAAACAAAGGGACTCACATCCTTATTGGGATCATTACTGATGATAAACATTTATTGTAACCATCAATGAGCTCACTATGGTATAAAACATGGAATTCTTGCTTTGTATTTTGTCCAGAGTCCTTATAAGCTCGAGGGAATGGTGAACAAGGCTTGAGTACCACATTTCTGTATTCCTTCCAGTGGAAGGGTGTACTTTCTTTATTTAGGTAACTCAGAATTACAGTCCTTAAGAAACTGGTATGTGAGTTACCAAGTTATATAATTATTGATTGAAAGAAGAACAGGGAATTGAAGTTGAGTTTAAGGCTGCTTAGTTTTTGGACCTGCCTTTTACAAGTTTCTTGGTAGACTGTGTAATGCTGAAATATAATATGTATTTTTAGTTAGTATTCCTTATTTGTATAGAGCCCATTTATCTATTTGTAGATAGGATATCTATTTTGGAGTCCTTCCTACTTGGTTCATTGCTCTCTTTAATTTAAGTTGGAAACTATTAAGTGTTTTCATTATTATCATCTACTTCTCCTTGTTTGCTATCTTCCAAAATATATTGAAAATAGTTAGTTTTGATTGGGCCTCAATGGTTCTTTAAACCAGAACTTTAATATGAGGTTAGTCAATATAATTCACCTCCCTCCCCATAAAGAATTTGGTCCTAAAAGAGTTTCTTATTTCAGTGGAAGATTGAGGATGCACACAGCAGAGACATAAGTGCATGGTATCTGTTAGAGAAGGCTTCATGAAGAATTTTACATTGAGTTTTGAAAATAAGGGATTAAATACATTAATTTCCCATCACATAGAACTTCAAAGTTTACAAAGTATCTTCCTCACAATAATCCAGAGAGATAGGAAAGTTTTGAAGTCATTTCTCCCAACTCCAGAGAAGTCTTGAAATCAGAATAATCTGGCAATTATAATTTTCTTTTCGTCACTTGATTTGATCTAGTAGGTCCAAATTCTGCTACTGATGACCCATGTAACCCTAGGGAAGTCATTATCCCTTCTTGGATCTGGAGTTCTTCATTTATAGAATTGTAAGATTGGGTTAGATGATCTCTGAAGTCCTTTTTGGTCCTGGTGTTCTAGGTTTTATGTTCTAAAACAACTTTCAGCTCTGATTTTCTATGTTCTGCAGTACTTCATCATCCTAATATTCTATATACCCTAAAGTTTCTTCCAGTTCTGACATTTTGTTCTAAAGTTCTCTCTAGTTCCAAGTCTATGTTCTAAGATTTCTTTCTACTATGATGTTATGTTCTAAAGTTCTTTCTAGCACTGAAATTCTATACCAGGTGACATTTAATATTCTAGGACTCTTTCTAGTTCTGACAGATGATAATTCTCTGTGCTCTTTTTCTAATATGTTCTTATGTTGTTTTATTTATTTTTAGTCTTCAGTTATGATAAGGGTCCTGGATCAGTATGTATTTTGTCTAGGTGGAAAAATAAAAAGAAAAGGAAACAGAGAGGTTTGGAGGACAATGAAAGTCATTTATATAGCATAAAAATTAGAGATCAATTCTAACTAGAAGCTCTAACTTTGGAACTTGGTGGGGTGTAGTTGAAAAATACTAATTCAAGAGTAAGAAGTCTTGGGTTCAAGAACTACCTCAAACTCTGGTAAACTCAATCTTTTTGAGACTTTTTTTTTCTATATGCAAAATCAATGAATATTACTTGTGCTATCTGTCTTATCAATGTTGTTGGGGAAAAAACAAATAATTTATTAACCTTACAGTATTATAGATATGTGAGGTGTTATTTGTCACTATTAGTGATTAATGCATATTATTGACAGGCTGACTATTTAGCAGGAATTCTGGGCTTAGATTTACTTTGTGCTTCTGAATAATTCTCATTAAATCTTTCTGTTTGATATCTGTGGGGAAATTCTATGTCCTTAGAATTTAATAGTATAAAATCCCACTACAAAGAAGAAGCCTATATAACAAAGACATTTCTAGGTCGATGTAGATAGCCCCGTATGTGTGTGTTGATTACAATAGATTTTCTATAATGAATCATTCTCTACAACAAGTATTCTCCTATCCTAGTTCTTAGCCATGTTTGGATGATTTGTGGAAGAGATCTCATTTGTAATTTTCCTGGTGTGTGTGTGTGTGTGTGTGTGAGTGTGTGTGTGTGTGTTTATGCATGTGTCTAAAAAGCCTCTTCTCCAAATTGCAACAGGCTGCTCTTTCCTTATCCCCACTTCTGCCTTCTGGGATCCAGTTATTCATGGGGGTATGAAGGGCTTTCTGAGGTATCGTCATAAAGCTACATGAAATTTCACTCTCATTGGAGAAGGGAACCTTTAATTTTCCCATTTGATAACCGAAGGGTATAGTTAGAGAAGTTTAGATTTCCAGGGCAACTCATGGGATGGATAACTCTAGACTACCATTTTATCACATTGCAAAGGAAAAGGAACAAAACAATTATGCTACATATAGTTCTCTTTACTTATCCTACATTTCTATATCTATTGATACACATTCTCTCATATAGACACATAACTTGTAGACACAAAAATACACACTATATCGACACACATGCAGCAAATCCTCACACAGACAACACAACACACATGTTTATATACCAGATACACATACAACCCACCCACACAATGCCATGTACAACAAACATTTGTGTGTACTAACATGTCATATAAATATACCCCATCCCTCAAATATACTGTCATTCTATCTGTCCCCATTTCCTATTCTGTTTTTGTACAGAAAACATCCTTTTTTCCTTATCCAGGTGCCTCCCCATTCCCACTCCCCAAACACTGCACCTACTCTCTGCATAGGAAGCAAGCTTCATTTTCTGGCTGTTTAAATGTCCTGTTTCTGGGATGGAGGAGGAGAAGCTGCTTATTGGAAAGGTTGGGTTTGATGGGTCCCATTTTGAGCTGAAAATAGGTCAATGGTTTGAAGGGTAAAAAGACCCAGCTGTTTGGTTTTTTTTCCTTTTGTGAGTTATATAATAAGGGGATTCGTACAAGGCAGTGGGTTTCTGTCTACTGTGATGTCATAATAAGGTGACAGGATTTACAGCCAAATTCTGCTATCTCCTCTCTTTCTCTTAAAAAATTAGTTTCTATCACAAGCTCCTCATTTGCTGCTGCATAATCACTAGCCGCTTCCCTTGTCACCCGTCACACATGGCACATCCCTCCCTAGGGAGCTTTATTCTTCCATTGTCAATTACACGCATCCTGAGTCCTGAGTTCTGCTCAGGCTTTCCTGTAGCTGCACCCAACCCTCTTTGTCCCCCATCCTCTTTCAAGACCGCTATAAAATAATTCTTAGATTTTGGGGACTTGGAGTAGAGTTAAGATTTTCTTCTCTCAAGAAGATTAAAAATATATGTAGAAAATGCTATAGTTTGAAAACACCTTTCACATATTACAGTCTTATGGAAGAACATTTGTGATATTTTATGAGAAAAACTATATTGGAGACAAAACAGAGTGTGAGCTCTTGATGAACCCATCCTCACTGTGATTGTAAGAATGTCAAGTCAAAATTCAGCCTGTATGCCTTCAGTTTCATGTAATAGGAGAAATGAGATTTATCTTCAAAGAAATAAGGCTATGGAGAAGAATTATAATGATTATATAAAGGGAGATTCTATTTCAACAATGATAGTCTAAGATTTCAGCCAACTATTGAGATGTATCTAGGAAGCAGACAATCTGAAGTTGGATAGGAGTGCTTTAGGAATAAAAAATATATTTTATCAATTAGAAGATTTTGGAGTTTTGATTACGGGTGGGGAAGTATACTAAGAGCCTCCTACTGGGAATGCAAGCATGCTTGATTTAATGTTGGGTCAGAAATCTAGGTTCTAATCTCTCAGAACAGTAGGTTACATTGATGTAGTGATCAAAATACTTTAAAATCACCATTTCCTTACCCAAACCATTCAACTTCCTATCTTTTTGTCTTTTCACAGGTTGTTACCTATGAATATAATGCACTCCCTTTTCACCTCCATCTCTTAGAAACTCTAGCTCTCTTCAAAATTCTATTCAAGCATAATTTAAGTGGGTCCTTTATTGATCTCCTTTGCACTAACTAGTGCTTTTCTAGGAGTTGTAAATACAAATTCACTGTGTTTATTTTTAATATATGTATTTTTGATGTGAAGTTAAGGACTATTTTATTGTCTTTGCCCTTCTTAGCATGAATATAGCTACCTGATATATAATAGATATTTAATAAATGTTTGTTGATTGATTAACTGGTTCGATGTCTTATTAGCCAGAATTTTTTCTGGGGAGTTGAGACCCAATATTCTTTTAGGCTAAGATGAGCCTCATACTGATATTTCAAGGCCCAGGGCCCAGATGGCACATATTTTACATTTTATGCTTATTTTAGAGGTCTCTTGCAAAATACTTTTGGCTCATGACCTTATGATGACAGTTTTCTAGAAATGTCAGCATTTGGGTTTTGTCTCTAAACACACACACATACACAGAGAGAGAGACACGCACACACACAATGCAATCCAAAAACTCTGGTTCATAATTCTATCTAGAGGCACTTTGAGAATATCAGTATCTGTCTTGTTTCGTTCTCTCCCAAAGGGCACCAAATACTTTTTACAAGAAAAAGTGATGAACTCATACCTATATCCATAGAGAACCAAGAAAAAACCACATCTTTTCCACAGTGACCAATACAAATCTTTTGACTTATACTACTATCTTGTATGACTCTTAGTCTTAGTTCTTAGAGTAACTTTCCCCTAATGTTGGTCCCTACTTTTTAATTGGGGGAAATAACTGTTTTAGGAGCTCTTCCAAAACCTTTCAGGGTCAGCATATAGTCTGCACTGCTTACAATATCAGCCAAAGGCAGTCTTAGCTTGCTTCTCTATATCATGGATCAGTGCTTCTTTGCTCTTTGGCATATGTGTTTTCCTGCTTTGAGAGTCTCTTGCCCCATCTCTTTATTAGGATGCTCTTTTTTTGAAGCTCCAATTCCCTAGTGAATTTTTTTTTTTTTTTTTTTTTTTTGTCGGTACTCTGTCTTAAGGAAGCCATGTAGATGGAATGACCTTAAATTCTCCATTTCTCTATCTCATGCTTCCTCTGGGTCTAAGAGATATGCATATTCTCTGTCTTTGTCTCTGTCACAATCTTAATGTCTAATTCTAGCAGCAGCTCATTGATGCAAGTGGATTCCTTTGGGATATACATGCTTCAGTCTCTCCCCAGATCCATGCATAATTCAGTCTTGGTTTTATCTCCTAATGCATACTTCTTATATTCAGAAACAATCAGGGGAGTGTTCTATGAATGAGGGGGAGGGGCTTACCTGTGTATTCTCTGTCTTTTTTGGAATTTTATTTGTCAGGTTTTATTTTTGTTTCTAAGGACACCATAAATTCCTTGAGGTCATTTCCCTTCTCCATCTTCCTCTCAGATTTTGGATTAGGTGCCATAATGATAAGTATAGGTAAAACAGATAACATTTATATAACTCCTTAAGGTTTAAAAAGTAGTTCAAGTATACTGTTATTATTATTATTTTTTATTTAAGCTTCACAACCCCTTGTGATGTAGTCACCTCACTATTCCCATTTTACAGATGAGGAAAATTAATATTCAGAAGCTAAAATAATATATCTCTGCTCATATAATATGTGTTGGAGGCAGGTTTTTCATTCAGGTCACTCGGCTCTAAATTCAGCATTTTTTTCAGTATATCATGAAGCCTTCACAATAGACACAGTAGACCCTCAAGAGATATGCTGATTATTGGATAGGTTTATTACAGGTATCTGTATTGGCCACAAGATGAGTATTCTCCTTGGTTTTTATTTTTATTATTATTAGAGGTAGATTTTTAGGCCACTTGCTCTTTCCTGATTTAATCCCTTTAATTTTATTTAATTCTCCAGAGAAAATTCATTTAACTTTCTATAGGAAACTAGAGTATATGACCCCCTACTTCAGCAATGTTTCTGAAAAGGAAAATTTAGCATAGAGTTCCATATGGGCTCCCAGCACTTCTTAGGCTGCTTGTTGCTGCTCAGTTTATGTTCACACAAATTCCTTGATCTTGCCCTTCTCTCCTGAAAACACACACACACACACACACACAAACACACACACACCACACACACCAAAAACAAAAACAAAAACAAAAAAAACAAGAGAAGGGTTAATGTTAATTAAAACAATTAGCTGAAAAGCACTACCACTGCCTGAAAAAATTAGGATATGCCCTGCTTGTTTTCCTATTGCTACAAAAACATTTTTCCTTTTAAGACATTGTCAAAAATAGGAAAGCCCCCAAGATATAATTAGTGTGCTGACAGCATAGTCAGGTTAGGATTTTTTCTTCACAATTTCAGGAACCAATTGCTAATCACTTTGATTTGTGATAACCTCATGGACAGTTTAACTGAAGCTCTGCATCTGTGTAAAATCATACAATTCTCAGTTTCCCTCTCCTTCTTTCTCATTCTCTGTTTCTCTATCTCTGTCTGTCTGTCTGTCTGTCTGTCTCTTTCTCTCTCTTTCATGCACACACATACATGTTGCATTGTCTTTCCTCAGCCAGGGTGCCCTTTTTACTTCTCCTGGTTCCTGGATAGATCACTTGAAGAGCTATCTCTAGATGGGGGTGGCTTTAAGAAAATCCCTCCTGAAAGGGACCTGTAAATACACGAATGTTTGTGTCAGGTCTCTTTGTAGTGGCCAGAAACTGGAAACTGAGTGGATGCCCATCAATTGGAGAATGGCTGAATAAATTGTGGTATATGAATATTATGGAATATTATTGTTTGGTAGAAAATGACCAGCAGGAGGATTTCAGAAAGTCCTGGAGAGACTTACACGAACTGATACTGAGTGAAATGAGCAGGACCAGGAGATCATTATATACTTCAACAACAATACTATATGTTGATCAACTCTGATGGATATAGCCATCTCCAGCAATGAGATGAATCAAATTAGTTCCAATAGAGCAGTAATGAACTGAACCAGCTACACCCAGCAAAAGAACTCTGGGAGATGACTATGAACCATTACATAGAATTCCCAATCCCTCTATTTTTGTCCACCTGCATTTTTGATTTCCTTCCTAGGCTAATAATACACTATTTCAAACTCTGATTCTTTTTGTACAGGAAAATGACTGTTAGGACATATATGCTTTAACATACTTAACATGGATTGGTCAACCTGCCATCGGCGGAAGGGGTTGAGGGGAAGGAGGGGAAAAATTGGAACAAAAGGTTTGGCAATTGTCAATGCTGTAAAAATTACCTATGCATATAATTTGTAAATAAAAAGCTATAATTAAAAAAAAATCCCTCCTTCCTTCCCAGTATTTTCTTAAAGGAAAAGTCTGGATAAACAGGCTTGGAATTTAGAGTTAGAAGAAACCTTTAACATCCTATATTCCAACCTCTTCATATTACAGAGGCATGAGTGGGGATGGGACTGAAGCTCAGAAATGAAAGCTACCCACCCAAGGTCATATACATAGCTAGCAATGGGATCCAGATTCTAACTCAAGTCCCCTGATACCAGATATGCTGTTCTTGCTATGATATTTTGCTATCATAGAAGAAAAAGTGCTTCCCACACATGCTAGCCATGCTAATATAAGTTTATATAGAATGTAAGCTCCTGTTGGGCAAATGTTTTTGTCTTTATACCCTCAGGATCTAGCATATTGCTTTGTACAGAGTAAGAAGTAATTATCATTGTTGGATTGGAAACCATAGGGAGAATATCATCCTGTTAGGGTTAACATTTTTAGCTCAGATCAGTGTCAATTATCTAATCTGAATCCTTTGGCAATAGACTGAATAGGATTAGAGTGGGGTTTCATCATGTGACAGCAGAGCTCTACTACACTGCATTAGCTCTTTTGCTAGTGAATCAGGGGAGGTTTTTTATGTAAAAAAAAAAAAACAACAAAAAGCATTTATTAGATACCTACTATGTGCCAAGAACTGTACATTTTTAGGTGCATTTTGGGTAAAAAGCAGTATGGTATACTAGGTACTGTATCAGATTTGGCATCAGAAAGGTATGAGTTTGTGGGTTTTAGTACTTCCTCAAAGATTAGCTGTGTGACTCTAAGCAAGTCCCTTAGTGGAATATAGGTCTTAGCTTCTTCATCAGTAAAATGAGGAGTTTTGATGTGGTTCCCTCTTAGGTCCCTTCCAGCTTTAAATCTGTGACTCTGTTCTCTGTTTGAAATATCTGTTGTTGACAGACTATAATGTTAGGTAGCAACAATACTATATTAATTAGCCCTTTGAGTATCTCTGATTTTTGAGTGTGAGCATTCCTTCTACTAAGGCGTGTTGTGATCCATTTTATTTATAGTAGATAGTTTTGGGGATAGAAGCAGGTAGTGGCAAAATGTCTGACATGAGTCAGGAAGAATTGACTTCAAATGCAGTATCAGACACTTAAAAACTTCTATGACACTGGGGGAATAACTTAACTTCTGATAGCCTCAGTTTTTTCAACTATAAAATGTGGATAATCATAACACTTAACTCATAGGATTATTGTAAATATCAAATCGGATATTTGTAAACTATTTATTATAGTACCCGGCACATTTAATAAATGCTTACTCCATCTAACATTCATCTAGCTAGCTAGCTAGCTATCCATCCATACAGCCATCCTAATAAGGAGATTCTCTGATGGCAGATATACAATGTCACCAAACCCATATATAGGATAATAGTGCTTAACATATTGCCTAGCACAGAGTAAAGCTATTGAATTAAATATTTTTAGTTTGTGTTTTTCCCTCCCCCACAAAAATTTGTTTTCTTGAAGACATTCAACTACAATTTTCCCCTTAATTTCCTTTTAGTCAAACCATACAACCTATATCCTTTGAATTTTAAATTAATTAAATGGAAAGAATAGGGATAATGATTTTTGTAAAAAAATCAAAAAATATTTTGGGACATGGAATTCTGAGTTACTGAAAACCTTAGCAGTCAGATGTACTTTGAATGACAGAGATGGCAAGGGGAATTTAGAAGAGAGCATCTTTCAGAATGCAAAATTATGGAATCTTACATGAAAATCTATTTTTAAAATGTTCATAAAACACTATGAAAATTATAGAAAATTTGTTAGGATGCCTACTGATGGAATTAATTTATTTGCACCAGATCTGAAGTTTACTGATCCCCTGAAAAAGAAGGATATGAGGAAGTTTGGATTTCTTCTTTGGGTCAGACCAATATTACCTATACATTACATTCCACAGCCAGATTAGTCTCCGTTCTATCCCAAGGATGTAACTAATTTTTTTAGCTAATATTTCCTGGTTGAAGTGGGAACATTTTTTTTTCAATTGTAGAAGAACCAATTGCATAATGTAGTGAAAGCCTTTATAAAGAGAGCAGAGCTCTATGATTAAAAAAAAAATTCCCTTTAGTTTTTTGCAGATTTGAGCAACTGTTCTCTGGGAGCTCTCCTTGGTACTAACTCCTTGCTCTGCTGGAGCCTTCCTCCATGCACCTGTGACTAGGTTAGTCTGACAAAAACTCCTTCACTTTGTTATTGGAACAATGCTGATTTGATTATCAGCGATCTTGACAAATTCATTCTTAAACTCAAAATTTTTCAACATTGAGATTATCACCTTTTCTCTCTTATCTTTCCCTTCCTCCAACTGTACCATTTCTGTTAATGATAACATTATTTTCTAGGATACAGTGAAATCTTTTGGCTTCTATTCTTTTTCTTCTTTTCCACTTTTAACATTACCCTAGTTCAAGCCTTCTCCCCTTTGAACAGTCTTTCACACAGCTTTCAAAATAATCACTGACCATTTCTCTTCTCAAAACTTATCAATAGCTCTTCAGCCTAATGAATATAATAATAATTCTCAATCTTAAAACTTTATGCCCTCTACAATGCTATTTCAACCTATTTTTTAATCCTATGACCCTAGTTTCCATTTCTCTAAAACAAGTGTATTAGATTGTATGATCTTTAATGTACCTTCCAGATTTAAATCTTACTATCTTTCTTTAATTATGTTCATCATGGTCTATGTTCCAGAGAAATTCATCATTCTTTAATTTTGTCTTGCCCTTTTTTACGCTAGTGACTTTTTATGTGATTTTCCACACTTGCAACTATATTTCTGCCTTATGATACCTATCTCTAGTTATTGGTAAAAATACAAAGTTTGAGTAAGATATTATTTTCCACTATATAGTCTAGTAATCAAAGATACAGTAAAAATGCAATTGACCATGCTATGTGATAAATGTGTTATAGGAAGTGTTATGTGTTGTCTAGAGTGAGAAATATTAGGGAGGGTTTCATGGAGGAAATGACATTTCATCTGAAATATAAATAAATGGGTATTCAGGAGGCATCTAAAATTTCCTTATTCTTCAAGGGCTAATTCAAAGTCTACTTGTCCATGAAGTCTTCCTTGACCATTCTGATTAATTGACATTATATGTATGTAAATGTTAATAATATTTATATATTTAAATCTTATAATTTACATCCAAGTCATTATATTTAAATAAAATATATTATAATTACAAATATACATATGCAAATAGGTATTACGTATACCTACATTGTATACATGTATAGCACTTTGAAAACTTTAAAGCACTATAAAAATGCCTGTTGTTATTATTTTCTTCTCAGTGAATATGGCAATGAGAAAATAGTGAAAAACTTTATGAGGGAAGTTGGTCTTAAAGTTTGGGAAGACAGATATATGTGGGGAGGACATTCCAGATGGAGGGAATGACATGAACATAGACAGAAAGAAGGAAAAGTACAGGGTGTGTTCTGAAATGGTGAGTAGTCCAGTTTGGCTAGATTGTGGAATATGTTAAGGGAAGTGAAATAAGACTCAATACATGAGTCAGAATTACATTATGGCAGACCTTGCTTGGTAGGCTAAAGAGTTTAGACATTCAAAAAATCTCAAAGTCAAATACTTGCCAATCACTTGAAATTTTGTGTCTTTTGCAAGTAAATACAAGAAGAGAATAAAAGCTCCTCATATTCTGTGTCTTTAAAGGAGCCAGGGTCTCCCTCATCCTGTGAAGTTGCTAAATTAACTGCATTTTTTAGTGCATGAACAAACAAATAGGTGCACAATCTGTATCAATTCTCAGCACATATTGCACCTGCCCTGGGGGCCAGACATCACTGCACCCTTCTACTTCTGACTGCTTGAGATAAAATGAAGTTCAAATGGTTGTTTCTCAAGATGCCTCCTACTACTGCCCTTTATGATCTGATAAAAATTAAGACGAATGGGGAGGGAATTTAAGGGGAGAGAAATGAGTAACTATCTTCTAAAGAAAACATGATGGCAGTCTTCCTAGGGATGAGACTGGAGCTATATTGGGATAGGGAGATAAAGGGAGGAACAGAAAAAGAGAGAGGGAAATGGAATGAGAAAAAGGGGGAAAGAGAGAGACAGAGAGAAAGAGGAGATAAACTCTTGCATTTAAAGGAAAGAGAACTGGCAGGGTTAGGTTGATCTTTGAGGACTAGGATGTGTGAGCTAGGGATATCCTGCTGTGGGAGGCAGGAGGCTATATTTTCCCTGGGAAGAATGGGAACATCCATGGCCCAGCCCCCTGGAGATAGGCCAGATGGTTGAGAGAGAAGATGGGAACAACATTTCACCCTGGTTGATATCCCTTAGGATGCTAGCTGAGAATAGCCATTTCAGTCAACCATCATTTATTAAATAGCCATGGAATGACCTGGAAGATAGAGAACATGAGCTGGAGGTACTGAATGAAATTTTTTTATCTTCTGAAAATGAGAAACAAAAGCCTGTTCTAGAGCAGTATAATAGAAAGAGAGTTCAAATACTGGATTTGCTCCTTACTATCTGTGTGATTTTGGCAAATCACATCATATCTTGGGGCTTCAGTTTTTTCATCCCATAAAAACAAAGACTTGAACTACATGGCCTGTAAGTTCCCTGCAGCTGTAAATCTATGATGCTATGATCTATGACATTATATCATATATGTAAATCTTAGAAGACATAGTCTCATTGTGAGTCAGAACAATCTAATAAATTACTCTGGGAATGAAATAAGGAAACTTGAATTCTAGGTGTGACTTTCTGTATAAACGGTGATTCAGTTTCTCTATTGGTAAAATGAGGGAATTGAACTAGATTATCTCTAAAGAATCTCAGTGCCAATATTTTATGGCTCATTCATTTTGACAAATTAGTCACCATTAATTCTCAAATGCTTTTGGTGGCTCATTGGTAAGTTCGAAAACAGGTTGTGTAGGAATATAAAAATGAATCTGTAAGAGATGAAGAAGATCAACTTGCTAGAGCTAATTGTTTTAGCCCAGCAGAGATTTCTAGTGATGATTTTCAGCCTGGGGGAGTAAGGATGTTTGTCTTTGAAATAGGACAATGAAGTTTAGCAATAACAAAAGTTACTATTGAGTAAAACTGGTGATGAGAGAAGAGGGGCCATCTATCTTTTTATTCCTACCACTTATTCATCTTAGTTAATCTCAGCCAGATAATATACTGCATAAGAACACATCCATCTGTATAGATTCTCCATAGATGGATATGCAATCACTCTAGGTAGATGGGTGTTTAGTTGCTTCAATTGACAACCTCTGGGTGGATGGTTGTGCAAACTACATCAGTGGAAAAATTGTAGTCTCTCTGTAGATGAGTAGTTGTATGGTCACAATGCCTAGTGTTGAGCAGGAAGATTAGCTTTGGGCTCAAAGCTATGTGATTCATCACATTTTCCATTTATTCTCCAATGTATTTGGGATAGCCAAAGCTCAGAGACTTCTAGAGCTCATGCTTTCCTTTCTGCTTAGCCAAAAAAAAAATGAGAAGGAACTACAGAATCATAAACCGCAGGGACTACCTATTATAACACACCAATGAAAAAGAATTCTTACCAGATCATTTTGGACAATGAAATTTTTTAGCTTCTGCTTAAAGATGTCCAAAATAAGGGGAACCTATTATCTCCTAAGAGATTTAGTCCCACTTTTAGATAATTCTAATTGTTAATAAAATGTCCTGATACTAGGCATAAATTGACCTCTTTTAAACTTCTATTTATTGTTCCCTAATTCTGACCAGGACAGAGTACAGTGTGGACCTATTCATCTCCTTATTCCTATATCTTATGCCTCTCAATGCAATTCACATAAGCTTGTTAGTTTCACATTGTTGACACACATTAATCTTTCAATCTACTAAAATTCCAATTTTTTCAGAAAAACTGCTGTCTAATCATATCTCTTTTTTTCATCTGGTGGAGTTGATTTTTTGAACTCAGGTGTAAGACTTTTCATTTATTTTAATTAAATTTCATTTTCTATTTCATTCCAACTCAGTGTTCTATCCTGTTATACAATGGGTTTACTCTAGCTTTATGTCACGTATATATATATATTTGCAACTCATCTATGAATACATCTAAGTCGTTTATTTAAAATTACTAAGTACAGAGCTGAGCACAGATCCTTGAGATCTTTCACTGAAGACTGACTTTTTTCTATTTGTCTATTTTTATTTATTTATTTTGATAGTAGTTATTTTATTTTTCCAATTATATGTAAAGATAGATTTCAACATTCATTTTTTACAAAATTTTTAATTTCAAATTTTTTTCTCCCTCTTTCCTATCCTTCCTCCCCAAGAAGTAAGCAATCTAATATGGGATCATGCATGTGCAATTATATAAACATATTTCCACATTAGTCACATTGTAAAAGAAGAAACAGAATGAAAGGGAACAGCCACATACACAGACACACACAAAAGTGAAAATAGTATCTTTCAATCTGTATTCAGACTTCTTTTTCTGGATGTGGAAAACATCTTCTATCAGTGTTTTTTTTTTTTTTTTTTGATTTTAACAATTTATTTCTAAATTGACATCAGATAATTTAATGGATATTCTTTTAGTCAAGTCATTCAAGCAGAATGGAAAACAGAAAATGAAGAGAGAAAAAGACACAGAGAGACAAAAACAGAATCAGAGACAGACACACAGAGAGATACAGACAGAGATATAGAAAGAGGTAGGTACACAGACACAGAAAGATAGACAAAGAAAGAGGCAGGGCATGGAGGCAGTTCCCAGTCTTGACCCCAACTCAGTGCTACTGATGTCTTTTTTTCTGGATTAGCCTTTTGCCATTTTAATACTTGGATATGATGGGGGGAGGTGAAGTACTACTGATAGGATCTGTCAATACCTCTTCCTAACCCCCCTTCCCAATCATTATAGGTTTCCCCTCCCTCCTGCTGGATCATCCCCACAAATCCCCTTTTCTTTCAGTTCCTAAGCAGTACTGTGTAGTATCAGCAGATAAAAGTGACAGATGGTGGACCATACATCCTCTCATGCTTTCATGCAGGGAAGCTAGACTAAAGAGGAGGGGGCAGGGTAGTAAGGGGAGCTCCAGAACCAGAATTGTTAGTATCAAAGCATTAGGATGGATCTCTCTTTGGAGATATTTTCTTCCCAAGGGTGGAGCATGGCCTAAAACTGAAAAACGTTGTAAAAGGGAAAAGGAAAGTGAAGATAAAAGAAAAGTCCTTGGATAGAGATAGGAAGACCACTTAGAAGCTGCCTACCAAATTCAGTGGATGGTTACTAGAATTTCCTAGAAAGATTATGGCAAGAAACTTAGGAGACCAGGTCAAGGCCAGATGTCTTGGCGTCCAGGCTTTGTCTACTTTCCCTACCTTAACTCTCATAGGGCAAAATTACCCTACCCTGATTCATTTCTTAGCTGCTACCACATTTTCCTCTAGATCTCCTTCCCAAAATGCTCCATGGCTTTTGCCCAGGTTAGAGTTATCACCTGGGTATAATATTAACAAGATGCCAGAGCAGCTGAGGGCCTGGAGATAAGCTCCTGGAGAGGAACTTCCTTTACTAATGTAGAACAGAACCATCTCTGAGTCTTAGAGAGTTATCTTGAGTCATTAAGAAGTTAAAGGATTTGTCCATACTCATATAGCCAACATATGTCTGAGTTAAGTCTTGAATCAAGATCACTCCAAAGCCATCTCTCTATCCATCATATCATGATATCTTTTGGATTCTTCAACATTTACGAGTAAATCTGCATTTAAAAAGATTGATTTAGGCACCTGCTCCTCTATTACCTCTGCTGTGGTAAGAGTGGAAAAGAAGCATCAAAAGTAATTTCTTGCCCGAATTGGGATATCCTGCGCCCTAGAGAAAAAGGAGATTCAGTAATGTCTGATATTACTGTCCCTACTTCTCTTTTCCCCAAACTTGATGTTAATGTCACTGGTCCATGAGAACAGGACCAATAGGCTTAACATCAGAAGATTGAAATATTTTCATTTTTTTGATGCATTTGGAATTTTGACTTTTTTCTTTTCCCTCCTGTGGATGTGTGTCTCTCTTTTTGTATCTCTGTTTTTCTATAATTCCCTTTGTGTGAATCTCCTTTCTCTGTGTGTGGATATGTGTGTGTGTGTGTGTGTGTGTGTGTGTGTGTCTGCTGTCTGTCTGTTTGTCTCATCTTTCTCATTCTCATCTCTCTTTCTTTCTCTTTTTCTTCCTCTTTCTTTCTTCCCCTTCCTTTCTTTTTTCTCTCTCTCTCTCTTTCTCTGTGTGTGTCTCTGTCTCTCTGCCTGTCTCTCCCTCTGTCTTGGTCTTGGTCTCTGTCTTTCTACCTCTTTCTGTCTCTGTCGCTGTCTCTCTGTCTCTGTCTCTGTCTCTCTCTGTCTCTCTCTCTCTGTCTCTCTCTCTCACCCCCCCTCTTTGTGTGTGTGTGTGTGTGTGTGTCTTGCTTTTTCTGTCTCTCTCTCCTCTTTTCTTTTAAGGAAGAGCCTCAGAGGGGATTTTTACTGGTGCCCTTGCATGAAAGCAGTCACATTGTACCTTGTGCTGTGCCCTTCCCCCATTCCCTTAAATATAAAGCAGTTGTGGCTCTCTGTTCTCTGTGGGGGAACCAGAAATAAATTGAGTTAAAAATACCCAAATCACAGATATCTCTTGGAAAGGGGGACAGAGGGCGGGATGAAGTTGCAGGAAACAGTAAATTACAGCAAGTCGGGCTGAGAAGCTTCATTCCCATACCCAGAAAATGTTCCCAAAGAGTTAGTCACTCCCTATCAGATGATCATGTGCCTTTTCTCCACTTCCACCCCCAAATCCTCCCCCAACATCATCCTGGATTTCCCAGGTATAGTCATGTAAAGGGGCTGCCTTCATTCTTATCAACCCCTTCCAATAGTCCCCACCTTCTTAATTTAGAGTGAGATCTTTCTCACTCCATCTCCCTTCTCTTAAGAAGTGTTTCAGCTTGCTTTAGGGCTTAATTTAGGGCTCAATGATTTCATGTTATTTTGCTTTGGCTCCTTGAAAAAAAACCATATCTTTGATGTCTTAATTTTCTCTGACTTCATTATTCCATGTGAGGCTCATGTCACTAGGAGGTGATAACCTGGGATAAATGCCAATGTGGAAACTCTGACACTATTGCAGATCACAAAATGAGTTGATCCAGAGGAGGTGGCTTCCTTTCAGAAGTCAGGAAAGTGACTTTTCATCTCTATGATCTCTTTCATTTTGAAGAAGACAGAGAAGGCTAGAAATCAATCTCTGTCTTGGGGCAACTCCTAGTCTAGTTGGAAAGCTAAAACTTAGCAAAGACAAATAAACATATAAGTCAATAAGGCAAAGACTGCCCTGCTCAATTTCTTCTCCATATGAGCCTTCCTTTAGAATAAAGAAAAACAGTTTAGCAAAAGAACTAACAATCGATGATATACACCAGGTTTCTTACCCAGAATCCCTCACTTTTCTATTGGAAGGAAGGAGGTATTTCATCACCTATAGTCTGCAACCAAGATTGATTTTTTCAATTACTTAGTGTTCAGTTTCTTTGGTTATTTAGTACTAATTGGAATGCTGTTTTAATTTATATATTTTTTTCATTGTGTCACATTGCTTTCCTAATTCTGTTTCCTTCATTCTGCATCAGTTAGTGCAAGTTTTTCTATTTTTCTATTTAAAACATTTTTGTCTCAACACTCATCTGACACTTACCACAGGCTGCCTAGTAACTTATTTTCTACTATTGTCTCAAAATTGTAATTACATTTAAAATTTTTCTTTCCTTCTTTCTTTCTTTCATCATGTATTTCTCTTCCCCTCATTTTCTATTCTTACTATCTAATTAGACTATTCTATGAACCCTGATGCTTATAGAATTCAAAGAGGATACATGTCTTATTTCCAAATATTTTATTGTAAGCAGTTTATATTTGGCCTTTTATCTTTGTTCATTCATGTTTACCTTTTTATGCTTCTTTTCACTTCTGTGTTTGAGCTTCAAAGTTTCTTCATAGTTCTGATCTTTTTCTACAGATTTCTTGGAAGTTCTCTATTTCACTAAAGATCTATTTTTTCTCTGTAGTATTATACTCAGTTTTCCTGGATAAATTATCCTTAGCTATAAGCCTGTATCCTTTGCCTTCTGGATGGAATATTGTAGACTAAGATCACTACTGCTTTATAGTGGTGACTATAAATTGTGTGTGATTATGATTAAAGCTCCTTGCTACTGGAATTCTTTATCTGCTTGCATTTTTTTTTTCTTTGATCTGGAAGCACTAGATTTTGAGTATAATATTTCTGGGAGTTTTCTTTTTGGTGATTTCCTTTAGGAAGTGACAGATTCTTTCTCTTTCCATATTATCCTCTGGTTTTAAGAAAATTGATAGTATTTTCTTTAAAAAAAAGATTTCTTTAAATAGTATATCAAGCCCTTGAGGAGGGAGGTTCATGTTGTAAAGATAGTATAATGATTCTTAAATTTGTTCTTATCATTCATTTTTTCAGGTCAGTTTTTTTTTTTTTTTTGCTTTAAAATACCTTTCCATTTCTTGTATGTTTTCAGTCTTTTGATTTAAAACATTTCTTTTTGCTCATGAATTTATTAGCTTTTATTTGGTCCATTCAAAGTTTCAGAGAGTTTGTTGCTTAGGCAAGGTTTTGCATCTCTTGCCCAATGTGTTTATTCCATTTTCAATTCTTTCTTTCATAGCTCTCATTTCTTTTTCAATTTTTCCCTCATTCTATTTGTAAAACATTTTAAACTTTTAAAAAATACATTCTTGCTTTATCTTTTACAGGAATTCTAGTTGGGCATTTCCCCAAGCTATGTTTTTCTCTATGATAATGATTACAGATGTTTTAGGACCATTCTGTCCTTCTGCCTTTGCTACCATAACAGGTCATTATGGTGAAACTTTTCTTCCCTCCCTTCCTTCCCCCCATTCTTCTTTTCAGCTTCTTGACTTTGTCCTTGATATTAGGACTAGGCTTCTGGAGAGAAGGTCTGGGCTGGTCCTATTATTGTTTTCTTGGGGTATTAGGTGAATTCGGATCTCAAAGACAGGCTGGGTACTTGCTACCTTTCAATGCTCTTAAAGGAATACTGCTTTCCCTGGTATGAGCTCTTTCTGACCTGGGTTTGGGTCTGTGAAAATGTAGTGTTCTCCCAGACTCTATTCTTATCAGCCACCTAGAAACCTCATTTGGTTCTAAGTAGCAGAACTGTAGACTCCCCCTTCATCTAGGTTTATCTTTGTTATTCCTCTTCACACTGGGTTAGATGCTAACAGTGAGACTCTGAGTATGAAGTCTTGAGAGACATTTATATTAATGCTGGTGGCTTCTAAACTTCCTCCTTTCCTGAGAAAGGGATAATTCTTGGGACAGAATGAAGGGCCTCTTTACCTACAAAAGGCAATGCCACTGACATAATCCACTTGGGTAAATCCTTTTTTTCACTCTGCTCTGGATCTGTGACTCAGCATTTTGATAGAGGGCAATGAAGCTTCCAATTGGCATTTATTCCTATCACAATGATTGGGTCTGGGTCTGGGTCTAGAAGGGATGCAGCTCCTCTTTTTTTGTGCTAGCATAAACCCTCTCCATAGGCTCTGGTGCTTTTGGCTCCATTCTGTATTCCAGTATCTATGACCTGTTTTTCTAGCTAATGTGGACCAAAGAACTTTCTGTGACATTTTTTTTCTGGATTTCTCCATCAGACTTTGGTTTGGTACATTTACAGGAATAGATGGGAGCTCAATTGCATTGCTTCATTATCTACTCTCTTGGTTTTGCATCTTATAGTTTACTTTATAAACTATTTTATTTTTCATATTCTCAACTGGATTTTATTTTGGGGGAGAAAAGAGTCAAGGGTGGTGCCTTATATTACTATAGGTCCCTCATAGGTACAGCCACACAGTGGGAACTCAATAAATATATGGTTAAACAGGGGGAAAGGTAGAATTTTTGGAAATTAGTGTTTTAACAGTGGTTTTGAATTATCCAGATCCTCCTTTCTCCATCTTTTGTGGCTTCTATGAATGTATGTATGCTCTCAGAATAAGGTTTGCACAGGTATGATACTAATTAATAATAAATACCTATTGGCTGATGAGATTAGGTAGTGTGGTATAATGCAGAGAGTTTGGATTCAGGAGACCTAGGGTAAATGTTGTTTCTGTCAGTTTTCTTCTTGGGGGCTTAGTTTTAACCTCTGTAAAGTGAAAGATTTTAAGTTTTTTCTTTAACTTTGGCCACTTCACCTTCACCTTTCTGGGCCTCATTCATAAAATGAGATTGTTGGTAGACAATGTGACTTCTGAGATTCCTTCTAGTTTTCAATCTGAGAGCATATGTTCCTAAATTATTATTAAGGTGCCTTCTAGCCCTGACCTTCGGTGAATTTGTGATTTTGTGATTCTAAATGCTGGGGATTTACAAGCCAGAGTGGGTCTGAAATAAAGGCAGGTCAAGTCTTAGCTGGCTGCACAGATCTGTAGCATCAAGTGCAGATGGGGAACAATGGCAGCAGGTAGAAAGGAGCTATGGTTAAGCCTGTCTGAACATGGCTACCTGCCCGGGCGAGGAGGTGAGTCTACTGAGCTGCCTCTAAGCATGTGACTGGCCTTGGGGAAGGAGGGAGGAGAAAAAGGAAGCAAAAATAAAGGCAGGCAAGGGGGAGGCAGAGCAGAGAATAAAAAGCTGGATGCTGGAATGATATCCACGTCTCTGAGTTTGCATGATTCCCACAGCTCCACTTATCTCCCAGTGCCTCTGGCTGGCACATCAGCAAGATAAAGGACTTAGTACTGCTTGGTATGGTGTCTAGGGAACAGGTCTACAATTTTCAGTAATGGGAACAATTAAGCTGGTGGTAGGGAAGGTGAGAGTTGGTGTCCCCCCAGGCTTCCTATCATGGAAGGAGAACACGGACAGGCTTTGTTTGGGCAGCAATGTTCTTCCATTGGAGAGGCCATGTTCAAGATGTTGAGAAATATTGGGCCTCGGTATGATATGATAGAGGGTATCAGGACTAAGTGCCTCTGGGGACTAATTGGTTTATGGCCAAAATGGGGAGAGCTATATCCTGCTGGGTTTGAGTGTGTAATGGTGGGGAGGGAGGAGTGAGAAAAGGTGATAGTCACAAGAGAATATTTTTAGGTTTTAACAAATTACCTTCTTAAAATGGTTTTTCAGGAAGTTTGGAAGGTAACATAGATGGAGTGTTATGTGGGAAGTGAAATAATTTGCTCAAATAGTGTGGTCCTCCTGGGAGCAATTCCCCACAGTGGCCATGTTCTCCCACAGTTCCCTCTTCCCCCCTCAACAAAAGTGGATCTTATCTCATTTATTTGACTGATTCTATGAGCAAGGAAGGGGGGAATATGAAAACATCAGTTCTTATTGCTGACCTTATCTTCAGTACCACCTTAATACTAATATGTACTACTTAATACCTGGAACAGGGCAAAACAATTAGCAAATACATTAGTGTCCTGTTTCAGTTTCTTTTCCTTTTCTTTTTTTAAATTAAAGCTTTTAATTTCAACACTGGCCCTTGCAAAACTTTCTCTTCCAAATTTTCTCTCCTTTCCCCCACCCCTTCCCCTAGATAATAGGTAGTGCAATATATGTTAAATATGTTTAAATATATGTTAAATCCAATATATGCATACATATTTATACAGTTATCTTGCTGTACAAGAAAAATCAGATTTAGAAAAAAATCTGAGAAAGAAAATGAAATGCAAACAAATATCAACAGAAAGAGTGAAAATGCTATGTTGTGATCCACACTCAGTTCCCACAGGTCTCTCTCTGGGTGTAGATGGTTTTCTTCATCCTTGAACAATTGGAACTAGTTTTAATCATCTCATCGTTGAAGAGAGCCACGTCCATCAGAATTGATCACTGTATAATCTTCTTGTTGCTGTGTACAATGATCTCCTCGTCCTGCTCATTTCATTTAGCAACAGTTCATGTAAGTTTCTCCAAGCCTCTCTGTATTCATCCTGCTGGTCATTTCTTACAGAACAATAATATTCCATAACATTCATATACCACAATTTACTCAGCCATTCTCCAATTGATGGGCGTCCATTCAACTTCCAGTTTTTAGCCACTACAAAAAGAACTACCACAAACATTTTTGCACATGTGGGTCCCTTTCCCTTTTTTAAGGTCTCTTTGGGATATACTGCTTTAGTTTCTATAATCAAGGTTAATCATTTATTTTGATGACCAAGTTTACCATCATAAGATGATTTGTACCCAGCAGTAAATGATAATGTATTGGAATTCTCTCAAAAGATGGTTTCATTCTCCCCAGTCTTATACTTGATAGTTGTGGCCAAAGTTTATGTATCCATCCTCCCAGGCACAAGGTCCTGCTTAGGATGAGAGGTGATCTTCCATGAAAGAAGTGTCATGAGAGTCCCTGATTCACAAGTTCACTGACATAAACTTGGTAAAACTCTTTTCCTTAGAATGAGAGCCCAGGTTTTCAGTATAGGTAATAATTCTTTAAGTGATAGGCATACAATTGTATGGTGAAATAAATGATAAATTAAACTTTCAAAATCTGTGTGTCTAAAAAAAGAACTTTGGGAAATAGCATCAAAATCCATCTCTGTTCTTATGGCCTTTGTTAATGGCTTTGTTAGAGTAAAACAAACAAATAAACAAACCCAACAATACTTCATGAAGGTAGAGATACAAACCTGAAGGGATGGAGTATAAAACAAAATGAAAACAAAGCTGTAACCAGTATTTTCTGTGTCAGCAAAACTTCTGAGGAACACTGGAGAGCTCCCACAGCCAAGCCGATCTGGTCCTGATTTTAAAGGGAAGTTTGGGGAAGTCTTCAAATCAGAAAGCAGTCCCCTGGGGCCTCTAATGCTTGCTGAGAAGTCTGGCGCTGACAGGGTGGGAAAACTTTCCGTATTAACTGTATTGGAAGCCCCAGGAGGCTAGGGGAGGTGGGATAGTGAGAAGCTGGGGAGGGGAAAGAAGAGTGATGGTATTCACTGCTGCCTGCTTGTACCCCAAATCCTCAGTCAACAGACTATTGCCTGGAAAGTTATCAAAGAGCTCCTCAAACTGCCCAGATGGCATTCTCAACATATAACCTAACATTGGGAAAGCCCCGGAGGGTGGGATATCTGTCCCTAAATTATTGTCTTTTAGATTATGCTTCTGATTTTCTGAGCTGCTCAAGCTGAAAAAATCTAGAAAATTCCAGATGCTTGAACTCCCTTTCCTTAGCCACTGAAATGAATACCAGCATTTTACTTTTTAAAGGCCCTGGAATCAAATCACCATTGCAACTTTATGCAGGGCATTGCCCCCAAATCATTTCAGTTTGTAGGAAATTTTAGCCACTCTCTTTGAAAATGAAAATAGTAGGAAAAAAATCAATTGAGAATTTTCTTCCTACTAATTTGATATATGCACAAACATTTCCTGGAATATCATTCTACTCTTCAACCTCCCATAACATTCTAGGATCAAAGATTTAGAACTAGAAAACTTTATAAATCAGAAAACTGAAGCCCAGAGAGGTGATGTGATTTATTTAAGCAGGGGTGAGCAGCACCCAATTCTTCTGTGTTCAAATCTAAACTGTACTTGGCTGTCTTCCTGTAGAGTCATGGATAAAGCTAGATCACTGAGCCCAATTCTCTCATTTCATAGATAGGGAAATTGACAGCCAGAGAGAGAAGGTTACTTTTGTTTAAGTTCACAACACAGGGAGTGGAAGAGCTTAAGGCATGATCTCAGGTTATAGACTTGAGTTCAGTGCTTTTCCTATTACTGTCTTCCTTTCTTTTCTTTTTAGAAAAAATTTTCATTTTATTTTCAATTAATAAACATTTATTTCTGCCCCCCTTAGTTAAAGGGAAAAGAAAAAAATCTTAGTAATATGTATAGCCAAAAAAAATTGTTCATGTCCAAAGTATACTAGCCCTCCTTTACCAAATCTTTCCAGTATAATTTAGCTTCTGCCAGGGAACCTAGAATTTTTTGCCCAGGTAAAGTTACTTACTTAGCTATTTCCTAAGGGTGTGTCTATTTCATGACAATGGACAAGGAGGGAGTGTCTTGGTGTATAAGGGAGAAAAAACTACAGATATGTAGAAAAACTTTACAGAGAAACAAAAGAGAAGGTAGAGGGCTGCTGCCCTAGTTTGTCATTTCCTGAAAAGGAATGATAATAGCCTGAATTCTTGGAAATTTATCTTTGTTCATAAGAGAATAGGATTTAGACCCAGAAAGAATCTTAAAGGGCATAAGATTAGAGAAGAACAGATTTTTAAATTGCAAAGATTACAGGAGACATCTAGCCCAGCTCTTTTCTTTTATTGATGAAGAAATTGAGGGTCAAAAGAAAAAGGCACACAGTTTTCATTCAGATTGTGTACAGTAGAAGCACATTACAAATGCAGGCCTTCTGGTTTCACAGGAAGCATACCTATGGGTTATATTGCCCTGCCTCCCAAGCTTTGAGAGGACATGGGGAGCTCCCAAGTGAGTGGGACCTCACTGAGGAAGTGAAAGACAATCTTGGCCTTGGATAAGCAGTTGGGGACTAGTGGGGCTCTCAGGTTCTGCTGTATTCATCAAACACAATGACAAAAATCACAGAAACTAGAGCTAGAGAAACTGTATCTGCTGATATAGCCTCCGACTGCATCAAAGTTGTTCCTAACACTTCTAAGCCTGATCATTTGATGGGAAAACCTAAACTTCCTGAGGAGAATAAAGAGCTATTTGCATATGGTGGTGGTAGTAGGAAGAAGTTTTAAGAAGTACAGGCTTGAAATGACCACCTTTAGTTCCTCTTATTGCCAATTCCTTTGTGATATTACTATTTTCATTAAAGCTTTTTATTTTCAAAACATATGCATAGATATTTTTCAACATTCACCTTTGAAAACCTTGTGTTCCAAAATTTTTTCCTCTTTTTCCTTTACCACTCCTCTATATAGCAAATAATCCAATGTATGTTAAACATGTACATTTCCTCTATATGTATTTCCACATTTATCATGCTGCCCAAGAAAAATCAAATCAAAAAAGAAAGAAAACAAAATATAAGCAAATAATGATAAAAAGTGAAAATACTATGTTGTGATCCACATTCAGTCCCCACAATCCTCTCTCTAGGTACAGATGGCTCTCTTCATCACAAGACCATTGGAACTGTCCTGAATCACTTCAATGTTGAAAAGAGTCACATACGTCAAAAATGATCATTGTATAATCTTGCTATTGCTATGTACAATGTTCTCCTGATTCTACTCACTGCTCTTAGCATCAGTTCATGCAATCCAGGTTTCTCTAGGCCTTTCTGAAATCATCCTGTTGATCATTTTTCATAGAAAAATAATATTCCATAACATTAATATACCATAACTTATTTAGCCATTCTCCAATTGATGGACATGCACTCAATTTCTAGTTCTTTGCCACTACAAAAAGGGCTGCTACAAACATTTTTGCACATGTAGGGTCCTTTTCCCTTTTTTAGTGATCTTTTTGTGATATAGACCCAGTAGAAACACTGCTGGATCAAAGGGTATGCACATTTTGATAGCCCTTTGAGCATAGTTCCAAATTGCTCTCCAGATTATTTGGATCAGTTCACAACTCCACTAACAATGTATTAGTGTCCCAGTTTTCCCACATGTCGTCCAATATTCATCATTCTTTTTTCCTGTCATCTTAGCCAATCTGAGGGGCATGTAATGGCATCGCAGAGTTATCTTAATTTGCATTTTTTGACCAATAATAATTTAGAGCATTTTTTTCATATGACTATGAGTCGATTCCTTTGTGACTGCCATTTCTATCCTTCCATTCCAGAGAGTTGTATAAGTAGGAAAGAGGACATTCTCTATACTAGGCTTCCATCCCATCAGTGAAGATGAACAGAGAGGCAGTAAAGTACAATGGAAAGAGTGCTCGATTCAGTCAGAGTTCTTGAATTCAAATTCTCTCTTTTCTATTTCTTACTCAGGTAAATTCACTCTAACCACTTCTATTTTGTAAGTTTTGGTTTCCTCATCTATAAAATGAAGGTGGTGGAGAAGGGCTGGGATTGCACTAGCTGATCTTCCAAAGGGTATCTAGGTAGTACAGTGGATAAACCACTGGAGTCAAAAGAACCTGAGTTCAAATCTGACCTCAGATGCTAACTAGGTGTGTGAGCTTGAACCAATCATTTAACCCCCATTGCCTCAAAAAAAAAAAAAATTACAGCTTTACATTTAAACAATTGTTTGAAGGATCTATGCTTTTATCAGCAAGGAAACATTTAGTGTGGACTTCCTGTGCCAAAATGGTGACGTGAAGAAGGAACCCTCAATAGCCCTCCTGATTTCCCCGGCAAACAACTAGAAAATCAACTCAATTGATTTAGGAGCTGGGAAGCAGCTTACAAGCAGGGCAAGAAAAGTCTGTCTCACTAGGGTGGGAGGGGAGTGAGGTCCAAGAGCAGCAGCAGCAGCCCCCACAGCAGGGGACCTGCAGCAATGCTAAATCGGGGGCAATTCACCAAAAAGGTCCCACCCTCCTGCTAGCCAGCAGTCTTCTAGGCAAATGAGGGCCTGTATGGTACAGCAAGGCCCCACCCCAGTGACCCCCATTCCCAAGAAAAGCCACCAGCAAGGCCTTGACTCCACTGCTGACCAGTAGTGAAGCCCCACTTCAGGGCAAGTCAACACTGAGATCCTGCCCCTGCCGCACAGCAACAGAGAGACCTTATTTCTATAGCAACCCATAAGCAAGACCCAATTCCTAGAGAAGACCACAAGCAGGGGATAGCTTCCCCCATCCCAACAAGCAAGAAGAGAAGTCTACCCTCCTGAGAAAGTGAGCAACTAATCCTTGAACCCAGTAAAAGTGAGTAGTAAAGCCCAGGGCCCCAGCACAAAAAGTTTGGTATAGTATAGGACCTGAACCCAGCGCTTACTTAAAAATGCCAAGTCACAGAAAGGCAGAAAAAAATGAGAAAAAAACAAAAAAAGGGCTTGAATATAGAAAGTTACTTTGGTGATAGGGAGGATCAAGGCATAATATTAGAAGAAGGCAATAATGTCAAAATGGCTACATGTGAAGCCTCAAAGAAAAAAGTAAATCTCCAAAGGATTTCCTAGAAGAGTCTCAAAAAGATTTTAAAAAATCAAATTAGAAATATCGAAGAAAAATTAGAAAAAGAAATGAGAGTAATGCACAAGAATAAGAAAAAAAGAATCATTGGAAAAGATATACAAAACTTTATTGAGGAAAATAGCTCTCTAAAAATAGAATTGGCCAAATGGAAAAGGAAGTACAAAAGCTTAGTGTAGAAAATAATTTCTCAAAAATCAGAATCAAGCAAGTAGAAGCTAATGGCCCTATGAGACATAAAAATATAAATTAAAGTTTAAAAATTAAAAAAAATAGAAAAAAATGTGTAATTTCTCATTGGAAAAACAACTGACTTAGAAAATAGATCCAGGAAAGATAATAAAAGACTTATTGGACTACCTGAAAGCTTGGACAATAGCTTTCAAGAAATTATTGCAGAAAAGTTCTCTGATATATTACAACTAGAGGGCAAAATTGAAATTGAAAGAACCCACCAATTATCACCGAAAAGAGATCCCAAAATAAAAACTCCTAGGAACATCATAGCCATATTCCAAAACTCACAGATCAAGGAAAAAGTACCTCAAACAGCCAAAAAGAAGCAATTCAAATGTTGTAGAGATATAATCAGGATTATTATATATTATATAATCAGTTGGAATTGGCAACTTCCAAATTAAAGAACCAGAGGGTTTGGAATATGATATGCCAGAAAGCAAAAAAGTTAGGAGTATAACCAAAAAACACCTCTGCAGCAATATACATACATAAATACATACATATTCATAGATATGTATATAACTAATATGTAAATTTTTTCAGAGAAAAATGGACATTTAATGAAATAGAAGACTTTCCAACATTCCTAATTAAAAGACCAGAGCTGAATAAAAAAATTGACCTCCAAATATAAGACTCAAGGGAAATATAGAAAGGTAAAGAAGAATCAAGAAAGAGAAAATATAAGAAATTCAATAAGGTTGAATTGATTCTATTTCTATAGTAAGATAATATTTGCAATCCTAAACAACTTTATTACTATGAGAGCAATTTGGAGAAGTATATAAAGACAGGGGAGAGGGATATAAGATAACTTTGATAGGATAATACCTTCTCCTTCCCAAAAAATAAAAAATTGAGGAAGAAAATTGCACTGGAAGAAGAAAGGGAGATATTGAATAAGGGCAAATTATACTATGTAAAAGAGACATGAAAGAGCTATGATAATGGTGGGAAAGATGGGGGAGTAAGAAGCTGGAAAAGCTTAAACCTTACTGTTATCAAAATTGGCTCAAAGTGGAAATAGTATACATACTCAGTTGGATATAGAAATCTATCTAATCCTCTAATGAAGTAAAAGGGAACAAGGATAAAAGAATGGGAAGGGAGACTGATAAAAGGGAGGTATATTTTTTCCCTTTCACCTCTGCTTTATTATTTTTAATAGCATTTTATTTTTCCAAATACATGCAAAGATTGTTTTCTATATTCATTTTTTTAAAGCTTTTTTTCTTGAATTTTTCTCTGTCCATGCCTTATGTCTTCTCTCCCAAAGACAGCAAGCAAGCTGATATGGTTAAATATGTGCAATCAAAAGGGAAGATATATTGGAGATAGTGGTAATCAGAGGTAAAAGACTGGTGAGGAGCTTGTAAAACACTGGTGAGGAGAGAAAAGGTGGATATAAGAAAGAGAGGGGGATAAGCAGTGAAAAATAGAATGGAGGGAAATACACAGTTAGTTGTCATAACTATAAGTGTGAATGGAACAACCTAACTCATAAAACAAAATCAGATAGCAGAATGGATTAAAAACTAGAATCTTACAATATGTGGTTTACAAGAAACACATTTGAAGCAGAGGGTACACACAGGATAAAGATAAGGGAATGGAATAGAATTTATTATGCTTTAGCTGAAGCAAAGAAAGCAGAAGTAGCAATCATGATCTCAGACAAAGCAAAAACAAAAGTTGATCTACTTAAAAGAAATAAAGAAGGAAACCACATCTTGCTTAAAGACACCACAGACAATGAGGTCATATCAATACTAAAAATAAATGCACCAAATGATATATCATCTATGTTTTTGAAGGAAAAATTGATTGACTTACAGGAGGAAACAGATAATAAAACCATACTAGTGGGAAACCTTAACTTTCCTCTTTCAGAACTATATAAATATAACCAAAAAGCAAAGAAGAAAGAAGTTAAGGAAATGAATAAAAGTCTGGAAGAGTTAGATTTGATAGATCTCTTGAGAAAAACTGAATAGGATTATAAAGGAATATACTTGTTTTTTTCTTAGCATAAAAATTGACAGTGTAGATGGGATTTATATCAGGAATGCAGAGTTGGTTCAATATTAGAAAATCTAACACTATAATCCACCATATCAATAACACCAATAATCATAACAATAACCTACAGGAATCATATGATTATCTCAATAGATGCAGAAAATTTTTTTGACAAAATACAATCCCCATTCCTACTAAAAACACTAGAGAGCATAGAGCTTACTTTAAAATAATAAGCAGTATCTATCTAAAACCATTAGCAAAATTATCTGTAATAGGGATAAGTTAAAGCCTTCCCAATACAATCAGGGGTGAAGCAAAGATGTCCATTATTAATTACCTTTATTATTTAATATAGAATACTTGGGAATATATCTGCCAAGACAAATGTAGGAACAAGATGAACACAGCTACAAAGCACTTTTAATACAAACAAAACATATAAAATGATGATTCTATCCAGATTAATCTATTTGTTCAGTGCCATACCAATCAAATTGTCAAAAAATTATTTCACAGAGCTAGAAAAAGCATAACAAAATTCTTCT
Organism: Antechinus flavipes; assembly: GCF_016432865.1. NCBI lineage: Eukaryota > Metazoa > Chordata > Mammalia > Dasyuromorphia > Dasyuridae > Antechinus > Antechinus flavipes. The sequence goes on along the minus strand of NC_067399.1, from coordinate 254,843,103 downwards.
GGAAGAGCAAAAGCTCAGAAATATTAAAGGAATCAATGAAAAAAAATGTGAAAGAACATGATCTAGCTATACCAGATCTCAAATTGTATTATAAAGCAATAGTATTTTATTTTTCCAGATACATGTAAAGATAGTTTTCAATATTCATTTTGTAAAACTTTGAATTCCAATTTTTTTCTCCCTCCCTCTCTTAACTTAACCCTCTCAAGATAGCAAGCAATCTGATATAGGTTAAATGTGTACAATCCTTTTAAACATATTTTCATATTTGTCATGTGTAAGAAAAAAATCACAAGAAAGAAAAAGCAAATAAAAAAGGTGAAAATATTATTCTTTGATACACATTCAGTTTCCTTAGTTCTCCCTCTAGATGTGAATGGCACTTTCTATTCCAAGTCTCTTAGAATTGCCTTGAATCACTGCAATCCTGAGAAGAGCTAAGTCTATCATGGTTGATTGTCACTTAATCTTGCCGTTACTGCGAACAATGTTCTTCAGGTTCTGTTTACTTCAATTAGTATCAGTACACATAAATCTTTCCATACTTTTTTGAAATCAGCTTCTTATATATTTCTTATAGAACAATAATATTTCATAACATACATATGCCATAATTTATTCAGGCATCCTTAACTGATGGGCATCCACTCAATTTTTAGTTCCTTGCCACAACAAAAAGAGCTGCTACAAACATTTTTCCAGTCCTTTTTTCCTTGTTTATTATTCTTTGGGCTACAGACTCAGTAGTAACACTGCTGGATCAAAGGGTATGCACAATCAAATTGTATTATAAAGCAGCAATTATCAAAACCATCTGGCATAACTGAGAAATAGAATGATGGATCAGTGAAATAGATTAGTTACAAATTACGTTATTGTAAATGACTATGATAGTCTTTTGGAACAAAAATTTATTATTTGACAAACACTGCTAGGAAACTGGAAAACAGTATGGCAGAAATTAGGTATGGACCATCATCTTATACTATATATATACCAAGATAAGGTAAAAAATGAGTACATGATTTATACATAAATAGTGAAACCATAAGCAACTTAAAAGAGTATGGAATAGTTTATCTATCAGCTTTATAGATGAAGGAAGAATTTAGGACCAAAGAAAATATAGGGAGCATTACAAAAATGTAAAATAGATAATTTTGATTTCATAAAATTAAAAAGGTTTTCTATAAATGAAACCAAGCCAATTAAAGTTATAAGTAAATCAGAAAATTAGGGAAAAATTTGCTACAAGGATCTCTGATAAAGATCACATTTCTCAAATATATAGAGAACTGAGTGAAATTTATAAAAATATAAGTTATTCCCCAATTGATAAATCATCAAAGAACCAGGCAGTTTTCAGACATAGAAATCAAAGATATTTATAGTCACATGAAAAAATGTTCTAAATCACTAATAATCAAAGAAATGCAAATTAAAACAACTCAAAGATATCACCTAACACTGATCAGAATTGCTAATTTGACAAAAAAAAGGGAAAAGGTTATTGGAGGGGATATGGGGACAGTAGCATACTAATGCATTGTGAGTGGAGTTGTGAACTGATCTAATCATTCTGGAGAGTTCTGGAGACCTATGCCCAAAAAGCTACAAAACTGTACATATCCTTTGATCCAGAGATATTACTGCTAGATCTATATTCCAAAGACATCCAAAAAGGGGAAAGGACCTATTTATATAAAAATATTTATAGCAGATCCTTTTGTGGTAGCTAAAAATTGAAAATCAGAAGGATAGTCTACTAGACTATATGCCTATACTCATAGATCCTGTTGAAGGACAGATGCTATTTAATAAGGGAAGGAACTTCAGCCTGGTGTTCTGGCAGAGTCTGCCTTTCTCTTGCTGAGGTGCTACTACTTCCATTAGAAGGAATGGCTAAGCAAGCTGTGGTTATGATTGTAATGGAATATTATTATACTATAAGAAATGACAAGCAGGATGATTTCAGAAAAACCTGGAAAGACTTTCATGAACTGATACATATCAGTGAAGTGAACAGGACCAGGAGAGCACTGTACAGCAATATTGTCTGATGAAGAACTGTGAATCAATCAGTTATTCTCAGCAATACAATAATCCAAAATAATCCCAAAGGACTGATGATAAAGTATACTCTCTGCTTCCAGAGGGGGAAAAAACTGATATTGATTGAATACAGACTGAAGCATGGCATTTTTCACTCATTTTTTTCTTTTATTCAAGTCTTCTTATAAAAAGATGACTAAAATTGAAATGTTTCACATAAATTCCAATGCATTATTATATTTGACTGTTTACTTTTTCAGGGAGGGAACAAAAGAGGGAGGGAAGGAAGGACGGGATTTGGAACACAAAAATTTAAATGAAAATGTTTTAAAAATTGGAAAAAAAGAAACTTAGTGTGGAGCCCTTGCCATTAATGGAGCTTACAATTATCATTAACCTAGAGAATTTGGCCAAATTTGTACCCAGGGTTATACAGTTAGGATATCCTGAGAGGCAGGACATAAATTCTTTCTGACTCTAAGCCAAGTGCTGTATCTATTAAGCCACCATGCCTCCATCCCTGAAAAAAATTAAAAAAAAATATTAGGAATTCTTAGGCAATTGGACTAAAAGAATCAATTTTTACATCTTCCTCTTGAGCTGAGGTTCCTATATACAGCTTCCATGCAGGAACAAGAAGAAGCTTTCTCTGAATTTCTAAGTGTTGAGAATGTATTACTTATAAAGGAATATCATTCAAAAAGGATACCTTCTAGGTCAGCTCTATCTTAGTGAATGGTTAAATAGATTCCCCTTCCTATTCCATTCCCTGCAGAAGTCTAGTCTTATCTAGTATTCTTGGACTAACTACCTTAACACATCCTTGTATTAAGGCTATCCACTGCCTCCCCAATTTATAGCTGAAGAAACAGAGCCATAGATGAGTCAGTTAATCCAAATCACACAGTGTAAATGTTAGTGTCAAGACTCAAAGTCAGGCTTCTTGAAGCAAGTAATCATTTACTACATTTTGCCAACTCAGGCTAGAGGATTTCATCCCTATCACGTAGCTATCACTTGTCTTAGAGGAAAATTTTAAGTTGTGGTTAGAGGGTCAAAAAGCAAATAAATTAAAAAGAAAGGCAGAGGTCAGCTGCCTCCCTTTGAAACTCTTTGCTCCTTCCAAAACAAGCACGAATATTACTTAAGTAGTCATAGCATGGATATCTTTAATCCGAGCCTGGCTTCCAAATGAATATTGTTCTTGAAGTCAGAAGACAAGGATAGGCATGAGATCTCAAGGCTAACATTTCCTAATTGGGATCCCTAACAAGTCACATCACAAAGCAGCAAGCCTTAGTTTTGCACACAGAATGAGAATAATATGCCACCAAGGAATGGTAAAGAGTAGGTAGAATGGTAGGCTAGAAATCAGAAGATCAAAGTCCTAATACCACCTTTGACATTTTTTGAGTTTATGACCCTAGCTTCAGATAACTCCAATTTGCCTCATGCTTCCCATGCTTAAAGGTTCCTATGCTAAAAAAATCAAATACATTATCTCATGGGCAGTTATGAGGGAAAAGCTTTGTAAAGTGTCAGTGTTATAGAAATAGGATTTGTTATTTGGGAAGGAAAATGAATATGATAGGAATATCTGCTCTGCATTTCTCCTGAATGATCGATCTCTGCTCTCTGCTCTCCCTTAACTTCCAATTCCCTTTCTTAAGCCTAACTTTCCTATTTTAGTTTCTCCTACAAGCCTTAAGCAGCTCCATCCCTGGGGCACCATAAATTGCATCCCCACAGTCATCACTGCTCTCCCAGTCCAAGCCACGCTACCCACAGAGTGAGCTTTGTTCCTTGCCAAGCAGAGGACATGCCACAGATAATTTAAAGCACCATTTTTCTCAGGGTGTGATGTTAAATATTCCTTATTAAAAAAAATGCTCATCCCACTCGGCCTATAGTCATAGATCCTGTTGAAGGACAGATGCTATTTAATAAGGGAAGGAACTTCAGCCTGGTGTTCTGGCAGAGTCTGCCTTTCTCTTGCTGAGGTGCTAGTTCAGCTTACCTGTACATCGCTTTGCAGTTGAAAAGTCCAATATAGTACTATCCCAGGTTTTAGTAGGTTGTGTTTCTGTTTTTGTGAGGTGAGGCTGTATGGGGCAGAGAAAATCTTGTAAGGTCTGGGTCAGGAGACCTGGGTTATAGTTTTGATTCTGTCACTTACTTAACTATGTGATTTAGAGCAATTTGCATTCCTTCCCTGAACTTAATTCTTTCTTAATTATTGTATTATTATTTTTAAATATTTCAACTTCCAATCTCACTTAAGCTGGAAATTCAGGGGCTCACTCAAGAACCTGATTTCATTGTTGGTTAATACAGGAGATTTGACCTGCCTTGTTTCTACCTTGGATCATTTCCCTCCTCCTTAGACAACTTGATAGCCTTCTGTTTCTAGAGGATCACCACAGTAGTGTCAAACATAGTGGAGACCTGATAGGTTTAGTCCAGTGAAACTCAAAACTCCCCAGCTCAAGAGATCCACCATTCTCAGCTTTCCTATGGTAGAGATTGTCTCACCACCAATTCTAGGGACATAGTCCCTACTCTCAGGGAACTCAAATACAATTAAGAATACACTATTCATAAGCATAAGTTAAATCATTATTCAATAATATAACATGGTAGGATCAAGTAATAGTGTATGAAAATTGCCATGGCAAAGAGAATAGAAAGCTGGCCTTGGAGTTAGGAAAACTTGAGTTCAAATCCAGCCTCTGAATTACTATTATATGATACATTTCCCTACATAAGTGAATTATAGGAATACAGGGGTTATTTGTAAAGTGTATGATCAAGGACCAGACTATGTAGTACTGACTATCATGGTTGTAAAAGTGTAGGAAAGAGAGATCTTGATAGTAGGGTTGAGTAGTGAGGGAAGGCTTTATAGAGAAGTGACATTTGAGCTCTGTCTTGAAGGAGGATGGACTAGAATCAGAAAGATGTAGCCTAAGTGAGTAAAGGAGAAGAAGACCATTCCAGGAACCATTTTCCTTTAAGGTAGGCGATATCTAGGCATACAATATAACCCAGAACTCTTAGTAGAGAAAAAGGAACTAAAAGTCAGAGACAGACTTTGAAAGGGAAATTAAAGGTATAAAAGGCCAATTTTTACCATCTTTAGGACTTTATTGTGGGCCAAGTGGGCACTGCTGACACACTTATCCTTCTCCTTGAGTTCCACTTCTGTGTGTGGACCTGGGCTGGGGGTTGGGAGATAGTGCTGATAATAGTATTTGCTATAAGTTTGAGGTGTCCATTAAATTCCACTTTCATGATCTGCAGTATCTTTAACACTGAAATCTCCTGAATTATAAGGTGCTAATTACATTGCTTCAGTGACATCATAAAAACTCAAACTGTCCAACACTTCACTAAATCCCCAATGGCTTATTTATGATGCCACCTGAACTCAGGAAGCTATTCCAGTCTTTCTAATTCAGCAGAGCCCTATTTCATTTCCTGTATAATGTAATATTTCAACAACTTTTGGCCTGTCCATCTCCTGCCCATTTTACATATGGACTAATAAATTGTATTTTTAGGAGAGAGTTATAGCTTTCTAATGCTACTCAGCAGTAATGGTGGAATTCCCAAGGTCAAATCCCCTCAAACTGATACTTGGATTCTGAATAGAATGGTGAATATGGTTTCTGGAAACTTCATTTCCCCCTTCCCCATCTTCTGCCCTTTTAAAAATGAGGTGAAGACTTCAACTCATCCTTTCTCTAGGAGCCTTCATTGCTAGCTTATGGGAGAGGGGCTATATAAATCTTTGGTGATTTGAGTACAGAAGCCCTTGAAAAAAATCACATGTGGGTTGGGTTGGCATTTTATGAGTTGAACCATATCTGGACTGGTGGATTCTGTTCTGGGTACCAGGTTTTAAGAGGCAATCTCAAGGGTAGTAAGAATGATTGAGGGTTTTGAGATAATGTCATTTGAAAGATGGTTGAAAAGAAAAGGATATTTAGCTTTGAGAAAAAAAAAATGGCTTTGGTGGTAGTGGCAATAGTGCTTAGGGATCAAATTACCTTGTTCAAATGTTTGACATACCAACATATATACACCTGTTCTGTGCATTCTCGGGAAAAGGTTCTTTTTTTTAAAAATTAAAGCTTTTTATTTTCAAAATATATACATGGATAATTTTCAACATTCATCCTTACAAAGCCTTGAGTTAATTTTTTCCCTCCCTTCTCCCCACCTCCACCCCTAAGTGGCAACTGATCCAGTATATATTAAACGTGCAATTTTTCTATACAGATTTACACAAATATCATGCGGCTCAAGAAAAATCAGATCAAAAAGGAAAAATGAGAAAGAAAGCAAAATGCAAGCAAATAACAACAAAAAGAGTAAAAATACTATGTTGTGGTCCACATTCTGTTCCCACTGTGCTCTCTCTGGGTGTAGATGGCTCTCTTTATCACAAGACCACTGGAACTGGTCTGAATCATCTCATTGTTGATAAGACCCATATCCATTGGAATTGATCATCATATAATCTTGCTGTTGCTGTGTACAATGTTCTCTTAGTTCTATTTACTTTACTCAGCATCAGTTCATATAAATCTCTCCAGGCTCTCTGAAATCATCCTGCTGATGATTTCTTACAGAACAATAATATTCCACAACATTCAGATACCATAACTTATTCAGCCATTTTCCAACTGATGGGCATCTACTCAGTTTTCAGTTTTTTGCCACTATAAAAAGGGTTGCCACAAATATTTTTGCACATGTGGGTCTCTTTCCCAGAGGATGGATTCTTGAGCAGTGGATAAGAAGTTATAGCAAAAAACTGGAGTCAGTTTTCTGGGCTGTAGTTTCCTCCCTTTTCAAAAGAAGGTTAAACTCAAAGGTTTTTGAAGTCTTTTAAAGCTCTAGCTCATTTAGCTAATATTTCTAAGGTACCTTCCAATATTACATCCTATGGTCTTATGATTAATGCTAAATATCGAAGGATTCAAGCTGCTCTTAATTACTTCCTATTAGGAAATGGCCAACAATGGCAGATGCCTCTTAGACACTACTCTGTTTCCACTCAAAGATTTTCTCCATAGTTTCCTTCTCTTCCTTCTATCTCACATCCTGTAGAATTCCCATCCTCTTCCACACTCATTCCCTGTCAAGAAGGATGTAATAGTTTGTTTCATTATTTTCATCTTTGGAAGTGTTGAAAGAAGGCTGGACTATATAGAGTTGGAAGAGATCTTGATAGGAACATAGATAATGCTGGAAGGGACCTCATAATTCATCTAGTTAGATTTCCTCATTTTATAAAAGGAGAAACAGAAGGGTCCAAGCTGATGTGGGAGGTTGTGACAAGTGGCAGAGCTGGGAATCAAGCCCAGATCCTGACTTCAAACCCTGCATTCTCACCATTCCACCATGTAGTCTCTCCTTCATTTTCATTCATGTTATAACAGAAGGTACCTGTTTGCCATTCTGCAAAGAAGATTCCTGTTGAAGGATGGAAGGTGGGCTCAGTGACCTGTAATATTCCTTCCAGCTATTCAGTTCTAGGTTTTATTTGCTTTTTCTCAAGCCCACAATTAATCATTCAGTAGTTTCTCTTTCTCTTTAACTGTATAAGACTAGGGAAGCTGAGTTAATCCCAGCTTTCTTCCAGTTCATGTTTCTGATTCTGATGGAGATTCAAGGGAATATATTAGTACTTCCATTAGCCAATAAGCATTTATTGAACACCTATTGTGTGCCACATACAGTGTAAGGCATTAACGAAACAGAAAGGTGCTAAGAAAGATGGAACCCATATGTCCAGTTTTACCTTTCTTTCATGAATCTTTCATCATCTAATTTTTCAAAAATTTTGTAAAGGAATACATGTTTCACAGAATCACATAGTTTAGAGTTGTAAGGAATCTTAGGAGTAATATCTATCTCATCCCCATTTTGTAGATAAGGATGCTGAAATGCAGCAAAGGTGACTTGCTTACTTACCCATCTAGTAAATATCTAGATGGAATTTGAATCCAGATCCTCCTGACTCTAAGTATAGTCTTTTTTAATCTACATAAATTTTTTTCTTTGCAAATAGTTAGGTCAAACTCTTTTGAGAGTTAATGGATTTCACTTAAGAGTCTCTGTAATATTCCATAGCTTGAGGCATTTGGCACAATATAGTTAGCAAAAAGGAACATCTAGAGGACATCTCTGTCTCTATGTTTTTTCTGTATTTGGACTCTGCACTGGATTTTTTTACATGTCTGTGGCAATCATCTATGGTAAACCTATTTCTCCCTGTTTTATATTTTATTTAATATTAACAATTAGTTTATTGAACAAGGATTTATCTGTTGTCATGTCATTCAAATAATATTATATAATTTTGACATGTATGGGAGATATCTGATTGGAAGAGAATCTCTGAAATGGTATTTTGCTGTACTGAATCAAATACTTTGTTTTATAGGTAACAAATAATAATTAAAATGAGTGGGTCTTTGTATTGCCTATATCTTTCAGCCACTTTTATAATGTTAAAGATGTGACTTACTTTGTAATATCACTTATAAAAAGCTTTCTTATTCCCATCTAATAATCCAAATAAAAACATCCTTATTAATATATCAATTATTCTCAAAAGTTTTTTTAAAAGAAGGGAAAGCAGATGTATAGTCAATAATTATTGGTGTTTTCTTGATTACCTTTTTTGGTAGTAATGTAGTGTATGATTTCCTTCCCTCCATATCTTTGGCATATTCTCTTATTTCAAATATCTTGAGAATTGATCCTTAAATTCCCTTAACTTTATGTCATATCAGGCTTAGTCTTCTATTTATATGTGTGTGTGTGTGTGTGTGTGTGTGTGTGTGTGTGTGTGTGTGTATCTCTGCATCTATTTGTCTCATTGAGTATTATTTCCACTGCCTCTATAAGTACATTTGGAAATTGAGTCCAGAAATTCCATTTCTCTTACTGGCGAAAAAGTTGGTTATAACTTTTTATAAGTCCCCAAATCTTCAGGGCTCTTTTCCATCTGTTTGTTCTTTGAAAAGTTCCATACTTAGGTACACTTAGTATGACTTTGATTGAGTGTCTTGCTTGGCTTTTTAAAAATTGGTTTTTCTTTTCATTGCTTCTTACTATCTTATGAGGTAATACTACTCAAATTATTCCACCATTCTTTGCAAGATTTTATAAAAAGTTTGTGCTCTAAATTGATGTTTTTCTCATATGCTGTACTCCTCTAGTTGTCAAATAATTCAAGAGTTTGCTGACTGGAATGTTTTTTAAGGATCTTTCAATCTCCTTATAATAGCTTTTGATTTTTTTTGCTAAATTTTAGAATTATATTTTTTATAAATGGTGTCAATGTCCTATCTTTTGCCCATATCTCATTTTGAGGGGCATCAATAACATTTTTAATCAGGTCAGTTTGGAATTTTATTTTAATTGTACACCATATTATTTTAATTATGTTTTTGGGATTGTGCTAAATTTGATCTCTGCTTTAAAAGTTTTAACAAGACAATACATAGAGAGCTGATTCAATAATTAATATCCAAAGCAACAAAAAGTAATTTACTGTCCATCAAAATAGAATCAATCTAATTTTTGTGATGTTATATGGTATTCACCATATCTAGCATTTTCTGATTCTTTTCTCAAAGAAAGTATCAATAACATATAGGCTTGAAGTTTTTGTGTGATCTAAGTTTTAACCTCTCTTTTTTTACTTTTGAACCACATTTGTGTGAATACATATACACATATATAATACATGCAACATATGTGTAAAATTTGTTATATTTCCTTATGCTTTCTTTTGTGCTTATGTCACTCAAGTTCCAAAAATACGATGATTCAATTTAAAAGGGCTTATAAAATTCGTCATAGTTTTTGACATCCATATTTTGTTATCCTATATCCCAAATATTGATATGTAAGTTATAATTGTTTTTACAGAAGATTGTTTGCAGATACTTACATCAACTTTACAATATGAAATGACCAAATATCCCATGAATTGATGTTCCTCATTCCCTTTGGATAAACAACAAAAGCAATGCACCCACATCTTTTTTTTTATTTCCTCTTCAAAAAGAACTTATGAGTCATCCTGTTCAGCTGCAACTTCTTCCCTTTTTATTTATTTATTTTTAGGTTATACATGTACATTCAGTTTTTACATATTTCCATATGAGTCATGTTGGGAGAGAAAAATCAGAACAAAAGGGAAAACCATGAGAAAAAAACAGAAGGAAAAAAAAAGTGAAAATAATATGCATTGATCCACATGCAATTTCTTTAATTATTTCTCTGGATGTAGATAGTTTATTTTCCATCCAAAGTTTATTGAAATTGTTTTTGATCACTTATTTGTTGAGATGAAGCAAACCTATTATAATTGATCATCACACAATCTTTTTTTTATTATTATTCTAGCTTTTTATTTACAAAACACATGCATGGGTAAGTTTTCAACATTGACCTTTGCAAAACCTTCTGTTCCAACTTTTCCCTTCCTTCCTCTCATCCTCTCCCCTAGATGGCAGGTAGTCTGATACATGTTAAATATGCTAAAGTATATGTTAAATCCAATATATGTATACACATTTATACAGTTATCTTATTGCACAAGAAAAATCAGATCTAAAAAGAAAGAAAAAATCTGAGAAGGAAAACAAAAGTGCAAGCAAATAATAACAGAAAGAATGTAAATGACAAATAAATTCAGATCTAAACAATGGAAAAATATTAAGTGCTCTTGGATAGGCTGAGTTAATATAATAAAGACAGCAATACTACCTAAACTAATCTATTTATTTAGTGCTATACCAAATTCTCAAGAAACTATTTTACTGACTTAGAGAAAAATAACAACAAAATTCATCTGGAAGAACAAAAGGTCAAGAATTTCAAAGGATCTAATGTAAAAAAAAATCAAATGAAGGTGGCCTAGCTATACCAGATCTAAAACTAAATTATATTATAAAGCAGCAGTCATCAAAACCATTGGTATTGGCTAAGAAATAGACTAGTTGATCAGTGGAATAGTTTAGGTTCACAGGACAAAAGTCAATAATTATAGCAATCTAGTGTTTGACAAACCCAAAGACTCCAGTTTTTGAGATAAGAATTCACTATTTGACAAAAACTGCTGGAAAATTGGAAATTAGTATGCCAGAAATTAGGCATTAACCTACATTTAACACCATATACCAAGATAAGGTCAAAATGGGTTTGTGATCTAGACATAAAGAATGAGATTATAAATAAATTAGAAGAACATAGACTAGTTTACCTCTTAGACTTGTGGAGGAGGAAGGAATTTGTGACCAAAGAAGAACTAGAGATCATTACTGATCACAAAACAGATAATTTTGATTATATTAAGTTAAAAAGGTTTTGTGCAAACCAAACTAATGCAGACAAGATTATAAGAGAAGCAATAAACTGGGAAAACATTTTTTTTCTGGCTGATTGTAATATTTTTTCCTTGGTCTGATAGTTCTGAAATTTAGTCACAATATTCCTTGAAGTTTTAATTTTGGGTTTTTTCCCAGGAGATGTTCAATGAATTCTTTCAATGGCTATTTTACCTTCTGATTCTATGACATCTGGACATTTCTCTTTGATTATTTCCTGAAAAATAGTATCTAGGGTCTTTTTTTCATCATGGTTTTCAGGGAGTCCAATAAACCTTATATTATCTCTCCTAGATTTATTTTCTAGGTCTGTTGTTTTCCCAAGTAGGTATTTAACATTTCTTTCTATTTTTTCATTTTTTTGTTTTTGTTTGACTGATTCTTGATGTCTTATCAAGTCATTCAGTGCCATTTGTTCAGTTCTGATTTTTAATGAATTATTTTCTTCACTTACTTTTTTTTTGCTTCTTTTTGTATTTGCCCAATTGAGTTTTTAAATGAGTTGTTTTGTTCTTTGGGATTTTTTTCCATTTTGCAATTTTTTTAAGGAGTTATTTTCTTTTTCCAATTCACAAATTCTGTTTTCCTGGGAGTTCTTTATCTTTTCCATTTCACATATTCTGTTTTTCAGGGTGTTGTTTTCTTTTTCCAATCTATCTTTTAATGAATTATATGCCTTTTCCAAGCCCTCTTGCAAAGTTTTTCTTTCCTTTCCCCATTTTTATTCTAGCTCTCTTTTAAGATCCCTTTGAATTTCTTCTAGGAGACCCTTGTGTGGTGGGGACCAGTTTATATCACCCTTGGGGGCTTCATCTGGAGACAATCTGCTTTTAGTCTCCTCAGGGTTTGAAATCAGTTCTTCTCCTTTCACTATAGAAGCTATCTATAGTTAGAGTTCACTTTGCCTTTTTTACTCATTAAAAAAAAACTTGGGCATCTACTTTTAGGGTAAGGAAGTTCCAAGCTTCCTCTACAGAGCAGAAAGTGACAGTGGCTGCGCTGGGATTGTGCTGAGTCACTCCCAATGCTGGGTAGGTGAGACTCTGCACTTTGGGGTACACTCTTTACCTTTTGTGTTTGTGTTGGATGTTTTATAACTTCTCTGCTGATCTACTGGCTTGCAACCAGGGCAGAGTGGCCAACACTGTGGTAGAGTCCTCCCCACAGATTTGCCTCCCAAGGATACCATATCCCACCCTGGTCTGTTCATTGTGGGCTGGCCTTCATGCTCTGCCTCCCTGCCAGCAACTGGCCACCTCCTCCCCTGCCCCATCAAAACAGACCTTTTCTGGCATCCTTCAAAATTATCTTCTGCTAGTAATTTGTTGCACTCCCAATATTCATGGGTTCTGCTGGTCTAGACCTAATTCAGAGGCTGACTTTTGTAATTAGTGTGAGGGTAGTAGGAGAGCTCAGAAAGAAGCATGTGTCCTCTCCACCATCTTGGCTCCACCTCCATCACACAATCTTCTTGCTGTGTACATTGTTTTTCTGGTTCTGCTTGTTTCACTCTAGCTGCAACTTCTTGTCTTCTAGGTTTGGTTATCATGAAAGTATTAAGATTAAAACAATTCCGTTTGTCCCATAGTAAGTCATCTTCATTGGTTTTTGGATGAAGAGCTCATCTTTAGAGTGTCAATAGCTAAATTTATATTTATAGATATCCTAATAACTGTGTATTTTTTATCACCTTTTCAGCTACTCTGCTACCATCACTAGAGAAATGAGAGGTAGCCAGAAATGACTAAGGACCATTTTGTCTTTTTCTTTGTTTTGTGGGCTACTATGGCAAACTTGTTAGTAATGAGCACCTCCGTATTTATCTAGAACATACTATTAGCATATATATTGCTGGGATTATAATTATATTTAATGTGTAAAGCGCTTCATAGGGACCAAAAAAATCAACAGTAAAAGTACAAAAATGAGGGAGGAACATCTAGAACCCTAGTTTTAGTGGATTAAAAACTGAAAATGAATCAGCAGGAGGAAATAGTAGTGAACAATGCTATCATTATCTAAAGTTACTTCAATAAAGACATATGGTAAACAATATAGATGACAGTCCTGCTATAGTCTGACTTGGTGAGACCTCATTTAGAATATTTTGCTTAGTTTTGGAATCCACATTTTAGGAAGGACTTTGATAATTTGGGACATATTAAAAGTGGTGAGATTATAGTCTATGCCATATGAGGACTGGTTAAAGGAATTGAGTATGTTTAACCACGAGAAATAAAGAGTGAATGGGGATATGATTGCTACCTTCAAGAATTTGGAATAGCTTTAATATGGATGAAGGGTTAGATTTTCCTTTGCTTTTCTTTAAAGGATAGATGTAGATAAATGAGTAGAAGCTATAGAAAAGAATCTCAGCTCCTTGAAAAGAAACACTTGAAATGGACTTTCTCAGGAGATAGTGAGTTCCCCCTCAGTGGAAGTCAACAAAGAGATGTCAGATATGTTGTTGAGCCAATACCTGCTCAGGTATAGGGTTGGACAAATTGGACTAAATGGGGACCCCTCTAATTCTGAGATTCTATAATTCTGCATTTGACACCTCCAGTGAGGAATGATGACTGTGGGAGAAAGAATGTATCCTGGGATATGACTCATTCACTGTCAGAGCAGGACCAGATCTATGAGATCTCTCCTATTTGGGCCATTTTTGCCCCAACAATTGCCTGAAGCCAGAGTGGGAAGTTCTCCGTCCTCTCTCCTGGGCTACCACAAGCATCTGTGGTTCAAGATAACCTGTGGTTATCCAGGGATAGCTCTCAGGCATGCCTGCTATGAGGGTAAAGGGAAACATCATCCAATCATGACTCTCCATTCAAAAGGGAAACAGGACGATGGGTGAAGGTGCCCTGTGTGTGCTGACAATTGTGACGTGTCATCTGGAGCCTTACAGGGTTCCAGGGCCTCCCTAACAGTAAATTATGAAGTTTCTTTTTATTCCCTCTAAATTGTGGAATAGCTAATGAAATAGGAGATTCAAGGATCCTGGCTAAAGGATGCTTCCTTTACATGCCTGATTGTACTGCAAACTGGTGTCACTTCTGTCTCGTTGAGCAAACACAGAAGGGCCTTTGCAGGCTGCTGTTGCTTCTGGCCAAGGGAGTCTGTGCTCTTGGCACTCCCGGAGGCAGGGCACATGTGCGAGACCCTCGGCTGGCTTTTCCTCTGAGATGTGCCTCTGGGATCCAGGACCTGGAAGGCAGGAAAAGCTTGTCTGCTTCCACATGAACAGGTCCCAAACCAGGAACAAAGTCTTGATAGGGCAGTTAACACAATCGTACCATTCCTCCTGAAGAATCTGTGAGCATTGTGTATTCCCATGGGGATGTCTGTTTTCACTGATCTGATGACTTCAGTGATCTCCATCAATGAAAAATTTCCATAAAATTTAAGACCAGATATCTAGAGGATCCAGTCTGAATATTCATTCACCGTGAGCAAACACATGCCCTAAATCTTATATGAAGCTCAGGTGAGGAAAGTGACATATCTCTATTAGTTCTATTGTCAACCTATTCCTTTGCTCGGCTTATATGGCATTGGACGTGTCTCACGAATTACAAGACTGTACATTCCACCCGGGGCCAATAAAGTGAGGGCAGCAGTCACTTGGAGGCCCCCTTCTCCTCCCTCCAACACCATTAGCCAAAGCGGGGTGGGGGTGGGGAGAGAAGGGGAGCTGTTTGTCCACTAATAAGGATGAGGTAGGTTATTGTTACTGATATCACACACATATATATATAGAGAGAGACTATATTAGTGTATTATATGTTATTATTTATATTATAGACTCAACTGATAAAACAATATCCCTTTCTTTCCCTTCTTCTCTAGTTTCTCTCCCACAACCAGGAGGCACAATAACTGGAACATTGGGTCTGGAAGATCTGAGTTCAATCTGGCCTCCAATGCTAACTGTATGACTTTAGCCAAGTCATATAAGTTTTATTTGCCTCAGTTACCTCATCTGTAAAGTGAGGAGAATAACAACAGCTACTTTTTGGGTTTGTTTATAAGGATCAAACATGGTAACATTTGAAAAGTGTTTGGCACAATCCCTAGCACACAATAGTGCTATATAATTACTTAATCTCTTCCTCTGTCTTCTCTCCCTCTCCTCATTTTTCTTTCCCTCTCCTCTTCTCTTTTCCTCTTTCCACTTTCCCCTTCTCACTTTCTCCTTCTTCCCCTCCTACCATTTTACTATCTCCTCCCTCTTTTTATTCTCTGTCTGTCTCTCTGTCTTTGTCTCTTTCTATTTCTCTATTTGTCTTTGTCTCTTTTTGTCTCTCTCTCTCTCTGTGTCTTTTTCTTTGACTTTGCCTCTCTGTGTTTCTCTCTTTGTCTCTGTCTCTTTGTGTCTCTCTCCATATCTGTCTCTCTGTCTCTCTTTGTCTCTGTGTCCATCTCTTTCTGTCTCTCCGTCTTTGTCTCTCTGTGTCTCTCTGTGTCTGTGTCTCTGTCTCTCTTTGTCTCTGTCTCTCTGTTTTTCTGTCTCTGTCTCTCTCTTTATCTCTCTGTCTCTTTCTCTTTGTCTCTGTCTCTGTGTCTTTGTTTCTTTCTGTGTTTGTCTCTCTCTGTCTCTGTCTCTCTTTATCTTTGTGTCCCTGTGTCTCTCTGTGTCTGTGTCTCTTTGTCTCTCTTTGTCTCTGTCTCTGTCTTTGTCTCTGTCTCTTTGTCTCTCTCTTTATCTCTCTGTCTCTTTCTCTTTGTCTCTGTCTCTGTCTTTGTTTTTTTTCTGTGTTTGTCTCTCTGTATCTCTTTGTCTCTGTCTCTCTGTCTCTCTCTTTATCTCTCTGTCTCTTTCTCTTTGTTTCTGTGTCTTTGTTTTTTTTCTGTTTGTCTCTTTGTGTCTCTGTCTCTCTTTGTCTTTGTCTCTCTGTGTTTCTCTCTCTGCCTCTCTCTGTGTCTCTCTTTGTCTCTGTCTTTCTGTTTCTGTCTGACTGTCCTCTCCCTTCTATTTCTTTTACCCCTTTCCCTCTTTCTCCTTTCTTCTTAGCCCCACCTGTTGAACACACACACACACACACACACACACACAAACAAACAGCAGTATCTCAGTATCTCGGTCTATGATAGGTAGGGAAGGCACTGACTAAAGAACTGCTTTTCTAGCATTCTCACATCTCACAATCACATTGTTATGCTCAGCTATACCACTGGGTGCAGCTGCTTTGGGTTATGGGCCACAGAATCACAGGATCTCAGAGCTAGTCAAAAGGTCATATCAGAACAGAAATGCCCTCTACAATATCTCTGTCAAGTGGTCATTCAGCTTTGCTTGCATTCCTTCATTGATGGCCTCCTGCAAAAGCAGCCCATGTTGCTTCTGAAATAGGGAAAATTTTACTTGCATACATTGTTCATTTGTTTCTCTGCTAATACTTCCCCCTCTCCAGACCCTATCCACAGGGCCAAACAGAGCCAGCTTCTTCCATGTGACCATCATAGTCCTTCAGTTTCTTAAAGGCACCATCATATTCCCCCAAAGTCATCTTTTCTCAGGCTAAATAATCCATTTACTTTAGTCAATCCTGATACAACAGGGTTGGGGCTAGAGCAATGAGGACATTTGTCTGTTGCCAACCTGAATCAGAGCAATATTTCTTTCTGTCTCTCTTTACTGATTTTAAAAATAGCTATTGCCCAATTCTAAAAACAGAAGCGATGGCCTCTTAATCCTGATTTAATTTTTTGCTTGGAAAAAGCTTTTTTGTCTTTCAACAAGTTCCCACCTTCTTTCATTGTGAGATGACCCCTGGTTTGTTTTCCCCTCTCCAAATAAGAGCAGATAAATTATCCAAACCTGGCCCATCAGCACGATGTTGAAAAGGAGGAAAGAGTACTGGCATCTCTGCATTCTATTCCTGGCCCGTTCTCTGGCCCGTGTCGCCCCCACCCAGCAGCCTGCACCCTGCCTCTTGCTCAGCTGTGGTGACATCAATCATTACAACACAAGGTTGCCACCTCTTCCAGGCAGGGTTCTGATCTCTCTCTTTAGTCTTGCCTTTGGAGTCTCCTCTCTGTGGTTCCTTTCACTTCTAATTACCGCAGGAGCAGATTACAGTGTGGCGTTGGTGATGGGGGGTGGGGGTACATGGATTGTGGAGAGGGAAAGATTTGCATTTAAAGCTGGCACTCAGCATTATCTCTCCCTGTTCACCCATTGTCTATAAACATTTTAGCTCTTCCTTCTGCCTCATCAGAATGAATTAAGCATTTTCATTGCACCACCAGCCTAATTAGAGTCATTTACTATGTTGACACAAAGGGGGCTTTATAGGAACATCTCAGCTCGAAGACACTTCAGCAACACTGAAAACCTCTGATCAAAAGGTAACTATTTGGGGGTCAGGGATATTTTTCAACATCTCCCAAGAGGACATGCAAGTTCCTGGAGGGGGTCCACTTGGACCAACAGAAGCCTCAATTAGGAAATAAAAGTTTGATCGCAATCCGAGATCAGGGTAACCATCTTCCCTCCACCTCCACCCAACCCCATTGTACTTGTAGGGATATACAGAAGAGAACAAAGGCTTTTGTGTCTCATGTGGTGATGGAGTTCCCAGGGCAGAAGTAGGTAAGTCATAAGGAAATGGTTATAGAAGGTATCTGAAGACCTAGGGCAGAACTGGGTGAAATTTGAAAGTATTTCCACATGTGTGGAACCTGGATTGGTTACTATCTGTGTCAGGGAACTTGACCCCTGGGCCTCCATTTCCTCATCTATAAAAATAGGGAATTAGACCTTTCCAACTTTAAATCTGTGATCCTATGCTTTTATGATCTATTTAACTACTGGTTACCACAAAACAAACAGTGTATTTGTGAACTCTTAGCCACTGAATGGAAACTGTGGGTTGAGATTGTAGGCCAGTTGACTCAACTCTATAGCAGAAGGACCTTCTTTCCTGGCAGGAATTGGCATCTGAAGACCTGCTTTAAAATCTACTGGACAAGTCATTTGACTTCTCTGGATCTCATCTGTGAAATGAGGAGAATTAGATGAGATCATCTCTAGAATTCCTTGAAGCTCAACAGTTCTGACTATGAGATTTACTCAAAAGAGATAAGGCAGCTCCCAAGACTAGGTATTTGTACAAAGGGTAGATTGTAGGAGGCTTTTAGAATATGTTTTAGAAAAATTTCCCCCCTTTACAAACACTATTTCTGTGATAAAAATGTTCTTTGAATGATCAATCGTGATATGAGTTATAATAATGTTCATAATTACTGGTATAATCAATAATAAGTTATGATAAATAGTGGACAATATCTTGTTCTGATTTGATGCCCTTGATTTAAGATCCCCAGTAAGTAACTAAAGAGTTAGTTTAGAAGGATTGTTGTATAATTCTTACTCACGTAGATTAGACTGCCCTAAAATTAATTTTTTTAAATCTTGAAAATTTTAACAAATATTCTAGATTTTGTCTCCTCTGCTCCAGTGGGATCATTTCTCAGAAGGAGAAGCTAAGGAAGGATTAGATGTCCCAGAGACAGCAAACTGACTTGTCAAAACTCAAGTTTCAGAACTTAATCTGTTTGGCACTTAGTTTATCACTTTGAATTTTGTGAGGAAATTAGGAAAGGAGTGTATTTGAGTTAAAGAAATAATTGATTATTTTCAGGGATTGTTTTTAAAGGATTATAATTTTTATAACAAACTTCATGTGTTAGCCCAACTTGAAACAGAAGACAGACAACAAAGGAAGGTTGGTCAAATCCTATGTTTGGGGGTTCAGCATAGCCATCAGCCTTTTCTATTGATCTTTTTTTTTTTAGAAAGACTTCTGAGCAGACCTGGACTTATACTTCATTATTATTAATTTCTAAAACATGGACCTTGGTTTCACAGGGAACTCTCAGTGTGAACACTTCTTCCCACAATGCATGATAGCAGGTCCTCTATAATTTGGGGAATTAACTGGAGTACAAGGAGGTATAAAGTGTCACATAGCTAGTATGTGTAAGAGGCATATTTGAATTCAGTTTTCCTGTTCCAGAGCTGGCTCTCTATTTACTTTACCACACATACCTCTTGTAGTTTATTAATGAGAATTGAAATTATGGAATCATATTCTATTGTTTTCTTTCCTTCCAAATGAATGAGAGCTCTCATTTGTTCTTTGATGCCATCTTTGATCTTCAGTCCAAAAAGTCTCTTCTTTTTTCAGATTCCTTATGTACATTTTCTTTGAAATTACTATCTAATTGTTATTATTATTATTATTATTCAACTAATTATATGCAGTTATGTTACTAAATTGGGGGCTACTAAGACAGAAGTGAAACTGTTCCTACCCTCAGGGAGTATACAGTATATAGTCTATTGGAGATATCATATGTGACTCACTCTACTACACTACTTTGTAAACTCCTTGAAGAAAGAGACTTTCATTTTTCATAGTTGTTGCCCTATTGCTTTTGTGGCTATTAATGCTACAGTTGATAGGTTCTTTTTTTTTAATAATTGAAAAAAGGATTTATTGTTTCTGCATACATAGATGAAAATAGCTCATATAAAATTTTTTAAAGAGGTAATCACTGTATTACTTTTGTTCTATCAAAATTTTATGGAAAACTCATTTTGCTATCACTGGGAACAAGAAATAATTATATTCTTCCCAATTTTAACAACAGATCAAAAGTGTTTCATTTTGGCATTGTTTTCAAGACAATTAATGAACTTCCTAAATGTGGATCTAAGCTCATCTCCAAAGTAGGTATCTGTAATTTTTCCCATCTTCCCCTTTGGAATGTTACTTATATTTTCTTTGTGCTTCACTATTAAATTCACAGATGAACTGTCTTTATGTAAATAAGAATTCTACAAAATGGATAGAATCATCCCTCTCCCCAAATCCTGAGTTTTTGCCCCAAAATTTAGTTGGAAAAGTCAAAATGGTCCAAACTACATATCTAAATACTAAATTAACTAATACAAAGATACAAAGTTGATTATGTACTGGCAGTTCAACAGTTTTAAAAAAGATTTCTTTGAAACTTTGCAAATGGTTTCATATAAATATCGATCCTCCTCTAGTCCCCAATGTTTTTTGAAATAGCCAAATCTACACAAAGCCCAACATCAAACAAGTTGGTAGGTTCTTAATAAATGTTTATTGAATTTCATTTATGTTTGAACAATTGATATCATTTGTTCTTTGAATTAACAACCATTTATTGGAGGTGGGCAAGAATGGTAGTACTATTTCTACTTGTAGAAAGAACATGGCCTCAGAGATTTACTATTCGTATGACTCTAAAGAAGTCATTTAACCTCTCTAGGCTTTAGTTTTCTCATCTGGAAAATGAGGATCTTAGATGTAATGAAACATTCTTTCTAGTTCTAAAATTTATGATTCTTTGATTATATGGGCCTTGAGCTGGAACTTCAAAAAGTAGTAGAAATTGGAGGGGTAGGAATAAGAGTAGAAGACTTTAAGGGAAAGAGACTATAGTATGGGCAAGGAATGGTGAATGGATCAACATGACTCAATGAAAAGAGTAGATTTTAAATTGTATGAGAAAAGGTTGCCAGCAGGAGATGAAGACAGATTATGATCTTCTTTTTTGGTGTTTGATTTATTTATCTAATATTTTTCAGTTACATTTAAAACAATTTTTACATTAGTTTTTAAAATTTTTGAGTTCTCGGTTCTCTCCTTCACCACTCCCCCAATTAAGAAACCACATATGAAGTTATATAAAACGTTTCCATAAAAATCATGTTGTGAAAGAAAACATGTATCTCCCACCCTAATGAAAAAAATCCTCAAGGAAAAGAGAGAGAGAGAGAGAGAGAGAGAGAGAGAGAGAGAGAGATTGTATTCACACACAATTACTTCTGGAGTAGTAGTGGATCAAAGCACTGATAAGAATAGCAAAGTAATTTACAGCTGATCATCCCAAAACATTGCAGTTATTTTGTATACAGTACATTTTACTTTGCTTGAGTTCATGGAGGACTTTCCAAGTTTTTTTTTTTTTTCTGAAAGCATCCTACTTATTATTTCCTTTAGATGATAATTTTCCATCACAAGATTATGGTGTTCTTGAAAAACATATTGAGGAGTTGATTTTGATTTTCCATTCAAATCTTCTACAGCCTTTGAATAAGGCTATTGGATTAGATGCTCCCTAAGGTCCTTTGCAGGGGCAGCTAAGTGATGTAGTGGTTAGGACACTGAGCTTGGAATCAGAAAGATTTATCTTCATGAATTTAAATCTAACCTCAGACACTTACTAGTTATGTAATCCTATTTCCCTCAGTTCCTCATCAGTAAAACAGGCTAGAGAATGGCAAACCACTTCAGTTTGAAAAGTCCCAAATGGTATCATGAAGTCGGACATTACTGAAAAATGACAAAGCAACAACAACAAAAGGTCCTTTGCAGTTGAGATAATATAACATCTAATTTAATTTTTAAAAATTCAACAACAAAATTTAACAAATATCTACTATGGCCAAAAATGTGCTCAGTGGTACTTATGCAAAGATAAATGTAACAAATCCTGTTCTCAAGGAGTTTACTAAAGAATCTTAGGAGGGAGAAATGTGATGAAGAGCTTATCTTCCTTTTAGTGTTTATTCATTTATTTTACAGTAGTTCTAATATGTATTATTTTCTGGTTCTGTTTACTTCACTTTTCATTAGTTCATACAAATTTCTCAATGTTTCTCCAAATTCTACTTTTTTACTACCATAAAAAATTGCATAGAACCATAATTTTAAAATTGGAAAGGAATCTGGAAACATCAAGTCAAACCTCATTTTAGAGAAGAGAAAATTAAAGCACAGAAAGAATAAGTCTTTACCCAAGGCTCAAACAACTGGTATATAAGGCAGAATTTGAACCCATAACTTACTGGTTTCAAGTCCAGTATCCTCAACTCTATGCTCTGTTGGACCTTTCATCTTTGACTGCCTAGGATATTTGTATGGTAATGGAATTGATAGGTCAAATTGAGGATTTTATAATTCCAGATTATTTTCCAGAACAATTGGACTAATTGATAACTTTGCTAAGAATGTATATACTATTATATCAATGCTGTCTTCTTGTAGCATATCATTGAATATTTCTGTCTCTTTTATTACCTTTGCTATTTGAGGGCATTTTAATATTGGAGGTATTGAGAGGCTCAAATCACATGATGATGAGAAAACACTTTATAAACTTTAAAGTATTATACAAATGCTAACTATCATCCCCATCATTATTGGCCTGCAGTCCTCAGGCTTCCACTCTGGTGATGACTTTATTCGCTGAATCTTCTACTGAGCTAAAGTAGAATGCTGAGCTAAAGTAATGTTTATAGAACAGCACAGGAGTGCATAGGTAAATATTTAACAAGCAGCTCTCTGGGGGGAAAAGAGGTACACATGACATACTTTTAAATTTACTCCATCTTATGAACATTTTCTTCATCAATTTTTCAAGCCTAGAAAATCAAGAAAGCAATCAATCAAACATTCATTTATAGCAATGACTGATTTCTGATATGAAAATACTAAAAATTTAGCAATGGGCTCTTTCAAGGCGGTTAGAGCTGGGATCATCATATCCCAGAATATCAATATTATGGACAGTGGTGCATTTAAACCAAAAGTTCAATGGAAAGAATATAGAATTTGCAAAGTACCTGATTTCAAATTCCAGTTCTATCATTTAGCATTTGTGCAATCTCAGGCAAGTAATTTGATCAAAGGATAATAGATTTAGATTTGTAAAAAGGCCTTAGATAATTGAATTCAACCTCCTCACTTTACAGATGGGGACACTGAGGCCTAGAGAATTTAATAAATTGCCCAATGTTACACAGGTGCTAAGTAGCAGATCTGATAGTCTAACTCAAGTCACTTGACTGAAAATCCAATCATCTTTCCATTTACTCATCTTCTTTATCTTTCTAAGTTTTAGTTGTTTCATCTGTAAAATGGGGCTAACACATACTTGCTGTTTCCCAGGGTTATATAGAAAGTGGTTTGAAATCTTAAAAAAACCCAATATAACTATGGGTTCTTATTGTTAATTATAACAGTCTTGTTTCACTCTTCCTTACTTGACAAAGATCCTGAAAGAGTGCGAGTGGGAGGAAGGAATAAGCATTTATTAAGCATCTACTTTGTGCCAGGTGCGGTGTTAAATGTCTTATAAATATTATCTCATTTGAAACTCTTGACAACTATGTGGGGTAGGTGTTATTACTATCACCATTCTGGTATTTTTTAATTTTATAGGCAATCAGGGTTAAGTGACTTGTTCAGGGTCATTTACTAGAAAGTATCTGAGGTCAAATTTAAATTCAGGCTCTCTTGACTTGATCATTTTATGGTCAAATATAATTTCTTATACAGTCATTCTCCCAAGACCTAAATGCAATCCCCCTCTGTGGTTAGGCTGAGAAAGTAGCTTCCCAGGTCCTACAGAGGCCTAGATATAGAGGGATAATATTATCAATATCACAGGTAAATTTATCAGAGGCCCAAGCCAAAAGGGAGAATGAGACTGGTTTGTTTCCTGTTTAATTTTGGATGTTTCATTTATTGATAACACATTAGCAGAGAGGCAGTGAAGAATAAAGAATTGAGTGTTTCATTTGGAATCAGATAAACTAGGGTTCAAAATCTCCTGCCAATGTCTGTTAGCTGTGTGTCCCTGTCATTCATTTAATTTCTCTGAACCTCAATTTCCTCATCTGTAAAGTTGTGATAATAATAGTAACACCTTCCCCATAAGTTTATGAGGTTCAAATGAAATAAAATAGAGAAAATGCTTTATATTTCTTAAAAATGCTACAAAAGGTGTTCTATTATCATTAACAATAGATTACAACAGCCTTATAAAAATTCAAATGCCTTCTTCTTCCTTTTCCTTATCTCCCTTTTTTTGCTTCCTCCAATTCCTTCTCTTTTCTCTATTCTTATTGTGCCTATAATTTTTCTCCTCCTTCTGCTGTTTCTCTTATTTCACCTCTCCCTTCTGCTTCATTCTCTTTCTCTGCCTCTTCCTCCTTCTGTTACTTTCCTTTTTCTATCTCTTCCTCCTACTGTCTTTCTCACTCTTTAATTAACATAGGAAAAAGAGGATCCAGGTTCCTGAATCTTCCTTTCAGTTCTATGAACTCATACCAACTCATTTTGTTTACTGCCCCCTGAGAGTGGGGACAGCAGGATGTATTCTCAGTTCTGTGTTTACTTCCAGAACAGATGTTTGCTATTGGGAGTGGGGTTTGGAAACTCAAATCATTCTAGTTTTGGTTGTGGCTTGGCTCTCAGCCTGGAGAAAGCCAAAGAAGATGGGCATAGGCTCAGATCCTAAGAATTAGGTGTTGAACAAGAAAGTGCTCTGCACTTTTGCCATGAATGGGGGATGACGCAATGCTGGAATCCCTGTTTTCTTGGTTGCCCTAGTTTGGTAAGTTTAGGATCTAGACAGGTAGTTCAGTCTTGCTTTATCTTGCTGCTGAAATAACTGAAGTAGACAGAAGAGCTATGCAGAGAGAGGGTGGAGGGGGAGGGAGGAAAGGTGAGAGGGAGAGAGGGAAAGAGGGAGAGGAGGGCAGAAGGAGGGAGAGGGAAAAAGAGAAGGGGGGAAGGAGGGAGAGAGAGGAAGAGGGAGGAAAAGAGAGAGAAAGGGAGGGAGGGAAGGAGGGAGAAAGGAAAGGTGGGAGGAAAAGAGAGGAGGAGAGAGAGGAGGAGAAAGAGAGAGGGGGGAGAGAGAGATAAAAACTTAGAGCAAGACTTTTCTTCCCAATAATGAAAACAAAAATTGGGCAGAAGTGGCATAAGATAGGTAGGCACGAATAGGTTGTGATCTCCATTGTTAAAGGGAGCTTCCAAATTGAGATCTCAGATTCATTTGAGTATTTTGAGTTATAATGAAAATATGCTGTATTCAGATGGTGACAGAAACAGAGGATGCCTGGGTGACAGCAGCCCCATCTGCAGCCTTCATGCAGTCGTAAAAGTGCCTTGTCAAAAGGAGTAAGCTCCAACCTGAGTTCTTCCCCTTTCTGATTCATTTTGGGTTTTTTTTTTTTTTTTTTTGAGGGAGAACTAGGTAAAAGTCCATTCTCTGCCTCATTTATTACCTAGCTCAAATCACGAATTGGGCATTGCTTCAATTAAATTGAGACCTAGGAAAGACCTTAATTAAAAAATACTAAGGGTCTCCCACTGCAGCCAGGACCATCTCAAGTCCTCCTGATCTATAGCTCGCCATTGGACCCAGATGATTGTGGAGGGGAAAATGAGGCAGATGACTACCCAGCTCCCTTAAATCCAATTTACTTTGGATCACCTTCCTGATGTCATTGGTCCTCTTCAAAAATAAAGGACAAACAATGAATGGATGAAGCTTCAGCCTGAGTAATATGGAAGTTAGCTTTTCAAACGTCAAAATCTTCCCCTCATCTGTTAAATGAACAAAAATTTTCTCCTCTCCCCCCAAAATGTCAAAGCAGGAGGGGTCAGACTTTTTTAAAAAGTGCCTGCCTGTCTTCTGCCTTCATTTTGCTGTTGGGGATTTTCCAGGTGGGGCTGAGCCCTGATTGAAATCACCTGCTCCAAAATCTCGGTGCTGATTCATACCTTGGCTGCAGTGAGGAAACAGAAAGTGTTTGCACTCATCCATTTGCATTTATGTAGGAATCTCTGACTGCAGAATCCTGGACACTGTCACATAACATTTCCATGGTCTAACTCAAGGCCTGGCATTGTTATTGGTTTTCAAATAGAGACATTAAAAAATCAAACTCTTTTGGGAAAAAAAATCTTTTAAAAATGAATGATGAATAAAGAAACCATGAATAAATTGAACAAGAAAAAAGGAAAAAATGATCTCAGATTAGAGGAAAGTGAGTCATAAATGGTAAGAGTCAAGTGTTGATAGCATTGAGGGGAGACAGAAGATCTGGTTCTTGGTCCTTCTAAGAGCTAGCTTTGTTACTTGGGCAAATCACAAGAACTCTGTAAGCCTCAGTTTCTTCATCTATAAAATTAATTTATTGGTCCTTTCTATATTTGACATGCTGTGATTCTGTGACTCCCTGTCCAAGAACTCTGAAATAATTCATTAATATGATTTAGCTCTGACCTCGAATTCTGTGCACTCCCCCACCCCCACCCCCCATCTCTTTCTGTAATGTCTGTGACCACAGCCATCCTACACTTACAGGAATAGATTTTGAACAGAACCAAGGTGACTGGGTTTAGTTATGGGAAGATTGCCTGGTGGCATAGAGAGGAAAAAACCAGGTCATAGGAGAATAAGAGTCATTTCCAGGACTGGAACCCAGTTTCCTGATTTCTGGTCCATGGCTTTCTTCATTCCACCTTGCCCACCTTGTAAGAATAAAGTACCAATTTTAGTCATTGAAATGAAGTTGCTCCCATTTGCCCCCTTTAGAAAGCCTAAAAAGCAAATTCCATAGGGAAGAAATATCCACCAAACATGAACAAAAATGTTCTATTTCGGAGGAGAATGAACATTTACTTACTTTCTATGCCAATCCTTCTACTGAGGGATTATTTACCCCTCCTAAATTCCTACTGAAGAAACAGAAATGTCAATCTTGGATTGGATTGGAGACAGAAAGACCTAGTTTCAGAGCAGAAAACAAACCAGTTCTGAGTGAATTCACCTTCCTTGCCTTTTCACCTCCCTCCCCCATAACCTAAAAGCAGCACTCTTGCAAGGGAGTGAGCACACAGAAACACAGTTCAGGAGATTTATATAGAAATGCTGAACTAAGAGTCAAAATTTAGAGTGGTTACTGTTAGATTAGATGTTGTCTTCTCTCAACTTTACCCTCAGAGCCAGGTTGTATTAATGGAGAGAGTGTTGGTTTTGGAATCCTGAAGACTTAAAATCCACATCCTGATTCTGATACTGATTAGCTATGTGACCATAGGTAAACTTTTAAAATTCTTGGGCCTCAATCTTCTCATCTGTAAAATAGGCCCAATAAGAAATATCTACTTCATAAGGTTCTCCTGAGGCTCAAATGAGAAAGAGTATATAAAGCACACATTTATATACTGTACACACACACACACACACACACACACACACACACACCCCAAAAACACTTAGAATGCTATATAAAGGGCAGTTGTTATGATTCTAGAAAAATATCAACACCGTAGGTATGGCATTTCACTTTTAGTGTCAGCATGTATCCATATTCTGTGATGAACAATGACATGGGTTTTTATCTACTGTCACCTTCTCAAAGAATCACCAGCTAATGGCATGTTTATAATGGCATTTCATTTTTCCAAATGTACTCTATTGGCTTCTTTCATCCTTCCACTATGAAGCTCTGCAGGATGATGGTGCCCAAGGGATTTTATCTTAGTTCCATGTCCACACAGAAATGTCTAGTGTGAAGTTAAGCAGTGTATGACATTAAGAGTAGGGGTAATGTCACTTTTAGGCAGCATCCCTAGATTCATCCCAAACATTTCATTTTTCCTCTTTTCAGCCTTTTTAGGTTTGCTGCTTTCGATTGATATAAATCATTCTGCTTTTCTTCTGATCCTAGTTCATCATTCTATGTAAGTAGTGACTAGAAGTGGAAAGAAAGATGTAGTAAATTAGTATTTTGCATCTAAATTACTGATCTTTACTAGGAGAAAAGAAAGAAATCTACTAACCTTTCCTCTTATATTGTGACTTAACCAAAAAGCCATCAAGTCACTTCCAAAATAAAGGTTTGTTAGATTTTCCTCCCTCTTTTGGACTATACCTGCAGATATAGTAATATAGGACTCTGCAGCTTTTTGTCTTATCTTGTCAGTCATTCAGCATATTAATTGCAATGGTTATAGACCCTTCTTTAAAAAAAAAAGAAAAGAAGGAAAGAAAAAGGAAAAAAAAGAACAGATTAATTTCGGAGTCTGTGAAAGGGCTGTATGTGTAATTCAAAGCAAAATGCAATTCCCAAATGTACCAGAGAAACTAATGAAAATGAGAAGGGGGTGGGGGACTGAACCCAGACACTTTTCCTGGATTAATGGAAACTGTCAGAAGAGGTAGCCTGGTGAAGTGGAAAGCACATAGGATTTAAGGTCAGAAATCCTGTGCTTAAATTCCAGCTTTGAATTTCTACCTGGGTGACCTTGGACTATCCATCTCTCTTTTCTGGATTTTACTTTTTTCTCTGTAAAAATATGGTTTTTAAATTAGATGATATTTAAGATCTTCTTTAGCTCTAAATCCTATGAACTTCAAAGCTTGGGACTTAGAGGTATTGGCTGTGTCATTGTCTGTCCATGCTGGGCTTCATGACCACAGTGAGGAAAATATTACAAAGTGGACAAACCTCATTTATACTGGTCTGTTGCAGCTTTCTTCATAATTAATGACCGACAAGTATTTATTAATGGACTATAGGCCAGATGCTGTGCTGGGTATCAAAGAAAAGTATCTAGGATTTCAAAGAATGAACCAAACCCTACTCTCAAGGAGTTTACATGGGCTCAGTAGGTGGGGCAGCTTTCTCCAACAGAGGGAAAGCTCATGGTCTAGTTATTTAAGCCAATGATGTCAAACTCAAATAGAAATGGTATCCACTAAACTATACATGTAGATCCCTATGGGCTGAATATGAACTTAGAAAATCACATATTAACATTATCTCTATTCTATTCTATTTTAAAATTTGATTCAATCAGTGTTACATCAATGCAACCCATGGTGGTGGTGGTGAGGGTGTTTGGCACCTATGCTTTAATTCCAGCTTGGAGTGGCCACCTCTGTTTTCTACAGTCTGAGCTGTTTGGTTTGAGAGACCTGGAAAACACGAGGTTTTTCTTTACATCAAAATCATCACATCTGGGATGTCTGAATACAACTCTATCGATTGGCCCCTGAATAGAGCTTCACATTGGATACCACGATCAAGGAGGGAAATCCGTGAGTTCAATTACTTCCAAAGGATGTAGGAATGAGAAAGAAATAGAGGAAAGAAACCATATATGAGAAAGAGAAGGGAAGAAGGAGAGACACCAGTTCTGGGAGAAGAAAATTTACTGGTGGAATAAAATTAAGTGTAAAATCCTGGAAAAGACTGAGCAGGATTTTCCAATGGGCAGGGGAAAAAAGAATAGACCCCTTCCCCACCCCCAATCATTGTAATAGGAAGCTGCAGAGGGCAGAGGGGGAGAGGTAGGAGGCAGCCTTCCCCAATGGGGCCAAATGGTTAAAAGAGAAGAATAGAATCCAGGAAAAATCAAGCAGTCAAGTAGTTAATTGACTTTGCTTTAATCAGCCCAATGAATATTCATTAGTGTGCTGGTCCTAATCATGGGGCCCTGTTGTCTGCATTTAGCAAGCGCACTCTCAGCATCATGCATGCCTCAACAGCCTCCCTTCCTGTCTGCACTGACATTAAATTTAGAGGCTTCACGCCTTCACCAGCTTGCAGTTAGCACTGATTGGCCCAGCTGCTCTTCTTGAAAATGCCATAGCAACCCCTGGCTGGTTGCCTAGCAACTTTTTTTTTTTTTTTTTTTTTTTGCTAAGGCCCGAGCCAGTAATCCATAGGCTTAGTGTAGAAAATATGTCTTTGTGTTGTATATATGTGTGTGTGAGAGGGAGAGAGAGAAACCCACTCCTTCAGTGACATCCATCTAATGTGGGGTTTGCTCCTGCTGCTCTGTCTCTGCTCCCGAGGCAACTTTTGGAACTGGGTTGCTGTTTTCTTGGCCTTGTATGAACTCTAGGCTCAGGCTTGAGACTTTCAACTGTAAAGAACATCATCTTTAATTCCTGTAGGGTTAATTCTTACCCAGAAACCCAAACTGCAAACAAATGAAAAATGAAGAAGGGACAGCTAGTCTAAGGGTAATTAATCCTGGCTTGGTGACAGGAGCCCTGGGTTTGAGCCAGGTTTCAGCCATTGTCTCATTCTGTGACCTTGGACAGGTCATTTTATAGAATCACAGAATATTGCATTTGGAAGGGATCTAGGATACACATCTAATGGGAGAGAGGGTAAAACAGGCTCAGAGGAATCCACACAACAAGCAAATGGTAGAACTGAGCCTTAAACCAAGACCTTCTGCCTTCAAGTCCATTGATCTTATATTATATCATATTCCTTACTCATCTATAAAATGATGGGCTAGATATCAGATGATCTCTAAGGTCCTTTTTAGTCTTTACACCTTCACTTTCCAAGTAGGCAAAGAAATTTCTTTGGTCATGGGAAGGTAAGAATGTTGATGAAGTGTTATATTATTAAAATAAATAATGTTCATGTCTGGGGACAGAACTTGGGTCCACCTTATTGTCTGCATATGTTAAAGCATTTTTTAAAATTGAATGCAGTTACTATGTGTCTGGAGATAGGACCTGATTTGTGCTCTAGAAAAATCCATGTGATAATAAGCCATGATATAACTTGTCTCTATTATGCTCACTTCCAAACTAGAGCAAGAAGTTATAGGAGGATGAAATTGTCTGATAGACAATACAGCCCAATTCACCTGGATGATAGACAAAGAATATCAATCCTTATCCTATAAGCATAGGCCATACCTACATAATAGATGGTATATTTACATGTAAAATGGTCAATTTTTAGAAGTATATTATAATTAATCAAAAGAAATTGTCTTGGCCACATGGGAAAACACCAAACATAGGCCATACTTACATAATCAATAATATATTTACATATAAAATGTACAATTTTTAGAAGTATATTATAATTAATCAAAAGAAATTGTCTTGACCACATGGGAAAACACTAGAAAAATAGAGTGAACAATATATATTTCCCAAATTAACACATGCATTGGAACATGTAGTCCATTGAGTCAGTCCATTAGTACATATCTTAGATCTACTATACATGAACAATGAATTGAACTCAGAAGTGAGTGGAAGAAGAATAGGACAGATCACTTTGGGAAACTTCACAGGGCTCTCAGTTATTTGCAAAAGACTCATGCAAAAGGTCAATGCAAAAGATGCATGATGAGTGTAAAGAGGCAGTGCCATGTCACTCATAAAGGTTTGTACATGTTGAGTAACATTAAAGACAACAAGGATGTGTATGACTGAGAAAGAAGGTGGGCTCAATATATATGTAAGAACAGCAATGGTAAATAACAGACGGACAATTGATATGCTGCTTCTATGGCCATGACATAGTAAAAATTTCAGAGCATTGTTAAGAGGACATTAATTCTCAGTGGAAAATTTCCTAAAAGACAGACAGGAAACTTATTTTATCTGTAAGTGTTAAAGTCAATCACTAAAATGTAGAAAAGCATTTGTAGTTTGAAAATAAATAAACCTGACTGGTGGGAAAGTCACATTCTCTGGGTCTTTTTACCCAATTCAAGGAATGGATGGACTGCAATCTATAATAGCAGAGAGACTGTCCATTGTTGATGAGATCACAGATCAATAGAAGAACAGGCATGTGTATATGTATACATGTGTGTTTATATAAAATGGTTTGTTTTCTAACTTATATATCATCAGTGATGGACTTTTAATGAAAATCATGAGAGAATTGAAGAGTCAGGCCTTTGCTAGAAAAGCAATGATATTTACCACTGAAGTCTATTCTTCATATCTAAGCCTGGATTTTTTCCCACAATACCAATTTTTCCTTTAGGAATATTTTTAAATAGTGGCAGCCTAGAAAAATGTAAAAAATAATCCAGCTAGTGTTGAGAGCAAAGACTTAAATCTAGACAAAATCTCAGAAGGATGCAGCACTAGTTTTATCTGGATGCTGAATATAACTGATAGATTAGAGATAATTCTTTGTAAATGTGATTAGTCATTCACGGACTAACAGCACTTGTTCTATTGGTGCCAACCCTCTATTCCAACCTCCTTTATCAGAGCTATTAATACTTCAGGATTTTGGTAAGAGGTGGGAGAGAGGGATGCTAAAGGCTAAGTCAAAAGAGGATTCTGACCACTTTGATAGAATGTAAATTCCTTGAGGGTAGAGACTATTCATTTTTATTTTTCTCTTCATAGTGCCTAACAGTGTTTGCACAGGGTGGGCACTTCGTATATGCTTACTGGTTTGATTAATTCCCAGGCAAAAAAGGACTGGCTAGCCACTGTTCATGTCTTACTACTTTCTTTGCCCGTCATCATGTTCTAGAGGAGAAAAAAGAATCATGTGGCTGGGAGAAGAGCCTCTCTAAATCACTGGAGGTCAGTCCAAAGAGACACAGGGAGCTAGCTATAACCTTCCTGAAACTTATTTTATCTGTAAGTGTTAAAGTCAATCACTAAAATGTAGAAAAGCATTTGTAGTTTGAAAATAAATAAACCTGACTGGTGGGAAAGTCACATTCTCTGGGTCTTTTTACCCAATTCAAGGAATGGCAACAAGTACCCCAGTGATAGGCTCCATTTCCTTTGGGCCAAAAACGCAAAAGGCCTGATTCTGGGACTTGCCATTCATTGAGTCATTGGAAGCTTTAAACTCCAGAAGAAAGGGAATTGGGTTTAAAATGCTTCATGAACATTTAATTAGCTTCACCCCCATCGAGTAATGAAGAAAATGATAAACCCTTATATACACAAGCACATATATAATTTTCCTTATTACATAGAGGAGCATTGCTAAATTTAATTGATCTCTCTGAATGTGTGTGTATGTACATACTGCTCACATGCATTATTAATATTGTATGATAACCATTAATATGGCCATTCTATTTATCCTTGGTCTATGGGACATCAAAAGAAATGGCATTATTTTGTTTCAGACCTGTGATTTTGTCAGAATATGGAGTTCCTGGTGAGGAATTTTATCAAAACAGGGGCATCTTCTTTGTAACTTATAATAGAATTGCTGGGGACAGTGAGAGGTCACGTGGCTTACCCAGTCACACAGCCATTTTATCAGAGAGGAAAGACTTGAATTTGGGTCTTCTTAACTTTAGGACCAGTTCTTTATCTACTACAGGATTCTGCTCAATTCTACTTTCCAGAGAGGTAGGGTAATGGCATAGGGTCAAGGAACTAAATGAATCCCAGCTCTGATACTGTGTGACCCTGGATAAATCATTTAATTTCTCTATTTTTCCCCATGCCTGGCTAATTTTGATTTTTGTCCTTTCTTTTTTCAAAAAAGGAAATGATATATGCACACATTTTTTCAACAACCTTAAAAAATGACATAGAATTGTAGTAGTAGTATTTCTAAGTGATGCTCCTGTCTTTGGTCTTTCTGTTAAACACAGACATTGTAAATGCCCAATGAAGACTACACAACAACTTCTTAATATCAGATCGATCAGAGTGGAAAATAAAATGAAATCCTTTCCCCTCTGGCATTCATAATGCGATAGGCAGTTATTCTGGATGAGGTGTGTGTGATAGGGGCATTAAATATAGATAGGCTGAGATGCAGAGAGGATATATAAACTACAGCTTCCTACATTGCTAATTGAAAAAGAAGTCAAGGTTTGATTAAAATGGAAATCCTTTTGGGGCTGACAGGACGAAAGCACAGCCAGGCAGGTCCTTAAATCTTTAAACAGTTGAGACTCCACTGCCTAATTCTGACTCTGGCTTGTTGCTGAATCGCTTCTCTCCAAACTGAGAGTCTTAACAGTCCCAGAGTGTGTTGGAAATATGCAGGTTCCTGGTGGAAAGCATTTACATCCCATGGGACTCTGGAGAGTTCATATGGCGGAATGGAGAACTATTTATCATGGACTTATTTCTATAAGTTCCCAAAAAAGGATTCTTGTATATTTGGGGGTGGAGGGACAAATTAAAGGAGATCCTGCTTTAGAGTCTCCCTTGATCTTGATGTTTTCTTTTCTTTTGGGTTCAGGAGGGATAAACCCCAAGAGATTTGTGTTTATGAAGTACCCCTCAAAAGGAAAGAGAAAAACGTGTTCCCTCTCATGATATAACTGGATCAGGATTTGATTCCATAGGGAAACTCATTGAAGGAAGCATTTTGTGCAAGATGGAATCTGGGTAATGTCCCTTAGATGTTATAATTAAAATAGTGCATATGTTGTGTTTATTTTTGGATTTTCTAAGTTGGTTGATAGGGTATAAGATAAAAAGATGACACAATTCTTGCCCTCTTGATCTCACAGATTAGTTGGAGAGACAGAACATGTGCAAATGAAGCAGCTAGGGAATAAGAGAAGGGAGTATGTTATCAAAGGCTTTGGAGGTCAGAGAAGGCACAAATCACTATGGGCTGGAAAAGTCAGGTTGGACTGCATAGAAGAGATGGGCCTGAAGCAGGGACCTGAAGGATAAACAGAAAGGACTTTGAAGATTGGGGGAGCTCACCCTGGATGGGTTGAGGATCTGTGGTGGGGGAAGTAGAGGTTGGTGGGCAGATTGTTCTCTGAGACTTAATCTTTCCAGAAGCAGGGACTTGGGAATTATTTGGTTGCCCTGGCGCTTCCTCCCAACTGTGTTAAAGGAATGGAAGGAAAAACTCCAGTTTCCATCCTGAGAGAATGATTATGTGCCGTCTTTCTTCAGACAAACCCAACAGGAAATGGTTGGATAAATGCAAGTTGTTTTAATACCAGTCACTAGCTCACAGCTTTGTATCAGGCCTCTCATCCAATGACCCTGTTAGGTTTTGGTAGAAGTGAATTGAACTGTGGTGCAGACAAATTCATGCATCAAAGTAGTATGTTCTGCTGTGTTGGAAAGTCAGCTGGGTTGCTGCACTAAATTCAAGTTTGTGCATATACTGAGCATGGGCAAAGGTTTCAGAGATATGCCCATGAGGTTTCTTCTGGGCTGTATTAAATGATTCTAGTGATTATTTGGCACCATTCTGCAAGTTTGAGTTGCCAGAAATGTAAGAAAAATAAGCAACATAGTATTCCTTAGATAATATTCCACCTAGAGTAGTAAGTTTGTTATCACTAGAAGTGTCCAAATAAGATGGGGATTGCCCCAATGATGTTATAGAGAGAATCCATACATCAGGAGAGGTATTGGAGAAGAATCCTGCTAAGGTCCCTTCTGAATCTGGGATTCTGTGAGTCTTAAATTTATTTGAAAATCATGGGAAGATAGGCCACCTATACAACTGGAAAAGATGGAAATAGGAGAGAGAATGGAATATTTTCCATGGATAAGAATGGTCTTTTGTTTCCCATGAAATCAGCAAAGTGATCCATTCCTTGATTTGAAAAAGTCATCTAATTTGAGCCTTTTTTTCCTCTTTGGATAATAACTTTAATGGTTAACATAAATACATACATACACACATACTTTATTTATAGTTTTAATGTTTACATAATGCTTTAAATACCTAATTTAATTTTATCCTGGTATCCTAATATATTATA
Source organism: Antechinus flavipes (assembly GCF_016432865.1). Classification (NCBI taxonomy): domain Eukaryota; kingdom Metazoa; phylum Chordata; class Mammalia; order Dasyuromorphia; family Dasyuridae; genus Antechinus; species Antechinus flavipes. The sequence continues at coordinate 254,807,285 of NC_067399.1, read as the reverse complement.
TATATGCATAAACATATATATGTATATATATATATATATATATATATATATATATATATATATATATATATATATATACTTTATAGCTTTAATGTTTAGGAAATGCTTTAGACATCTAATTTAATTTTATTCTGGTAGCATCTGTAATGCAGCCACAACAGGTATTTTTATCCCCATTTTACAGATGATAAAACTGAGGCAAAGAGGTTGATTGAATTATCTGTGACTGAACAAATAGTAGGTAAAAGTGTAAGCATTAAAGTATGATTTTTATTTTATAACGATGTCTCAACCATCCAAAATATTTAATGTATTCAATTTTTTTAAATTCTCAAAGAATTGTTTCAAAGCTCAGCCTGGGTGTGTCAAAGCTAAAACCTTGATGATTTATCTATATGAGAGTACATAATATAAGATTTATATATGTGTCTGTAGATATGTCTAATTATATATACGTATCATATGTGTACACATGTGTGTATGTATGTATATATCTAGTTACATAAACACACAAAGATCTCGATATTTATCCATGGAACCCAAGACACACATATATATATAAAATACGCAATACACACATATATATTTGCACACACATATACAAATACATATATGCACATGTGTATATGTGAATGTATATGTATATTTATTTGTGTATTCCCTCTGCAAAATCCTTGAGTTAATCCCCCTCTTTGTTGGACATTTCAGATAACAAGAAACTCATTAATTTGGGTGGAATGTTGTTCTAGGGATACTGTGCTACTTGCTTTTCTTACATTTCTGGAAACACACACATATAGAATGACACCCAATAATCACTAGAATCATTTGGTATTTCCTAAAAGAGATCTAGCAATCATGACCATTCTTTCCTTGTGGATGTGTCTTTGACACCTTTGTCCATGCTCAGCCTACACATAAATTTGAATTTATTGGAGTGCAGCGCCAAGATGGATGTTGGCATCTAACTCATCTTGACCATTAGGAGGAAGGCTGTGCTGACAGTATCAGAAGCCCATCTGGGTAGGGAGGTATGTGGGCAGGATCCAGGATCACCAAAATTGGGATGCCTTCCTTCCAGTCTTTAAGAAAGGTATCTAGCTAGAATTGTAACTATCTGCCTTCTCAAATATTTCTAGTGTGGATGGATAAGTTTGGGTTCAATGAAAGTTGTTTCCCTCTCTGTTCATGAGGATAATAGCATAAGCCCATCCTCCTAGTCCATTTCCACCAAAAACTGAATATTCTAAAAAGACTATCACAGATAGTGACTAATCCCATTTATTCAAAGAAAACATTAAAGAAAAGTTGGAGAAATTGCATATATTAGAATAGGCTACAGACATCATAATAGAAAAAGATCTCTTTGGCTGGGAACAAAATAAAACACCTTAGCTCAACCAAGAAGAGAGCGAATGAGCTAACCAATTAGTAGTCTCTAATGTTTCTAGTACTGGAAGTCAAGAGAAATTTTGGGTGCTGGCTTTGCTACACATTATTTGACTCTAAACAGTCTTACTAGTGATTCAGATGTTCAAACTTACCTTTCTTGACTTACTTTTTCAAAGTTTTACTCTGAAGTATCCTCCAAAACTCTCTCAATACAGAATCATGTTCAGTATTCTCTTGGCCAATCAGAACTCATTTTTACCTCTGTTTATATAAAATAAAGCTCAGGGCTTGCTCTAACTTTGGGTAGAAACTTGGTTACCTATTGGCATGCTTTTTTTTATATTTAGGTTGCCTATGGATGAAGTCAAACCAGAGCTAAGGTTCCACTTTTTACTCAAAGAAGAAGAGGTAGGCTATGAATACTTGGTTAATAGTAATTAAGTCATTGATTTCAAAATTCTGGATTTTTTGAGGAAAGACTGGAAATTCCATTTGTGAGCATTTCTTCTTATAGACTTTTTTTGTTTTTGTTTTGTGCTGTATTCCTCATCCTCTCATCCTGAAAACTTTCCACGTTGAAATATTTGTGACCATTTTCAATTTAAACATCCACTCTGTGCCTAAAACTGTGCTAGGAGTTTTGAGAAAGGGGAAAAAAGGGAGAAAACTCAGTGAAAAACTAACTAAAATTTAGTGCCTGTTGTGTACAGAACACTTTTCTTAGTGCTGAGGGAGAAAAATTTAGATAAGTCTTATACTCTAGTAAGGGATATAACACAGACACAAATAACTGTGAATAACTATATAATGTATAATAAATAAGTGTAAATGAAGAATAATGAGGTATATGAGGAATCAAAAGTTTTAAAATCTTGTTGAAGAGGTCAAGTCACCCATGGGTCCAAGAACTGCAGAAATATAGGTTAATCCTAATCTATAATATATGATTAAGTGTTCATATAAAAAAAAAGTCTAGAGATCTTTAGTGAGATGCCATTTCCATGTGAATCAACAATGTGAAATGGAAGCTTCCTCAATCTAATAGGATCTTAGCTTGCATTGATAGCCCTGAAGTGACCGACCAATGGGCTTGTTCTCTTCAGATCCTTTTTGAAGTATTATATTCAGTTCTTGGGAGCCATATTTTAGGAAGCACATTAGCAAATGGGAATGCATTCAAAAGAGGATAAGTAGGATTTTTAGAGGAATGACTATCCTGCTACATATAAGTATTGGGTGAAAGAAATTGTGGTGTTCTTACTGGAGAAGAGAAATCTTTGGAGAACTAAGACAATCAAATTCAAGCATTTGTAAGGCTGCCTAGTGGAAGAGGGAGTAGACTTCTGCTTTGCCTGAGAAGGTAGAACTAAAAGTGATCTGGAATAGTTGCAGAGAGACATATTTCTGCTTAGCAGAAAAAAAAAAAAAACCTCCTAACAATTTGAGCTGTTCAAAAGTAGAAGGTAATGAGTTCTCTGTCACTAAAGATTTTCAAGTGGAGGCTGCATGGCCACTTGTGAGTGGTGTTGTAGAGAGGATCCTGGCAGGCAGGGAGTACCTTGATTAAAAGTACATTTCATGTCTCTTGTAATTTTGAGATTTCATGTTGTATACAGCAAGACCACTTACACTTGGCATTCTTCTGAGAGGTTGGTGGAATGCTTACAGTTTCTTTGGCCCTCTATTCTCATTATTTACCATAGACAGAACAGCACCTTCCATCTTGATATGATCTCTAGATATCCAGCATCCCTCTCATTCCAAGCTGCGGAGTGACTTTGCATAGAGGCAAGAACAGATTTCAGTTTTTGGATGGAAGAAAATAATTCAAAAGCAGCTTGTATATCGCTTGGCTCATTATGTCTTAAAAAGCAATACAAAATTCACCAGCCAACTAGTAACTTCAAATTCTGTGATTAGAAGATCTGATTTTCAAGAGTGAGGTTGCTTTAGTCTATATGGTCTGAATTGGCTGCAAAAGTCAGGATTAGACTTTAAAAAAATATTTTTTCTCTCTCATGACTCTCCTTCTGCCTTCTGTAACATTTTTAATTTCTTCAAAGTCTCTTCTTCTTCTAAGTTAATTCCTTTGACCATATCTAACATGGTTTGGTCTCCAAATTGCTAAACATCCTGGTCACTTTCATTTGGATGAATTCCAACTTGTCTATGTCCTTCCAAAAATAAAGGTGTCTAAAACTGACCCTAATGCCCTAAGTATTTTACACTGATTAGGCTGAAAGTGAATGACTGAAGAGGAGTTTGGGAAAATTTGGATTGAACTATTTTCCTCTGAAGATCTGTCTGAGACCAATAATTACTCTAGAGACCATATTACTCCTGAACACATTTCTCTTTATTTTTAGGGGAGCTTATGGAGAAACATGATCTATCACCTGATTAATAAATATTTGTTTAGCCAACTGACTTAAATATCAACCTGCATGGAGGCCTCTCATCTTCATCTATTCTTGGTCTTGTTTTTTTTTAAGTTTATCTTTGAATTAGAAGATGTATGTAACATGCTTATTAAACCTGTAGATAATATACAGATGAGAAAGATAACTAAAATGTTGTCTCTAAGAGAATCTCTACAGGCTTAAAAGATGGGCTAAATCTAAATGATAAAACTTTGTAAGAATAAACAAAGTATAAAGTCCTATATTTGGGTTCTAAAAAAATCAACAATACTAATAAAAGGAGAGAAAAAGTTGGTAATATAATAGTTCCTATGGAAAAAAAAATTAAGTTTTCCATGCATTTGAAGCCCAATATAAGTCAACATTATTTCCGTTATAACTAAAAATCTATTGTGATATAAGGATCAGTTAATAGAAATATACTGTGCAGGAAAATCAAGGTAATAGCATTTCAGATCCCCTACTCTGGTTAATCCATGTCTGCAGTATTGTCTTCAGTCCTGGATGCCATATTTTAGGAAGGGTAATAATTAACTGGAGCATAGGATGGTAACCAGGATAATTAGGATATATGCCATGTGAAGATAAATTGAAAGAACTAGTGATGGTCAGACTAGAGAAGAGAAAACTTAACAGGACTACAATATCTATCTCCAAGTATTCAAAGGTTGTATGGAGTTCTAAAGGAGGGCTAGCAATCTGATGTGAGGTCTTTCTGAGCTCTTTTTAGGATTGCTCATTCACCATTGATGTCTATCTTTCACTTAGCTGTCACCTGGAGCTCCAAGAACCTGTTGTATGTATAGTGGTCATATCCTGCTAAACTTCTCAGAAGACAAATTTAACCACAGCAAAGCTCAAACACATTGGTGAGTTAGGGGGATGTCTATCCCAAACACATGAAGGCTTCCTCAGGCAGAATGGGTGGATGAGAACAATTTGTTTCAGCAGTGATGAAGATGATTAAGCAGGCATAATAGGGAGTTTAGATCTTGGTCAGACATCAAAGACATCATGGGCTATCACCAGTGATCTTGACTTTTGTCCTGCTACTGGACTTCTATGACTTAGGAAAAGAGAGTGAAGCTGATGACTTTGTGCAACTCTTTTTTGTTTAAATCCAATTTAAACACTAGTTAAGCAATGATCCAAAGGGTCATTGGACCTTTTTGAAAACAAAGAACAACAGTGTAGATTTTGAGAAAAGACCTAGGAGAAATAGAAGGAAGTTATAGAAGCTCAAATTTCATCTTGATTCGACAAAAACCACCTTGATAAGTAGAACTTTTCAAAAGTATAGTGGGCTACATGAAAAGAAAGTAAGTTGTTCATCAATGGAGGCATTCAAACAGACATAGGCCATGAATTTGTCAAGATGATTTAAAAGGGATTCCAGTTCAGGCACATATGAGTTAGATGAATTTTGAGGTCCTTTCCAACTCTGAGATTTGGTGAGTCTATAACTTGCATTGCATTGGATAGGATTTAAAAGTAGACATGCAGTTTATCTCTCTTTATATGACTCTTTTCTTGATAAATGCTTCCTTAAATAAGTCCTTTTGGTTATTATAGATCTTACATTTTGAAAAAGAAGAGAATTAAACATGACTTTCAGAGGATTTGTCATGTTACAAAGCTTTTATTCTTCTTTTCAATCCTCCTAATTTTGGGACAGAGAGCATGTTTAAGATGCAGGACATCTATTTTCCAATTCTGGGCTTCTCTTTACCCTGCAAAATCTTTGACTTCCTTGGCCATGGTCTCCTGAATCTAAGAGGAATTCATCTCAGGTTTTATTTTGACTATGAAAGTTTTTTTTCTTTATCATTGAATTTTCTTCCAACATTTCAAAAGAGCAAAAGTAATGAATGGTAGGTCATAGGAATATATATATATATATATTATATATATATATATATATAATACATATAGTACATACACATAATATGTATGTATGTATATATGTATATATTCACTCTGTATTCCCTGAGACTACTTAGTAGTTATTCTCCAAACCTCAAACAGCTCAAAGAATAATTGCTAATTAACGTGAGGTTGTATTTTATCTCATGCTAATAAGCTAGTTTATGAGACAGAAATAACTTCATAATTACCCTGTTCTCATCGGCTATAGTTGTGTTATTGGAGACTACACCATAATTACATGGTTATTACATAGTTATTCGTCATCTGCCCAACAGACCAATGTTAACCATTTAAATGTCTGCTTTTCCAGAAGTTTAGACTCAGTATAGGTCATTCAATTGGTATTTTCCTCATTAGAGTATAAACTCCCTGAGGTTCTTATTTCCTTTGTGACACCTCATAGTAATTTGAACAGGACTCTATACCTAGTAGTTGCTCAATTCTTGTCCAACAATAGACTATAGCAGATACCATTCCCAGGACCATTTATTAAGCATCTAGAACATAGAACTCCCAAATTTCAGAGCTGGAAAGAACCTTAGATGACACCTAGTCAATATAATCTAATATAGTTTAACCTATACTTTAAAAAGGTCACTCTACTATATTCCTAATGAATGGTCATTTCATCTTTGCTTAAATATCTCCAGTTAGATGTGTTTAACATAATTATACATGTATGTACTATGTCAAATTGTTCGGTGCCTTGAGGAGGGGAGAGGGAAGAAAAGAATGGAGAAAATTTTGAAATTCAAATTCTTATAAACTGAATGTTAAAAACTATTTTTATATATAATTGTCAAAATAAACATACTGTTAAGTGAAAAAGAAAAAAAATAAAGATCTCCAGTTAAAGGGAATCCACTATTTCCTAACATATCCCATTCTACTTTTCTTGTCAAGTTAAATTTTTCAAATTTCCCTTAAAAGTCTCTCTCTGCAATGTCTAATGTATTTGGTGCATTGAGGTTTGGGTTTGTTTGTTTGATATTTTAAAGAATTGTTCCTGAGGACATTTAGGGGAATTGGGATGACTATTGTCACTATATTTCTCTTCTGCAGGGCTCTTTGAATCTAAAGAAAGAGGTCAGTTCCTTTGGTTCTTTTAATTATTATTTGTATTCCAAGTTTTCTCAGTCATGTTACTTTCTAATCAAGTGAACAAGCATTTATTAAGTGCATACTATGTGCTGGGGGTAGTGGATAGAGCACTAGGCTTGGAACCAGAAAGGCTCATCTTCATGAGTTTATAGCTAGCCTCAAATACTTTTTAGTTGTGTGACCCTGAGCAAATCACTGGAGTTACTGGAGTTAAAATGTAAAATGAACTGGAGAAGGAAAGCATTCCAGTATCTTTGCCAAGAAAACTCCAAATGACATCATGGAGAGTTGGACATGAATGAAAAAATGATTTAATAACAACTATGCACCAGGTAATGATCTAATTGCTGGAAAAACAAATGTTAGCAAAAAGACAGATAGATCTTGCTTTCAAGAAAAGGAAACATATAAAAGAAAACTAAAGAGTGACAAGGGACGAGTGATGTTGGGGAGGAGAAGCCTGGTGGTGAAATTCAGAGAATGAAAGATGGATGATCTAGTCCAGGGCTTCTTAAACTTTTTCTCCTCTTTTTCACCAGATAAATTTTTCTTGGATACATAGGTATGCAAGTCAAACATTTGCTGATAACAAATCATAACTTCATGATCCTCATACTCAGTTATGACACTCCATTTGGGGTGATGAACCACAGTTTAAGAAGATGGGGTCTATACTTTTCTTCAAAATGGAGGTCCTAGGAAGATGTCATCAATGAAAGAAGATGGCCACAGAGAAGTAGAGAGAAGGCAGCTGAAGCATGGTGGTAATGGCCAGAGATCAGAATCTCTTTGACCTTGGACAAATCTATGGGGCTCCATTTCATCCTGTCAAAAATGAAAGGGATGTGAACAGATGATCTCTTAATATTCCCTCCAGCTCTCACATTCTGTGTTCTGTGATTCAGAGGGCGATGCTACTGGAGTAAGGCAGTGTGCATGTGAAGGTGTGGAGAAGTTTCTTGAGGTCACAGAATTCGACTTTTCTGCTACCACAATGCTTCATAGCAAAATATCAACTTTCCCTAATCATTCTCCCCCTACCATCTGAACATAAATGTCAGAAAATGGAATTAAGCAGAAATTTTGACCTTCAAACCAGAAAGATAGAAATAAAATATTTAGAAATGGACATGATTTGGTCAAGTATTAGGGCAAGATGCAAAAAGAGTAAATAATACTATCCTTAATACCCAAGGGGCTATTGGTGGAAATAAGGAATCATGTATTTCAGCTAAATATGTTTGGATGTTCTCTCCCACCTGTGTAACTGAAAGGCTGTTGTAACTGAAAGGTTCTTAATCTAGGAGCTCAGAAACAAGGATTCTGTGCTAATACTGAGTGGCCTTGGCAAATTGTTTAACCATTCTATGCCCCATTTCTTCATCTCTTAAAATGGGGAATAAAAAAAAATCCATCTTGTCTTCTTTACAGAGTTGAATGAAACGGCATGTGAAAGAACTTGGAGACATATTGTCACTCAAACTTAAATGGATGTTTTCTTTCAAATAAAGTAGCCTGCCCAGCTCCCTCAAGGGTAGTGTTGGGGTGGGGGGCAGCTTGCAGCAGCCAGCACCTTTGCCTTGGGGCAAGAGATCTCTTTACATGTTCTGTTCTCCAGCTTGGAATGCTCATTAAAATCAGAGAGTAGCTGTTCTGACAAACAAAAGGGAAACTGGTATCTGGCTTTTAAAATACTGGCTCAGAGCCTGCTTGCTGGGGTTGGTAGTACCCTTAGGACCCAACCCCACCTGGGGCAGAGTATAGTAGCAATAGTGCAGAAAGTTGTTAAAAAGTCATTCTGGGGGCCTTGGCATGAGTTCAGGGAGAGAAGATAGTGGGGCAGGGGGTTAGGGTAGAAAAGAGGGAATGGGAGGACGGGTGTGTGTAACAGATTGGCAGCACTGTGCCCATGGCAGGGGGCGCGGCACGTGCCGGCCCTGGAAAGACACCAGCTTTCTGTGGGCTCTTTGCCCTGAGAATTTTCTTTTCTTCTCTTTCTTCTTTGCATCCTCCCCCTGCTACTCCCCCTCCTTCCTCATAGCCATCCCTTCTTTCTCATTCCCTGCCCTACTGCTACCCTACTCCCCACTGCCTCCTCCTCCCAACACACTGGCAAGCTGGCAAGGAGGGTGGGTTGAAAAGGATCTGCCAGTCTGAACAGCGCCAGATGATTTAGTCAGCTTCTTCTGACTGGGAGCCAGTGAGTGCCCCACTCCTGAATGGAGGACTTCATCAGCCTTTTGAAGCCACTCACACTGGACTCTCTTTTGACCAGAAGCCCCTGAGAAAACACAGAAACAATGTGCAATTTCCCCAAAGTTCTTCTCTTTTCCTGGTATAGAATCTCCCCCTGGAGACAGAGAAACAGCTTTCTCTTATCTCTCCTCTGCCCCAGGAGGCAGACATTGCAGGTGGATGAAGCCCCTCAGGAGTTGAAATATTTTGCTTCTTTGAGATTCAGTTTTCTCATTTATAAAATAGCTATAATAATATTTGCATATTACTTATTTCACAGAGTCCTTGTGAAGAATGAACATTTCAGGCATGAACTTTGATTTTTATAACGAATAGGAACTATACATGCGATTTCATTTGCTATTATTTAATATTCAAGCATGTCTGATTTTTTGTGACCCCATGAACCATAACATGCCAGACTCTTCAATCCTCCACTATCTTTTGAATTCTACACAAATTCATATTCCTTGTTTCCATGATACTATCTATTTATCTCATCCTTTGTTATCTCCTTTTCCTTTTGCCTTCACATCGAGGTCTTTTCCACTAAGTCCCATCTTAATATGTGGCCAAAGTATGTAAGCTCCAATGTCAATATTTGACCTTCCAAGTCCTAAATTGACTTAAGTATTGAATGATTTGATCTTCTTGCTATCTAAGAAACTCTCAAAACTCTTCTTCAGTGCCATAATTTGAAAGCATCAGTTCTGTAGTACTTAGCTTTCCTTAAAGTCCAACTCTTATAGTCACATATTGCCACCAAAAAACCATAACTTTGACTATACAGACTTTTGTTAGTAGGGTGATGTCTCTGCTTTTTAGAAAGCCATCCAGATTTGCCATAGCTTTTCTTCAAGAAGCATGTGTCTTTTGATTTCATGGCTGTAGTTGCCATATGCAATGATCTCTGAACCCAAGAATATAAAATCTGACACTGTGATTTCATTGCTATTCAGAATTTCTGAGCAAGGAAATTTCTATTAATGCTGATCAGTACCTTCCTGGAAACTTAAAGGCTTAGTCACTTGCTCAGAGAAGTGAGAATTTATGTGACTTTCCCAGATAGTATATATCAGAGGCAATATTTGAACTCTAATCTTTCCAGCTCCAAGACCAGCTCTCTAGTTATATCTCTCAGTAGATCACACATTAGATAAAGCAATGGACCTGAAACCAAGAAGTCCTAAGTTGAAATCCAGTCTTATCTATTATTTGTGTGACCCTAGGAAACTGCTTTAATTTTCTTACTTATAAAATGGGGATAAAATAACACCTATCTCCCAAGAGTGTTGTGATGCTAAATGAGATATTTGTAAAGCACTTGGCAAATTTTAAAGCACTATATAAATGCTAACTATGGTTATTTTAGTCTTATCACCATCAATCATTATCATCACCATCATCATCACCATCACTATAATTATCATCATCATCATCATCATCATTGTCATTATCATCACTGTGTCTGTTTAAGGTTAAGCTATCTGATGAGGGAACTGGCTTGTTTCAGAAAGTCACTCCATTAAAGTTTGGCTCTAAAGGGTTTTTCTATTTGGCAGATTTGGTTTTATTGAAGCTTAAGCTATGGATAGTGATTTCTAAGTCAGCCTCTTCATTGTGACAGAGAAGGCCTGCAGCTTGTATTTTATCCTTATTTCTGAATCCAAGCATTAGTTAGAGTGCATTCTTGTTCCATATTATAGCGGGATTATTGCTGGCACCAATGTTTATTAATAATAGTAATGACATAAAACAATAACTTTAAAATTAAAAGTATTCATTTAGCCCAGTCCCTTCATTTCTACAGGTGAAACTACTTGAGATCCTGGGTAGATAATTAACTTGACCAGAGCCATAAATTTAGTAATTAATTAGTAAATTTAGTAATTAATTAGTAAATAATTTAGCATAATCTTATCTGGGCCCTCACTACCTCAAGGCAATTCTTGCCTTTTGACACTGCTGTTCACTCTCTTCTTGATGTTCTTCTCTCTAGGTTTTCATTACCCTGTTCCCTTTAGATTCTTCTCTGATTTGCCTGACTGCTTCTTTTCAGTCTCCTTTGTAGATCTTCATCCAGGTTCTGCTTATGAAAAATGAGTGTTCTCCAAGATTTTTTCTTAGGCTTTTCTTTTTTTCTCTATACTATTTCTCTTAGTAATCTTATCACTTTCCATGAATCCAGTTTTTATCTCTATGCATATGATTCTCAGATTTATTTGTCCAGTCTTCCTAACCTCTCTCTTGATCTTCAATGATATCTCAAGCTATACATCTCACAAACATTACAAATGCAATATGTCCAAAATTTAACTCATATCATCTTTCCCTTTAACCCTTTCCTCTTCTTAAGTTCCTTGAACTTACTTATGCCTTACTATGCCCTTGCCTGGATGAGCACTAGTATTCTGATTGGTCTCAGGACTCAATTTTCTCCCTTGGCCACTCCATTTTCCATCCAGCTTTCCAACTGATCTCCCCAAAACACATTATGTGACAATGTCACTTCCTCTCCTCATTCAATAAATTACAATGATTCCCTATTACCTTTAGGATCAAATTTAAAATCTTTCAGCTTTTAAAGCCTATCATAACCTGATCCTTTTATCTTTTTTTTGGTTTCTTGTTTTAACTTTATTCCTCTTCACATACTTTTCCATCAACCAACACAGACTTCCTTGTAGTTTCTTTCACAGGACACTCCATTTCTAGATTCTGTGCCTTTTCACTGGTTGTCTCCAAAGCCTAGAATGTTCTTCCATTTCATTTCCACTTCCTGGTTTTAGTGCCTTCCTTTATATCCCAGCTCAAACCTGACCTTCAAGAAGAAGTCTTTCCTGATCTCACTAAATGTTCAATCTTCTCTCTAAGATTATCTCCAATGTATTCTGCATATATTTTATTTGTACATCTTTGTTTACATGTTTCCTTTTTTGTTAGACTGTGATATCATTGAGAATAGGAACATTTTTTGCCTTTCTTTTGAATCCAGAGTACTTAGTATAATTCTTGACACAGAATAGATATTTCATAAATGTATATTGGATTGCAAAAGGAAGGATTTGAACCCATGTGCTATGATTCAAAAGCCAGTATTCTTTCTACTGTATCATGTACTTTATCTCCAGTAATTCATCTGGGTCTCAACAGTTTTATGGTGTAAGTATTATGGTAAGTATTGAGTATAGAGATGTGCATTGGAGGTTGGCACCTTCTCTGTCCAAGAAAATTCCCTGGGGCACTGATGTTAAATGATTTACTAGTTGATTTACTACTGTTAGAACATAACTTGTACCCACACTACCTACTTTTGAGGCTAGTCCTCCATCTACTATACTATGCTGTCTCTATAACTGTCATTACCATTTTTATAAATGAGAAAACAGACTTAGAGGGGTGAATATATATGACTATAGCATCAACAGGATTCAGATACAAGTTTTCTGATTCCTAGTCAAACCCTGTTTTTACTAGACTAAATTATTTCTCCATAACAGAGCTATTTTTGTACCCCCTGACACAAGTATGACAAAGTAATGAACCTCGTCCCTCAGATCTCAGTGCCATAATAACATTATCCTTGTTCCTTTGGTACTATACCTAGTAGTCATAATATATTTAATATCTTTTCTGAATAGTAATGTTATAATGGAGCTGTTTCTGGAGCCCTGATATTACTAATGTATATGTATATGTATATGTATACATATGTATATATGTATATATGAATATACATTGATATATGTTTGTCTGTATGTAATGCAATATACAATGAAAAAATGCAATGTAAAGCAAAGCCTTGGACATTGGCTCAGAGAGATGTTTCTACTGGAAGTGTTAGTATGGGTGATACTTCTCATTCATTATATTTATCAAGTGGAGAAATAGATGCAATTGGAAACTATTCCCCCTGGCTAAGCAACTTCTTTTTATCCTACCCTCTTAGTTTCTTTGCTCAAGGCAAAGAGGGAGGAAAAACAGAATTTAATCATCTCTAGTTTTATAAGCATTTGCTAACAGATCCTTTAAGCTTTCTGTTAAAGGGATTCATTTTTCTATGGGGAAACTAAGGCAGAGAAATTATAACTCAATCAATCAACTTTTGCGAAGGTCTGAATGTCTCTGTTAGGTGATCATTGAAAGGAAAATGAAATAAAAGAAATCATCTAACTGACTTAGGTTTGAACACCTCTAATGATGGGGGTCATCCTACCTCATAGGGCTCTGGTGCCAGTTCTAATTGTGAAAATTTTTTGCTTATATTAACCTACTTCTTCAGAATTTGTGAATATCTATGTAATCTGATTCCAACCTGCTTTATTCAGTCTTGCCTCATGTTCTCTCCATTTGTGATACTCTATATTTCAAACAAACCGAATTGCTCTCTATTATTCATATCTTACCCTCTCCATATTCTATAACTTTACTTCATGAGCATTGTTTATGTTTAAATAGATTGTCTCCCTCTCTCCCCCGTCTTCCCTCTTTCTCTATCTTTTTTCTTCCCTATCTCCTTCCTTCTGTTCTTTTTGTCCTCTTCTCTCTTCCAGTCTCATTGATTGAAATCCTTATTTTACTTCAAAGCCCAACTTAGATGTCACTTCCATCATGAAGTCTTCCCTGGTTTCTCTCAACAAGAAAGTGGTCTTTTGCCTCTGATTTCTCATAGGATATTTGCCTGCTAGGACTAGACAATTTAAAAAATAAAAAAAAATTAGTATTTTTAGTTTTAAACAAAGGGCCTTGTGCTTTATAGGCAATTGTTATTTGTTGAATTTAATTGTAAAGTAAGAGCTATGTCTCCATGGTTTCTGGGGGATTTCAGGAAAAAAACATGAAACCAGTGGAGTATTTAGTCAGATATCAGAGCAAAAGCATCAACACAATTTGGGATAATCTGGTAACTTTTTTGTTAGAGCTAGGAGGAAAAGGCTAGAAATGATTGTTGAAGGAAAAACAGGTAATTCAGCAGCACTTTGACTTTTTAAAAACTATTCTGACAGCAAGTTGAGAGGATTAGTTCTTTTTTCATGATAAATAAGAAAAAAAGAAAGGGATTCCTTTTATGGATTCTAGAACCAAAAAGTCCAGGCAGTGGATGTCCCACTTCCCTGAGGGAAGATTCTAGTTATTGTGGTGCAAAATTCAGAAGAGATTTCATATCAACAAGCACCAGCATGTTAGAGGCATAGAAAATAGTATAAAAACCATAATTTATTGCCAGAAGGGATGAATCAAATACTTTATAAAGCCACATACAACTTGGAAAATGTTTGGTGACAGTGCTGTTGCCTTTGGCGCTTTTGCATCTTGGATAACAAGTCTGACTGTTCAGTCAGACTTGGAAATAGAGTTGGCAGGTAGGTTAGATGGAAAAGAGACCATGGCTGCCATCTTAGAAGCAGCTTTGGCAAGATCTCCAGGAATTAGTATTTGACCAAGGCCAAATGGTTGAGATTGAAAATGGAAGTGGAAAAGGAGGATCATAGAATTATAGATTTAAAGGCCTTAAAGGCCATTCCAACTACCCTCCTCATTTTAGAGATAAAGAAACTGAAGCATAGAGATACGAGCTGACTTGCCTGGATTTATATAGCTAATAAGTATCTAAGGAAGGTCTTAAATTTTGGTTTTCCTGACTTTGAGTCTAGTGCCCTTTCTTCTCATTAATTAAACAATATTTATTAAGCACTTATGATCCTACTGAGAGGCAAACCTGGCAAAATAGATAGAGAGCTGATTTTGGAGTTAAGAAGATCCAGATTCAAATGCTACCTTTGATATATTCTGGGGGAAATTTCCCCAAGAATTCCCTGCAATTATGAAATCATAAACTTTCATTCCCTCCTTCCCTTTTCCCCCACCCCAAGAAATAAAATGTCTGTCTCTATGCTAGATCCTGGATATATAAGATTAAATACAACACAGACTCCATTTTTAGAGTGTTCGATATTAAGGAAGTAAAAATTACTTTACAAATTTACAAACTTTACAAATTACTATGATGTAAGAGAGAATAATATAAATACAAAAGAGAAGGCCAGTGAAAATGCTATGAGAAACTGGGAAAAAGATCACTTACCTGAACACTTGAGTTGAGCCTTCTCTCCTAGCTCTTGCCTTTAAAAACTAAAAGCAGCATGTGAACTCTTGGAATAAAGTCTCTGCTGGAAAACAGTTCAATGATTAGTTTTTCAAAGATAACACCAACCCATTTTATTTTTTAAAATTATTTTTATTGATATGTTTTTAAACATTCCTTCATTTTCAAACATATTAGTGGCATATAGAACTCTCAAGTGAGTAAACTCCTTTCACTACTGCATATTATAGATATTCAAAAGTTGTTCAGCACAAAAAAGTTAAGTGACTCATGTGGGATCACAGAACCATTATGTGTCATAAGAAGAATTTAAACTTCAGTTTTCCTGGCCTATTCTCCAGCTATTATACTATATTGACTCTTTAATAAAATGAGAGAGAAAAAGAAAGATTCAACAAAACTAACTAATATATAAATCAATTCTGACAATATATACAATGCACTTTATAATTTCATACCCTAGGAGATAGCATATTTTCACCTAAGTTGCAGCTGGCTTAAGAATCTTATAGTTTAACTACATATCCGTGTGTTAAGTTCTCAAAAATGACCAATCTCTCCACATAGAGTCAAGATCAAAGCTGGAGTTTCTCTGTGTCCATTTATATTGGAGCACTCAATTATCGTTTAGATAATGGAAAATATCTGGTTCAGATTCACAGTTCATTCAATTTAGGATTCTAATAGATCCCTCTATGATGAGGTCACCATTAGGCCCCAGATTACATCTTAATGTTAAGTACGTTCTCCAAAACCTGACTTTCCATCAATCATGGACACATTTGTATTAACAAGTCCAAGAAATACACCCCCTGCCCCCAATTATTTAAATACCTTAATGTTTTAGGCCAGGAATGAAACTGTCTTCTGAGGATCACCCAACAGGAAATAGAAGGGCACACTGTTAGGCTAGAGCTAGCTCTAATGCATTGAAAGCAAGAAATTATATAGACAAGATAAAGGAAGGGCAGCTAGGTGGATAAAATACTGGATGTGGAATCAGGAAGATTCATCTTTCTGAGTTCAAATTTAGCTTCAGACACTTGTTAACTGTTTTACCTTGGGCAAATAACTTAGCCCTGTTTATCTCAATTCCTCTTCTATAAAATGGACTGGAGAAGGAAATGGCAAATTAGTATCTTTGACAAGGAAATCCCAAATGGAGTCACAAAGTATCTGAGAAGACTAACATGACTAAACAGTAACAGCAAGATAAAGAATGTCATCATGGAAAGGCATGATTAAAAATGTACATGGGTTGGGCACCAAGTGAGTTGGGGAATAGTCGGTGTATGGTCTCTGCTCCATTGGTCTCTTGGCATTATCAAGGGAGCCTGAGGAAAAATCCTTAGCACAGCCTGTGCACCACCATGTTGATCTTATAGAAGGATATTGATGAGAATCTCACAGGTTGAATAGGAATAAATGGGTTATACTCTCCATCACTAATAGGAATATCCACACTAATGGGATCACTGATTCATTGGAATATTGGAGTATAAAGTTAAAATGTGAGAAACACCATGGAATAGTGGAAAGAGTATAAAGCTTGAATAAAATATTGAATATTAGGATATTTTTGTTTAGCCACTGTTTTGATCATATCTGACTATTACCCCATTGTGGATTTTCTTGGCAAAGATATTGGAGTGGCTTGTCATTTTCTTCAGCTCATATTACAGATGAGGAAACGAAAATAAACAGTGTTAAATGACTTATGCAGGGTCATCTAGTTAGTAAATGTCTGAGGCCAGATTTGAACTTAGGAAGATGTCTTCCTGACTCCAGATTCTGTAATTATACTACCTAGCTGCCCTTGAAGTTAGGTGAATATGAATTTATAACCTAATTATTATTGGCTATGTGAACCTGAGGAAATCACTCTGAGCCTTAGTTTGTTCATCTGTATAATGGGAATAATAATACTCACCTCATAGGACTGTTGTAAACCTTAATTAAGGTAATGTATGCAAAGCTCCCAGCAAACATTAAAGCACCATATGAATGTCAATTATTATTAGTATTACTTAATCTCACTGAACCTTAGTTTACTCATATATAAAAAGGAGATACTAATTTTAACAGAAATATTTTTAAGAAAGCATTTTGGACTTTAATTTTAATACATTATAGAAATATGGGCTACATCAGCTGGAGAATGGATGAATAAGTTATGGTATATGAATGTTATGGAATATTATTGTTCTATAAAAAATGATCAGGAGGATGATTTTAGAGAGGTCTGGAGAGACTTACATGAATTGATGCTAAGTGAAATGAGTAGAAACAGGAGATCATTGTACACAGCAACATCAATATTATACAACAATCAATTCTGATTAATGTGACTCTTTCCAACAATGAGATGATTGATGCCAGTTCCAATGATCTTGTGATGAAGAGAGCCTTATACACTCAGAGAGAGGACTGTAGGAACTGAAAGTGGATCATAATATAACATTCCCACTCTGTTGTTGTTCACTTGCATTTTGTTTTCTTACTCATTTACTTTCTTTTTTTGATCTGATTTTTCTTGTACAGCAAGAGAATTGTATAAATATGTTTATACATATTGGATTTAATGTGTTTAACATATATTGGATTGCTTGCCATCTAGGGGAGGGAGTGGGGGGAAGGAGGAGAAAATTTGAAACACAAGGCTATGCAAGGGTCAATGTTGTCAAATTATCTGTGTATATGTTTTGAAAATAAAAAGCTTTATTAAAAAATAGAAATATGGGCTATAATAAAATTATACTTCAGAAATGTGACTGAATACTTAGGAAATTTGGAATATATATATACCCCCACACATATTCATACAACACAAACACACATGTGCAAAATAATTCAGAAAGTTAAATTCCATTTCAGTTCCCTTTCACCTACTCTAGTTCACACACTGGTGTCCAGAATAGGGCTGAGTATTCTGGGCTTTGGAGGAGTAAACCTGTTTCACAAAGTGCTTGTGGGTAGATTTGGCACTGTGAGAGCTGGCTCCTTCTATTGCCTCCCTCCTGGTATAAAACTGGCACTGGATGAATAGTCAGCTGGGCTCCCTCTCTATGGTGGATGCCACACGACCAGTTTTTCACACTCTTTAGGAATGAATAGCCAAGAAGCGTTTCGTTTCACATACAATTTTCAAAAGAAGAAACTAAAATGCAGCATCAAAGCAAACTTCTAGAGGGGGGAGAAGCTAAAAGTTGCAGCTGCTGTTTTGCATTTAGGCATTCCCTTGTGAGGTCAAGAGACTGGAAAACATAGAATTTCAATCTTTTCTTTTTCTGTGGTTACAAATGATTCATGGAAACTCCTTGAAAGGAAACCTTTGTAGAGTAGGTTAGGGGAGAAGTTAAGCCAGAAGTCTCTTGAGTCAAGAAGAATTTTGCCAAATTTTGCCTTCCCTTCATGATGAGCTGTGAGTGGTACCTTGAAAGAGAGAAGAGAGAAGGATTATGAAGTTGTCATATCTAAGGGACTCAAAAAGAGACAGAGATGGGTTGCCGAAGTGCTAAGAATTGGCAGAGCTTATGTGTTTCCATAAAGTGGAAGCATTTTAGTAACCATTTGTTTAGTTCCTGAACAAATTGGTCTTTAGAGAGGGTAGTGGAAATAAATGGAAACCTCTTTAAGTCAAAGCTAATGACAGGAACCTTTCAGTAAATTAATGAGCAATGACTGTCAAGATCTATCGACTGTCTATCAAACTAAAAAGCCATGATGCTGAGAGTGGGCACGGAAGCTCTGAATAAAAGATGACCTTGTTTAAGGTAAAGTACAAATATGCTGCTATAGTAGACAAGGCCAGAGCTTTTCAGGACCTTGGACAGTTGTGGAATGGAACAGAGAGTAATACAAACTGAAATATTTTCCTTCTTTTCCCCATTCACCTTCAAATTTGACTTTCCATCCCATCTTTTTTCTTTGATAACTGAATCTGTTCCTTCCAACTCATGCCTATATGTATGTGTGTATATACATATGTGTCTGTGTATATATATATATATATATATATATATATATATATGTGTGTGTGTGTGTGTGTGTGTGTGTGTGTCTGTGTATATATATATATACACAGACACATATACACACATATATATAAACATATATGTACACATGTATATGTATATACATGCAGACATATATAATACTATATATTATAGATGCATATACATGTATCTATACCACAAAAGCAAATATATGTGTGTACTTATATAAAAGGAAAATATATAACATATCTGTATATATGTGTGTGTGTATGTATATTTATATATGTATGTATGTATGTATATATATATATATACATATATATATATATATACACCTACATCTATGTTTTCATATATGTGTGAAGAGAGATATATAGATATAGATATACATATATATTTATAAATGAACCCTGAAGGTTTCCCCCTCCCAGATTCATTCATTCATATATTCATTCATTTAGATTTTGGGGGGACTAGGTGAAAGAGGAGATTTTTTTTTGCCTCAATGGCTATCTAACCTTAATTACTGAATGGATGTGGCCTCAGTCAAACTGAAACCTGTTGAAGATCTTAAGTTGAAAATGCCAAAGTTTCCCATTTCATCCAGGGCCATCTCTAGTCATCCCAATCTATACCTGGCCACTGGACCCAGATGGCTCTGGAGGGGAAAGTGAGGCAGGTGATCTTCCACATCCCTCTCTCACTTAAATCCAATTCACTTGCATATTATAGCATCATCTCCCTGATATCATGATCCTCTTCAAGAAAGAAGGACAAACAACAATAACTGAAAAAGGAAAAGGCAAATCACTCCAGTATTTTTGTCCATAAAAAAGTCCAAATAACTGTCCATGGGGTTATGAAGAATGGGGCATAATTAAACTATACATATACATCCATGTTTACACATAAACACACATGCATATACATATCTATATGTGTATTCTTCCTTATTTCTTTGAACCAGAACCTCAGAATGAGGTTAATGTCCCCAGACTTGTTCAGGAAAGAAAAAATAGAAAGTTTAAACAAATTAAAACTCCTTTAATTTAAAATATCCATGCATATCATTTCTGCCTATCTTTTGAAGTTTAGATAAGAACACTGCATATAGAATCAGGAAGACCAGGGTTTGAATTCTTCTACAGATACAAATTGCTGGCAAGTCTGGCAAAATATAGCCTTTCAGATACTGTTTCCTCATAAACAGTAAAATGAGAGTTAATGATAGTGATTACCTTAGAGAATCATTGTGAAGATCAAATGAGATAATGCATGCAAAACACTTTTGTAAACCCTAATGTGCTGTGAACTAGTATCATTATGCCACCTCCTCCAGAAAGTCTTCTTTGGCTACACTGTCTTAAATTCATCTTGCATCTCTCTGATCTTCTAAAGTACCAAGAGCCAGGCAGCACTACACAATTTAGCACTTATTCTATGATTTTTGTTGTCACTATTCCTTCATATCAATCTCCTTTTCTCAACTAGCTGATAAGTTTCTTGAGTCCAAAGACCATGTTGTATTCTTTCATATTATGGAATCTTAGTGCTGGAAGAAACACTAGAGATTGTCTAGTCTATTCCCTCATTTTAAAAAGAGAAAATGGAATCCCACCAAGGAATATCTTCTCTCCTTATATCTACCTCATAGAATTCCTGATTTCCTTTAAAACACAACTCAGGGGACATTTCCTATATGAGTCCTTTCTTCATCTTCCATCAGTTATGGATCTCTTAAAATTACTTCATGTAACTTTGTAAGGCATTTGCATTTATTTACTCATATATATATCATATGCCAGTAGAATGTAAGCTCCTTGAGAGTAGGGACTGTTTTGTTTTAGTCTTTGTATCCCCAAATCCTAGCTCAGTGTCATATATATAATAGGTACTTAATAAATATTTGTTGAATTAAAACTGAATTGTTTAAAGCCACACAATGAGTCAGTGGTAAAATTATGCACTAGAACCCAATTCTCCTCATTCTCATCATTTTTGCCACATATGCTTCATTGTTCCTTCCTTCTATATGTAGTAAACTCTCAATAAATACTTGTTAACCAGCAAATGGCCACCCAGATTCCATGGCAAAATCACTTCCATCCAAAGCAGCCTCTTCTACTTTTGAATGGCTCTAGTTATTCAGATTTTTTTCTTAAATCAAGCTGAAATATACCACTTTTCAACTAATCTCCATTGTTCCCATTTCTGTCCTTAAGGGCCAAGCAATACATGTCCATCTCCTCTTCTACCTGATTGCTATTATATTCTATCCTTTCTTCTTTGCTTTTCTAGGCTAACTATACTCCATTGCTTCAATCAAAGCTTATATAGCACGGTCTTCAATCTCCTCAATATTCTGATCATCTTCCTATAAATGGGCTCATTTAATGATCTTCTCAAAATGTAAATACAAAAATACTCTAGATAGACTTTGACAAAGACAAAGGATAACAGCCTACAGCATTCTTCATTCTGGACACTCTATTAATATGATGTCTTAAGATCAGATTATCTTTTTGGCTGCCATGTCAAGCTATTGATATATGGAGTATGAAGTCTAATAACACCCCCTATGAATCTTTTTCATGTGAACTTTTGTCTTTATACCTTTACCATCCTATGTGCAGTTGATTTTTAAAATACAAATATACAAAACTGTAATAGGGATTAAACGAAGAAAAGTCTATACTTCTTGGCATGCTGCACAGCAAGCATTAGCCCATCTATAGGCACTACATTTCCCATAAAGCTCTATGCTCCAAGATGCCCTAGTCTGACTGTGGGGGAGCAGAGATTTTAAATTCCAGTGAAATGTTGCGTTGACAGCACAGAGCAATTCATCAGGTAGAGAAACAAGAGAACGAAGAAGTAGAATTTGAACCATATGTTGGAAATGGCAGTGGTGCCTGAGTCATGCCATCACCAAGCATAAGTGGTGCTGTGAAGATTGGACAAGTAGGTCACTAGCTGAATATAAGTAGGATGTGAACCACCAAAGCTGTGGGAACTGCCAAGGTATACCAGTGCTATGAAGAGGCAGTGGAGAGCTGAAGCTGGGGGTGGAGTGTGGATCACGAGTTCTGAGCAGAGGGTGGCTGATGGCAAGTGGGAGCAGATGATCAACTAGATCCTGACTCATGAAGTCTGCAGCTGGGCTCTGGGTGGGTGTCCCAGGCTTCAGTGACTTTGCCCTGTTTTCCTCATTATGCAGGTGGGTCTCTGGAGGGGAGTGAAGGAAGATGCCTTCCTAAATTCTGTTGGGGAAAAATGGAGTAGGAGGACACTCATTTGAGGAATGAGTGTTAAGAATGTTTCCATTGTTTAATGTTTTAATTTTAGTTTCAAATGTAAATACTTTAAAGAATTCTGATTGTACTATGGTGGGTTTCTGTGCCTAAGGTAATAATTGGGTACTCATACCCAAGTTCAACTTTAGAAACTCCCATTTTCTGATTGGGTGGAAACATGCTGAAGAAAAATAATTTACCTTTGAATTCCCTTAATAAATATGAACCTAGTTCTGCAGAGTGACACATTTATATTCTGATTCTTCAGTGGACCTATAGTTTCACTGTGTAGTTACCTCTTCCCTTCAATTTAGATTGTCTTATCTAATAAGTTTTATTCATTTTTCCTGGAGACCTTGATTGAAATCTTTCTTAAAAATAAAAAGTTGATAATTTTTGTTTTTGCATGCTTTAAATTTCTCCCTTTATTTTTTCCTTTCCCCACTCCTAGAGAGAAATCTTTTATAACAAAAATTTTTGAAAGAAAAATAGCAAGACTAATCAATACATTAGAAAAAGAATGTATTACATATGTAATGTTCCATATCTAAGAACTTAGCACTTCTGCAAAGAAGTAGGGAAATGTTTTTTTTTTTTAATATTTCTTCTTTGGAACCAAACTTGTTCTTTTAAATTTTGTTAGATTTATTTTAAAATTTTGGTGTAATTACTTCCACTTATATTATTGTTTTGTGCATGTTGCTTTTTTAACTATTACTTCACTTTTTAATCAGTTCATATAAATCTTTTCATACTTCTCTGAATTTATTATATTCATTGTTTCTTACAAAACACTAATATTCTATTAGCTATGTGTACTATAATTTGTTTAGCTATTTCCTAATGGATGGGCAATTATTTTGTTTCTAGTTCTTTAGAGTTACTAAAAATATGTTTTTACAACTACCAAAAAAAGTCCAGTTTATAAAAATGTTATTCTGTATAGAGCACTTCTTTTTATCAATGACATTCTTATCCTAGTAATGGAGTCTCTGGGTCAAATGTATGGAAATTTTAGTCACTTTATCTTTATAATTACGAATTATTTTCCTGAATGGTTGTGCTAATAATTCCACTAGCAGCAACACATTAATGTATCTATCTTTCCATAACCTCTCCAATATTAACTATTCTTATCCATTGTCATCTTTGCCAATTTGCAGTGTGTGGGATGAATGCTCAGGATTATTTTGATGTGAATTTCTTTTATTAGTTGCAATTTGAAGTATTCTTTCATATGATTAATAATTTTCAATTCTTTTGAGACTGTTTATTCATATCTTTTGAACACATATCTCTTGGGAATTGGCTTTTGGCCTTATTTATTTGTTAGTTGTTTATATAGCTTGAATACCAAACTATTATCTGAGAAATTTAAAACAATGATTTTTCTCCCACTTAACCACTTTTCCCAGTCTAGATGCATTAATTTTTCTTTTAAAAAGCTTTTCAATTTCATGCAGTCAGAATTATCTATTTTATCTTTTGTCATTGCTTCTGTCCCTTGATTGATTAAAAATTCATCTTCTACCCATAGCTATGAAAAGCATGCTATTTGATGCTAATATTTTAATGGCATTATCTTTAATAATCAGGTCACATATCCATTTAGAATTGTTCATGGATATGGTGCAAGTTGTTGATCTAAGCCTAATTTCTGCCAGACTATTTTTTAATTTTCCAAGCAGTTCTTATCAAATAGGGAGTTCTTTTCTAAATAATTTTTGTTTACACGATAAAACTGACTTCCTTGCTTCTCCAAGAAGAAATTCTGAGCCATCTTATTTATTTATTTTACATTTCATGTTTATTTTTCTTTATTCTCAATTACACGTAAGCAGAATTTTAAAACATTTTTTAAAATTGTGAGTTCCATATTCTTTCCCTCTTTTCCTTCTCTCCCCACTTCTTGAGAAGGCAGGATATTTGATATAGATTAAACATGTGCCATCATGGAAAAATTTTCAAGTTATCCATGCTGCAAAAGACAAATCCCCCCAAGAATAACAAAGGTTAAAAATATACTTCAATCTGCATTGACTCCATCATTTCTTTATCTGGAAGTTAATAGCAGTTTTCACCATAAGTTCTTTGGAATTGTTCTGGATCGTTGTACTGCTGAGAATAGCTAAGTAATATCACAGATATGATATCATACTGTATACTTTTCTCCTGGTTCTGCTGACTTCACTTTGTGTCAATTTATGTACGTCTTTTCAGATTTTTCTGAAACCATCCTGCTTGTCATTTCTTATAGCACGACAGTATTTCATTATAATCATATGCCACAATTTGTTTACTCATTCTCTGAATTATGCCCTCCATTTCCAATTCTTTGCCACCACATAAAAAGTTGCTATAAATATTTTGGGGATACAGATTTACTAGTGATATTGCTGGACCAAAAAGGTGTGCATAATTTTATAAGTCTTTGGACATAGTTCCAAATTTGACGCATGCTATTTAAATAAACTCATAGTTTAAAAGATTGTTTCATTTTGTTGGAATTTATCTTAAATATAAAATTTTGATTTAAAATTGGCCATTTTTGTCTCAAGTGCCTTTATAATTTCGAAGAACTATGGAACTCTCTCCTTAATGTACAGATTTGGTAATTAATTCACTTTATGCATCCAGGTTACTTGAGAGAAAGACAAATTAAAGAGGGAAATCATCATATTTGCATTTTTCTGAACTTCTATGATTAGGGATTCCAGACATTCATGTCATCATTATTGTCATGACTATTGACATTTTATCTTTTTCTTCAAAATTTCTGATTCTATCCAGTTATCCATAATCATCCTTAGTACGAAAATATTTATAGTTTAAAAATTTTAAATAAAATTTGACAATATGTTGATGATATTATACATGTTCTATACTCTATTTCATGAAGTTGCTTGAGGAAAAATGATATAATGTATTTCAGGCACTGTGAAATATCAACTATTATAATTATTAATCAATGTCACTCTGGTGAGATAAATGGACAATCAACTGGTTTGCATCATGCATTATTAAATGAATTCAATGATAAGCTAATAAGGGAACAATTTTTTGGTCATATGATTAATTTCTACCAGTCCATTATGGTTTTCTGCACTGACTGAACATATGCATTGTGTGCAACTGATAGAGACAACAAAACAGGTTTACAGTTATTTCATCCTTTCATTTATATGGCATAATCTCTTATCATGCTGTCCTCTTATCATGCTGATTATCCTTCTCCATATGTTTTTAAGTTTGTCAATATTTTTCCTAAAATATAGTGTCCAAATTCCAGTTGTGATCTGACTAGAGCATAGTTGGAAGAAGAAGGTGATATGCAAACTGAATTTCCTTAGAGTTTCACTCATCTCTTTGGAGGCTAATTGATTATTCTTCAAGCTACATGTCCTGGATTACTAATTTCATATACAGCTCCTATTCATTTGTGTGCTTTTTCCCAGAAATCCTGGTGGAAAGAGATAAAACACCCAAGGCAGCTTAGTTTCTTGAGCCCAAAGCAGCACTTCAAGCAGTAGTCATGACAACTAGGCTGCCCAAAGTAGACTTCAAGTTAGAGGAAGACAGAAATAAGATGATGCTGTCTAAGTTGTTTGTTGAATAGAAGTTTGGTCAAGGGAATGTGGGAGCTATGTATCATATTCAAGAGCATATTGGCAACGATGAAAGAGATGTAAGACATGGTTTATATTAAAAAGTAGGTCATCAAAAATTAATTTGGATCTGGCAGTGTGGTGCCATAGAAAGAGCCTTGGAATAGGGCTCATAAAACCTGGATTCTGCCTCTTCCACCAACTCATTGTGTTATATTGGGTTTAAATAACTGATCACATATCAGAACTTTACATTTATATTTTGATGATTCACAAAGCAACAAAGGAGATTTATCTATGCTGTTTGGTGTCTGGGAGACCCTGAGTTGAGTTTTTCCTGCGTGGCATATTTTCCAAGACACAAGTTCTTGTTAATAGTCATTAGAAATTTAAGTCCTTTGACTCAAATGGAACATATGACTTCAACTACTTCCTCTGTGAAATAAGGGAGTTGCAATGGAAAAATCTACATAATCATAGATAAGAAACTTGAGTTCACATACTTCTCTGAAACAGTAACATACTGACTGTATGAGCTTGGGCAAGTCACTTAGCCTGCATGGCCCTGAATTTTCTCATCTATAAACTAAAAGAATTAGATTAGATAACCTTTATTCTTCCTACTAGCTCTAAATATATAATATCACTATTTTATGAACCCTTCCATCTCTAACATTCTAGGATTCTAGGGAGTTCATCAGAGACACACAGTTATACATATTTAATACTCAATTACAACCATATCCAGAGTCACTTATATACCATATAATCATACTTGCATATACTCATCTCCACCCTATTTCTGAGATAAGCTCTACTGTGCTAATAGTAGAACCTAGTAGGGGAGTTGAGAAGATAAATCTCCCAGAGAACTGAGAGTTGATAACATATGTTGACCAAAGTGGATGACTGGAAAGACATCAAAGCACAGGATGTCAGACTATTAAGCTCTCAATTTAAAAGTAAGCTAAATAAAATGTGGTCTGAAAAAAATAAGTTAGATTTTTAACTAAAAATCTATCTTTTGACCCAGTTAAGATCATCAGTTTATGAGACTAATCTGGCCACTTTAACCAGCAGGGAATAAGCATTTACACAGCACCTGCTATGTGCTAGCTATTTAAAAAAAAATCATTTCATTTGATATAAAAACCATGGGAGGTAAACGCTATTATTATCTTTACTTTATAGTTAATAAAACTGAGGCTAACAGCAGTTTAAGTGACTAGCGTGGGGTCACATAACTGGGTATATGTCTAAGGCTGGATTTGAACTCAGGTCTTCTTGATTCCAGGCCCAGTATTCTATCTCCTTCACCCATCAACTGCCTAATTATAGCAAACTATTAGATATTTGCTATTTTCAAAATCTTGGATTTTCTCTTGAACTAACCACAAAACAAGTATTTGGACTAGCAAATGCTTTCTTGAATCAGCTGATGAATTTTCTAGTAGTGTTGAAGGACCTGACACAGCCAATGATCAAGGAGTTCATGATGAATTTTAGGGGTGAGGAACAGTTATTGAGTGCTCTTTGCAATGGCCAGATGGCTACTGTTCCCAACTGTCCTCTTCTTTCTTCCTCCAGCTGTGCCCACCTGGGCCTATTGCTTCCTGGCAGCTTTTCTTTTCAGGGCTCTTCTCTCCTCTCTCCTCAGCTACTTTGGTCCCTTGTGAGAATATTTCTAGCAGGCAGGGCAAACATTCCTCTTCTCTCTGTCAGTGATTCTGCTGCCACTGGAGAGCCTGTTATTTCCTCATACCTGCTGAGTTTGTTGATCTCCTAAAAAAGGTTTAATTCCATGGCTGAGTTTCAAGCCCACGAGATCACATCATTCTGAGTGTTGGCTTTGTGCCTCATATGGTCTATACAGTAAAGGTGCCTGTCTGGAAGAAATTGACCAAAGCAGAGAGGAGCATATCTACTATATTGCAGTTAGTCCCATGATACCAGGCAACATCCCATCAGGGGAAAGGCAATTAGTGGACAAAACCAAAAACTACCTATCTGTTAACCCCTGGCTGCAAATTTAGTCTGGTTTAGTCAGTCAATATGCAAGGATGGTAGGATAACAACAAACCAGTATTACAGCACCAAAACCCAGTATAACAAAAACATATACATTGTAACAACAATATAAAAATAGTATAACATCAAAACAGTGTAACATAAACAAAATAAGAATAACTATCCACAATAGTCACCAATAACAACTACAGCACCATTAATTGCCACTACTGCCAACCACTAATTGCCAGTGCCATCACAAAAGTCACAATATCCATCACTATAACACAACAGCCACCAATAACAACTAGAGCACCATTAACAATCACTACCACTGACTGCCAACACCATCACAAAAATCACAATCTCTATCACTATAACAGTCATCAATAACAACTACAGCATAGTCATTACTACTACCAACCACTAATTACCAACACTATTATAAAATTCACAACAATATCTATCAAAAGCAACATCTACCAACCTAAAATGCATCATGCTGGAATGGATTGAGAATGAGTGTTGGAATCAGTAATATAGGAGTTGAAGTCTGACAATTACTAGCTAGACATCTCTGATCAGGTCAGGCAACTCTTTAAGCCTATAAACAATAGATGCCCCTTCTGCTCTGCATTGCTATATGGTATTCACTAGGAATTTCGTATACCAATGAAATCACAGATTCCTCCCACCCTCCAAAAATGCAATAGCAATTCACATTTATGCAAGCACTCAGTAGAAAGAGAGATAGGGTCAGTAGACCTAACCACATAATAAGAAATTTATCTGACATTGAGATGGGATTTGAACTAAGATGTTCCTGAGTACAAATGCGCACTCAATCCAATATGGCAAGTTGCTTGCATAGGTAACCTGGGTCAAACCACTTCTCTAAGCTTTTTGGTAAGTATAAAGTAATATAGCAATGAAAGGAATGAATCTGAGTGTATATTGAGTGCCAACTGTGCACAGGACATCATACTGTAAGAAGTAACCTGGAAATAATGTCAAAGACATGGATGTTGGAGAGAGAAAACTGGGGCTCAAAATCCCAACTTGAACACTAGCTGTGTGATCCTGGGAAATTTTCTTAACTTCTCGAAGTTTCAGTTTCCAAAACTATTAAAATGAAATTAATAACCCTTCATTTATATGTCTCTTAAGGAAATGTGCCTATATAATTTAAAATATTTGGCTTTAGAGGCTTGACAGAGAAAATATACCCTTCATGATGGTCATCTTTGTTCAGCACTCAGCACATAGTAGGTTCTTAATAAATATTTGGTGAAGGTGATGTCATTGAATGCATACAGAAAGTGAAATGAGGATGGCATAATAATGGGGCTTGGCCTCTAGGCATCAAATTTAGGCATCCTTTAGCTGCATTGAAACAGCAGACCTTAAAACTTAGAAAGAATAACTAGTTAAAATACAAGTTACCAGGTGACAGCTCCTCCTTTATCCCATTATCATTTTTCCTCTCTGCCTATCTTCACATAGATGAGCAGCCCATCCAGCAGCAGCTTCAAACCAGGGTCTGCATTGCTATCTAGGGTCTTTGACAAAAGCAAAATTTGTCTTTTGTTTGACAAACAGATATCTGCATATGAATCATATCTCACAAATATTTATAATCAGAGATGTATTAGTAAATACTTAACAGCTGTCTCTCCAAATGTATACAAGATACACTTCTAAGTTTAATTTGCATTAATAATTTTTTCTTCATCACTTTATTAAACATGGTCAATCAACAAACCTATAAACCATGTCCTGTTTTGTAGCATTTGTGGATTTCTGTGTTGTAAATGCTCACATTGAAAATTTAACAACTGGTTCAGAACATTAAAAAGTTGGTTTCATTTAAAATAATGAAAAGTAAAATGAACAGAACCAAGAGAACATTGTACATAATAACAACAATACTGTTCTAAGAATAACTTTGAACAACTAAGTTACTTTGGGTATTATAAATATTCAAATCAATTACAAAGGACATATGAAGGAAGATGCTATCCACCTTCAGGGAGAAAACTGAAAAATAGAAATATGTATAGTGGGTTTACATATATATATATGTGTGTGTGTATGTATATACACATACATCTATACATACTTACATGTTTGTTTCTAATGGTAACCTTTTCTAGGGTGGGGTGGGGAGGGATGGAGAAAAAAATTAAACGTGCACAGCAGAGAACAAAAGAAAACTTAGAAGGAAGCAGAGAAAACCAGGTTAACTTTGAAAATGATGTGTAATTCTTGTTACATAGTTTTTCCAAAAAAAAGTAAAGAGCACAAAATGGGAGGAAAAGAGTTGGCTCCAGTATACTCCTGCTTATAGTATACAGAAAACACATAATTACATTTGGTGTGACACTAGTCAGCTATTGTCTTTTGAGGCAGTATATTGTAGTCTAGGTAATGAGATAAAAGTTTTCTTATCTACTAATTTTTGGTGGCCTTAATAGTTAGTTACAAAGTAGACTCTTTGTCTTTAGGCTGTCCTAGCCTAAGTACTAGGGTAGCGGAGACCCTAAATACAAACTTAGATGTGATTGTCCAATGCACTGAAATGGAGTCTAATTCTTTCTTTATTTTTAAATACACATTGCTTTATTAATCATATTGGAAGAAAAAAATCAGAGCAAAAGGGAAAAACCATGAGAGAGGGGAAAAAACAGAAAAAAGAAGTGAACATAGTATGTGTTGATTTATAGTTTCCTCACAGAAAAAAGAGAGAGATGGATTAGATGGCCAAGAGAATACAACATTTTTGATGATCACAATATATCCTTGCCTGTTCATCTTATGTCACTTGTCCTATCTCACCTAAAACAAAAAGAGGAGGTCTTCCTAGTCGCTGACCCAGTTTTCAAAGCCTGCCTTTTGAAGGGTATCCACTGTAGCCATAAAGTTACCTGGACTGCAGAGGTGATTATGCTGAGTTGGGAGGAGGAGTTTACCAAAGGTACCTGATGCTATAGGTGTTCGGGTATTACTTAGATTCTAACTATCTTGAGGGATCAATCCTGACTCAGAAGTGCAAAGTCTGGGATCTTCAGTAGCATAAGTTTTGAGAAGAATATGAGAATACTATGGCATAAGAGAAAATGTTTTGTGAAAATAAGACCACAGTTTCAACTGGTCAACAATGATGCAATCAATTAGTCAAATCATTAAGTATTTAAGTGATGATGATGATGATGATGATAATAGCTTGAATTCATATAATACTTTAAGGTTTGTAAAATGCTTTACAAATATCTCATTTTACCCTTGTAACAACTCTGGGAGGAAAATGCTATTATTATCTCCATTATATAGGTGAACAAACTGAACCTGAAGAAGTTAAGTGGTTGTGTAAGCTCATATAGCCAGTAAGGGTCTGAGTGTGAATTTGAATTTCAGATCTTGCTGCCTCTGGATCTAGTACACTCTCCAGTGCACCATGATTGTGCATGGGGGGAGGGGAAGTTTACAACTATAAATAATACAATAATTTCTATTTTTTAGGGAGCTTATATTCTAATGGAAGAGATAATAAGTGTATATGAAATATATACAGAATAAGTATAAAGTAAATAATTGTATATATATATATATATATGTGTGTGTGTGTGTGTGTGTGTGTGTGTGTGTATTTATATACACATAAATATCTGTATCTACCTACCTACTATCTAGCTATCTACCTATCTATCTGTCTGTCTCTCTATTTATCTTCACACAAAATAATGAAATACAAAGTAGTTTTGGATGCTAGCAGTTGGTGTAGGATAGAGTCAGGAAAGGTTTCATTCAGAAGATGTTGTCTGAACTGTATCTTAAAGGAAAAGAAGGACTATATGAAGAAGCTATAAGAAGTGGTCTCATTCCAGATATTGAGGAAGGACATTCCAGGTCAGTTCAAAGGCATAGAGATGGAAGATGAAAAATATTGTATGTGTAGAAGGTCAGTTTGGCTAGATCCAAATTGTAGGAGAGGAAGTAATATCCAATGATGCTAGAAAGTTAAATTGGATTCAGGTTGTGTAGGACTTTAATAGTTAAAGAGAGTGTTTATAATTTATTGTAGAGATAAAAGAAAGCCCCTGGAATTGATTGAGTAAAGGAGCAACATGACCATATCTGCTTAGGGAAAATTACTTTGCTATGTGGAGGATGAATTAGAACAGGAAGAAATTTGAGTCAGGAAGACCAATTAGAGGCTTTCGGAATAATTTAAGTGAGAGGTGGTGAAGATCTGAACTAAGGTAGTAGCTGTGACAGCGACAACAAGGAGACTTGTTCCATCAATCATATACCCCCCTTTTTTGGGAGGGAACAATGTCTCCCCCACTTCAAATACTACTAAACTAGATGATCTCTGAAGAATTTTCTAGTTTTAACAAAATACAAAGTTATGAAACTAACTAATTACTTAACACTTGTTCTCTTATCTCCAATTAGTCTATGAACTCCCGAAGATCAGGGGACATTCCTTTGCTC
This sequence comes from Antechinus flavipes, assembly GCF_016432865.1. Classification (NCBI taxonomy): domain Eukaryota; kingdom Metazoa; phylum Chordata; class Mammalia; order Dasyuromorphia; family Dasyuridae; genus Antechinus; species Antechinus flavipes. Next base: position 254,774,711 of record NC_067399.1, on the reverse strand, counting down.
CTGCCTGCCTTACAGCATTGAGCATTGGTCTAAGTATATTGTGGGGAGTAGGGTGGGTAGGAGAGGAATTTATTGAAGTGAATAGAACCAAAAGAACATTGTACACAGCAACAACAAAATTATGTGATGATCAACTGTGATAGACTTGACTCTTTTCAACAATAAGGTGATTTAGGTCAATTCCAAGAGACTTGGGATGGAGAGAGTCATCTGCATCCAGAGAGAAGACTATAGGCACTGAATGAGGATCACAGCATAGTATTTTCTTCTTTTTATTGTTGCTGCTGTTTACTTATTTATTTTCATTTTTTTTCTTTTTGATCTGATTTTTCTTGTGCAGCATGATAAATGTGTAAATATGTTTAGAGAATTGCACACGTTTAACCTATATTGGATTACTTGCTGTCGAGAGAAGAAAGAAGTGGGGAAGGAGGGAGAACAATATGGAAGACAAGGTTTTTCAAGGGTAAATGCTGAAAACTATCTTTGCATATATTTTTAAAAATAAAAAGCTATTTTTAAAAAGGAGAAGTTACTAGATACTTGTAGATTGATTAAGAGATATTATCACTGACTTCTGAGAGCTTATGACATTCAAATCAGACAAATAAAATAAAAGCAAGTGATAGTACACATCCTAGAAAGTACTTGTTGCCCCTGAAAAGCAAGTATCTTGATATGAGTGGCCATGGAGGTAGGGAGAGAGGGAGCAAGAGCAGCTGTGGGGGGATCTCAGCCACAGGACAGAAGATCCTTCAAAGACTTTTCACTCCTAGGAATCCTTTTATCTAGCCCTCTCCACTTGAATTCCTTGCTAACATCCTTGTTCCCTTTCTTCTTCTCCTCTCCTGCCCTTGGTGAAAAGAAGGAAGGAGTAAAGCCCCTACAAGAAAAAATGCTGAGTTAAGGGAAGAGGGTAAAAAGGAAGAAATAGGGAGCTAAGCATGAAATAAGTGACTCTCTGGCCTTGAAACTTCATCTGTCTCTCTCCAGGTGTTGCCATGACATTGCAGAAAATTGTAAAACAATTTTGGCACCAGTTTTTGTCATCTCATGGGAAGGAGAATGGGAAGGGCTCCTTCAATTTAGATAGAAGGTTTATGCAATCCTTCATACATAATTCTCCACTGTTTCCTTTCCTCAGGAATGAAGTGGAGAAAAAAACACCATGATTTAACCTTTGTTAAAGTAAACTGCATTGGAGGGATTGTAGCCTAATGAACCAAAAGCAAGCCTTAGAGCCAGAATTTTCTAAGTTCAACACTTATGATGCATATTGGTTGTGCAACCTTAGAAAATCATCCAACCTTTCACTGGCCTTGGCAACACTTTGAGACTATACATTGAAAAACAGTTGTTAATTTACAATGCTAGTGGAAGTTCTCTTACTGACAGTTTTCTCTCCTGATGAAATCACATATCCAGTCCCTTCCTTCCTCCTTAAAATAAACTGTAATGATGAGAGACAACTTGTACAGGAGAAAAGGCTCTACATTAGAAACTAGGAGTTCAAGGTTCTGTCTGGGTTCAAGTCTGGGCTGTATATATCCTTGGACAAGTTACATCTAGGGACTAAGTCTTAATTTATCTAACCATATAGTGGCAGAGTTGAACTCGATACTCCCTGTGGATCTTTCCAGATCTAGCTTTCTCCATGGCAGAAACAGAGAAAGGTTTAAAGCAGAAAGCATAGCATCATTATGCCCTTAGACCAGAGCAGGACCCAGGGCTCAGTAGCCTTCATCCTTCTTGCATGTTTTCTTCCCAGATGCTTTGCAGCCACTGGCTCTCTAGGAGGGCACAGAATGAAAGAAAGCATTCCCTCTGCCCAGGCCCTCCTCAGAGCTCTGTCCTCCTCCATCTGTCAGGTAGCCAGAGGCCTGTTCCAAAGGATGATTTCCAAATTGGAAGGCACAAGGTGTCACTGTCATGGCACCAGGAAGCTATGGGGTCCAGAGATTTATTGCTGCTGTTTGCACGACAGCCCTGTGTACATTCTTAGCCTGGAACAGACGGATGCTGTCCAAGTTAGATAAATCCATTCAGAGCCACTCCCTAAGCAAAGTCCTTACTTCCCAAATGAGAAAATGGGGCTGTCTTTGGAAAGTGCCAAGGTGACTTTCATATGGCTGATAGACCACCTGTAGTAGAGAGACACTAGACGTTTGCTTACCATGGACAGAGCTACCTGCTCCACTATCTCATTAAAAACAAACAAAAAGACAAGTTTAATAATATCTGGACTCCAAAGAAACAAACCAAGGAGGGATCAAATATGTCACATTTTAAAAATAATATTTAATAGCTCGTGTTTATAAAGCTTTATAAAGCATTTTTCTCACAAAAGCTTTTTAGAAGAGTATTTTACTTTTTTATTTGTACTAGATCTGTGATCTCATTGATGTAGGGAACTTCCAATGTGGAAATTCTCTCCACTGGTGCAGATCAACAATTCTTTTATCAAAGATGTAGAGTTAGCAGAGTTCTCAGAGACTTTCTAGTTCATGTTACTCATTCTAAGGGGGGAAGGAGGGGAAAACTAAAGTTAGTTGACTTGTTAAACACAGATAATAAGCATATCAAACGGTATGAACTAAGGTCTCAAGATTCCTCCAGAGCCCTTTCCACTCTGCCCTATTGATTTTCTTAAAGTCTTGGAGAATTGTCAGGAGGACTGAGAAGATAAGAAACTTTCTCACAGTCACATAGCAACTACATATCAGAGGAAAAAGTGCAGAAAGATGTAAAATAATATACTTATGGTTACCCAAAATGCTAAATAGAGGCAAGAAGAAAACACTGTCAGTTTCAAACAGGTGTTATTTTTAGGGGGGTACCTCATCACATTTGGGCTTCAAAAGCAACCACTAGAATGGATGAGTTTAGCAGTGGCAAATAATGTTACATTTTTATGGTTGTTGCAGATCTACTAATTACTTTGTTCACAATAACCTTGTGACCAATTGTTATTATCCCCATTTTGCAGTTGAGGATGCTGGGGCTCAGAGAGGTTAAACAAGTAGACCAAGACCTGACAGCAACCACATGACAGAGATGGGATTAGAATCCAGGGTTCCTGACTCAAACTCAGCCCATTAAACAAGCATTTGTGGGTCATCTACAATATGCCAGCCAGGTTCTTGCATCATGCTTTGCCTCTAGTTTCATAATATGCCCACTGGCACTTTGTAATCTAGTCTCACATGTAAATCTGAAATGTAGAAAGCTCTTTCTACTTAGTGTATCTTTCTTAGTCTTCTAATTCATTTCCTCCATAGGCTAAATTAAAATATTCATTAAATGTATCTGTGAAGGTTCTGTGGGCCAAGAGGTCTTACTTGTAACATGTACTACAGGAATAAAGTTGGTTTTCTTCTTACAGAATTAGGAAAGTCAGTTTTATTTTGTTCTCTGATCTCATCACATGAAGCCTCCTCAAGTATTTCTTAATTGTAATGGACCTTGGAGACCTTCTAATTGAAACTATTGATACCTCACAGCCTTTTTCTCCTCTTCAAGTCTTGTTGTCATACTTGGGGACTGCAATATACATACCAATTCTCAAAAACTCCTTACCTCCCAGTTCTTCAACTTACTAACCCCCCATGATCTACTCCTCCATTCCACTTTAGCCACACATAAGGATGATCACATCCTTGATCTTGACTTCATCCAGAAATGCTTCACTTCTATGTACAAACTCTGCAATTCCCTAATTTTATCTCAATCTACTGTTATTCCACCTGTCCTATGGTGTGTACCCTCTATTACCTTCATTCCATAGTTCTTTACTAGGCAATCACCCCTGCACTGGCTATATCTTCCTCCCCTCCCCATCTTGACCCCTTAGTGAACCAGTTCAACCCTTCACTTTTCTTTGGAATCCCTAGTCTCTCTTATCCAATTTATCTGCCAAGCCTCAGCCTTGAATTACTCCCACTATCCATTGCTTTCTAGTCTACTTACATTCTGTTGAACATAGATGGAAACAATTATGAAGCTGTTTTGATTAGATCTGCTACAAATTTATATTAATAAATCTTACCTCTTCTCTCACTGCAGCAAGGCAATCCTTTTTTCACCTCCTTAATTGACTTTCTCTCCCACTCACCAGAATAACTTAAATCTTTTTTGATTCCTTTTCAAACATCCCTTAGTTCCCCTCACCAACCTTCTTGGCTAATTTTTGCCTCATTATTTTCACTGAAAAAAAATTGAGGCCATTCATTAAGATGTCTATCTTCTCTCCTCCATCTTAAATCAATCAGATGTCTTCTACTACTATCTGCTCCTTCAGCTCTGTCTCATACAAAGAACTAACTGTTCTCCTTGCCAAGGTAAACTTTTTTACTTGGACAAGTGATACCATTCTATCTTATCTTTTTCAGCAGGTTGTCCTCTTTATTATCACCACTCTCTCACTTATCTTCAATCTCTCCAAAAATATACTGGCTGCTTCCCTATAGTATACAATCACTCCTGTGTCTCCTCCATCCTCAAAAACCCTTCACTTTATGCATCCATCCCTACTAGCTATTATCTCTGCTCTCTCTATCCCTTTTCTGGTGTGATTAAAGTTCTTGAGAAGACACACTACAGTAGGTGACTTTACTTCCTTTCCCCTCCACTCTCTCATTAACTCTCTACAACCTAGCTTCTGACTTCAATTGTTCAACTGAAATGACTTTCTTCAGTTATTAAACAATCTTTTAATTGGCAAATCTAATTGCCTTTTCTCAGTCCTTATCCTTTTTCGTCTTTCTGTATCCTTTGACATTGTCAATCATCCTCTGCTCCTGGATTTTCATAATACTGCTCTTTCCTGATTCTTCTCCTATATACCTGACTGTTCCTTCTCAATTCCCTGTATTAGATCTTCATGTAAATTGTACCTGATAAACACGGATTCCCCACAGGGCTCTGTCTGGATCTTCTTCTTTTTACCATCTATATTATTTAACTTGATGACATCATTAACTATCATGGATTCAATTATCATCTATATGTTGAGGATTCTCAGATTGACCTATCCAGCCCTAACATTTCTGCTGATCTTATTTTTCCAACTACCTAATGTATATCTCAAACTGGATGCTTCTCAGGCATCTTAAGTTCAACATGTCTAATACTGGATTCATTATTCCCCCCCCCAAGGTCATCTTCCTAGCTTTCTAATCATGGTGGAGATTACTACCATTTTCCCAGTGATCCAAGCTTATGGCTTTGGTGTTTACACTGTACATCCTCTCTTCTGACTCTCTCAGTACCCTAGTGCAGGTTCTTTTCTCTTATAGTTAGGCTATTGTAGTAGCTTTCCAGGTGGTATTCTTGCCACAAAGCCTTCCCTACTCCAGTAGGTATAGTTCTAACTAAGGTATAGTTCTAACAATATCACTCCCCTACTCAGTAAACTCCAGTGGTTTTTTAAAATCACCTTTAGTAGTAAATATAAACTCTTCTGTTGGCATTCAAAGCCCCTTTTAACCTGCCTCTCCTCACCTTTTCCACTCTTTTAAGCCTTATGCCCCAAGTACTCCATCTGTGATCATTACACTCCTTTTTCCTGGTCCTAACATAAGACAGTCCATTTTATGACTGTATGGGCTGTCTCCCATGTCTGGTACTCTTTATCTCCATATCCTGCCTCCTGGCTTTCCTGGTTAAATCCCACATTTTACTGGAAGCCTTTCTTGACCATGTTAGTGCCTTCCCTCCATTTATCTCTAATTTGTCCTGTAGATAGATTCTTTGGACAGAATTGTTTTAGAACATAAACTCCTCAAGACTAGAAACTGGTTTTTTTGCCTTCTTTGGGACCCCAGGACCTACAGTACCTGTAGATAGATTCTTTGGACAGAATTGTTTTAGAATATAAACTCCTCAAGACTAGAAACTGGTTTTTTGCCTTCGTTGGGACCCAGTAAAATGTTTGGTATCTACTAAGCACTTAATAAATGCTTAATGACAAATTGGCTCACTCAATGATGAGGAATTTCTATCTCCATGAAACAGACCGTTTCATTACTAAATAGTTTTAATTGTTAGAAAATTATGCCTTATGTTGAATCCATGAAACTCATACCCCTTGATACTAGTTATCCTCTCTGAGACTACATAGGTTGTGTCTGTTTCCTTTTCCCAATCTGGGAATTCTTCTGAAACATTTTAGATGGAGAATTTTAAGTCCTGTCTATATTGGTACATTTCAGAGCCAGTATGTTGTACAAACTGGAAGCATGTCGATAAAGTGGTATTAATGAAGGTCACTCTGGAGAATTGCAGCAGCCAGAATAATTTGACTTAAGTTGTGTAATCTATTTTCTTGATAACTGTAGGACCCTAATCCCATAATATGTCACCTATCCAATTCCTAACACTTTCAGTTTTCAGTGCTTGTTACCATATACCCCTTTCTACATGATAGGTTGGAATGAAACATGGATAGAATGTGGCTTAAATCAGAGATTCATAATCTTTATTTATGCCTCTTTGGTAGTCACAGGAAGTCTATGAAGTACTCAGAATAATGTTTTTGCCTACATTAATTATTGGAGAAATACTAAATTTCCTTTAGAATGAAAATAAAGTGTAATTTCTCCCATATAGCTTTGTATATTTACTAAAATTTATCCATAGATCCTAGACTAAGAACCCCTGACTTAAGCCACCAGAATCAAGCACTTGGAAAAGGTCAACTTTAAAATAGAATCATTCCAGAAAACTGCATTTTTAGCCTCTGAATTATGTTCTGGATGCTTTAGACATTTATCTGTTAAAAATAATCGTCATTTAGGTAATTTTAAAAGTGAATTTTTTTCATATCTTTTGTTTTTGAAACTCCTACCCTTTCCCAATAAATTTCCTTTTTCTTTTCCACCCTCTGGCTATCCCAAATAATAAAGAGAAGAAAAGAAGGTGGAAAATGGCAAAACAAGGAATCACCAGAATCCAATATTACTACAGAGTTCCATATCCAAAGTCTTCCACCTCAGCAAAGAAAGGTGGGAGGAGATGCTTTCCCATGTCTTTTTTTTTTTTTTGAGCCAAATGTAGTCACCTTGATTTTGCAACATTCCATTTTGATTGTTGTTATTATTCTTTCCATTTACGTTATTGAGACTACTGCGTATTGTTTCCCTGGTTCTGCGTACTTCATTTTCATCAGTTCATATTCTTCCCAGTCTTCCCTGTAATCTTTACAGTCATCATTACTTATGGCACAAAAAATCCCTAAGGATACAGTTCTGACTGTGAGGGTCATGTGCAGCCTTAGGCTAATCTTTCTCTCAAAATCAGATCGAATATGGGTTTCACTATTCGGCCAGTGTAGGAGGCCAGCCGACTGGGTATAGGAAGGCTCTCTCTGAACAAACAGCCAAGCCTTTAGGATCTCAGTAGTGAGTAATCCTGATGCTTTCCTCACAGGGAATTATTCCTTATATAAGACTGCTCGCTCTCCCCGGGTGCTGGGCTCAGCCTGATCCCCGCTGGCCAAGAATAGCACCTGACATGAATCGGAGGCTCTTTTTTTATCTTTAAAAATTAATCTAGCACAAAACTGGATTAACAAAAGGACATCCCTGCAGACAAAGGAGCCAAGGTCAGGAGAGACAACAGTTCAGATGTTCCTGAGCGGGGAGCCCCAGCAACATGACTTCACCCTAAATAGGGTCCTGTGAATGTTCATCCAGATAGCTTTTATCAGAAAGAAAATATGCTAGCTTTAGACTTGTGCTGTCTGTCATCAAGGGGGCATGATCAGCAGAGGGACTGGATGGGGGGAGGGTATGAAAAGGAAAGGAGGGAGGGGTAGGAACAGCAACAGAGCTAGGGACTCAAGAAAATTTTATGAAATGAAGAGGTGAGGTTGAAATAGAGAGACCTCGGTACCGAGGACCGGGGAACAAAGAGGAGTTTTTGGAGGGTCAGCAAAATTAGCTGATTGCATAGGACCCATGCCAATCAAGGCAAGAATGAGGTGATCCATTTCCAGGCTCCTGTGAGAACAAGGTACACTCCAGCTGTGCTCCCGCAGCTTTTGTCCTCATCAGAATGCCATTTCCCCCTAATTTACAGCTACCCCTCATTTGTTCTGTGGGGTTGGGCACTGACGATACATTCGTTCAGCCGCAAAGTGCGGTGCTGGCACAGACACACCAGAAAATCTGCCGATTTCAACTTCTTGCTTCTCTCTGAGACCTCAGACAATTTTAGAACAAACATCTATTATGGCTCCACCCCACTAACTCAGGCCTGGCAGCTTTTGTTATTTTGACTGGTCTAATCCACTGGAAATGATTCGTGTCAATGGATTCCGACATCTAGAAAGGGGTAGGGGGTGGGGGACAGGGAGCTGGAGGGCTGGGGGCTGGGGAATTTGGAGAAAGCTGAGCAGCGGAGGAGCTGCTGGGGGACGGAGGGGAGGGGGAATGATTGGCCAGAGGCTTAGGCTCTTAGAGCTAAGGAAGGGCAGAGGAGGGGGCCAGAAAGTTGAGAATTCAAGAAACTGAGGAATCAGCACCTGAGGAACTAGGAGGCTACAGGAGCTTGGTGTTCCAGGGATTTGTGGGGCAATGTTTGGAGAACTGGGAAAATCTATTGGGGGAGGCAAGAATAAACAAGGTTAGATAGAAAGAAAATACAGTTTTAGCCCTCAATAAACGAAATCATTATTCTCAGAAAATAAGAGAAAGCTGTCCTTTCCTGCCAGTTCTGATTATCTCAAAACTCAAGAGAATGCAAGAATGTATGGTTTGTTTTTTTTAGATTTCCCCCTGTGTTTGAGTCTTCTTCCCCTCTTCCATCCTCATCCCTACCCTAATTAGATCAAGAGCTTTCTGAGGGAAGGAACCATTTCTTTTCTTGCCTCTGTCTTCTCTATCTTATAACATAAGTCTAAGGCTGATTCCCGAGAGGCAAGGGTTGCTGAGGCAAGTAAAGACTCGTTTTCGATGGTTGATTCTATAACCAAGCTCGTTTGCAGGTCCTGGAATTAAATTTCTATCAAACACTTGCCTGTTAATGGGGGCATTTGTGTGGACCTCTTTTCAGTGAAGGACATTCAGCTCCTTCCTCACACAGGTATCCTATAATTGGGGGCTCCGTTTCCCTCTCGAAGTCTGTCTTTGTGCAGATCACAGATCCTGTGTAAACTCAGCTTCCTGACAAAGGGCACTTGTGCTCCTGGTTCCTGAGTGCTTCCCATTCACCTCCCTGGCTGCATCTCTCCCACAGAGATCTCAGTGCCTCCCTCTGTTAATAAACACAGAAAAGAAAAGTGTTGCTGAAAGATAATCCAACAAGATACCCAGAGTTTAGGCTTTGACAAGGTTAATTTGGGCAATTGCATCAATCTAAGAGAAAAGTGAAAAATTCAAAGTAAGGAAAATAAAGGTTGATAAAATACAATACCAACCTCAATATTATATTTTTTTTCTAATTGAACTCAATGAATTCTTCTTTTTTTTCTCTTTGCTATACCTTCTTTCCACTCATTCTTTCTGTTTCCATCTTTTTGTTTTCCTCTTTCTTTTCTTTCTACTATTTTTTCTTACTCTTCCTTTTCTTTTCCTTCCCCTTCCTCTCACCTTCACTTCCTCCTTTGTTTCTTCCCTTCTTCCCTCCCTCCCTTTCTTCCTTCCTCCCTTTCTTCTTCCCACCTTTCCTTCCCTCTTACCTCCCCCTCTTTCTCATCTTTCCTCTCCCTCCGACTCTCTTTCCTTTCCTTTTTTATTATAATTTTATTATCATGGCAGATATGTGTGTCAATCTTTTGTATTAGTTGGTAGAATTGACCTTAGTTTAAATTATTTAAACCAGCTAAAGATTTCATTATTTAGTTTTTTTGCTTTTTAGGGTGGAGGAGGGGTGTTGCTTTTCATTGGTTGTTAGATACTGTTGGCAGCAATATGTGAAAGGAAAAGTTTCAAGTGAGTATTAGTCAATATTCCACAGTACAAAGAAGCATAAATGTCAAATACTGGACACATACAAACAATAAAACCTTGGTTTCTGAGAAAAAAATTTTATTTGGTCTATATTTTTAAAAATTGTCTTGAATTTGGTTTGATATTTGCCCTTAAGAGCCATAGGTATCTTCTTTTTTGTTGTCTTCAGAAAAGTGCTTTGTTTGTTTTGTGTTTTGTATTTATATCTTCACTTTGCCTTTTGTCTGATATTCTGTATAGAAGTGAGATTTCTCTCTTCTTGGATGCATTTATATGAACAAAATGCAATAAGTCTAGAGAAGGACCTGGGATGCAGAGGTTCTCAGAATGGAGACAGAGACTGCTCAGAAAAAGGCACTCACATGTAGGAATGTAGAATGACGACAATCTCCTGGGCTTTGTGTCTTCATGCTTTAGTATTCTTATCTGTTAAAATGAGGAGAGTAATCTTTTCCCTACTATCTTGAAGAGATAGTGCACATGGAATTGCTTTATAACTGTAAAGCATTATACAAATGTGAAGTTATATCAGTATTATCATGATCATAATGATAAAATTTTTGTATTTGAACACATGAATTGTTTTAGTTATATGTTAAACTTAAATGATAGTATCAATATTTCCCTCTTTGTTTGAATCCTTTTAAGCTTCCTTTTTCTTTCTTCCACATGTTTTTAATGTTTCATTAATGCTCTTACATTTAATTTTTTTTGGCATTATTAACACTACCCACCCATCCCATCTTTACAACTCTTCTCCTTACCTTGCTGTTCCCCACCAAATGAAAGTCTTTCCTTGTGACAGCAAGGTACTATATGCACTCATGTTGGGCACTGTGCAAGAAAAATTACATTGTTCCAGACCCTGATCTCAAGAAATTTGTAAAATATAAATGGAAGGAATAATCTGTGCATAATATGAACAGGGAACCAAAAATTGATTGAACTGTGCATTTAAAGTATGTAGAGATCAAGACTAAAACAATTAGGTAGCACAGTAAATAGAGTCTGGTCCTGGCATCAAGAAAGTTGAAGATCCATTATCAGAAACTAGCTGTGTCACCAGGCAAGTTACTAGACTAGTCTCAGCTTAGTTTTTTTATCTATAAAATGGGGGAAATAATATAACCTCTTTCACTAGGGTTTTATAAAGGTCAGAGGAAAAATATAAATAAAGTGCTTAGTAAACCTTAAAATGCTATAAAAATGTTTATGATTTGTGTTGGGGCTAAGGTTTAAGGGTAAATATATAAATAAGGGTTGAGAAAGCTGTGAAAATAATCATATCCAGGTAGCCTGAGGTGACTGAAATAGTGAGGGAACCTTGTCATATAAGAGTTGGGGATGGAAAGAGTCTGAGAAGATCAAGAAAAGACTTGGGGGGACAAGGTAGTTAGCTGCAAGTAATGCCAGGTCTGTCATGTGGATTACACTGAATTATTATACTGAAAGGCAAAAGGCTGAACTAGGAGCAATGAAAAGAAACTGCAGAGTAGTCAACTAGCAATCTAGGCAAGAAAAAATCTTCCTAGCATGAAATGACCCCTCTCAAAGAGATAGTGAGCTCCTCCCAGTAGAAGCAAGATGGCTACTTCAGGGATGCTGGGTGAATGCTACCTGTCTAAGCAGGATCTTAAGCATATGACACCCAAGGTCTCTTCCTACTCTGAAATTCTGTGATTTTTGTAGAAACTGCCAACCCTGATAAATTCCAGAAGAATTTTTAGAAATAGAATTTTAGGTGCACACTGAAGCATTGGGTTACCTATATGATACCAACAACCGACCAATAATCAATAGATATTTATTATGCCCCTTCTTTGTTCCACTCACCCAGCTAGGTGCTAGAGATATTCTTACAAAGACCGAAACAATCCCTACTCATAAGAAATTTGCAGTCTAGTGAGGAATACAATAACTGGATTTAGTTAATTAATTGGTATTAAATTAAATGAAACAAGAATAAGTGAAATAAACTGTTCAGTTCAGTCAAGGTGCAGTGGTATGTAGCCTATGTAGATTTGCCCTAAAATAAAAGCTATAGAAGAGGGGGTGGGAAAGTGAAGACCAGTTCTGTCCTGGAGCCAGCTTCTATCATTGGAGAGCCAATTGGTAATTTTTCATTTTATTTAAACCTTAGAAATGGACAAACACTACACATCAGGGCTTAATTTATTGTTTTCTTGATTTTCAAGACTTAAAGTGGTAGGGAAAATGTCAATGCATATTAAATGTAAAAGTGAGTTGTTTGTACAATCTCCACCTCCCAAGAGCTAGTTGTTAAACATTTAACAGCAGGCTTCCGGGTGGAGACATATAGCTAGAGGTGAGGTGGGCTCTCTTATCAGCAATAACATGGTGAGGGGAAGATTTGGGCAGCCTTGAGAATTTGCATCCCATCTGCACAAAAGCAAAACCAATTGCTTGTTCTTTTCTAAATCTCCAACAATGACCTCCAGGACTGGAATCCTGTCTTGCTTTCTCTGTCCCTAATGTAATATGCATACCTATGAGTCTATCTGTGTAGAAGGGTCCAGCCACATCTAATATGATTATTCTGCATCAGGGCCTGAATCTGAATTCAAGCGTAGGCATAATGTGGTTAAAAACAGGAATACGTGTATGTGAAGCCATTTGCTTTCACGTGAAGAGAATCATTTTTCATTTGGCTGATGCACAGAAACGGAACACGACCAATAACGTGCTGTTAATGCAAGAAGAATTGAGCTTTATTCTTCATAACTTGGAGCCCTTGTATCTCACAGGATCACCCCCTGCCCTTCTCAGCAGCCTGCATGTGTGACAGAAAGGTAAATTAGAGAAGGATCTGACACAGGAGCCTGTGTGTGTCTTGCCAGAAAAGACACATTCCATTCACATTATTATTTTTTTTTAATAAGAAAGGGATTTCAAATGAATTCATTGTGAGTAGTGACTTTTAATAGTGATTTTATAGATCTTCAAGATGTCCTTGTTCATTTTCTTTGATTATGCTTTGATTTAAAATTCTGGGCTCATTAGGTGCCATAGAAAGAAATCTTTACATAATTTACCGGCTCCTTTATATGAAGATTTTTAATAAAAGGAGTATACCTTTAAATCGAGTCACAAAGGCATGTGACACCTTTGAAGGAGAAACTTACATTCCCAAACACAATAAACAGTCTTTTATTACTATGTTAATTTGGAAAGCAGGTCATGGGAAATTAAATTGCTTAAAATAGGTCACCAATTATAACTCCGCATTCTATTAAAATCAGAGCATCTCTGAAATCTTTATTAGTTTATTTTAATTAAAGGCAAAAAATATTCAGAGTTAAATTATTGCCAGTTTTATGTTTTGCAGTGCTGTGGACACACTTCTTTTATTATGCAGTGTAAAATACTGTGGATCATGTTCAATTATGATGCCTCGATCACTCTTGGTCTCGTTGCCCAGAAGTCTACAGAAATCATTTTGTAATTTAAACCCCAGCAGGAGAGACTAGAAATGAATGATTTAAAAAAAAAAACAAGTTAAATCATTATTCATAATAAAAATAGAGAAAAAGTTTCAACTATTTGAAAAATACTGTTAATCTTAACTAAGTACAGTGCAGAAAATCCTTGAATTGAATTAGCTACATAGTTTTGGATCGGAGCATATATGATCTGGTTGACAGTAATGGCTTAATATCTATTGCCCTATTAGAAGGAGTTTGGATCAAGTCCTTCCTGGACAGAATCACAGAAGCAAAGAATTGGAAGGGTCCTTGGAGGCTATCTAGCCAAGCACTAGACTAGAATGAAAAGAAACAGTTGTTGACTTGAATTAAAAAAAAAATTTCCTCTATAACCTTTCCAAAAAATGATTCTTTCCTTTTATTGATCATATTTCTTTTGGGGTTTTGTAGGGAAAAACTTGGGAGACTTTATCAGTTCAAACATACATATAATATAACAGAAAGAGTTCCAAACTTGGACACATAGGACCTGGGTTTGAATCTCACTACTTGAGTGATCTTGGGTCATTTATTCTCGGGACTAAAATTCCTCATCTGCAAAATGAATGGATTGGATTAGATATCCTCAGTAGTTCTTTCCAACTCTGTATCTATGATCCAATGAAATGTTTCTCACTTGAAGAGAGATTTATTGATTATTATTAATATGTGATTATGCCCAAAATTCCAGGATGACCTAGAAACAACTGGAACAAATTTACATCTGGCTCTATTTGACATCTGTTATGAGTATGGAAGGGAGGCTTTCATTTTATTGAAGTACCAACTTTAGATATAAATATCTACGTACTTTTCCTCCCTTCCCTCCCCCCCCATCATTCATCCCACCATATTTTATCCTTAGCAGAAAATTCCATTTGGGGAAAAAAGTAATTGTCCATTGATTGAGGAATGGACAAACAATTATGATACATGAATGTATATTAATATGGTGTCAGAAATGATGAACATAATGAATACTGAGAAGCATGGAAAGACTTATACAAACTGATACAAAGTAATATGAGAAGAACCAGGAAGATAACATGCAAAATGACTACAATAACATAAATGAAAAGAACAACAGCAAAATAATTGAAATTGAATGCTATGGAATTATTATAATGAAATTTATTCCCAAAGATGAGACAATAACAATGAAACTCTCTTCTATCTTTGTAGAAGTGATAGAATATAGGAGTGAAACATTGCATATCATAGCAGACATGGTTGTTTTAGTCACTTTTATGAACTTTTTTTCCTCTTTTGCATTCTTTGTTACAAGAGATAACTCTCTTAGAGGGGAAGGGACTATGTCAGGAAATGTAGGTAATGTAAAAATAATCATCAATAAAAATTTAAATGCTACTTTTAAGTGAATGGGAGCAAGGAGTCACTCATATAAATTGAGCTTAAATCTATGAATTGTAGTGAGTTAGATGAGGCATTTTCCAATAAAGACACCCCTTATATAGTCTAACATGACCTTTGGAGTCCTGTTGATAGTGTTATTGCAAAAAAAAAAAAATCATTTTGTACTTGATTTTTAACAAAAAGACACTTTTCCAAATGGGCTATTTGCTGTCAGTATTACCCTATTTTTATTGCAATTTACCTATGCCATTGCAATCTTAAGTTAAAAGCACACTAAAGTGCTGCCTTTTTTTGAAACTTATTCTTAGAATAAAATCACTCTTGGTAGTGACATATTTTATTACTGATCATGAAGTTACTTTTAGATTATTAAGGAAAACTAGACAAACATATTATATAGCTATGTGAATGATGCATATACATGTATAGATATATGTCCCTGCTGGGTGGGGGTGATAGGAGATAAAGCAGGAGAAGGGGAGTATAAAATAATGAAATTATTTTTGTGAAAAGCTATCTCATTGATTCAGACAATGAAGACCAAACAGACCAAAGTCTTTTTAGCTACATTCCTTTTAAAATGGAGGAGATTCACTTTTTATTCCACAATATGATGCCTGTAATTCTCAGCAAAAATCTTATATTTGCTTATTTGCTTAAAACCTCTCTCTTCTCTTTGTTGATTCTAGACACACATGATTCACATAGGAAGAAAGGTACATGTCTAAGAAAATATCTTTTGGCCCAAGGCTGCATGTAGGCACTCTCAGAATGGCTGATTGAAAAATGAAAAATTAAGTTGATTTATATATAGGGCACCAAATGGACATGAGTGCTTTTGTTGTTTTTATTTTAATTCACTTGCTTATTTAGTGGACTGCCTTAATTACCTCAACATAATATAGAGACATTCTAACTCATCTAGAAGCTGCATGAGGAAATAACTAAATATACATTGTACTGGGACCTGGGACATCTAACTCCTAGTCTTAGCTCTGTTGCTAACTGGTTGAGTTTAGGCTGTCTGTCATCTCTGTGTCACTTGATTTCCTCTTTTCTACAATTGAAATACCTCACAGAATTGTTGTGAGAACTGAGTAAATAAAAGATATAAATGTCTGAAAAGCACAAATCTCTAAGCACACTAACAAATGAATTAAGGTAAGGTAGTTAAGTCTTATCTTAACTAACGCAAGTAGTATTAAATAAGACTTAATTATCATGCTTAGTCTTATTTTTTAGAATAAAGGAAAGATTTTGAACTCATATGAACTTGTCTGTGTATATACTTCACACATGTATCGTTCTCTGCAATGTCTTAGCCAGCCAGAAGTCTCATATCTATAATAGAAACCCATGAAGGAAATCTCAAAGGCCCCCCAAAAGGTAGAACAATTGTCACAAAAACCAGTTACTGGTTTTTGGCAGATACTCTCAGAACCTATTTACTTTTATCATACACAAACTTTTACTAAGTCCAGTTACCTGCCTCCTAAGAGTCTGATTTCACTAGTATAGGGAATTTATGAGGAGATTCCTCCTCCTATGAAAATCTGCAACTGCCCTGCCACATAAAGAGGTGCCTGGGCCACTGAGAAGCAGTTAGGTGTTGCTGTGGATAGAGAGCTGATTCTGCAATCAAGACCTGAGTTAAAATTCAGCCTCAGATACTTACTAGCCATGTGACCTTAATCTCAGTGTTTTAATTTCCTCATTTGTAAAATGGGGATAAATAGCATCTACCCCTCAAGCTTGTTATGACCATCAAATCAGATAACATTAAAAAGCTCTTTCCATACTACCTGGTACAATATTAAGAGCTATATAAATATTAGCTATTATTATTAAGTGACTTGTCCAGGATATGTCAGGTTTTCCTGATTACAGGGTCAACTCTATATTGACTGCCCCAAAATGCTTCTCTTCCAAGACTATAAGAGGTAGGAGAGGGCTATATTAACAGCGCCAAGAAGTGACATTTGGATAGTTGATAACAGCAGGAGAATATACAACAAATATTAAAGTTGGCACAAGAACTCTTTTGCCTCTATTCATCTAATGAAAAAATCTGAAGCATTTTACTGATGTGTGAAGTAACCCTGATAGGTAAAAATTTGAATTTATAAAACAGATATATTAGGGAATGAACTCTAGGGAATTTTATTTCTAAATTCACTTTACAACTGTTTTCCAGGCTCATCTATGAATCAGGGCTCCCTTGCCCTCTTCTACATGACAGGGTTCATAGGTTTAGATCATCAAGGGACTTACTGGTCATTAAGTCCAATTCCCTTATTTCATATATTCAGAAACAGAGGTTTTTTGAAACTTTTTCTTAGAATAAAGCTACTCTTGTAGTGACATATACTAAGGTAGCAATAGATAGTAAAAGTTGATCCTATGATTTCATTCTTTTCCCTTCATTTCTGCCTTGGACTGATTCAACTTGGGTCCTTTACAATGTTTAAAGAAATATTTTTTGACATGTGTCCCTGAGAAAAAAAGGGGATGAGGCAACAAATGGACTGACCATTAATTTATATTGGGAAGTTTTAGAGCTCAAAGGAGACTTAGAGATCAGCTATCCAATCTACTTTACTGATAAAGAACTGAGGCCAGAAGAGAAGGAGTTTTCTTGTCTAAAGTCACATAGGAAATAAGTGACAGAATTGCAATTTAAACCTAGAATTTTTACGTCTAAATTCTGCATTCTTTCCATTACAATAAGTTTCCTTATTTGGACATTTAAAAGCATAAATGTATGCTTGTTGGATAGGGATTAGGAAGATTTGGAATTCATATCCTGGCTATGTGACCTTTGGCAAGCGACCCCATTCTTAGATGGATCAGAGGATTATTTAAGATTATAAGTGACAAATGAGTGTTTATATCTGCATTGATAGAAGGTGTTTCTATTTAGGGAGTTCTTTATATGGATGAAATAATTGGTCTAGACCAAAAAAGAGAGAATAATTATCTTGATTTTGTTATTAAAATTTTATTGATGATGTATGTTTTTACACTGCATACATTTCTTTATATCTCTCTTCTCCCTCAAGGGAAAAAGTTGCCCTTGTCAAAAACAAAATATTTGTAAAGGTAGAGGTCCTCCCTACTCCAATCACACATAGAAGTTCCAAACTTCTCAAATGAATGAATGAATGAATCACTCTTTAATTAATGGAATGGACAAAATGGTCTAAATTTTGAAAGCTTTATCTGATGAGAATACCTTTTTGATTGAGTTACAGAATCAACCAAACATATAAAAATAATTGTGAACAATTCCTAGACACCTCTCTGGAAGGCATACAAAAGTATAAATTAGATTTGGAGTGGGTATCCTTAATCAATTTGGGGGACTTTACTGAAAGTCAGAAGATTTGTACTTCCTATCAGTAATAGTAAAAGCATTCCCAAAATTGCACTGGCTGACAGCTTTCAACTAACACCCCAAAATGACTCTGTGCCAAATGACAGCATACTCTTTTCTTCCCCATCTCTTCAAGTTTTAGGAAAGAGCAGTTTTTTGTTTTGTTTTTTTATCTACAGAAAATTGGGAGCCAAGGACAAACTAGACATACCGATAAAAGGTGATTTCAGGACTGTATGGAGGCTTCAACCCTCGGAGACTAACAAAGAGCTATCCCTTTGGACCTTGATTTATCTTTGCAACAAACATATTTTTGAAAAACTAATCAACAAATAAATTCCAATAAACTTGTGATGGAAAGAGTCATCTACACCCAGAGAGAGGACTATGGAGATGTGTATTAAAGCATAATATTTTCACCTTTTTGTTGTTTGTTTGTTTGCTTCTTTTTTTTTTCTTTCTCATTTTCTTTTTTTCCTTTTGATCTAATTTTTCTTGTGTGGCATAAGGCATGTGGAAATATGTTTAGAAGAACTGTATATGTTTAACCTATATTAGAATGTTTACTATCTAGGGGAGGGGGGGAAAGAAAAAAGGAGGGAAAAATTTTTGGAATGCAAAGTTTTGCAAAGGTGAATGTTGAAAACTATCTTTGCATGTATTTGAAAAAATAAAAAGCTATTAAAATAAAAAAGAAAAACTAATCAATATCAATTGATTAATTAATTTTAAAGAGATACCAATTATCTATTTGATACCGGGGCCCACTAAGTGGGGTCTCAAGTTCTTATATTAAAAATAAAACCTAATACCTCAGAGTTACCTCTAAAATCTTAATGAAAGACGTTGCCAACCATACTTTAGAGACCCAACCTGACTGCACAGTAGAATTTGGAAGAGAGATCTCAGAGCCTACCTATATCACCAAGCAAAACCAACTGATACAGTGATCTCTAACAGAGTATACAACATGTAGCACCAGAGTCCCCAACCTCTATTGAGAGTATCATAGGATCACAGATTTTTTTTAGAGCTAAAAATAATTTCAGAAATCATCTAATATCACCCTTTCATTTTACAGATGAGAAAACTGGAACTCAAAGCCATAAAGCAAAGTTTCCAAGATCTCATAAGTAGTAAGTAATGCAGCCAAAATTTGTACTCAGATTCTCTGATTACAATTCCAGTGGTCATTCATTAAATACCATTCTTTAACATCATTCATTACCTGGATTCAGATGTACCTAAATATTGTTTTAATTTACATTATTGTTAATGTAATGGGATGTACAGAGCATGCACATGTCTGCCACCAGCCAACAACCTCAGTTTAATTCTTTACTGGAAAGGGAGAGATTATACTTTGAAATGATGAAGCAGTCAATCCCTTTACTAGCCACTGATCTGGAAAAGCTGATGACTCAGTGGACCTTTAAGAAGAGAATGACTCTACCTCTCTTCCTCTCTCTTTCTTTCATCTTTTAGTGGCCTCTTGTAATTCTGAGATATTCAATGAGGACAAAAAGTGTCTATCCTTTATCTAGCCTGATGACATTTTTATTTTACTCTCTTGGTCGTATTTTCTTTATTCTGAATCACTTTATACAAGTCTTCCTTTGTTTCTATGAATTTTTCTAATACCTAATTTTTTCTTAATTTTTCCTCCTTTGTACATTTGCCATCTCCATAACTTGATAGTTATGGTAGTCCTCAATGGTACAATTGCTTAAAGTTCCAGGCCCTCTTTCAGATACTTTCTAGCTATGTGACCCATATCTCAGTTTCCTCAACTGTAAAGTAGGGACAATACTAGAACTTACTTTATTGGATTACTATGAGAGTAAAATGAGATATTTCTAAAGTGCTTAGCATATAGTAGTCCCTTAATGTTTATTGTTTGTTCCACTGACTGACTTTTGATCAGAAGCCAGAAGAAAATCTCTCACCTGGTTTTCAAAAATTGCCCATCTACACTGGGATCTTTTGTCGGGGAGCAATCAGAATCAGACACATCTCTTACGACTTATGACAAGAGAGAATCATCTCTCTTGATCTGGAGAGCACCCTAGGCACTATATAATTCATCTCCTTCATTTTATAGAGGAGCAAAATGAGACCCAGAGATGGAAATCACTTGTTCAAATTCACACTAGACTATCTCTTCAGCATTGGGATACTGCTCACTGAAGGTTAGGATGCATGACTTAATTGCTCAAATTTGAATCATGGTATTTGGAAATTCCAGTGACATGAGGTGTTCCAAATGAAGGCTTCTTCATTAGGATTTGATTTTTTCAAAAGAGGACAATGAAGTTTCATTTTTCTTGGGGAAATAATACCTTTTTCGGGTTTTTTTTGGATGAACAATGTTGATCTGCATTCTGACTTTTATAATCTATTTATATTTAGGGAGAATAGTGTAAGAAGACATTAAGAAACAAACAAATATAGGCCTGAGATTCAGAAGACCAAAGGCCAATTCTTTCATTTACCAGCTGTGTAAACTCCAGGCAAATCAAAATCTCTCCCAACACCCTTCTCTTCTGGAAGGGTCCCCCTTCTTCTCTGGAACATTTATTTTCTCATCTATCAAATGGGAATAATCACTGCTGCCTGGCTTCTCTTTTGAGGATGTTGTAAGCACCAACTGAGATAACAGATATATGAAAGAACTATAAAAAGGTACAAATTACTCAATAAAAACAAATGAATTATCAGGTGGTTTATTATTAGGCAGTTTAAAGTGATTGTGGGTTTTTTTAGCCTTTTCCTTCAAATACATCAGTATATAAAATCAGATACTATAAGAGTCATAGATGAAAAAGATTCCTCTTCAGTACAATTTCCTATTAGAAGTCTGTGATCAAATACACTTGAGAAGGGAGTTCACCAGATATAAAGGTTGGAAGGAGTCATGTAGATTATAGTTTCTGGGCTTGGAATCAAAAAGAACTGAGTTCAAATACAGCCTCAAATACTTACTAGCTGTGTGATTGGGAAAATCATTTACCTTCTGTTGGTCCCAGTTTCCTCAAATGGTAATATGTGAATTCTGATATCACTTACCTCAAAGTGTTTTGAAAATCAAATGAGACATCACTTACCACAATGCCTGGCACACAAGAGCCACTATATAAATGTGTATTCCTTCCCTTCTACTTTCCTTTTTCCTTCCCCTTTCTTTTTCTCTTTCCTTTCTTTCTTCCCTTCTTCCTTTACTTCCCCTTCCCTTCTTCTTTTCTTTCTCTCTCTCCTTCCCTCTTCTCTTCCCTTCCCCTTTTTCAACATAGTCAATATACTTCAACAACAATGCTATATAATGATCAATTCTGATGGACGTGGCCCTCTTCAACAATGAGATGAACCAAATCAGTTCCAATAGAGCAGTAATGAATTGAACCAGCTACACCCAGGGAAAGAACTCTGGGAGATGACTATGAACAACTACATAGAATTCCCAATCCCTCTATTTTTGTCTGCCTGCATTTTTGATTTCCTTCACAGGCTAATTGTACACTATTTCAAAGTCCGATTCTTTCTGTACAGCAAAATAACTGTATGGACATGTATACATATATTGTACTTAACTTATACTTTAACATATTTAACATGTATTGGTCAACCTGCCATCTGGGGGAGGAGATGCGGGGAAGGAGGGGAAAAGTTGGAATAAAAGGTTTTGCAATTGTCAATGCTGAAAAATTACCCATTTTGTAAATAAAAAGCTATTTAAAAAAAACATAGTTAGTCCCATTTTCCAGAGAGGATATTTCTGGTTCAATGGTGAAAATTGGCCTGGAATTCATTTACATCTGGACAGCAAATAGGTTCACTCTCTGATCACCTCTTTGGCACTAATGTTGTCTCTGGGCACCGTCAGCTTTGGGAAGTAGTCACTTTGTTGTTCATTCTCATAGCCAATTTAAGGGATCATCCCCTCAATGCAGAAGCAGTCCCCTTCAGGGTCAATGAGTACTGACATCCTTTACTCATGTGTCATGAAAGGAGAGTCTGTGCTGCCTTTTTCCTTTTTTCATCAAATGAGGGTGGCCAGAGACTGGAAGGGCAACACTATTTCTGGTGGTAGTGGTAAATGATAGTGATAAATAGTAGTGATGAAGTGAGGTAGGGTGTGGTATTTTATATTTTGAGAATACTGTATTAAGTTTGAATTGAATTGTGAATTTAAAATCCCATAGAGGTACGTGTGCATATGTATATGAGGGAAAACATATATATGCATACACATACATATATACATACATATAACATGTATATTTATACATACCATGCATAGACACATTATCCCGGCTCAGCTAATTCTTGACATTGGGAGCAGTATTCCTGACATCATGAATTCTAGTTACAGGGAAAACAGATTACACCATTTTTGCAGGGGTGAAATATGTATTTGCAGGGAAAGCAATCTGATTTTCCTCCCCTTGCTACATAAGCGCGTGCAAGCACGTAGCAGAGGGGGAAAGATTGGATATTCAAATCTTTTGCCTCAGCAGCACAAATGTCTCGGTTCGGTCTGGCGGAAAATATTGTGATAGGAAATTCAGGCTGCAAATGTAACCCTGTAGAGCTGTCTGTCAATTCATTTGCAAAAGAAAAAATGTAGATGCTTCCCTCCCACCTCCACCCCCACCCCATCCTTTGCATCCTGAGGTTTTTCCAGCCAGTTTTGAACAGTGAGAAATCAGACATAACCAAGCCCCAGAGATGAAAGTGTAAAGCGCTAAAATGCAAACGGATCAAGAGAATATCAATTTATTTATTTGGGGGAAGAGGGATGAGGTGGAAAAGAAATCAGAACTTGAAGACCTTGAATATAATTCATAGTAAAGGAAATTTGGAAGTGGATGCATCTGAACTGCCTGCCATAGAGATGAATTCTGCCCCAGTCAACATTTTTATCCAAATCATCTTTACTTCCTGCCCTTCCTTGTTGCCAGCTTCTCCCCTTGTCTGGAACATTTAAGAATCTACATATTAGGATGCCTTTTTTCAATGATCTTCAGCCTATAATCTGTACCCTATGTAACCCCTGGCAAGTCACTGGAGTGGGTTTTTAAAGAAAAAGACATCAAAGCAATCCTATAAAGCACCACTCCACCACCACTGCTCCCTGCCCTTCCCCCTACTCCAACCCCCAAATTCTTCTTATATTCTAGGAATCCAGAGTCGGAAAGAGTGGTTGGCAAGCTTCAGGGTCTTCATGCAAATGTGGCCCCCTTGTCTCCCCCTACACCAACTCATCTCTGCATGGGGGAATTCCTGCTGAGAAGATTCATCTACAAATCCAGCAAAGGGAGCCTTTAAAACACTTACTCCTCTTTCGTTGTTGTCACTGTTGCTATTTGATCCTGACACCCAACTCCAGCTGTATTTAAGCACACTGGGTTCCATTTGACCTATAATTTCAGGTGTGCTACAATTTATAGGCATCTCCAAGGCAATATGTCAGCATCCAGGGCAGGAGCAACTAAAAGGATTTTGTGGGGCCACAGTCTCTTCTGAGCATCTTTCTGGAGCTGGAAAATTGATGAGAGAAAAGCAAAAATGACTTCACTCTATGCAAGAATCTTTAATAATACCTAAGAACTCAATTTTCTCCCCTCTGCTTTTTTTTCTCTATCTTTTCCTCTTTGTTTTTAACTCCTCTCCCCAACCTCTATATCAGCCTAAACAATTGTTTTCATCTTCTTTTTATAAAAATATTCCTTACTAAGAATAGAGCCTGGTTTTCTTTTCTAACCATTCAAACTTGTTTATTTTTACTTGCAGCTTGTTTACTTGATGGCTCAGTTTAAAGGAAAATTTCTACTTGATCCAGGGATTTAAAGTAGTTTCTTCTCAAATGTGAAAGTCAGAAAGCATGGATATTTTCTGCTCAGGGAATGTTTCCTGACCTCACTCTTGAATGTATCATCAGGCAGGCCATTTATGAAGCAAGCAGAACATGTCCAATCAAGTCTCTTGGCTAAATTCATTTTTCTTTTTAATGTTGAGTTTGGAAGAAAAATCGGAGTCCTGAGTAGATGGAGAAAGAGACACCAGGTACTGAACTTCAGCCCCAAGCCCCGATGGTTCTAAATTCTCCTCCTTAGGGAAAACAGTAGGCTAGACAAAGAATTGAGAATATCTGAGTTATTTATTTGTTAAATCTCACTCTTGGCTCTGTTTTTAGAATGCCAATACACACAAATGAAAAGAAGAATGTAAGCTAATTCCAAATACCTGGATGTTATTTTGTATAGATAAAGGATCCAAGTTACAGAATATTTCACTTTTGGTCCAGTTGGTTTGAAGCAAGCATTACTTAAAATGCAATTTGTGATGTATATTGAACTGACAGTTTTGTTATAATGAAGGGTTTCCAACAGATCATAGAAATATTTGTATTGCCTGGTCTTTGGATACAGTTTAGGAAAGGAATGGGCCTTCTGAAGGTATTGCTTTGGTGTCATTTCATACAGCTTCATTTAAGGGTCAGGTAACAGGTACAGATAAAGTTAGGCATTAGTTGCTGCCACTCTTCATCCTCGGGGAACTTCCCATGAAGAGATGGTTTTGTGCCCAGATTCCCACTAGATTTGTTCATTGTGTAGAAAAAGCCTAGGACTTGGAAATGAGGAAACATGAGTTTTAGCTGCAACTCTACCATTAACTCTCTCCCTGACTTTTGAGCAAGTAACTTCTTTCTAGGCACTCAGTTTCCTTCCCCTGTCAAATGAAGACCAACATGCTTACCCAAACTACATTGCAGTTGTTCTATGAAAATCAAATTAGCCCTTCTAAAGGTTCTTTGCAGAGTATATAGAATTGCTGAAATGCCAGCTGCTGCAAGTGTTATTATTTAATAGCTACAAGTGAAAGAGAGAGGATACAAATTTAGGGGTTGAAAGAAAGAATATTCAGTCCTTATGCCTCTGTTGGAACCTAACTGTTGTGGCTTGAGTTCTAAAATAACCGCCCTTAATAACCCAGAAAATTGTGTGCTTTGAATTCTTAACCCAAGTTAACAAGTGAGTTAACTGGGAAAGAAGTCATTAATAGAAGACAAATGAAAGTAATCCCTAAAATCATGAAACTTTTTCTTTAAATTCTAAATAAGGCTGTATACTTTAACAAAGTCCTCTAAAATGTAATTTCAGCATTTTATACCAAACTCAAACCCTGCTGAAGTATTCCCTTCTCCAGGAAGCCCAGTCTGATTAAGCCCACCTTCAGCAAATCTCACTTTTTACTTCTTGTCCTTTGGCTATTATTGAGCTTAGATTGAACTATTTCTATTTTTACTTGTTTATGTATTTGTGAAGTCCTCGAGTGTTTATTCATTTTGAGTTTGTTCATTCTCTTTTCAGCCAGACTGGAGGTTTTGCTGGGCTAAAGACTGAATCGTATCTTCTTTGTGTCAGTCCTTTCTCAATACTTGAGAGAGGGGCTGGGTCCTTAGCCCATGCTGTTGTTGGACTCAGAAATAGCAAATCTACTCCTAGTTGAAATTTTATCTTTGAGGCATAAACTTTGGTTTGTTTTTTCCCTCAGCCTCCCCAAAATTTTGACCAACAACTAGTCAAAGGGGCAGAAACATGATTGGAATTACATGGAATCTTCTAACAGTTGTTGAAACAAGCTCATTCTGTCAGTTAAATCAATAGAATGATGATGATGATGATGATATATTGAGTGAATTAATCACTTATTCTGTTATGTTGGAGATACTTTTGCTCCGATTGAACTGAGAACTTTTAAGTGTGAAATATTTTGGGGGAAATGGACATTGTGGCTTATTGGGGAGACTTATTCTAATAAAAGAAGCCAGGTGGCATCAGGAAGATCGTCCCTTCAAAGAGGACTCCAGAGATTTAAAAAGCGGAGAGGAAGCTGAACTAGTGGAGAAAAGGAAAGGAGAGCATTCAGAGGATGGAGAATGGCCTGCCCCTTTCTTCCTTTGAGGATTGAAGGCTGAGGCCAGGTAAAATGAAACCTTACCTGTAAGACTAGCCACGAAAGCCTTTAGTTGGTTTCCTACAGTCTCCAGTATGGGTCGTCCCTATGTGTGGTGCATTAGCTAAGTTAATTACAACAGCACAGAGACTCACTGCAAATTGTTCCCAGTTAAAACTGAGAATTCACTGGAACAAGGAGTGCTAATTATATTCCACTTGTTACTGCTGCGTCTTGTTAATATTCCAGCAGCTGCTTCAGCAAGATAATGATGGTTCCAGCAGAAATTACTGAACAAATAGATTTTTAAATCAGTAACAACATATTTACCAGAATGTTTTTTTCCTTCATACACAAAGTTAAGCCCTGCCAGAGTCAAGCATTCATATTCACTGAAAAGTAGAGATAAAAAAAATCAACACTGCCATTATTGTGATAATTTAACACACTTAAAGAAATGAATCCAGGGAATCTGACTGATTCAGTAAGTCTCCCATCTCCAGAATGAGCGTGTAGATACAATCCTCTGCTCAGATTTGGTTCTTTATAAACTGAACTGTTTCTCCCTCATCTTTATGGTCTATTTTGGATTAATTGTGTTGTATTGTAAAAGATGACATCTAGACATACAGTCTGCTGATACGGGATTGTTTTAATGCTGCATGCTTGAAATTCTATTACCATTTCCCTTTGTCAAGGCTATTGCAATTGGTTGCTGTCTTGCTGTGCAAACAGATTTAAAAATTGCTGTTATGACAATGAAGCTTTTTCGTACCTTCTAATGTTAGATAAAATGATGCAGGAATAACAGTTACCAAAACAACAGGACTCTCAGATTGGGGACTGGATAAACCCCTTTTAGTGACGTGCGTGGAAACGGGTTTGGTTGTGACAGCCATTGGAACAAAGGAATGCAAGCTGTCATTTTAATTTCCTGTAATTATTTCAGTTGTTTCCCATGGAAATGATGAAATCTTTATTCCTTTACGTTTCAAATACCATATTTTCCCACCTAATGCCCACTTCTGCACCTAAAAATGTAAATGTGTTTTAAAAGAACTGCTTGAGTAACTGGTACTCTAAATTCAATCATTTTCCTTTCTTCAATTGTGGTTTTTATAGATGGATAAAGCCTGGGACTGAGAATGGGAAAAGTCAAGGGTTGGATAAAAAGTATTTTTAGTATCTGTGACATCTCTGTTCTTAATTTGGAATATGGATCATAAAACTGTAGAAATTATACAGATTAAAATTATGATAAATGGTTTACTATTTAAACAAAATTATGGCTAGCAGTGGTTGTTTTTAGAAGCATGTATACACAAAGACATTTACTTATCCAGCAACTATTAATTACCTGAGTGATATTAAGCAAACTGACTCAACTCTGTGGGCCTTGGTTTCCTTATTTGTAAAACAAGTTAATTGAACTAGATGATCTCCTATCTAGCTCTTAGATGGGAACATGGTAGAATGGAATGAACTTAGACTATGGGTCCAGAGGACCTAAGTTTGAATCTTCCCTTTGATATGACCTATCTGACCTTGGAAAAATCATATACCAATTCTATCCCTTCTTTTCTTCATCTTTAAAATGGGGGAGGGGGGTAATTGCATTTGATGGTCGTTGAAGTATCTTCCAGCTCTAGACATAAGAATCCAATAGGGAAACAATTATTTATTGTACACTAGGTAGATAAAGATGGCATTAGCCAGATACATCTTGAATTTTAGCCATATCATAAAAAGAATATTCATTGAAGATTTGCAGAAAACGCCACAATACCAAAGATTCTGAGCTGGAAAATACTTTTTAGATTTTTCTAATTCTCCCATTTTATGGATGAGGAAGCTTGGACCCAAAGGGTTAGAGTGATTTCTTTATGATTATTCAGGTAATAAGTAGCTGAGGTGGGATTCCAGCCTGGGACTCCTGACTCCAAGTTCAACATTCTGACCATGCTCCATGATACGCCCCATGTATTATATTATATATGAGGTATCGTATATCATGTATATTTTATTATATATATAGTATTATATATCATATTATATAGTATTTATGTTTTGTTACATATTATATTATATATCATGTGTATTCTATTATACATATAATATTATATATCACATTATAGATTATATTATGTTTTACATTGTATTATATATGTATAGAATTATATATCATGTGAATTATATTATACATATAGTATTATATATCATATTACAGATTACATTATGTTATATGTTGCATTATATATAGTATTATATATCACATGTATTATATTATACATATATAATTTATAGATTATATTGTGTCTTATAGATTATATATCATATTTCAGATATTGTTTTATATATATATATATATATATATATATATCTGCCAAAATAGATTTCCATTTATTTGCATAGTTATACCTGTAAAATAATATTTGTAAACCTATATAAATTTCTAACTAAGCTAACTATAGTTTAGAAAAAAATAAAATTATGACGATGAGAATTGTTAAAATTTCTTAACTTATTTCTTTCATTTTTTGTTATGGTCATTATGAATAATTAATAAATATTAAATGCTGATAATAGTAATCATGATCACCTAGCCTATTATATTATCCAGCCAATGTTAACATATAATTGATATTTTTGTTATCTAGGAATGGAATAGTCAGATCTTTAAATTTTCTCTGCCAGAATTTTACTCTATCAAAATCTTAGCATCTCTACAAGCCTAAAATTTCCAAGTATACTGGGAGAATGTATCTTTAGAATGACTTACATTCCTCATGATCATACTAGCTAGGGATCCAGAAACAAATAATCAGTGTCCCAAATATATACATATATGTTTTAATTTATTGGTGTAATTTCTTTGAGTTCCTTAACACATGAACACAAGCTATAACACAATGCAGTGTGATATAGTGAATATAGTGTGATATAGTGAAAGAACATGAGAAAGGAAATCAAACAGAATTACGTTCTTAGCTCTGGTGCCACCACCATGTTGTGTACCCATGGTTGTTACTAAACATATCTGAACTCTAGTTTCCTCAATTATAAAACTGAGACATAACTGCCTTGTTAATCTCAGAGGGGGTATTTTCATTATAAAAAGGAGAAAAAAGATGTACTTTCCCAAATTAAAAATTTTGGTAAAATACATATGTTATTATCCCATCCAAGATAGATATGATATGGATTATATTGATATCCTGAAATAGTTTGTATTGAAAAGTGGCTAAACATACTATTTCAAATTTAATTCATACTTTCTGGACACTTTCTGTAGCAGACTAGAAATATATTTTCCCAATAGGATTGAACTGTTAAACTATGCCATTATATATGAAAGTGTTTAATTTTTTGATGAAGGCATCCATGAAAAAAATTTTTCTTTATGTTATCAGAAATGTTTTAAAAACATTCATCATCATAATCATCAAAGATTGCAGGATTCTTGGAAACTTTGAACAATCACTCAATGTTGCTCTTTTGATGCCAGGCAGGAATAAGTCAAAAACTATTTTAAAAACCAAAATTATTTTAAAAGGGAGATTTCTCATCATCCTACCACCTTTCATATTGAATTGATAATTCAATAGCTATAATAAGATGTCCTGAATCAGTTACTCTTTCATTTAGTATCCTCTATGACCAAAGTCTAACACTTCTGAGATAATAGAACATGAGACATATTGGGGATATAACAGGCCAAGCATAAAGACTTAGTCTATCATTGTGAGAAAAGATTTTTTTCCTTCTTTCTTAGGATATTTGAGACAACAAGACTGGTCTTATTAGCACTCTGCTCTGATAACTGACCAAATTGGTCTCTGACATTATAGACAGAATTGAACTCTCAGAAAAAGTCAATACAATATGTAGGATTCAATTAAAATCAGCAGATATTTCTTAAGTGTCTACTTAAATGGGAAAGGCATTGTGCTTAGCACTAGGAATGCAAAGAAATAAATAAAACAATTTGTTAAATGCTATACAAAGTTAAAATGATGTGACTCCTAGTCTTCATCTCTGGATTTATTTTAAAGGGACCAAAAAAGGCAATGAGATGGATGAGTGGTTGATGTGGAAAGGTGTTTTGTTGTTGTTGTTTTTTTTAATGAGACTTTATTTTCAGAGTGCAAATTCAATTTATTACATCAAGTGTATCAAGTTTGATTTCATATATGTTTTTGAGATGAATAAACTGAGACAGATGGAGGTTTAATTCAACCCCACCACCACCACCACTATACCCTCTCTTCATCAAGAGTGACTTGTGACTCAAGCTTAGAAACTGCTTTGTTTGCAAATTGGCAAATGGAACGTTCCAAAGAGTGAAGAAAGTTTTTTTCAAGTGTAAAATAAATCAAGCTAATACAAAAAAGTGCTTTCTTTGAATTAAAAACCTGTGACTTAAAAAACAATTAAGATAATAGAAAACCTTCAATGGTTTGGCACTCAGGGAAAGTGTTTTTCAAAAAGAAAGAAAATCATTTAAAAACTCACTATTAATTCAATAAAGTATGCTTTAAAAATTTTAATTCCATCATTTTTTAAAGCCCTGAATCCATTTTTCCTTTTCAGTTGAGCAAGTCCCATCAGCCAGGTTTCTGCATTTAGTCTCTTAATTTATACATGCACACACACATACATATACCCATGACACACATACAGAAAACAACAAATACTGGGATCTTGTTCCTTACAATATAGAGGAATTCAGTAAAAGATGAATCTTTCTTGGAGCATCATCAGAAATATATACTTGTGACACAGACTATGTGCTCAGTATGAGAGGGTTTCTATCAAAATCCTGTCAAAGACTTTTGAAACAGAAATTGAGGTGAGATCATTTAAAAATTTAAGTTAGATTTAAGGCTGGATCTTTGAGTTTCTTTCTAAATCTAAGGATTGGTGGGACCATTTTTTTCTCTTTAAGAGGTACTACGTTATAATGAATGAAAGAAAAAAATAACATTTTTAAAGCATTTTAAAAAGCACTGATTTTAGGGTTAGGAAACCTAAGTTTAAAGCAGCTAGGTGATGCAATGTATATAGCAATAATCCTGGAGTCAGAATAACCTGTGTTCAAATCCAATCTCAGACATTTACTAGCTGTATGATCCTAGGCAAGTCACTTAGTTTTGTTTATCTCAGTTCCTCATCTGTAAAATGAGTTGAGAAGGAAATGGTAAACCACTCCAATATCATTGCCAAGAAAACCCCACAACAAATTCACTGAATGAAGATACAGTTGATAAGATGATAACAATCTAAGTTTGAATTCTGATTTCACCATTCACTGCCAATGTGATGTTAGGCAAATCAATTGTATTTCAGAATCTCAATTTCTCCATTTATAAAAGGGGTGAAATACTTGAACTAATTCTATTATAGGGTTATTGTGAGGAACAAATGAAAGAATGTATTTAAATGTATTAAATGTGTTAGTGACTCTAATTTATTCAATAAGCATTTATTCCAGGTCATCTGCTGTAGGTGCAAAACAGGGTGGACACTGTAGATCCAAAGACAAAAATGAAAATTAGCTCCTGCTCTCAAAAAACTGATATTCTAATGAAAACTTTATTGTATATTTTAAGTGCCAATTAGTATGATGTTTTCCCTCCTTTTAAATCTTCCTCTAGCATCCCATCGTGGTGTGGAGGTAACCTGGGCTCCTCAAAAGTTGTGCTCTGGGACTCCCCCCAAGTTGAAAAGTATTCAAGATCAATCCTGGTGACAGACTATTTGTCTGCCATTTGAGGATCAGCCTAGCTAAGTTTAAAGCATCTCCATAGCAGATGTTGGGACACCAGGTAACAAACTATTTTTGAAAACTGTTAGCTAAGACATGGGAGGGATTTAATTTGTATCAATGGAGGGGTGTTCAGGAAATATGAATGTTTTAAAATACTTAGATATTTTCAGGGAATGAGAAAGCATTTTGTAATTTAAAAACAAATTAGGTTACATGGGCTTTTATCTTTCATTCTGCTTTGCAAACATAACCAATCTTGCTCTGAAGGACTCAGGAAACAGATTTTAGCAACTCAAAAATATAGTTCTGGGCTTGTGACATCATAGATACTGACTCAAAGGATCATGTATTTTGGGAAGGGAGCTCAGATATCTAGTTCAAACCCCTCATTTTACATCTGGGGAAATTGAGGTTTGTGGAGGTTAGGTAATTTAGCTTAGACAACATAGGTGGTAAATATCAGAGAAGGATTTGGAACACAGGTCCTCTGTTTCCAGGGCCAATAGTGTTCTTTCCATTATACATTGACACATTGGTGTATATGATGATCTTTTCCTACTTCCCTTTCCACCTCCATCCCCTCCATGAGTATTTCAGATGTGATCTAAGTGTCCAATAGTTAGAAGTATTCTTCAATCTTTGGTCCTCACAACCTCTTACTGATTGGAAAGAATGCTCTAGATCACTACCACCAGTCATCTATTTGCTGAGATTACATTCTAACAAGGAGTGTAAAACGAGTTAAATAGCTAGGCACAAGGAAGTGTGGAACTGTGGAAAGAGAAGAAGAACACAGCAAGAGGAGGCAAGGAACCTATGATCTCCCCCAGGCTCAATCCCTAATTTGCTAAATAATGAATATGTCACAAGCCTATAGAATCTTACAATTTTACAGCTAAAAGTCTTAGTGGTTATCTAGTCAAATCCAAATCCGAAGCAGAAATCTCTACACTCTTCCTGAAAAATTCATATAGCCCAAAGCTTCTTAAACAACTCCCTATGGGATCTCATAACTGAATGGAGACAGGGTCACAAAATTATGATTATCAGTAAATGTTTGATTTGTACACCTATTTTTTATATTTATATGCTTGAGATCATATAAAAATTTCTCTGGTGAAAAAGGTTGTTAGTGGGAAAAGTTTAGGAAGCCTGATATAGCCTATGCTTAAAGGCTTCCATTGATAAGAAACTCACTACCTGCTAAGGCAACCCATTTTGCTTATGAACAATTTCTTATAATTACTATTCATTGCTTTGAGCTCTGTTCTCTGGAACCAAGCAAGCTTGACTTGACAGTCCTCCTAAAAATTAAAAAGGGCCATCAGGACTCAGTTTTTTCTTTAGGCTAAACATCTCTGGTTCCTTCGATTGTTCATCAAATGATATTTGTATCTCTCAATATTCTGAGCATCCTCATTTGGAAGCAGTTTCTTGATGTCTTCTCTAAAACCATTTCTAAAATGGTCAAGAACAACATATAATACGCTGAATGTGTTCTGATAAGGGCAGAACACAAACTTTTACTTCCTTTGTTTTCTTAAATTGCAGCCTAAGATCCACTGTTGGCTTTTGTTGAACTGAAATACACTAAAACTGAGGCAGAGATAGATTCAGAGAGAAAGAGAGAGGAAGAGATGGAGTAGCAGATAGAGACACAGAGACACATATGGAAAGAGACAAAAAGAGAGAAGAAAGGAGAAAGGAAAAAAGACAGAAAGATAGAGACAGAATGGACAGAGAAAGAGAAGAAAGGAAGTAGGAAGAAAAACAGAGCGAGGAAGAGAAGAAAGGAGAAAGGGAGAGGAAAGAAAGAGAGGAAGAGAAAAAGGAGAAAGGGAAAGTAAAAGAGAGGAAGAGTAAAAGAAAGAGAAGAAAGAAGAGAGGAAAAGAGAATGGAGAGAAGAAAAGAGAAGAGGAAAGGAGAGAAAGAGAGAAGGAGAAGAAAGGAGAAAGGAAGAGTGATGAAGAAAAAGAGAAGAAAGGAGGAAAAGAGAATAAAAAGGAGAAAAAGAGAATAAAGGGGAAAGGAAGAGAAAGAGACACACAGAAACAAAAAAACTAGAGATGAAGAGGAAAATAGGAAGAGAAAGAGGGAGAAAGAAAAGAAGAGAGGAAGAGAGAGAGAGACAGAGAGATGAGTATTAGGGGTATTAGCACATGTATGGGTGAGATTTATTTTTTAATGGAAAGAACAGCTAGAACATGGGGAAATATATTACATTTGGAATCAGAGAACCCAAGTTCGAATGCTCTCTGCTACTCACAAGCTGTGTCCCTGAGCAGACCACTTAACCTCTCTAGATCTCAGTTTCTTCATCAATAAGGGTTAGACTAGACAATCTTTAATAATAATGGCATTCTTTGATTCTGTGAGTTGTAATAGCTTGTATCTCTGGCCTATTATGACTATATGTGTCTTCCAACATGAATTAATAATCATGCAAGAAGTAGGATCAAATTTTATTATAATTTGTCTTAAAAGGTTTTATGAATTTAGGGTATGGAGAGAGAAAGCTATGTTGGAAGACTCTAAAATTCCTGAGGTAAACATATAGGGAGCAGACATTATATATATTAGGCTTTTCACCCTGAAATATATGAGGCTAGCTAGCTTGTAGAACTCCATACTTTACAATGGAGAAAAAAGGATGTGTTAGCCAGTCCTCCTATAAAGTATGCAGAAGAAGCTGTGTTCATTACGGACTTACGGAGTTTAGGATATATGAAGGGAAAGGGTGGGTCAATACCATCTTTTTCATTAAAGAATTTAGGGGCACAATTCACTTTTATGTATCTTTGAGATTTTTTTAGAAATCCAGACACTTGGGTGTCAAGTCGCTGGAAGAAGGATTTCTCCTCCAGGAGGTCCCAATCCTGAAACATGTTTGATGACCATGAAGCTGGCTCCCCATTGTTCTTGCTCTCATTCCTGATGTATACACTACAGTGAAGAAATTTAGTGAACAGTGAGGAACCTGACACACCATCAGTACTACTGTAGCCAGGAGCCAACAACATCCTATGGCCCAAGATATCTTCAAAGAAGCTATTCTAATTATAGCATGCATTTTATACAGTGGTCCACTGGGGGGAAAGCCCCACGATTGCTTATCGGTTTACCATTATAACCTTTTATTAAGTTTTTCTCTTTTTAATTAAAACAGAGAGACAAACCCGCACCCTTATCCTATCAGCAATCTTTGCTGGTAAGTCTGCGGCAGCTTTAGTGGACTAAACCCACTTGATTACACGGCTGTGATCTTATGAGGTCTGACAGCTTCATATATTAATATAACACAGGCAGATTAGCATGTGTACAGAGGCAATATAGCCTCCTGTCCCAGCATAGCCCACTCATGGGTTCTAAGAAGAAGTATTCTCCTCTTCTCTATTTGATCTTCTAATTTAGGTCTTGTCTGTTCTGTAAATGGAAAACAAAGAAGAAAAAATGGAATTTTATCTTGAATAGAAATGTTGGTAGTGCCAGAAAGAGGCCTAAGTTTGAACTTCAGAGGCATTGTTCAGGAAGGGAAATTAAATCCACTTTGCTCAGAATCATTGCTGGTACATTTAGGAAGAGAAAGCTGGGGTGATATCTAGTCCAAGGATATGGCCACACATGAAAGATGGCTTTACAGGAGGAGTGGAAGAGATTGTTTGTGGGACACAAGGTTCAGAGTGCTTTATCAGTTTGGCAACAGCTACGATACAGTAAAAAACACACTGAGCTTGGAATCATTGGGCATAACTTAAAATCCCTCTTTTTTAAAGAACTTGAAAAAATGTTTTTTCAGTTTATTTTTTCTCCCTTCCATCTCCTCCTTCTTCTCTATATCATTGTCCAGCCATTCTGGAAAGCAATTTACAACTGTGCTTCCAAAAGCAACTAAATAGTACACATTCTTTGAGCCAATGATATCACTATTAGGTCTTACCTCAGAAAGATAAAAGAAGAAAAGGACTCATAGGTGAAAAAATACATATGGCTGCTCTCATTGTAGTGGTAAAGAATTGGAAACTGGATTTGGGACAGTATCCATTAATTGGGGAATGGTTAAAATAAGTTATAGAATGTTAATTTAATGTAGCATTATTGTGTTATAAGAAATTATAAAGTAGGCAGTTTTGAAAAAAGCTGTGAAGACTTGAATGAATTGATGCAGAGTAAATTGAGCAGAACCAAGGAGAATAATTTATACAATAACACTGTAAAGGCAAATAGCCTAGAAAGACTTCAAAACTCTCTAATCAATGCAGTCACTCTTATGACATTAGCTGTGGAACTTTAGGCAAGGCCTAAAGGGCCTCACTTTGGGTCTTCTCTGGGCCACATTTTCCTCAACTATAAAATGAGATCATCAAAGACCTTCCCAGCTCTAGCTGTGTGACATTATGATTCTAAACAATTATGTGCTTAGGACTATGCTCTTCTCTATTTTCAAGTTGTGCCCTGTTCCCCTTCCTACTCCTCCACCATAGACAAAAGGAAGAGAGTCCTATTCTAGATTAATCTAATGTTTTATCTCAGGACCATTTTTTATCCTTTGCTTGTTTTGTCCATATGGGTGTATCTGCCTTAGATCTAAATCCAGAGGAAAGGGGATGAGGAGTTTGTAGTAAGCTCTTAGTATCTCCTTGGTACTTTATATAATAGAGATCCAAGTGTCAACACAGACAGATAGGGAGAAGAAAAAGCTTAGTTCTGTAGTTGGTACATGATTGAGCATTGTAATGGGTAATGAATACTTCCATATGCAGGAATCCAAGCTTTTTTTTTCACTGAGGTAGATGTTCTTTTTTCCCATTTCAGATCACATCAGTTTTTTTTTTTTTCTTTTTGGTCAGCCACAATACTCTGATGATTCCCATTGAGCTTATGGTCCACTTCTTCAGAACAACTGCTGTCCAAATTAGGAGAGTGTGGAATATTTTGCTTGCCAGGTCTATGGATAAGGGAAGAATTTAGCATCAAATAAGATATAGAAAGCATTATAAATTATAAAATAGATAATTGTAATTATATAAAATTTATTTTTTTTTTGCACAAACAAAAACAATGCAACCAAAATTATAAGGAAAACAGAAAACCAGGGGGAATTTTTTATAGAAAGTATCTCTGCTAGAGGCTTCATTTTTCAAAAATATAGATAACTGAGTCAACTTTATGAAAATACAAGTCATTCTTCAATTGATAGTCAAAGGACATCAACAGGCAATTTTCAGACAAAGAAATCAAAGCTATTTATAGTCATATAAAAATGTGCTAAATCATTATTGATCAGAAAAATGCAAATTAAAACAACTCTGAGTTACTACTTCACATTTGTCTGATTGGCTAATATGACAAAAAAGGAAAATGATAAACGTGGGAAGGAACGTGGGAAAACTGGGACACTAATGTACTATTGGTAGAGTTGTGAACTGATTTAACCATTTTAGAGAATAATTTGGAACCCAAAGGACATCAAACTATGCATACATACCCTTTGATGCAGTAATACCACTACTAGGTCTATATCCCAGAGTTTTTTTTAAAAGGGAAAAGGACCTACTTGTACAAAATTATAGCAGTTATTTTTGTGGTGGCTAAAAATTGGACGTTGAGGGGATGACCATCAATTGGGCAATAGCTAAACAAATTGTGAAATATTATTGTGAGGGGACATTATTGTGCATAAGAAATAACAAGCAGGATGTTTCAGAAAAATAGTCTAGTTCTCAAATAACAGAGCTACTAATCTATCTTTGCAATCATAATCAATATCAGTACATAGATATGATCATAGATTTAAAGCTGGGAAGGATCTTAAATCATCTAATGCAACTACCTCATTTTACAGATGATAAAACTAAGGCCCAGAGAAGAAAGATGACATTAATGAGACATAACATAGCTCATGCCCCAAAGAAAAGTTATATCCCTAACTCCTTATTCCCAGACCCCTTTTTTCCTCATCAGCAATGACTAGAAAATACATGTGGTTTGTCTCTATGATCATGTAAATGAGATTTTTAGTAACAGCAAAATTCTCCCATATTTAGTGTTTGGTGTAATGCACATTCATAACAGAGTTGTAATAGCTGCCCACCTCTAGCTGACAAACTTTATAAAGCATTCTCAGTCTTTCTGGAGAAATGATTAGTTCCCAGCTGACAAACCAATGAACATTACAGTGGCCTTATGAGGAATAACAGACAAACCTTTTAATATATGAGCTCTCAGAAAGTCCCAGCCTAGAGCCCAAGTGAATAATGGTTATGCCCCAAGTAACACACCAGGGTCATAAACAGTCAATCTTCACCAAGAAGAAGAATGAAATATTGGTTCGATACCATTTTTAATAAAGAGAATAAATAATGTTTTAAATATGGTGCAACTTTAAACTGCGTAGGACCCAGACTTGCATGCCAATTAGCAAGTGAATAAGAGTGACAGGGGTCATCGGCCAATAATTACCTCCCAGTCCACTTTGCATGATACTGGGCATTGTATCCATCTCAGGACCTAGCAATCTGGCCACCTGCTTAGGATGGCTGTGTAGATAACCAGCTTTGTCTGCAGAATTAAAATGGTGGCTTTAATCTCGTCATTAATTCCTAATTCCACTGGTTCAATCAGTCACATGATGAACAATGCATTATTCCTTGCCTGTATTTGCTCTTTTTTTTTTTTAATTAGAGAAAATCCTTCGACAATGTCAAACTTAATTTCAAATGTTGACTTGGAATATACCTTATTCAGCAGAAAAGCAATCCCAGAACACTGAGAAGGGAAAGAGTTAAAAAAAAAAATGTATGCATCGCCTCTCTCCAGGCTAAGCATTAAATTGAAAGAATTGAATTGAAACTCAACTATGGTTTTAAAAATACTTACAAACACAATTGTTATTAATATTTGTATATGTTTATATTTGTATAATATGTATACATCCATATTAACCCTACACACTACTTAAAAAACAGAATACTGAGGAAAGAATCAAAATGTAAACATGCACATGATTTGGCATTATTAATTGGGCACCCGCCACCCTCATTATAACACCAGCTCTGCAGAGCGCTGGAGAGAGCCTGCTGTAATGGGGTGGCTGATTATAATGGGGTAGAAGGCAGCTGGGGGTCAGGGAGCACCGGCGTTGTTTCTTGTAACAGGCAGCTGTATAAGGAGCACCGAATGTTAATTCTTTGATTTATTTTTATACCTGTCAGGCTAATGATGTTGAAGTATAATGCAATTCAGTTGACGGGGTTGAATGTTCAACCTTTAAGAACCAAGAACTGCATGAGGCTTGCTTTTTTTTTTTTTTTTTTTTTTTTAGGGGAGAAAGGGAGGGAAGAGAGAAGGGAAGATAAGAGATTCCAAGATCAGGACTTTCGATTCATGGCTCACTCCCCATATCCAACCCATATCCCTTTTTAATTCTTTTGCCAAATCAAAGAAACAACTCTGGCATTTTGGTGGCTAAGGGGTTAATGCTACAGTTAAAACATTTCTCTTGGAGGTCTCAAAGTCTTGTACATGTTGCTACATTGACACCAAACCTATATTTTGCCTTCCACTGTTACGAAGGACAGATCTTGAAAGGATCAGGGAAAAAAACAGCACACGCAGCAATGCATCTTTTTTTGCTTGCTATTTGATGATCAAACACCCCCTCCCCCCCCAGTATGGGGGGAGCCCTAACTTTGCATTTCAATGGTTTGGGTTTTTTTCTTATTAATCCATCTGCGCACACAGAGGAGAAAAAAAAATCCCTTTCTGTGCTATACAAGGCATAATTTAAGCAGGCTTCGGAAATAAAAGGCAGAACAAATGTTATTGTTATTCTCAATATACAGATGTTTATTCTCATCCCCCTCTTTCTCTCCCCCCTTATTTCTACTACTGTCTTTTTGGTGACGACATAAATAGGACTTGTCTCTTCACCATCTCCCAAAGACTTTTGTTTCCTGGGACAGCAGCCTATTATGATGTCACACACTGAAACAGTAATAATCTCCCCCCCCCCCAAAGTCTTAATAGAAGACAATGAAAGGAACCATATTGTTTTGTGACGGCACTAAATAAAGGAACTGTAGAGAGAAAGGGGAGGGAGGGAGGATATTCTAAAGAAGGGAGACGAGCGAGCAGTGCCTTACCTTGAACATAGCATCTTTAAAAAAAAATTAAATGCGGGAAAGGATTGGGGGGGGGGGGTATGTGTCTCAGTGAGAGGAAGAAGAGTTTTCCCTACTGATCAGATGATGGTGAGTGGTACTTTCATTGTTCGATCATTCTTTCCCTTGTTTTGGGGCCATGTAGGATTGTCTGAAATCAACCCACTTAGTTAAGGATTCCTGAAGCTGCAATTCATTCACATCCATTGTCAATGACTGACTCGAGAGCTAATGAAGTTCAAAAGAGTTTGAGTTGTATAATTTGTGAGAAAAATACCTGAGCAAGAGGAATTAAAGAAAGCATTCTATTTGTCACTAAATCTTAGAATCCCAGAGATGGAAGGAGACACAGGGCTGACTTTTCCAATCCCTTCTTGAACAGGAATACCCACAACAAAATTCTTACCTAGATCTCCACTTTATTACCCCCAAGAAAGGGAACCAACTACATTCTCCTTTTGGATAGATATTAAGACAATTTTTAAAAATCTATTTTAGAGTTAGGTTCATAGAATTTCAGAGCTAAAAGAGGTCTTAGAAGACATTTAGTCCAACTCCATCATATGGTCAATGAACCAATTCTTTATTCATACATTAGGTTAATGGCAGAATTAGGGCTAAAAACCTGTTGTCCTGGTTTTTTCTATATTTCATTTATAATAAAATTTATTTCATTTATGACATTTCATTTTATTTATGATAACAACAGCAATAACAACAAGCATTTATATAGTGCTTTAAAATTTGCAAAGATATATATATATATATATATATATATATATATATCATCTCATTTAGTCTTTACAACAACTGCTGGGGGAAAGGTGTTATTATTATCCCCATTTTATAAACAAGGAAATTGAGGCTGAGAAAAGATAATTTTTCTGCCCAGGGTCACACAGCTGGTAAATGTCTGAGGCCTTTGAAAACCAAGAAGAGGT
Organism: Antechinus flavipes; assembly: GCF_016432865.1. Classification (NCBI taxonomy): domain Eukaryota; kingdom Metazoa; phylum Chordata; class Mammalia; order Dasyuromorphia; family Dasyuridae; genus Antechinus; species Antechinus flavipes. The sequence goes on along the minus strand of NC_067399.1, from coordinate 254,733,711 downwards.
CCTATTAAATTTTTTTCAGAAATATTAGAAAAGATTAGTATAATCTGTGAAAATTTAGGGGGTATTTGAATGGGTGATATTTTGTAGACTTTCCTCAAAATTGGAATGATTTATCTTATTGCAATGAATTTAATTTGTGGAAAAATCTTCTCTGAAGAATAAGAAAATATTGAGACAAGATAAATGTCAACTTTTAAAGTCAACTCCCTCCCCTCCCCATAAGCTCACTAACAAACACAACATTTCATGTTTGTGAGAATCAGCAGTAACTGGTGATGACGCCCTTTGCGAATGTAAAGTGTTTTTGGAAATAGGGAAGAAGAAGAGCAGTCCCGATGCTTCACTGCAAGTTTGGAATCCTGGAAGTGGGAAAATCATTAATTTCTCAAATTTGCACTTGGCAAAATATTTCTCAGCAAAAGTGGCGCCTTTGGAGCCACTTTGGAGCAATTTGGCCACTGAGGCAGCCATGTTGCTATTTGCTTCAGAAAACCATTTTTTGGTTTTCTACAAAAAATAGTGCCAGATTTGAGGCAAACCAGAAAATTGCTCCAAATTTTTGCCAAGTCCTTCAGGGAATAGAAGTTTGGGCAATTGTAGAGAGATCTAGCTACTCATATTACAGATGGTGAGCACCTCAGCTCAGCTCATGTCAAGATCATAAGCAAGTCCCACTCTGGAGGACATTCTGTCTAAGCCATTTAGTTTTTCACTCAGTATACACACACACACACACACACACACACACACACACACACATGCACACACACGCACATACACTGCAATATAACAATCTGCTAAAAAATTTTTTTTCAATTGGGCAGTGAGTCAATTAGTGGGTGATTATGGAGCACCTACTCCATTGTACATTGCTAGTAATGTAAAGATTGTGCATCGCACAATCTATCTGGTCATACAATTTGCTGGCCAGCGTCTTCAGTCCCTTAAGACAAACGTATTTCCTTTCATGCTTAGATGTCATGTCTCCCTGAATAGTTCCTTTTCTCCTCTATGTAATATTTGGGGAACATTAGTTAAATGTGGTCAGATTAAGCCCCTTGTACACAAGACCTGAAGGTTATGTCTTCCTGACACCAAACATCTGGCTGACAAATAAAAATTCAGTTAATTACCTGGATATTTGTCCAACACAACACCAAACATTCATCCAGATGTTCCAAAATTGCTCAGTCATGCCTGAATATTTGGAAGCATTTGGATTGTATGGCATCATGTAGCCCAAACACACCAAACAATGAGTTTTGTTTTTTCACTCATCATGCAAATGTTGCAGCAGCCATGTAGTTTTAATCAGTATCTCTGGGCTTCAGTTTCAAATGGTATAAAAAAAGGGAGATTAAACTAGATGTCCTCTAAAGTTCCTTCCAAATCTAAATCTTCGATTTTATAATCTAGCACAAATAGAAAGCAAAGGTTGGAGGAATAGATGATGATGTATACTTTGCTTCCGAGGGTGCTCAGTGATGTTTGCAGTGCTAGATTCATAATGTATCATCCTCCTTATATAAAGATGTGATTGAGTCAGCAACAATATTACTTCAATTTCTGTCCCTCTAGTATGATGGGCTGTGTATCCACAGCTTTTTTTGGTGCCCAATAATGATTGGAGTTTGGCACCTCAGTCTGTGGCCAACATCATTAATCATTTGATGGCTGAGGTAGACCCAATCTGAGGCTGCAATAAGAGATTAGATAGTATGACTTAAGCATTACTCTGTAGCATGTTAAGGAATATAGAAATGAAGATAACTAGCCATGTCAGTTCTGTAACCCTGGCTAACTTCTCACCAGATTCTAACTCATTGTCACCCAGCCATATATGTTAGACTCAGCCACTGAACTTGATGTTCAACTCTCCAAAAAATCCTGTTCTGAAACAGTCAGAACTGCTTTTGGATGTCCAGGTTTGTTTCTTTAGATGTGAAAGGAAAGACAAAAATTGAAAATCAGGCCTAGACAAAAAGGGGGTAAAATCCAGGTTCTAGATCAACAGGGAGAGAAACTGGGTTTTGGAAGAAGGAAATCTGAAGATGGTGGCTGAGTCAGGGCTAATGGGAAAATCTAGGGATAACCATAGAAAATTGATGCAGATTATCATAGCCCCAAAATACCCAGAGAACTATGAAAAGACCTTGGCAATTTTTTTATAAAGTTTTTTATTTTCAAAACATTCACATAGTTTTCAACATTCACCCTTGTAAAACCTTGTGTTCCAATTTTTTTTCTCTCTCCCTTCTCCCCAGCCCCCTCCTTTAGACAGCAAGTAATTCAATAAGTATTAAACATGTAGAATTCTTTTATAAATATTTCCACAATTATCATGCTGAACAAGAAAAATCAGATCAAAAAGGGAAAAAATGAGAAAGAAAACAAAATGCAAACAACAAAAAAGGTGAAAATACTATATTGTAATCCCCACTCTGTCTCCATAGTCCTCTCAGATGGCTGTCTCCATTGACAAGACTATTGGAACTGGCCTGAATCACCTCATTGTTGAAAATAGCCATGTATATCAGAATTGATCACACATAATCTTGTCATTGCTGTGTACAATGTTATCTTGATTCTATTCACTTCACTCAGCATCAGTTGATGTCTCTCTAGGACTTTCTGAAATCATCCTGCTGATTTTTTCTTATAGCACAATAAAATTCCATAACATTCATATACCATAACTTATTCAGCCATTCTTCAACTGATGGACATCACTAAGTTTCCAATTCCTTGACATTACAAAAACGGCTGCTACAAACATTTTTGCACATGTGGGCCCTTTTCCCTTTTTTTATGATATCTTTGAAATACAGGCCCAGTAGAGACACTGTGCAGTTTGATAGCCCTTTGGGGCATAGTTCCAAATTGCTCTCCAGAATGGTTGGATTCATTTACAAATCCACCAACAATGTATTAGTGTCCCAGTTTTCCCACATTCTCTCTAACATTCATTATTATCTTTTCCTGTCATCTTAACCAATCTGAGAGGTGTGTAGTAGTACCTAATGTGCTTAATTAATTAAGTCTTAATTTGAATTTCTCTGATCAATAGTGATTTAAAGTATCCTTTTGTAGTACTATATTAAGGACCATGGTGAAGGGGCCAGGTCAATTCTCCAAGAGCCTCCACAGTTAATATCTGAAGGAATTGCAAAGCAGCCTTTACTGACACAGGTGTTGCTTGTGGACTAGGAATGAAATAAATTGGAGGCAGAGGGAAGAGGTCAGATAATGCAACTGCCTCTCAGTCTCCTTGCAGCAGCACATCATCATCACTATCACTCTCACATAGAAAGATCCATTCTACAGGTCTGAGTCCCAGCCTCCACTGGCATGTGGCTCCCATATTACAACAGTACTAGAAATGGTTTTAATTTCTTCATCTGAAAATTGTTTATTTCTTTTGACCATTTGTTAATTAACCAATTGTTAATTAATGAGGTGTATTCTTATAAATTTGAGTCAATTATCTCTATATTTTAGAAATGAGGCTTTTATCAGAACCCTTGGATGTAAAAAATGTTCCCAGTTTACTGCTTCCCTTCTGATCTTGTCTGCATCAGTTTTATTTGTACAAAACCTTTTTAACTTAACATAATCAAAATTATCCATTTTGATTCCATAACGTCCTCTAGTTCTTTTTTGGCTATAAATTCTTTCCTTCTCCAAGGATCTGGGAGATAGACTATCTTTTGTTGTTCTAATCTGTTTATAGTATCGTCAGGGGTGAAACTGTGTCCCCTTTCATCTGTAAAATAATCACTCTGAAACTATGTCCCTTTTGATCTGTAAAAGTAGGGAGATTTGGGGTCTCCCTACTCCAAAATATCTGGAAAGAAGTATATTTTCCAGATAAACTTATTCTAAGATAAATGGCTTCATTCAATTGGAGATCTTGGGCAAATCATCATCCCCCTCTCTCCCCCGTTTCCTTCCCCCCTCCCCCCCCCCTCCATTGAGCTTTTGGATAGCTGGATCTTCAGGAATTTCATTCATTTGGAGATGCGGGCCTGATATTCAGTAGCTTGAAACTCCAAGATAAGTATCTAGGCCTGGGGGTGTTAGCTCTCTTTTCAACTGGAAGCCTTAGCCTCAGAGTTCTATAAAGGATAATTCTGAACTCCAGATCTTTGCAGAAGTCCGAAGTAGTATGTTTTGCCAAAGGACTTCTCCTCTTGGCACAGCTGCCTACCAGGACTCCTGCCTGCTATGAAAAGACCCTCTTCTCAGTGATAAACTTTTGTTATTTCTCTGCCAGGACTTCTTGCCACTCAGAAGTCTGTCTTCCTAGCAAAACTGATTTCTCAGTGCCAATAAACTTCCCTTGTGGCATTCAAACTCTTGGGGTTTGTGAATTCTTTTTATGTTGAATCTGAGCCTCTGACCAAAGAGGGGATTCTCACATCAATTCTCTACCACTACAACAGCATCAGTATCACTCTTTATGTCTAAATAAGAACACATTTTGACTTTATCTTGGTATAGGGCAATCTTGACTGGTAATAGTGTAGATTTGTGGATCCGTTATGAATCACATTGACCTGAATGATGTCATGGAGTGCTTAAAGAAGATACTTCTCTTCTATGCTTTATAAAAGAGATATTTTAGGAGGTCTTAATTGTCTTGGGGCAAACTGATTGCTACTATGGTCTTGTCTGGGGGAAGGGTGGGGGAAGACATCTACAAACATTATTGTCTTAGTATTGAGAAAACTGGATCTCAGAAGGTATAAGTAATGCTTTGATATAGTGGAAAGGTAGAGGAAGAGGAGTTTAAAGCCATTTGACATAGTATTTCTTCCCTTTTTGCCACCTCTTCAACCAAAGGCCATGAGTGATCAAAGGGAAACTTCTTTGGAATTAAAGTACTGTCTCAATTTCCTCAGTTGAGTTGTGATTTTTCCTCTTAACTGGCTGAAGAGTGGGAGTTGTTTTTGAGCAAAACTCAAACTTTCTTCAATTGCTTAGAAATCGGTGAAATTCCCCAGAAGAGTCTCCTGGTTATTTTTTAAAGTTTCCTATGGATGCTTAAAACTCTATCTCCAAAGACTGCCGAAGCCTATTAACCCAGACAGCCAATTCTTCTAGGGTGGTTTGAGATCCTAGGGATAGAAAGTATCTATGATTTAGCTCTTTTAGCCCCTTTAAAAATTCTGGCCCTAGGGTTAATAGGGAGCTCTGGTTTCCCTTCACCCTCCTCTGTCATTAATAACACAAATATACCAAACAAATTAATTCCTCCCCCCAAAAACTTGTAATGATTTTTTTTTCTCTGTTAAGTTTTCAATTACATCAGCTTTCTCATTCTCATTAGGAAGACACCAGCCCATCTTCATTAAATGTGAAACTAACTTTCCAGCAGCAAAGAGGCCCGGGTGAAGAGGGTAATGATTTAATTTTCTTCATTTCAGAGAATTACATCTCTTATCCTGGGGCAATCCGTCTGTAAATGCAGACAAAGTGCCATTTGAAACTCCATTTACATTACTAATTTGATGAAGTTACTCAGAAGCCACCCCTCCAAGAAGTACTAGGCTTATTGGCCTTCATTTTGTGGGACCTGCATCTCACCAGCATACAGGGTGGGTTTGGAGGCACTGGGGAAGAAAGTAAAGAACCAAAATGCTTTTCACAGATTGAGCTCATTGAAGAATTAAGCTCAAATCACTTAGCCTCTTTGGGCCTTCATTTCCTCATCTGTAAAATAAAGTAGTCGTATTAGATGCATTCAGGTTCTTTTTCAACCCTGAATCTATAGATTATGGACAATGTAGTGGTAATGTTTCAGGAGACAGTTTGACTAGGGATTCCTCCCTAGTCATCAGGGGAAATCATCAGGGGAAATTCATTCTCCACGCCATGATAGAGTTCCATTCTTGTTATGGTCCTTTTGTTTTGTTTTTCCTGAATTCATTCAGTAGGATGAGGATGAGATGGACATGGAACTGAAGTAAAAATTTGCATTTGTGACTAATTGGTGATAAAGTGTTTCTTCCCATTTATTTAGTTGATCTATACCTTTAAAGAGCCCCATAACCCTTTCCTTCCCCCCCAACACACACACACACACACACACACACACACACACACACACACACACAATTTTCTCTTGGTTATTTGAGCTCTCAATTGATCTATCACTTTTGGGCTAAGGAAAATAGGAAGAATTTGGTTTCTCAAATCTCCCCTAAACTGAATTTTATCTTTCTTCTCTCCAACAGTACCCTACTAAAAAATTTCCTTTCCATCATCCGTCCTTTCCTCCCAGCTTCTCAATTTGAGACTTCCAAATTGTATTATAATGTTTATTTCTAGCTCTATGAAGCTTTCTTTGAGCTCTCTAGGTCTAGGCCATAGTGACCACCCTTTTTTTTTCAAATCCTAAAGCATTTTGTACATAAATAGTCACATTTGTTATATTCTTATTCTGTGGTGCATGAATTTCAAACTGTTTAATGAATTTTAATGCAATACTGTCTCCAAACTGGATGGTATGTTCTTCAGCTGTGAACCAGGAGAGTTTTCTTCATCTTCCCCAAAAGTTTCCAGCCTAGTGTAGGTGCACAATGCATTTTGACAGAGTTGTTATTCTATTAGATTGTGAGATCTTTGAGATGATTTTTGCTCATCTTTGTATATGAGACTTCAACATAGTGTGTGGCACATAATAGCCACTTAATAAATGCTAGCTGGTTGACTATAACTAGGGTAAGGTGATCAGAACTTTCCCCCCCAGGGCACCTAAATTTAGAAGGTCTGGCAGCACTTTTACTCTGTCAGCAGTTAGAAACACTGACCTTAGCACATACTTAGAAAGAATAATGACTTAAAATAGGAAATCACCAGATGGTACTTCTCATCCTAGGTGAGCTTCTTCCAGCCTTTTCCTTTCCACCCCTCCTTCCAACAGTCTTAAAAGGTTATCAGGGTCTTATATACAAGGGAGCTTTGAGGTTTCTACCTCACAACTTCCAAATGAATTTAATAAAAGTTGATTTGAGAGAGCTTTTTGTGCTTCTTGCCTTGGGGCCAGGGTTAGATTTGGAAGAGATCTTAACAGCATCTAGTCCATTCAATTCATTTTAGAGATGAAGACCCTTAAATCCCAGGTGATTATGATTTCCCTAAGGTCCTATAGGTGATTAAGTGTCAGAAGGAGGATTAGAACCCAGAAGTTTTGATTCTTTAGTGTGTGTTTTCCATTTCACCATGCTGTTTTCACTAGCTATAGCTCTGCTTATTGATTTCTTAAACCCTTTCTTCTCCACTTTTACTCATCTAGGGGAAGCAACATGGTGTAGTGGAAAAAGCAATGATCTAAGTTTCAGAGACTCTCACTTCAAATTCAAACTTTGATGCATATTTCCTACATAATTTTGGGTAAATCAGTGATTAATCCGGCACTCATTTTCCTCATCTGTAAAAGGAGGAGATTATATTTGACAACCTATAAAGTCCTTTGTTTTATTGGAAAGGATTATACTTTAAAAAATATGTCATTCTTGATTCTTCACTCTCACCCCTTCCAATTTATTGCCAAGGCCTGTTGATTTTACCTTTATTAAAAAACAGTTCTGGAATATATTCTGTCTTTTCTTGTAACTCTGCCCTAGTGCATGCATTTATCACCTGAAAACTGGACTACTACAACAGCCTGCTGGTTGGTCTTCTTCCCATATCTCTTCCTCTATTCCATCCATCTTCCACTCAGCTGCCAGTCACCTTCCTAAAGAAAAGTCTGACCATGTCACCTTCCTAAGATCCAGTGGCTGCCTATGAGTTCTAGGACCAAAGATAAAATACCCCAGTATTCAAAAAATCTTTTTATAATTTGCTTTACTTAGCTTTAGAGTTTTCTTCTGTCTTATTGCTAGACTGAACCTAAGTCTTGGCCTGAGAGGCAAGGTTTTAAAAAATTAATCCAGGCATTGAATGAAGATAGCTCCCTGTCTTTCTTTATTCAAGGAACAAATCCATTGGGCTCAATATTCTTGTACTTAATCTGGCCCTAATGTATTCTGTGAGGACATGACTTCCTCGATATTCCAAGAGACAAATACTCTTATCTTTGACTAATTCACATACGCAAGATTGTTCAGCCTCCTATCATTTCTGGCTTTCTCCAAGTCCAAGTTAAAAATCCCATCTTCTACAAGAAGCTTTTCCTAATTTCCCCAAATTGCTCTCATGCTATTGATTATTTACTCTTTTTCATATATATATATATGTATATATATACATATACATACATATATTGTTTGAACACATTGGTTTGCATATTGTCTCCTTCCATTAATTAGATCATGAATTCTTTGCGAATAGGAAATATTGTTTACCTTATTTTTATTCTTGGCACTTAGCACAGTACCTGATACATAGTAGGCACTTAATAAATGTTTATTAACTGACTCAACTGAGCAAAGGAATGAAAAATGCATCCTCAGTTCTCCTGGTGCACAGCATTGCTAGCCTTAAGAGACCTGCCACAGTTATCAGGAGCACAGAAAAATACTAAAGTGATGTTTTAAAAAGGTAACCTCAGGCACCCTCTGCCTAATATGGTGTCCATTGTTTTCATTAGCAGATCATATTTTCAGCCTCACAAAATGAACCACAAGTGATAAAGCTGGATGACTGGGTGCTGTTTATAATGATGGAGATGATGACTTTAATATTAATAATACTTTATACTTGATAATATTCCATTGAAGGATAGCAAAGCAGTCTTACCGTTGATCTTCTGGCACCTCTGTTAGGGGAAAAAGACTATTATGCTCTTTTTAGAAAAGGGGAAAACTGGAGGTTGAGCCACCTGCCTAAGGTCACAGGGGCAGAGGGAGGAGGTGCTGGGGCGTGCCATAGACCCTTCTATAGTTTGACCTTTGGGCCAGAATCTCTCCTGAGGGGAACAGAAGAGGCCAGAGTAATACTTCTCCAAGTCATGCTGGTTTTTTCTCCCAAGGAATTAAAATGAATTGATGGGAATCCCCAGTCCCAGAGCAAACCAAACAGTCTCCTCTGATGGGGAGGAAAAGAATTATCTGTGGAAGCCTCACTGAACCATAAGAAACCCCTCCCTGAAATGAGATTTGGAGCATTAGTCTCAGTGAGAACCCAATGGATGAGTTCCTTGAACAAAGAAAGACAGGGAGCTATCTTCATTCAATGCCTGGATTAATTTTTTAAAACTTTGCCTCTCAGGCCAAGCCTTAGGTTCAGTCTAGCAATAAGACAGAAGAAAACTCTAAATTAGAATTCTGACCTTATCTTCCTCTCTTCCTCCCTTTCCTTTTTTTTTTTTTTGCTCTTTTCCTTCACTTTTCTTTTTTCCCCTCCCTTCCTCCTTCTCTTCTTTTCCCTTTCCTCCCTCCTTCCCTCCCTTACTCCCTCCCTCCCTTTCTACTTTCCTTCCTTCCCTCCTTTCTTCCTTCCCTCCTTCTTCTCTTCCAATTCAGGTGGCTGAATTGAGTAGAGTTGAATAGAATTCAAATCTATAAAAGATCCATCTCCCTACCCTCAACTCACAATTTGAGTCATGGGTAATCTGTGAGGTTCCATTTTCAACCTTTTCCCTTGCTTTCAGTAACCAGAGATAGTTGAAAATAGACCTCATTGATGGACAAAGTGCAGATATATTTTAGTGTCCTGCAAGAATAGAAATAGCTACCCTCCTCAGAGTTCGGTCTCTGGAATACATACTACTTTATGGATGGAGAAATTCTGGTTGAAAAAGAAAAATACAATGGGCTTCTACAGGTAAAGGTCTTTCAACCCAGTTCTTCCTCTATCCTCAACCTCATTTTCATACCTATTCTTTCACTTGCTCAGTAATACTCTCATTCCATTTCCAGTTACATTGTCTCTCTTCTTTGAATGATCATACCAGATATACTACTAAATAGTTTATGAGAACATAAACCATGATCAACTTTGCCTAAAGATGTTTGAATAATAAATTCTTCTGATTCAGGGATTCCTTCTTTGTTGCCTGTAGAACTGGCCTTTACATTGATTTATGAGCAGTTATCTTATGCTCCCACCCTTTAGCCCAGTCAAGAAGGGGGCAAGCTCATGTGTTTGTGAGTCATCTGAATCCATATCTCTTGTTTTCTGTATCCTCCACTTTCCAGATCATGACATTTTGACATAGCCTGGCTCTGGGGACATCTCTATACTCATAAATAGTGGTGTGTTGTCAGCAAAAAATAGTAGGACTAAAGGAGGAACGGGGATGTGAGTTAGAATACAATGGCCCTTGGAGGAATGAATCCCTCAATATTGGCTATAGTTCTATATAGATCCTGAGTTTATTAAGATAAGAAGGAGAGTGAAGACATGATTATTTGCTATTTTCTCCTATGAGCTCCCATTAGTTTTCACAGGGGATTTATTATTTTTTTTAGGGAAGGAGAGAGAAAAAAACATAGGACCACAGAACTACAGTTAGATAAAATCTCGGAGGGATCTAGTCTCTCCCACTCATTTCAGATGCAGAACATGAGGCCCAGAGAGGTTAAGTGAGTTGCTTACAGTCACACAGATGGTGAATACTAGAAAGTGGGATCTGGTGTTTCCCACTCTAATATGCTGCTTCTGAAAGGCAAACAAAGATACAGAGAATGTTGATACAAAGAATAAAGACCTAGGGGAGAGAGAGTGAGAACAAGATTAAGAGACAAATACAGAGAAAGTGAAACAGAGATAGAGACACAGAAAAAAGGAGAAGAGAGACAGAGACAGAGACACAGAGAGACAAAGAGACAGAGACACAGAAAGACAAAGAGACACAGAGACACAGAGAGACACAGAGAGACACAGAGACAGAGACACAGAGAGACAGAGACCAAGACAAAAAGGTGAGAGAAAAAGGAGAGAGGAGACATAGCATACAAAGAGAAAATGATAGAATGAAAGTAAGAAGAGGATTTAGGAAATACTGTATATACTCTGAAGTAGAAATACTCAGGCTATTAATCAAGGAGTCAATCACACAAATTAGGAGCCCAGACACATGTGCCCCCTTTCAGACTCTTGAGCTGACTTCAAACCATGCAGTGGATCTCTCTGTGACTTGATTCACATGTCACCAAAATACCCAGATGAGTAGCAAAAAGTTCCATTCACTATCCAGATGCTATGCACCTGACACTGAACACCCAAACATTTGTGAAACATCTGGACAGGGGAATTAAAGTTTTAGGCTTTCATCCAAATGTTTTGCACCATGTACACATTGCTTGCATTTGCATCTGTTGTACAGAGGGGACTAGACTGCAGAAAGGCTCTTATGAGAATTAATGGTATGTTTGAAAACAGCTGAAAGAACTCCACAGGATTACCCATCTTGATTACTCTGTTTATGTAAAATGATCCTACCACAATGGTAAAAACTGTTGACCTGAAGGGGTCAGGCAACCTGACTTCTTAGGTTCATTCTGGCACTAACGACCTTTAGGACTTTGGCTAGCTCACCCTTTTCGGAAAAGAAGATAATAGAACTGGAAATTCTCATCCCTAGCTCCTTTCTGTCCCTACCCCCTACCCCTGCCCCCCAATTTTACAAATGAGAAAACAGATCCAGCTATTGGCTTACTCTAGGTCATGCACATAGTAAATTACAAAGCTGGAATTTGAACCTAAGTCATTTTACTCCAGATTTAACACTTTTCCCACTGCACTAAGCTCATTATTCTTTTTTTTTCTCCTTTACTTTCCCTTTTGTATAATTTGTTTTTTTTAATTAAAAACATTTATTTTCTCTCCTTTCCATACCCTAATTCAATTGTAGGAAAAAGAAAAAGATAAAATGAACAAAATCCTTGTAACAAATAAAAGATGTTCTAAAAATCTTAGTGTAGTGTCAGGACTGAGAGGGAAACAAACTAGGTGCTTCTAACTGAAAGAACATTTTTTAAAAGTTAAAAAAACAAACCTAACACAGAAAAATGAGCTTGATACAGTGGGAAAAGCATTGAATTTTAAGTCAGAGGATCTGGGTTCAAATCCAAATTTGTTATTTTCTATGTGACCTTGGATATGGCACTTCTTTTTTAAAAATAGCTTGTTATATTGTTGGTGGAATTGTGAACACATCCAGCCATTCTGGAGAGCAATTTGGAACTATGCTCAAAAAGTTATCAAACTGTGCATACCCTGTGCCAAAATGTTTGTAGCAGCCCTGTTTGTAGTGGCTAGAAACTGGAAAATGAATGGATGCCCATCAATTGGAGAATGGCTGGGTAAATTGTGGTATATGAATGTTATGGAATATTATTGTTCTGTAAGAAATGACCAACAGGATGAATACAGAGAGGACTGGCGAGACTTACATGAACTGATGCTAAGTGAAATGAGCAGAACCAGGAGATCATTATACACTTCGACAACGATATTGTATGAGGACATATTTTGATGGAAGTGGATTTCTCTGACAAAGAGACCTGAGTTTCAATTGATAAATGACGGACAAAAGCAGCTACACCCAAAGAAAGAACACTGGGAAACGAATGTGAACTATCTGCATTTTTGTTTTTCTTCCCGGGTTATTTATACCTTCTGAATCCAATTCTCCCTAAGCAACAAGAGAACTGTTCGGTTCTGCAAACATATATTGTATCTAGGATATACTGCAACATATCCAACACATAAAGGACTGCTTGCCATCTAGGGGAGGGGGTGGAGGGAGGGAGGGGAAAAAAAATCGGAACAGAAACGAGTGTCAATATAAAGTAATTATTAAATAAAAAATTAAAAAAAAAAAAACTGTGCATACCCTTTGATCCAGCAGTGTTTATACTGGGCTTATACCCCAAAGAGATACTAAAGAAAGGAAAAAGACCTGTATATGCCAAAATGTTTGTGGCAGCCCTGTTTGTAGTGGCTAGAAACTGGAAAATGAATGGATGCCCATCAATTGGAGAATGGTTGAGTAAATTGTGGTATATGAATGTTATGGAATATTATCGTTCTGTAAGGAATGACCAGCAGGATGAATACAGAGAGGACTGGCGAGACTTACATGAACTGATGCTAAGTGAAACGAGCAGAACCAGGAGATCATTATATACCTCAACAATGATACTGTTTGAGGATGTATTCTGATGGAAGTGGATCTCTTCGATAAAGAGAGCTTTAATTGATCAAAGATGGGCAGAAGCAGCTACACTCAAAGAAAGAACACTGGGAAATGAATATAAACTGCTTGCATTTTTGTTTTTCTTCCCGGGTTATTTATACCTTCTGAATTCAATTCTCCCTGTGCAACAAGAAAACTGTTCGGTTCTGTACACATATATTGTATCTAGGATATACTGTAACCTATTCAGCATGTAAAGGACTGCTTGCCATCTAGGGGAGGGGGTGGAGGGAGAGAGGGGAAACATCGGAACAGAAGTGAATGCAAGGGATAATGCTGTAAAAAATTACCCTGGCATGGGTTCTATCAATAAAAAATTATTTTTAAAAATAGCTTGTTATTATTAAAATATATGTAAAGATAGTTTTCAGCATTCACTCTTGCAAAACCTTGTGTCCAAATTTTTCTCCCTACCTTCCCCTTCTCCTCCTCTCCCAGACAGCAGGCAATTCAATATATGTTAAATATGTACAATTATTTTATACATATTTCCACATTTATTGTGCTACCAAGAAAAATTAGATTAAAAAGGAAAAAATGAGGAAAAAACCCCCAAAGCAAACTAATAACAATAAAAAGTGAAAATCCTATGTTCTGATCCACATTCAGTCCCAACAATCCTCTTTCTGGATACAGATTGTTCTCTCCATCACAAGTCTATTGGAATTGGCCTGAATCACCTTATTATTGAAAAGAGCCAAGTCTATCACAATTGATCATCATATAATATTGTTGTTGCTGTGTACAATGTTCTCTTGGTTCTACTCACTTCACTTACCATCAGTTCATGTAAGTCTCTCCAGGCCTCTCTGAAATCATCCTACTGATCGTTTCTTATAGAACAATAATATTCTATAACATTCATATACTTATTCAGCCATTCCCCAACTAATAGGCATCCACTAAGTTTGCAGTTCTTTGCCACTATAAAAAAGGCTGCCAAAAACACATGTGGGACCTTTTTATGATCTCTTTGGGATATAAGAACAGTACAGACACTGCTGGATCAAAGGACCAATACTTTTTGATAGCCCTTTGGGCTTAGTTCCAAATTGGTCTCCAAAATGGTTGGGTCAGTTCACAACTCCACCAACAATGTATTAGGGACACACCACTTTTTGAGCCTCAAATTTCTCATCTGCAAAATGAGGCAAGGCACAGTTAATAAAATTAAGGACACCCCATGTTCCTAGTCAAGAAAAGAAATACTCCAGATTTAATACTCAACTTTCTGAATTTCAGATTTCCTCATCTATTAAATTAGCAAAGGAATAGAGGCTAGATTAACCCTAAAGGCTCCTTAGGCTCTACCCAGGAAGGGGAGCATGGATTTCCAATGCACACTAAATATAAAGAGATATTGCCATAAAGGCCACAGTGTTAGCCTGTGTCCTCCCCATATAGGGCATAGACTCCTTGGGGGCAGGGACTGTTTTAATTTTCTATCCTCTGCATAAGGGACATTGTTGTTGTTTTATTATTGTGATCATTTTGGTGACTATACCTTTGACCTAATTGCAATAGGGGAAGTGCCATTGAGAAAACTCTTTACCAATGTATCTTTTCTACAACTTGGGGGCTTAAAGGAGAGAACAGAGCACAGAGCATAAAGTACTTGCCTGCAAGTCACACAACTAGTCAGAGGCAGGACTCAAATTCAGATCTTCCTGACTTAGAGGCAACTACTTTATTCACTATACTCCATTGCCTCTATGGATTGCACATCTTGATACTTCATGACATTTTGTTGAATTCATTCATTGACTATCTGAACTTTGCTATTCTTTGAACCTCAAGTTTGTTTGCACTTTGACTCAGTTATCCTTCTTTCAGAATATGGTTTCTGCCTGAATATAGAGATTTCACTCTCAGATTAACTCAAGTAAATTTGTCTCAAGCCAGTACACCATCATCATCCTGCACCTGGGCACTGGACTTTGATCACTTTCCCTCTGATCTGCTTCTTTGATACTCCCTTTCTGCCTCAACTACACAGGCTACAATACAAAGTGCTCCCCACTTTTCTCCCTTGCCTTCCTCTTCTCCCCAATACATTTTTCCTCATTGGTGGGTTTCTTTTGATTTTCATTTCTGGAAAAGACTTTAATTTTAAAAGGTCAAGATCACCTGCTAAATCCTGGACCAGGTAGCTTTGGAGGGCAGAGTGAAGTCTTCAACGCTCTGATTCACTTAAATCAAATTCACTCATAAGTCAAGACATTACCCTTATGATGTCATTGGTCCTCTTTAAGAATGAAGGACAAGCAATAGCAACAATTTTGTGGAAGGGCCTAGATATTTCCCCATCTTTAATTCTCTGAATTTTGCCACCATATCCCTACCAGGCTATCTGCTCTCCTTACCACATTCCTTTTCATCTCCTCTTTTATATGTTATTCCACATTAAAATATAAACTCCTTGAGAATAGAGACTATCCTTTTGCTTGCATTTGGATTGCTGGGACTTAATGCATGTGTAAAGTAAACTTAATAAATGTTTTTTGTTGTCGACTTGTTGATTTGCCCTGAGTGATCTCTGACTCTCTGGGTAACATTTATTTTTTGAATGAAAGTTGCCTTGGCCTGATGGTTTCAAGATGAGTATTGTTTTTCTCTTCAGACACTACAACAAGTTGTTGGGGCAACAAGATCAAGTCTTAGAGAGGTCATTAAAGGGAGAAGGGATCTTCTGATGTATCAGTATTTTTCTTAGCCTTCAGAATCATGTAGCCTTTTAATTAATCCCTCTTTTCCTACATCTATAATTGGAGTTTCCTCTTCCCTCATCAGGTAATGCTGATCAAGGCTCTTAGACACTCAGATGACTTTAAGAATTTCCTCTATGTGTCTTTTTAAAGACAGGAACAGTGCCCCTTAAATTTTCATAATGCTGATAGCTATAGATATGAGAACAAGGATAGGGAGTGATAGGTGTAATCCTTTCAGATTGAATTCGTCACATGTAAGATTAAACCCCTTTGAGTTCAAGTGAGGTAGCACACTAACAACCTCACCCTATGTTATGCCATCTAATCTGGTCCTCAATTTGTTAAATTCAACAAGTATTTATTAAACACCTATTATGTGCCAGCTATTATGTTAGACACTAGAGATACAAAGAAAAACATTAGACAGTCCCTAATACCATGGAACTTATATTCTATTGATAGAGGTGAGACAGGGACACAAAAATATAGGACATGGATTAAATATATGATTTTATTCTGATAGAGGGATGGAAATTTCCTCTTTCAATGTAGGTTATCACCTTTTCTGCAACTTATATTTTAAAGCATTGTCTACAGCATTGAGACCTTAAAGATCATTGTGTGTCAGAGGCAGAGAATTTGAACTCACATCCTTCTGGCTTCAGGGCTAGCTCTCTATCATACTACCAGAAAAATATTTGCAAAGTAATCTCTTGAGGTAAATCCAATGGGATTCACAGTGGTTACTAGTCCTGTTGGGCTCCAAATAAAGCAGCTTACTAAACAGTAATTATACCCAATGTTAATATTTGGGGTATTATATACACAAAATATCAACCACTAGACTTTATCATCCATATTGCCTTATTTGTAATCTCAATTTTTAGCATTGTGCCTGGAATAAAGTGGGCAGTTAATAAATGTTTGTTGATTGAGATAACCAACCTATTGGGTCACATGTTCTCCTAAAGAGGGGCAAAGATAGCAGCCCTGTTTATTTCAAGGAAAGAATATGTATAAGGGACATGTCATTACAGAAGTTGACATTGCTGCCTACAGGTTAAAGTGTCCTTACCACAACTCTTCAGATCTCAGCTTGTTTAAATATGAGGTAATGAAAAGAGTATTGGACTTGGAATCAGGACACATAGGTTTAAGTCTTGATTCTGATACTTGTGAATTGTAATTTCTTCCATAGGCTTCATTTTTTGAATCTTTAAATATAAATATAAGTAATATTTCAGTTTTCTCATCTATCACATGACACAATAGATGATGATAGAAAATGTTCTTCTCTTCTATTGCCTAGATCACTAAAACAAAATTTATGGAATCATCAAACTGTGGCATAATGGGCAAAGTATTGGGTTCAAAGTCTATCTCTGATTTTATTTTGAATTTATTAATTCACTGAGAGAGCTTGGAAAGTTCTTTAACCTTCCTATAGGCCTCAGGGTGTTCACCTGTGAGCTTTTTATGACTAGAAAGTTTCTAATGTTCCTCCTAACTACATATATGAACTTATGTGGCTGAAAAAACCCCAATGGGTCCTATGATCAAAAGACCCGGATCCAAGCCCTCACTTTAATATCTCCTAGCTAAATGATCCTGAAAAAGTCATAACTTCTTACTTTCCAATTCTCCTCTTAAAAATGGGATTACTGGGGTGGGACCAAGATATCATAATGGCAGGAACTCCCCCAAGCTCTCTTCCAAACCACTCCAAATTCCTTTAAATGACTCTAAAACAAATTTTAGAGTCATTTAAAGGAATTTGGAGTGGTTTGGAAGAAACAAATTTTAGAGCATCAGAACACCCGAAAAGACAGAGTACAACATTTTTCCAGCTGAAGATGATTTGGAAGCTAAGCAGAAGAGTTCTGTGACACCAGGGTGGGAATCCAGTGTTCAGTCCCAGTGCAGGACCAAGATAGTCCCAGACCCAGACACAGCCCTGCCTGGGACCTACCTCTGAATCAGCGGCAGTACTAGTGACTTCCAGACCTCTCAGTGCAGAGACACCAAAGAGGATCTAGAATATCAGCAGAATAGATCTATGGAACCAAAGTGAAAGTTGGCCCCAGCTCTGGCCCTGACCCCAGGGACAGTAAGGTGGGACTTCTAAATCCACAGCAGTGCTGGAGGATTTCGGACCTCTCTGCCTGGAGATACCAGGGAGGATCTGGAAGGTCAGTGGAAAGGGTTTGTGGTTGAGGTGGGAGGCTGGTCTGCAGTCTCAGTGCAGTCCCCATCAGTGAAGCTCCAGCCCCAGTCAGCATACTAGATCTTACAGCTACTGTGGGGCAAGACACACCTAACAGCTCCAGGGCAGAAAAAAGTGCTTGTTTCCTAGAAAGATTTCTGAAAACAGCTACACAAAACCCCTGAAGACTGGGATAGTGTACTCTGGAAATAGAATCCTATTTTAACAAAGGAGTAATAGGCTAGGAAAATAAGTAGAAAACCAAAAAAGGTTTTGAACATGGAAAGTTATTATGGTTGACAAGAAAGATCAAAAGACACATTCAGAAGATGATAATAAAGTTAAAACTCCTGAATCCAAAGCCTCCAAGAAAAATAAAAATTGGGCTCAGGTCATGGAAGATCTCAAAAGGGATTTTGAAAATCAAATGAGAGAAATGGAGGAAAAATTAGGGAAAGAATTGAGAGGGATACAAAAAGAAATACAAAAAGCTAATGAGGAGAAAAATGTTTTAAAAAGCAAAATTGGCCAATTGGGAAAGGAGGTACAAAAGTTCACTGAGGGAAATGATTCCTTAAAAAATAGAATTGAGCTTATTGGAAGCTAATGATTTTATGAGAAATCAAGATACAATAAAGTAAAACCAAAAATAGGAAAAAATGTGAAATATCTCATTGGAAAAACAACTGACCTGAAAAATGGATCCACGAGAGATAATTTTAAAAATTATTGGTCTACCTGAAAGTCATGATCAAAAAAAGAGTCTGGACATCATCTTTCAAGAAATTATCAAGGAATTTCCTGATATTCTAGAGCCAGAATAAAACATAAATTAAAAGAATCCATTGATCACCTCCTGAAAGAGATTGCAAAATGAAATCTCCCAGAAATATTATAGCCAAATTCCAGAACTCCCAGGTCAAGGAGAAAATATAGCAAGCATCCAGAAAAAAAACAATTCAAGTACAGTGGAGTCACAGTCAAGATAATACAATATTTAGCAGCTTCTGCATTAAAGGACCAGAGGACTTGGAATATGATATTCTGGAGAGCAATGGAGCTAGGATTGCACCAAGAATCACCTACCCAGCAAAAGTTTCAGAAGAAAAGGTGGTCATTCAATGAAACAGAAGATTTTCAAACATTTTTGATAAAAAGACAGAGTTGAATGGAAAATTTTATTTTCAGATACAGGACTCTGGAGAAGCAGAAGGAGATAATCAGGAAAGTGATAACATAAGGGACTTAATAAGGTTTATCTGTTTACATTCCTATATGAGAGGATGATACTTATAACTCATTAGAAAGTTTTATTATGGAAGTCAGGAGTATATATAGACAGAGCACACAGGGGTGAGTTGATATAAAGAGATAACATTTTTTTATAATGGTGAAAGTGAGGAGTGAGAGAAGAATATACTGGGAGAAAGGGAAAGGGAGAAATGGAATAGTGCAAATTATCTGCCATTAAAAAAGTCAAGAAAAAGCTTTTACAGTGGAGGGGAAGAGGGAATTGGCTCAAATAGAAAATAACATACATGCTCAATGAAGTATAGAAATCTGTCTTACTCTGCAGGAAAATAGGAGTGGAATAGAATATGGGAAGGGGGGAGGGTGATAAAAGAGAGGGCATAGTGAGGGAAGGAGTGGCAAGTAGGAGGGACAGGGTGAAAAGAGAGAAAAGAGAAAAGTGAGAGAATGGGGGGAGGCAAATACAATTAGCAATAGTAATTGTAAAATTTTTCAAAGCAAGTTTCTCTGATAAAGCTTCATTTCTCAAATAGAGGGAACTGAGTCAAATTGATAAAAAATAAGAGCCATGCTCTAACTGATAAATGATCAAAAGATCTGATCTGTATCCAAAGGCTTGTAAATTCATGCATATTCTTTGACCTAACAACACCATTATTAGGGAAGAATAAAAGGAAAATGATCTATATGTATAAAATATATTTATAGTAGCTCTCTTTTCAGGACAAAAAAAAGTTGAAAATTGAAGGGATGCCCATCAATTGGGGAAGTCTCAATAAACTGTGGTATGTGTTTGTGATGGAATATTATTGTTGTCTGGGAACTGATAAGCAGGTTGCTCTCAGGGGAAAAAACACCTGGAAAGTCCTCCATGAATAAAGTGAAATATATTGTATACAAAGGAATATCAATGTTCCGGGATGACCAGCTGTAAATGACTTTGCTATTCTCAGTTGTATAATCATCTACAAATCCTATCCATAACCAGAGAAGGAACAGATTGTGCCTGAATACAAACTGAAGCATTCTCTCTTTCTCTATTTCTCTCTTTCTTTTTAATTCTTCTTGGAGGTGTTTTTTTTCTTCTTTAGGGTGAGAGATCTATGTTTTCTTTCACAACTTGACTTTTATGGAAATGTTTTTATAATTTCATAAATGGTTTCTTAATTGTGAGTGGGGATAAGGGAGAACTCAAAAATCTTAAAAACAAATGAAAAAATTGTTTTGAATGTAACTAGGGGGAAAAAGTTAAACAAACAAACAAATAAATAAATAATAAAGAAGGAAGCAAAATGAATAAAATAAAGTCATTTATAAACAATTCCAAAATCTAATACGACTTAATAAAAACACTTTTACTATTTAAAAAAATAGGGATACTAACAACTTACATTACATAATTATTATAAGTAAAGTACTTTATCAATCTAAAAGATTTCTAGAAATATTAGTTGTAATGATTGCCACTGTGTCCATCACATTCTGCTTGTCTCCTTTTGGAATTTGTGTGTGTGTGTGTGTATTTAATTTGACTATACAGGTTTTTAAGTTTACTTTACTTTCAGTCCTGCTACAGAAAACAGATAGGTGAAACAATGGATAGAGCACTAGACTCAGAGTCAGGAAGATTTGAATTCAATTACAGCCTTAGATACTTTCTAGCTGTGTCACTTAACTGTTATTTACCTCAGTTTCCAATTTGAAAAATGGAGATATAATAGCACTTTCCTCCCAAGATTGTTGTAAAGATACAATAATACTTGTAAAACCTCAAAACATTACTGAAATGCTATTATTATATATAATTATAATGACACCTAGTCTTATCCAAGAAAATATTTAAGATTTGGGGGACGGGTGATCATCAGAACAAGCTGACTGTGATGTTTATGGATTTTTTTATGGGAGGAACTAGGGGAACAGCTTATACAATACAAAATTAACAACATGATAAAGAAAAAAACAACTTTGGAAAGACTTTAAAACTCTGATCAATATAATGATAAATGATGAGTCAAAAAAAAAAAAAAAACCCCACACCATTCACTTCATGACAGAGAGATAATCAATTTAAAATGAAGGAAGGAAAAAATTCACATTTTCAGACCTGGGCAATGTTTTTGTTTGTTTATTTTTTTTTTTCCTGTATGGTGTAGATATATATCTTGAGGGATTTTTGTTGTTAAATTTGCTTAATGGGAGTGGAAGGGTGGAGGTGGTGGGACATCAACAAATTCTTGAAAAAGAAAAAAATGGAAAAATTAAAAGTAGGTAATCCAACTTTTAAAAATCTGAGTTAGAGACAGTAAGACAGAGAGAATTATTTGACAAAACTAACCAACATATCAACCAGCTGTGACAATATAATGCAATGTTTCATGTTCCTAGTTGCTCCTAGTTTTGACTTCTGGAAAAAAAGGAGGGCAATATATTCTCTTTGCCCTTTTTGGGGACAATATTAATCATTATTCTTATCACATCATTCACTTAATTTTTTTCATTTGCATGGCTGTAATTATATATACATATATATATACACACATATTATCTATTTCTATCTCTATATAACATATTATCTCTACCTATATAATATATATGTATATATATAAAATATTCCTGGTTTTACTTTCCTCATTTTTGTTTGTATCTTTCTATACTTCTCTGAATTCTTCATAATCATTATTTCTTATAGTGCTGTAATATTCTATCACATTCATGTACTACAATCTGTCTAGTCATTCTCCAATTGATGGATACCTACTTTGTTTTTAGTGCTTTGCCACCAGAAAAAAAATATTGTTATACAATTATAGGTGGATTTGGAGCTTTTGTTTATTTTTGATCTCACTGGGACAGATGCCTAGCAGTGGGATCTCTGATTTGAAGATTATTGACATTTTAGTCACTTCCTTAGTATAACTCCAAATTACCTTCCAGAACTTAATTGTCCATTTCTAGAAAAAAAAAAAAGCCAAGATAAAAAGGGATAAAGTCACTTATAAAAATTCTATTGTAAAGTATCAAACACATTTTGTTGTCCATTATAGATTAATTTCTGCTCATTGGCAGGGAGAGAGAAAACATAAGAAATTGAAAAAATAATTATAAACTGTGGCTTGTGTGGGTGCAGTTCTCTGTGGTCAAACTAATTAATTGAAAGGATCTGTGGGTTCATCGATGTGAATTTTCCCTTCACTTATGCACAATACAACTGTTCTTCTTCTGCACAAGTGACCAGAAAAATGAAGTCAACCTGGTTTCTTTGCTGTTAGTTTTACTCACCCACCATTTAAAAAATGCCTATTATGTGCCAATTACTATGGTAGGTACTGAGAATAGAAAGACAAAAACCAGAACCCATTTATATTAAATTGGGGGTAACTGAGATATATAGATTTATATATATACACATACATACATACATAGAAATATATGTGATGATATATAGATATATGTGAATACACAATCTATACAAGGCAATTTGGAAAAGAAGGTACTGGCAGCTGGAAGCATCACAAAAGGCCCCATGCAGCAAGTGTTACTTGAGCTGAGGCTTAAAAGAAATTAAGGATTTTGAGAGATGGAGGTGCCAAGGAAATGCATGCCAGGCCTGGGGGATAAGCCAGTAAAAAGGTACAGAGGTGGGAGACTCAGAGTACTTTTTTCTAAAGAATGATAAAAAGGCCAATTTGGCTGGATGAAAGCTGGTACTTCTCCAAGGAAACATACAATCTGTTTCTTGCCCCTTACTCAAAACCTTTACTGCTTGGGGAAGACCTTCTGCAAGCTGAGCATAGCCTCTGAGAATCCAGGGTCCCTACAATAACATCATGTGGTGACAGAAACAAGCTAGTGGGGGTCATAGTAAACTGGACATTCCTATCAAGTGAAAGGAAATTATTCCTGTTCTATCTTTTGCTGCTGCTGCTATATTGTTCAGCTTTGATGAGGAGGCTCTGAGTCTAGTCTCCTATAGCAGCTATTACTGATCCACCTTCAATTTTGTTAAAAGAACCTGTGATTTCATCAGTATAAAGAGTTTCTGGTAAGAAACTCCCTTGACCAATGAAGACTGTTATCTTCTTGGCAAATTATCATCTTAGAGAGTGTCATGGGAACAGAGAGAATATAAATGACTTGTGCAGGGCCATGCAAGGGCCATGTGAAAGAGGAAAGACTTAAGCACAGCTTTTCTTGGCTTGGAAGCCAGCTCTTTATCATTGCTTAGCAGAAAAAATTATTTTTCTGATTTTTTTTAAAAAAGAAAGTAACATTCTCCATCCAAATATGTAGAGATAGCGCTGAGAATAAGAGAATGCAATTGGTTTTATTTTAATTTGTTTCAGTAAAATATTTAAGTGGATAACTGCCTTTATGGGAATGGAGTAAGATCTATGGACCAACTAAATAATATTCATAAAAGCAAACATGTATGTGTGGGCATTTATCTGGATATTTAGGCCCTTTGGGGAAGGGCAAATCTTGTAAAATCATCACAAAAGGACTAATCTTGATGAGTGTAAGGAACCAGAGGATGGTGTTTTAATATGGCCTTAGATACAGAGTTCAGAATGTCAGATTTAGAAAAAGACTTCAGATACTACTAGTTCAATAATGACTTTCTCTTTTTTTTTTTTTCAGGAAAGAAAATTGAGGGCAAAAAGTTTAAATGACTAACTGAATGTTTACCTAGCCAGTTACTGATGAAGTCAGAACTGGCACTTATAGTAAAAAAAAAAAAAAAAAAGTTTTAGAAGCTTATGCTTGCCTCCTGAAAACAATTTGGTCTTATCAGGGGTATCACTGGTGAGATTAAAGAGTGTGGACTCTTTCCCTTACGGATATCTTTCAGCCCAGGCCCATTCTGGTATTTTTCTAGGGATCTGGTCTTCCCTAAGACAAGCATTCTAGGCCTGAGTTTTGCAGAGTTAGGGGCTCTGTCGGGTTCAGTAGGGATTTTCTAAGAGAAGGCAGAATGGGGTGGTGTCGAATGGGGCCTTCTCTTCCCACTGCAGGCCTGACCCTTTGTTCCCGTGGTAGCTCCGCTAGTGACAGATGGTGATGCTGTCCTGGTGAATTTGTTACCTTCCTTCTGACATGCAATATGTCCACATCCTGACAGGGAGAGGAGAGACTCCAGCTGTCCCCCCGGTAATTGACAGCAAGGAGCTGCTTTCACTTGTGACAGGCCTAAGAAGCATTAGCATCATATCGGCTGCTAGGGTTTTTTTATGTTTATC
Organism: Antechinus flavipes; assembly: GCF_016432865.1. NCBI lineage: Eukaryota > Metazoa > Chordata > Mammalia > Dasyuromorphia > Dasyuridae > Antechinus > Antechinus flavipes. The sequence goes on along the minus strand of NC_067399.1, from coordinate 254,709,159 downwards.
ATTTGAGAAAAACCATTGTGTAGCAGGGAGCTCTTTTTTTCGTGACCTTTTTTCCCCATCTCTCCCCCTTGAAGCTTGTCATACATATGTTTTTGGAGTGTGTGTGTGTGTGTGTGTGTGTGTGTGTGTGTGTGTGTGTGTATGTTTAAGAAATCTGAGTGGAGCAAAACCTCCTTTGATACCCAACAGCCTCCAAAATGTATCATGCCGTGATGTCAGGGTCAGAATCTGCTCACTCCTGTGCATCAGAAGCACCCGCTTTGTTTGCCCATGAAACAGTAATATGAAAAACTGAATCCCAATGAAGATATGCCAGGAGGAAGTTTAGATATTCCCAGGAAAGCTGATGCTTGACATTTGCTCACCAGAAGAAAACATATTCTTTCTGGAGTTTCTCAGTGCTGCTGCTGCTGTCCTGAGTGATTGATGGACAATTGACCCTTCTCTGTTTCTTTTTCTCACAAATACTCTCACTCTCCAATAAAGACTGTCTCACTCATCACCTTATATGCCTTGCAAGGGTGTTTATTTGGTAATAGGTTCTTAATAAGATTGGGGGAATAAAGTCAACTCCAAGCCCATAAGTCACCTAGACACACTGGCCCTGAAATCTTCTTCCCAAATTAGATTCAAGCTGACCTAAAACAAAGGTCACCTTCCCTTTGAGAGCCATCAGAAATAAAGCCAGGGTGACAAGTGATTCCTTAATAAACAGTGTGATACTCAAAAGCAGGCCTTTTGCAGAAGGGCTCAGACATTTATCATAAGCAGAGACAACAAATACAGGACCATGGACCCAATAGCTACTTGGCAAGATGTGGTCCCCGATTTACCCTCTTGCATTCTGTAGTCCATAACTCTGCTATTGAATTTAGTTATCCTAGAATCTTACTTATTCTTTAGGGGTAACTGAACCAACTGCATGCTCCTTCCCGGGGCACCATTTGACATTAGGAAAAATTGGAAATAGCATTGTTAAAGAATTTCTCATCAGAAATATTGCTCTAGGTGGACAGAGATTTTTCCCCCAGATTTGGGCTGTGGCCAGAGGTATGCCAGAACCTGAGGTGGATAGACAGACTGTTGGGTTTCTGGGGCGCCCTGTTTCCTACAGCATTTCTGCGTGGGGGTAAGCCATATGTATGTCTCATATTCAGAGAGAAGTGACCCAAATTTCAAGGACTCCAAATAAGATGTATGCATGTGTACATGGTGTGTGTGTGTGTGTGTGTGTGTGTGTGTGTGTGTGTGTGTGTGTATAAAGGCTTCACTATCCCATTCTAGCACTACACTGTGTATTTAGGAATCTTTGTTCAATTTCTCCATTATCTATGACCTGCCACGTCTACCATGATATATCAGGCTTTAGGGACAGGTTCATACATCTATTTTCTTATTGCCTGTGAAGAAGACATCTTCAATATTTGGGGGATGAGGTGGATTGGTAATTAGGGTAGAGTCAGTATTGTGATCTTTCTATTTTTTGACATGGTTGGACAGTGAGTTATATATTCTAGTCAATTTACCAAGTTCTACCTCAATGATTGAGGAATCAGAGAATTAGGACAATTCTAGAGCCAACCCTTTCCTTCTCTGCCAAAAGAATCACTGAAGGGCTTAATGAAGCTCCTCATTAGTTATGGGCTCTGTCATTTAGGTTAAATATCTCATGTATCTGCAATTCTAGGTCAATCCACTGAGGGAGGTATATAAGAAAGTAGTAGAAAATAAGGTGGGCTACTAAGGATGAGGCTAGATAGTGCCAAAATAAAGAGCTTTTCTTGCTGAGCTACAAAGAAGCTTTTTGAGCAGATGATATTTAGCAGATTCATTTAGCAGTGGTATACAGAAATGAAGCCAGGGGTTCAGAGCAGGGAGATACTTCTGCCAGGAAGGTCAGATCAATGAGGAAATTTATATGTCATTCTGGACCATGCTGAATTTATTACTTATGCTGTGTACCTAAAATTTGTTTTCTTGGATATGGCTTCATTTATTTATATTATTCTATTGAATATCATTTAGAAGGCAATGGAAAGGTATGTAGTAAATGAGAGTGGGCTATAATGCTTAATAAGGAGCTACAAAAAAAGAATCAGAGTAAAGGATGTCATCAAAAGATAATGACGATAATTGCTAATATTTATATAGTTTTTATTATGTATCAAGGAATGTGCTTAGCATTATCTCACTTGATCCTCACAACAACCATGTGGAGGTTGGTACCATTATTATCCTTGTTTTACAAATGAGGAAACTGAGACAAACAGAAGTTAAATGAATTGCTCAGGGTCACATAGCTAAAAAATGTCTGAGGCTGGATCTGAACTTGGGTCTTCCTGATTGCATAGACTCAATCCTCTCTGTACTATGGTACCACCCAGCTGTATATATTTAGAGGAATATATGATTGAAATATACTGTGCTACTCTCCTTGTGATATCAAGAGAAAGAGACAATGTGGTTTAGTGGAAAGGGAGTCAGCCTCAAAGTCAACAGATACTGGCCATGTGAATGTGAGCAAACCATTGAGTCCTTCCAAGAACCCCAGCAAAGTCTCCAAGATTAGAAATTATAGAGCAGAAACCAAAGTACACTATAGGGAGAGGTTCCTTCCAGTGAGCCTCCAGTTAAATCATAGACAACTCCCTAAAATGAAAAACATTGAAAAAAAGGAAGGAAAGCTTCCAACACATTCTGGCAGACTTATGAAAAGACATAGGCAAGAGTCACATGTGATAGGCAGGAAAGGATATGCACCATACATAGGGAGGAAATATCCTCATCAATTTGACTGAGAGGCTGGGCTTTTTGGGTATATATATATATATATATATATATATATATATATATATATATATACACATGTTCACATACAAACACATATATATATATGTGATATATATATCATACATAGGTACATGTATTATATAATATATAACAATTTATATATACACAGAAGAACTTGTAATATACATATGCATACTTTAGCATCCCCTAAATTTTAAGCATATTAAAATTTAAAATACACAAAGGCTTTAGGAACACTGTCTCTGGGTGTGTATGTATGTTCGTGCACACGCATGTAGTTTGTCCCTCAGAATTCTTTACACTGGAGTAAAATAATCTGCATGTCCTAAACAGCTGGCTGCCAGTGTGAGGTTCTGATGATTTATTTTCTATGGAAGGGGGGAAGGGAGAGTGTAGAGGTGGGAAGAATGGAGGAGGCACTAGAGAGAACAAAGGCGTGATGCTGTGGTCCTAAGGTAATGGTCTAAAGAGGAGAAGCCCCTCTTCTTCCTTGATTATTGGCAGTAGAGAAGCTGAACAACCCTTCCCACACTAAGATCCTGATTCTGGGGATGAAGGGGCTTCTCTAGGAATGAATGCCTAGGTATGGGTCACAGCAGCCAAGGTAACTTGCTTAGAGCTTGGTAAAAGGGCACGTGCAGTGCTGATGTGAGATCTGTTCTGTCTGCATTATTCTGCCCAGTCACTTTCTAAACCTCTGAGTGGAAGCTCCATTTGTGGGAGAGAAAGAGAGGGCAGGGAACAGAGGGAGATCTGCTATGTAAGCAGTATTTGTCAAGAACAGGAGTAATTGCTGCTCTTTGGCATGATTTATTGAGGGAACAAAGGTTAATAACAATGTCACTCAGTCTGCTTATTCTATTCATTTTCATGTCGTTACAATGTATCGGCCATCATGTCAATGCAGATGGGTTAAAGAATTTTGGTTTCCTTCTGGCAGTTCTTAGAGGGGTTAAAAAAAATCTCCTTTTTCCTTTCTATTCTGAAGAAGTTCTGTTCTTAACAGAATCCCTGTCTCTTCTTCCACAGCAGTTATTCAAACTTCATTTCTCTGAGAGAGAGCCTCACCACAAGCCTTTCGTCATCTTTAGCAGTGGATGACTCAGATTCCTCCTTTGCTGACAAGATTGGGACTGTCTGGTGCCCTGTAGTCTGATTCCATTCCTTGAAGCTTTTCAAAATCATAAGGCATACTTCTTCCCTTCCTCCCTTCTTTCTTTCCTTCATTTCTTCTTCTCTTCTTCCTCTTCTTTCTTCTTTCACTCCTTCCTTCTTTCCTTCCTTTCTTCCTTCTTTCCTTCCTTCCTCCTTCCTTCTTTCCTTCCCTCCTTTTTTCTTCCTTCCCTCTCTCTTTCCTTCTCTCCTTCCTTCCCTCCCCCTTTCATCCTTCCCTCTCTCCCTTTCTTTTTCTCTCCCTTCCTCCCTTCTCTTTCTTCTTTCCTCCTTCCTTCCTCCCTCTCTTCTTTTCTCCCTCTTTCTCTTCCTTCCTTCCTTCTTTCCTTCCTTCCTTCTTTCCTTCTTTTCTTCTCTTCCTCAGAAGAGCAACCCAAACTCCTCTAACGCCTTTCTAGCTCTAAATCTATAGGTTTACAAATCTCAGGAAGGGTAGAGCTCTTCTTCTACCTTGATAAAGTTCTTTGATTTCCATCTCCTTTGGGTCCATCTCTACCCTCTTATGAATCTTTAGTATTTCTTTCTTCACTGACTTTTCATTTGTGCTCATTTTTTTGTTGTTGTCTGATTTCTATTTTTAAATTTTAATTTTAATAAGAAAAGAAAAAAGCATTGCCTATGTGCACAGCAGAATGTAAGAGAGGATTCAAAATATAAATGTCCACTTCAAGAAAACCTTGAAATAAATACTATACATTGTATCCAGAGCTATACATCTTTGCTTCCTTGTAGATTTTCTTTTGTTCTCTTTATTTTCCTCTTTCTCCCTCTATTCTACTACAATTAAGCATAAAGATAGATGGATAGATTGACATACATCTATAACTATATATACATACATATATATGTGTGATGACCATATATTTAAAATCAGCCGGAGTCAGGAATTCAGGTTAAGGGAAAAATCTTCGATCTTTATTGAAGTGAAGAGATGAAGAAGGATTGCGATAGCAATATGGGCAGCTACGACAGGAAGCCAGCTAGCAGAGGGGGATCGGAGGTGAAGGGCGGTCACGATAGCAATGTGAGCAGCTGTGTCAAGACATGAGGCTTTCTGCTTCCTTTTCCACTCCCCTGCCTCCACCCACCAAAATCGTCATTTCCTATACAACGCATCAGGACTTGCACAAAGAGTGGGCGGGGGCCATTCTTTCTTCAAGCTTATATATTAATAGAGTATGGTCCAATGACTATTTAGCCTCATGTGCTTGGGACCTCAGTGCATCAACTCGAGCCTCAGCCCATTACATATATGTAAGACCATACTATCTTTTCTTGTCCTCTTCTCTCTAAAGGGAGATAGCATCTTTGTTTATAAGTCCAAGTCTTTATATATTTTTCTAAATCTATTAGCTCATTATTTCATATACCACAGCAATATTCCAATCCTACACTGTCTAGTTAAGTATTCTAAAAATCTGAATATGGCTGACATATAGTATAGTTTTCCTATTTTTCTCTTCTGACTAAATCTATTTTAATAATTTTTTCCTGACATCATGATTACTACTAGTTTTTTTTTTTTTTAACATAACAAATTCTGGCCCATTCTTTATTTTATGTTTGTATGTATCTCTCCTTGTAACATTTTCTGAAAGTAACATATTGTTGAATTCAAATTTTTAGTCTACTTTCTGTTTCCATTTTAGGGGTGAATTCATCCAATTCACATTCGAAGTATAATTACTTATTTTCCTCATTATCCTTTTTTGTCCAATTTCTATCTCTCCTTATTCTTCTGCTTTGCTACTATCAGCTATCTTGCTCTCCTGTTTCCTTCCTTATCCTCTACCTCCTCACCTTATCCCCTTGTCCTCTTATTTCTGTCTGAATTTAGAAACTTTTATACTCTTCTAGATACTTATGTTGTTCCCTTTTTAAGCCATTCCTGATGAGACTAAGGTTTCAGCACTATCTGCCCTCCCCCTACTAGCTCTTGTATTTATTTTTTCCCTTTTGCCTCATTTGTATGAGATACTTGTTCCTTTTTTATCTCTACACACACACACACACACACACACACACACACACACACACACACACGAAACACATCACCTCGTCATATACAGCTCAGTCCAAGCCTTTCTTTCAAACTACTCAAATAAAAATGACAGTCATAAAAAAAAACTTTTTTCATGTCTAAGAAGTAAATGAATTGAACTTAAGTCCCTTATAATTGGGTCCTTAATGTTTATTTTATATTTCTCTTGGAGGTTATACATCAAAATTTCCCTTAAGTTCTGCTATTTTGTCAAAATATATGAAAGCTTTCAGTTTGTTAGATATCCATTTTTAAAAAAAATTTCAGGATTATATTTAACTCTGCTGGGTAATTTATCCTTGGGCATAATCCCTAGCTCTTTTGCTCTACGAAATATAGTAGAACAAGAACTATAGTCCTTGAACATAGTAGTTGCTAGGTCTTATATAATCCTTCTTGTAATGCCATGATATTTAAATTGTTTTTCTTTTCTTTTCTTGTTGCTTCCAATATTTTCTGTTTAACCTGGGGGCTTTGAAACTAGACCATCATATTCTTCCCAGGAACTCTTTCAGGTGTGAAAAGTGTATTTTTTTTCTTTTTCTATTTATGTTTTGTCTTCTTGTTCTAGAACTTCGGGGCAATTTGTCTTAATAATTTCTTGTAATATTGTATGAAGATTCTTTTTTAAAATCATATTTTATTTCTTCTCTATTTTCCAGATCAGTTGTTTTTCTAATGAAATGTTTCACATTCTCTTCTATTTTTTCCATTTTTTTGGTTTTATTATTTCTTTGAATGCCATTTTGAATGCCATTGAATGCCATGCTATTTCTTAGAATCACATTAGCTTCCCTTTGTCCAATTCTAGTCTTCATGGAATTATTTTCTTCTTTAGGTTTTTGGGTTCTTTATTTCAAGCTGATTGACTTTCTTTTCATATTCTTTTTGGGTTGCTCTTATTTTTTCCCTAATATTTCCTTGATCTTTTGTATTTGAATTTTAAAATCTTTTAAAATTCTTCTAAGACATCTTTTGTTCATGGGACCATTTGAGGTTTCACATTGAAAAATGAATGACCTTTTTTTAGTTCCATCATTTTCCTCTGAATAAGAATCCTGATTTTTCTCTGTCCCCAAAGTAGCTATCTATGGTTGGAATGTTTCTCCTTTGCTTGCTCGGTTTTGGTTTGTTTGTTTGTTTTTATTTTTAGCAACTATTGGTGTTATTAAGTTCTAATCCCAACATATAGAGAATTATGCCCCAAGCCTCAGGTCTTTTTTACAATTATTTTAAGTGACTTGCCCAGGGTTACACAGTTAGTGTTATGTGTCTGAGGTCAGAATTTGAACTCAGGTTCTCCTAACTTCAAGGACAGAGCTTGTTCACTGCATCACCTAGTTCCCCTTTTCTTAGCATTTGTGTTTTTCTCCTCTTCTTCACTGCTAAATCTCTGGGGGAGGGGAATGAAGGTGAAATATTCTATCTACTGTCTTCAGCTGCTCGTGGTTTGTCTTTTCTTCTAATACTTTATAAACATGACCAATGATCAGGGGTATCTGTGGATACCCCTTCTACTTTATGTGGAAGGTATTGAATGAACTAATTTAAATGAAATAAGGAATTGTAAGAGGTAGATGTGAGATGGCAGTGTAAAATATTTACCACATGGGAAAAAGCAAAGATATGGAGACATCTACTTCTTAGAATTCCTTGTTTCATTCAAAACTTAGTTCATTGCTATGTGAAAAGGAAGGCAAGAAGACCTATTTAGCTAGACCAGGGTATAAGAAAGGAAGTTATGTGTCAGTTTGTGATCAAGTTGCAAAGGGCTTTTGAGCAAGAGATCTTAGAGTTGATTGTGGAGGTAACAGGAAAACTTTAAAGACTACTGAATAAGGGAATGACATGGCTGAACATGCACTGGAGAAAAATCACTTTGGTAGTTTTTATATTCATATATATATGTGTGTGTGTGTATATATACATATATATATATATATATATATATAGTTCTTATTAGAAGTTTACATATGTATGTATGTATATGTATGTGTGTGTGTGTGTATTCAGTCCTAATCTCTCTTCTGGAATCTTATCTCTGAATGCCTACAGAATATATCCATCTAATATTTTATTGCTCTCAAACTCAATATATCCAAAAACAGAGGTCATGCTCCCCCGCCCCCAGCTTCTGTTTTGATTTTTTGTCAGTAATACCAGAATTCTGACAACCAGTAAATCAAACATGCATTTATGAGATGCTTACTACATGTCAGACACTTTGCTAGGTACTGGACATACAAAACCAAGAGTGAAACAGTCCCTAACTTCAAAAAGCTGATAATTCTATTAAGTAGTATGTCTCATCTTTAAAGCCTTAGGTTTGTTTTTATTTGCTAGTTCCATCTTATTCATCTTTCTTATCCAAATGGTCCTGTCATTTCTACCTCTGCATTATTTTTCTCATTCTTTCTCTCCTCTTTATTTCCACAACTATTCTCATAATGTTAGTTTCCATTATCACTCATGTGGATTATTTTATTGGCCTCTTGAAAGATTTTCCTTTAATAAAATGTCCTTTCTTTTATTCTCCTGTCCTTCTGAGATAGCTTTTATATTGATCCCAGACTAATCCTTTGATTAAACAAATAAAGATGATTATGCTACTCCTCTACTAAAAAATCTTCACTAGTTCTGTTTTTCATTATACATACATTTCAACCTACTTAGTTTGATATTCAAAACTTACCATAATCTATTTTTTCCATATTACCCACCTTCCCTTTCCCTTCCTACACCCCTTCCATGATTCATCTACACTTACATACTTTTCCTGTTGCCTCCATGCCTGTGATCACACTGTACCCTATTTCTGGAATGTCTTCCTTCCCCCTGTGATTCTTAAATTGCTTTCTGTCCCTCAAAGCCTGACCCTCTTACTGACCATCTTCTGTTTTTATCAACCCTTCAATAGCAATCTTTGTCCATTCAAACTTCACGAAGAGTGTTTGCTAATATTCTTTCATGCCTTTATCACTGATTGCTTGGAAATATATTTCTGTGCATTGATCATTTAATTCATAGAATGTAAGCTCCAGAAGTACAGGTGCTGTGCCTTATACAAATTTTGTATCTCTCCTAGCACCTTACATAGAGCTCTATGTACAGTAGGCAAATATTTTTCACACTGAAATGTGGTCACAGAAGCTTTTATTTATTAATTAGCAGTCATAATTAGATTGGATTGACTGGGCTTGGTTCTTCCTCATGTTAATTCTTTAAAAGGTAACTTCCCCTTCTCTCTTGCTTAGCTTCAAATCATTATTCCTGAGGATACCTTCTTCCAAGACAGTGCCTCAAATTTTTCCTCCTTAGGCAACTCCTGGGAGTTTAGGACATTGAGAGTTGACTGCATACCAAAAATTTCAAATTAATTTTCTTTACTCATTGAAGGAGGCACAAGCTGACTCTATTTTAGGAAATTTTTGTTAACTGTTAGTTCTTAGAAAAATTTTAAATTCTTGATCTTGCTCTTTTTAAATTTATTTTTTAACATTTAACCTTTATAAGATTTTAATTTCCAATTTTTTCTCCCTCCCTCCCTTCTTTCTCTCCTTCCCAAGATGACAAGCAATCTTATATAAGTTACACATGTTATACATATTAAACATATTTTCACATTAGTCATGTTGTGAAAGAAGAATCAGAACAAAAGGGAAAAACCATGAGAATGAAAAAAACAACAAAAGTGAAAATAGTATGTTTTGATCTGCATTTAGACTCCATAGTTTTTTCGCTGGATGTAGAAAACATTTTCCATGAGTCTTTCGGAATTGTCTTAGATCATTGAATTGCTGAAAAAAAGTTGAGCTTGCCTTTTTAAAAGAATTTTTCATAAGACTATTTCTGAATTTGAATGGGCCATTTCCACAATTGCATTAAAAATCCTATCAGAATTATACCTAAGATCTTTTCAGCTCTTTCTCTTTCTTTGCCCTTTCTAATCCAGATGGGCCCATGAAGGCCATCTTGGAGAAGATTTAGAAGATGGCACATATTCTGAGAATTCATTTTTTTCTGAATAGTTCAGCCTGTTAGATCATTTACAGACTTCTACATCCTTTCTGAGACTGTTTGAAAAATTTTCTTTCATGGAAGATGTCCAGTTCAAATAGTAAAGGATTTCTATACCAGTGGTGAATTGCTCCAGATTGTCTTTTTCATGGTTGACCCTGTGTTCATTTGCATCAAGCACTTGAAGAACTTTCTCAGTAAAATATGTCCATCAATAAAAAAAAGCTAATGAAAAGTACATTTTTCACCGCAAATATGAGTGACCTAGATGTTACTCCAGAAGTATCAGCTAAAGGCCTCCAGATTTAATGTTGTTAGGTGCTTCTTTAAAGATTTCAAAACTTTAAGGTAGTTTGCATAGCTATGGCAGATTCCAATGGCCTGAGGGAAATTGAAAGGCATTTACTCTCCCTAACCTAAATATTCAGTAAACTAGGGACAATTATTGCTAAAAAAAAAAAAAAAAAAATGCAAGCTGATTGTAAAAGAAGCATCTTGACCTGAGAGGCTCTTTTTGTTCTGTCTGGGAATGGTCATCTGGCTGATGAACAAAAGGAACTAAAATGTGTTGATTAACCCTAGTCCCTGGGCAATCTCACAAAAGAACAATAATACTCCTTTTCTTTAAGAAGTCTGAGTCAAAGACAATTCTCCTAAATAGTGGCACACCAACGTGGCAGAAGTCCAGAAGGATCATAGAAAAAGAGAAGAAGAAGAGGAGTCTAACAGATGCAGCAACAACTTTGCAGGGAAACTGCAAGGCAGTTTCTAAGGCTGAATGCAGCAGTAGTGGGGCAGAATTGATTTCTGGGAGCTATCACAAGTATTGCAGCCAGGGAGCAAGTCAAGATGTTTGTTTGGTGGAGAAGGGTAAGTGTTCCTCCCCTAATCAATTGCATGAGAATTTATGGAAGATTGTATCGTGTGTGTGTGTGTGTTCTTTCCTTATAATTCACTTTGATATTTTATTCTAATTAGGAGAATTTCTGAATACTATGGATAGCTTCACTTACCTTGGCAGTATAGTTTTCAGGAATGTACATATAGATGATGAGGTTTACACACTCATCACCAGAGCTGAGAGGCTAAAGGAAAGTGTGTGAGAAAAGACCTATTAGACTGCTTAAAGTCTACAGAGCTATTGTGCTGTTCTCTTGTTATATGCTTGTGAAACCTGGATAGTACACATTGCCATGCCAGGAAACTGAATCGCTTCTATCTGAATTGTTTTAGGAAGATTCTGAAGATAATCTGGCAAAGTAAGATACCAGATCCTGAGGACCTCTGGACTTGGACTGCCAAGCATTTCAACTCTTCTTTAGAGAGCACAACGGAGATGGGCTGGTCAAGATTCTCGAATATCAAATACACATTTGCCTAAGAGACTATTTTATGGAGAATTTATACAAGGCAAGCTCTCACATGGAGGTCAGAGGAATTATCCAAAAAAAGAAAGAATGGAATCATCAAATCAAAGATTTAGAGATATAAGAGAATTCAAAGATAGATCCTTTCATAAAGGAGGAATATGAAAGCCCTGAAAGGTTAGACAACTTGTTCAACATTACACAGGAAGTAACAGGCAGAGCCAGCGCATAAGTCTATTTCTCCTGATTAAATTCAGCAATCTTTTTACTGTGTTAGGTCCAATCTCATTCAGAAAATTTATTACTACTTCCAATGACCCAAAACATGACCAGCTCATGTGGACTGGGGGAGAAGATCAATTCTAGCTGTCTTCAATTCTTCCTTCCCCTATAGGGAATATGTGTTTTACCACAAATAATGGATTGATCCTCTCCAGAAATCTCAGGCATGATATGTTGTCTGAAGGAATTTACACATCACTGTGGAAAAGCAGGAAAAGAGCTGACTTACCATAAGCTCATATATAAGCCTGCTATTGGAATAAGGTTAACTTACACATATACATATATATTATAAACATAATATAAATATATATAATATATATTATGTATACTATATATTATATAAATAAATGTGAATAATTAACTCCAATGCATTCTTAGCTTGAATACTTGCAAAGTAGGAGAGGTCCCTATGGGGGAGATTAAAAATATATAGATACTGGTAGGAATATGAACTAGAGGAATTTGGGGAGAGAATTCCAGTGGTTGTATTTTGATGTATCATATCAGGAATTGAGCCCAAGTGACACACATAATACCACTGTGTGAAATGTTAGAGAAGTAACCTAATAGTATCATCAAGGACATGTATGATGGAAAAGAAAATGAATCTATTGGATGTTCAGAATTAAGGAGAACAGATAAATAGGTTGCTTCATATCTGTGAAATATGAAAAGAATTAGATGTAGGTCATTGACAGAGGAATTGTAGTACACATACACAGGAACAGTATAATATGAGAGAGTATGAAGGGGCTGCAATCTCTATTGGTAGAAGAAATACTTATATCTATAAGCTCAGGAGTCTGTTTGTCTGAAGAACAGATGAATCCTAAAGCTAGCTTTTGAGCTTGAAACACCTCTCAGGATAATGAGCTCTGTGATTTCTTTTCCCATAGTAGGATACTTTTTAGAATGGTGTAAATTTGCCTCTTTCAAGATCTCCCCATCCAGATTGGCAAGATTTGGGAGCTATGGCCAAATAGAGAGTTCTTTGAATGAGGAGGAGAACTCTAATTTCCAATGCTCCCTATGCCTAAGAGCCAAGTAGAGTGGAAAGAACATTGACTGGAGTTAGAGAACCTAATTTCAAATCCCATACTTCTGTAATCTTAGGCAAGTAACTTCACTTTCCTAGACTCCAATTTCCACATTTGGCAAATGAGAAGGTTAAACTTCATAGTCTTCAATGTCCAATTCTAAATCTGTGCTCCTATGATCCTAAGGGAAGCTGGCTAAGAATATCCTAAGGATTTAAGGATAAAGATTAGAATGGAAATGTTTGTTTCTTCTTTAGGGAGTGAGAGAATGGGCCTTATAGTGATACAAAAGAAGTAAAGAAGAGAAAGCAAAAAGTGGGGATGAGTGCATATGAAAAGACTAGGGATATTTTGTATATGTTGGAGAGAAGTGAAGAGTTGTGCATCTGTGTCCACAGTGGAACAGTGGAACAGATTTTACAAGAATAAGCCATCCAGCCTAAGAGACAGCAGCATTTCTGATTTGGGGGGCCTAAGATGAAGGAGCCTACAAGGTTAAGTTGTCTCTGCTTTTGCTGGTGGAACTTAGAAGGTTCCTCAAATAGGTTTAAGGAGTTTCTTTGCTATGATGCTTTTGTGTTTCTGGGTCATTTCCTTTCCCTTATTCAACTGGACGTTTCTTGAGATTTAGGGCCAAGCTGTTTTTCCCTGCTTGTTTCTTTTTCCACTCCTAGCACCAGGCCTTGCATAGAATAATAAATGTTTCCTGAACTGTTGATTGTTGGCTAGATGTTTCCAAGCTTAGAAGTGATTTGAGGATGTTATCCCACTTACCTAGAGGCATAAAGAAGGACTATCAGATCAATATGGAGATATTCAATCAGGACTTTGCTTGAATCACTGTTTCATCACAGACTAATCTCTTCTGAGAATTGATTCTATTCTTAATGGTAGGTAGGAAGCATAACCCAATGTATAACATCTAGTAGGAAGACATAGATCACTATATCAACTTCCCTCCCTACCAATATCTACTTTCCCAACTGGTTTGTTCACTGACATAGTAAGCAAAACCACTAACAGTAGAAAAGACTCAGCAGGATTTTCATAGTTGTAATTTCAACCCCACCCCATGAAGGATTACTTAAGACATTCTTTTTCTTATGAAGAAGCCAATTCTACTCAAAGGTAAAAAGATTCACCAAAAGTGATAACCATTTGTCCTGCTACATGAATATCCCCATTAAATATTGCTTTGTACCCTAGATTGGTAGCATATTTATTAAAAACAATTCACCTTTTTCTCCAGCTATTATTGAATTCTTCTAGGTACATTTTCTTTATTCTTAACTCACATCAGTTGGTGGGGGGGGGTCTCACCTATTTTTCAAGGTCTTCATTATAGAGAATTGTACCTTCTCCCTCATCAGGTTTTTACAAGCTCAATTGTCTTGTCAATAAACCTGCTAGAAAGGATTCTAATAGCTAGAATTTATAGAATGCTTTAAGGTTTCCAAAGCAGTTTACATATGTTATCTCATTTGATCATTGCAACGAGTTAATCATTATTATCTCCATTTTACAGATGAAGAAGCAGACAAAAAGAGGATAAATGACTTCCCTAGAATCACACAATTAGTAATATATCTAAGGGAAAATTTGAACTCAGATCTTTCTGATTCCAACTTCAGGGGCACAATCTACTATTTCTATTACTATAATACCTAGCTCTAATCCTTTCCAAATATCTGGGAAAATTTCTTCCTATCTAATATTTGCATGGAAAATAGGAAGGTTGTTAGAAACCAAACCTCTTTAATTTGAAAGTTATGGGAGGAAGTGGCAGGGTTATGTCTCTATGTGTGTATGTATGTGGATAAATACACATTCATGCACTTACACACACATATTTGAGTCTGGGAAATGATAACCCAGGTCCTCAGCACTTCACAGTGATGAGAGTGACTCAAGGGTGGGGAGTTGAGTAAGAAAAGTTTGAAGATTAGATTATTGAGTTTGCTGAGGGAAAATTTGTGATTTTGAATGGATTCAGATTCTTCATATTACCTTAGTTTCTGCTCAAACTCTGAGGATATTTTCAAATGGACAAACACACCTAACAAAGTTTCACAGAGGATAGTAATCTATAATTAGCAGTTGAAAGATGTGTACCTTTTTAGGAGACCCCACATCACCTAACCCATTCTCATTCTCTATCTTTTTCTATTTCTATCTCTGGCTCTGTATCTCTTTCTCTATCTCTCTATCTCTCCCCCACTCTGTTTCTGTCTCTTTGCCTCTGTGTCTCTCTCTTTCCCTTTTCCCTGCCTCTATTCCTCTATTTCTATGTCTGTCTCTTTTTTCTAATGAAAGAAGTCTTGACCCATTCTCCTTGACCTCCTAAACCCAGCCTACTGATATCCATGCAACAGTCTCTTTCCATCCATCCTTTCCTCTCTCCTTCTCAGTGGGCAGTCTGCAAATGTCTCTGTATTTGGCACCAGCCCCATACTCAGACGTGCTACTTACATGTGCCAGGAGGTATAGATGCAGCTTGTGTGAGGTAGTCAGCTGCTGTTATTCACCCCAGAGTCACCATGGATCACACCTCTTTCAGCTTTGAGGATTTGGCTGAAATTGGAACCTTTAAAAACAACCACCACTACCATAACAAAAATAACTTAGAAGACAATGTTCTCATATCCCTTTATAGTTCTGTTTTCATGTTTCCTTCTTCCATCCTCTCTAATCAGATACCTGTGGCTTTGGATTGACTGATGATTAATCCATGGATTTATGGAAGCATTTGTAGTGGGAGGATGGGGATTCAGAAATAAAGAGGTCAAATCACCAGAAATCTAAGTAGTACAAAAGCTTCTGAAAAAATGACTGTGGGATGAGAAGTATGGCTGCTTGGCAAACAAATGCCAATCAAAAGTGTGGTCAGGTCTGTGCCCAACATAAGAAAGGCAGAAATATCTGATCCAAAACCTCCATTTGGGATCCGAACCATGAGATAAATGAAGAAGAGGTCATTAAGCTGCCATAGAGTCCCAGAACATTTGTGTTTTGGATGTGTTTATCCTCTAGTAGCTCTGAACTCTTACAGGTTCCTTATCTAGTTACTATTCATATTTCATTTTTGAAGAGGATCAATGATATCACAGGGTGGTGACTTGACTTGTGGGTGAATTGAATTTAAGTGAGGCAGAGTTGTACAAACTCATCAGCCTCACTCTCATTTCCTGAGTCTAATTAAACTCCAGTGGCAGTTCAAAAGTCATGATGACTAGTCTCAGATGTGGTACATGACCTTAGTGTCTTCGATGTCAAACCAAATTCTAAGAATTCCATTAGTCTTTTTCAGCTGTTTTCAAGGTCATTGGAAAAAAATTGTTCTCTTCTGCCCATTCTATTGGAGAAAGTCTTCATATGCTTGGGGTAGACATTCCCCAACTCACCAATGGGTTTGAGGCCTATTGTTTACTCTCAAGCTGATTTAGTTCATCTGCTAAGATCTTTTTTTCTGGGGTATTATTGCTGCCATGCTACAGTTTCTTGGAGTCACAGGTGAGAATTGAGTTGCAGATTGACACCAAAAAATGGATGAGCTTTCCTGAAAAGGGCTCAGCAAGCGCTCATATCAAAGGTGTTAATTGTCCCTAAACACCCCATACACCCCCCCCCCATTCAGTGGAGAGAGTATATTATAGAATATATTAAGCTCCATCTGGGACTTTCAATGGGGAACTTTTAGTTACTTGATTTTGTCACTTCCCTGAAATGACAAAATTATTTTTTCCTGGGGCAAGACAACTTTAGAAGTTTGCACTCTGAATACAATTTCTAGTTTGTTTGTAAATATCAAATAATTAGCTATGATTCTGGCATTCCCTCTATTTTCTGTATTAACTTCTTTAGCCCTGCCCCCCAAATCAGAAGCACCAGATCTTGCTGGCCACTGAATCACTGAAGGGATCCTTTTCAATGTTTGCCTGTTTCATGTTAACTTCATCTTTTTACTTTAATATTTTATTTCTTGTTTCTTTATCAGGATGGAGTCTTTAAATAGTGGAAGTTGAGGAGCATAAGCTTATGCCCTTCCAGAATGATAGTATAATGATAGGCTCAAAAATCTTTTGAATTAGAAAAATAACAGGATTCTGGGATCATTGATTTTCAAACAAAGACATTTTAGAGATAATCTAGACTAATCCCTACATTTTTCAGATGAGGAAACTGAGGCCCAACGAGATTAACCACAAGGTTATATTACTAATGAAGTTTTTTGACTCTTAGTCTTAGTGCTCTTTTCTCTTGCTGTAGAAAGATGATGCAGGGGAAGACAAAACAAAATAATACCTCATTGCACATGATCATTTTTTTAATCTCATCTCCTCTCTTCTTTTGGTAAATGGAGGGGAGATATTGTTTAACCTTAAATTATAATGAAGTAATATGTATGGACTCCCTGGTACCTGCCACACAGGTACAATTAACACACTTCTTGATTGGCTAAGAGTGAACATGGGATTGGAGAATGGAGCAATGTACTCAATGTAGAGCAACCAGATGGGTGGATTTTAAATCAATACAGGAATGACGTAATAGGGTCCATGAAGGAGTTTTGAACTTTGAACCTAGAGAATATAATGGCCTAGGATAGACCCAAGAAACTATAGCTAAATAGAACAATTTAGAAGTTTGGGTGTTGTTTAGACTGGGAATGGGGTATGTTTCTTTTATATATGTTTTTGATTACTTTGCCTAATTTTACTATTTCTAAATTTACCTTTACCTTGTAAATAAGACCTCAAAAACATATTTTGGTTTTGGTTTTGAGTGTGGAGGGCATGAAGAGAACATGGAAGGGGAGAGAACAAGGGAGCAGATGTCAGACTAAGGCATCTAGTTATTGTGACAGTCAAAGAAGAAAAGTATAAGATGAGGCTGTGGAATCAAGTGGGCAGAGAGACAGAAAAGGCTAATTAGGGGGAACGGACTTC
Organism: Antechinus flavipes; assembly: GCF_016432865.1. Classification (NCBI taxonomy): domain Eukaryota; kingdom Metazoa; phylum Chordata; class Mammalia; order Dasyuromorphia; family Dasyuridae; genus Antechinus; species Antechinus flavipes. The sequence goes on along the minus strand of NC_067399.1, from coordinate 254,691,482 downwards.
AAGCTGGATTCAGTGATAATGGAAGGTGAAAACCTTGGGCCAAGATTCACTACACAGGCTCTGAAAAGGAACTATATTTCAGGAAGATGTTGTGATTAAATGAGGCCTTGGATCCCAATTTTGGGTCTTTCATAGATGATTCCATTTATGTATCTGAGCAAGGGGAAAGGAGTAAAAGAAAGCTAAGATTCTGTAGTTGATAAAGCTTCCTCCATTCAGTGGAATGCTGAAACTCTTAGTAGCTCTGAAGAGCTGAATGTTAAATTTTCTGTGTGAGCATTTATAGCTCAGAAATTGTCAACAGTGCAGATTAAGCCTTGATTCATTGTTTTGTTGATCATGTAGGCTTAAAAAGGTGGTAGAAAAAAAGAAATGGATTTAAATTCTAAAATTATATTGTGGATACATCCCAACCAATTGTTAAGTATTTACCAGAGTATCCTTGCTGATAATCCTCTGTCCCTTTACTTTCTCCTTGAATAGACTAGACAATTTAGGCAGCTCTCCTCATATGAATTGTTCCCTTTATTCCTACCCCCACCCAATTTTTTTTTTGAATTGGACCCGTGATTTCATTATTTTGGGGAGTTCCAGGTGAGTCAAGGCAGATATGCAACTTTTAGCCTACAGAAAACCTGTGGCTTTCCCAGAGTCACACAACTAGAATATAAGTTAGAAGAGGGATTTCAATGCAGATATTTTTAAGTCCCAGGACAGTTCTACCTACTAGTCTACACTGCTTGCCTTATCTGTCCCTAGCCTGCCAAAATCCATATAACAGTCTATGTGTTTGTATTCCTGAGTATTTTTTTAAATGTTAAATATGATCATTGAAGTTTCTCCAGCTGGAAATTATGCATTTCTAAGATGCCCCAAGGGAAACATAATTTTAAATATCTGGTCTGATTGAGCTTTTAGTACATTTATATCATTTCTCTCTCAAAGTAGTGGTACCTTCCTCATCCTAGGACTTTTCTCTCTAGGCTTATCTCGGGCACCATAGAGAAAGTCATTTGAAGGAAAATGGCTCGGGATCTGAAATAGGGTTGGTTCACAGAGTCTCTCAAAGTCCTTATCACATTTTAGGACAGCAGGTGGATCATGGGACATAATAAGATTTCAAAATGTTCTTTAGTTTGTGCTTGTGGGCTATTTTTAAAGAGATTTTTTAGAGATTATCTTGTCTAAACTTTTTATTTTATTCTTTTTTTGTTCATTTGTATTTTATTTAAGTTTCAGATTCTCTTCCTTCAGTATTATTCCCTCATTATTATCTCCCTTTGAGAAGACAAGAAATATAAAATCCATCAAATTAACCTTTGGATAAAAATATTCAGTACTAAAATTGATCATCCCTTAACATGGGGCTCAAATCTACTTTGGGACAGAAGTGAGTAGGATCATCTTTTTAACCTTTTAAAATAAAATATATATATATATATATTCATTTTTTTTAAAAAAGCAGTTATAAGTTCTCTCCTCTATTGACTCTCTTCCTTAATTGAACAACAACAAAACCCTTTCATAACAAATGTACACATTCCAACAAAGTAAACTTCCATGTTGGCCTTGGAATTAACATCATTTTCAATCAATAAAATAATTGAATATTTATTAAAAATAAGGAAAGAAAGAGAAGAGAAAGGAAGGGAAGAGAAGAAAAAAGAAAATCTTTCCTCCCAGGTTAAAAAAAAAAGCTATGCCCATGGAGAGCACATGCTCTGGCATGTCCTATAAAACTGGAAAGGCTTTGCTTGTGGGTGTGGTGACACATATGTCTCCTAGGAGGACTATATTAGCTAAGTGTAGAGATGCTCATTACCAGAAGGTCAGCCACAAGTTGAGGATTTTCTCCTGTAGCAATTTATGAAAACCTTTGATTAAAACACAAAAGAGTTTCAATCTATATCAGTGAAGGTACGAGTACCCACACTAATAAAATTGAGAATCTTTTGAAAGACCAAAGTATTTGTCCAGTGAGGAAAAGAGGAGGAAAAGATGAAGACACCTTTGAAGGGAGAAATGCCTAGACCTTTGTGATAGATTGGCTATAGGAAATTTAGGAGAAGGAAATGTCAGAGGTAATGTGGGGCCCTTTAGCCTAGGACACTGAGTGAAATCAAAGATGCTTAAAAAAAATGAAAAATCAGTAGTCATGGGAATTAGTTTTTGGGGGGGCAGGTGATAAGTTTGCTTTGGTCATGCTGTGTTCTAGATGATGATGAAGACTTCAGAGTGTCAGTGTCCAGTAGGCAGCTGCAGATAGGAAAATTTTCAACTTAGTTGAGTTTCCAACAACAAATTGTTCTTTCCCTCACTTCCACTAGCATCACTAGTCTCTCTCTTCCACTCTGAATGAAGCTGTGGCAGGGTGGCTCTAAGTACTTAATTAAAGAATCACAGTCTTAAAGCTAGAAAGAACTTAAGATATTGCCTGGACCAAACAATCCAATGCCACTGGATTTGGAGTCCCTGGGTTCCCAACAGGCCTGAAGATAGATTTTGGAGAATATGTAGACTTGGATGGACATTTCATCTTTATTTTGCATAATTAATTTTCTTTGTAATTATATATATTTTATGCATTTGAAAACATCCTGAGAAGGGGTCCATGACACCGTAAAAGGTAAGAAACTCTGCTCTCATTTAACCAATAAGGGAAATTAGCTCAAAGGGAAGTGTCTTTGATGAATGTGGGGTAGAAAAGTCAGGGAAGGGCAGAAGTACCCTGTTGGGGATGTTGTGTTAGTTCTAAAACCCCATCCCTGACCAGACTTTAAAGCTATCTCAAAAGAACCAGCCTTCTCAAAGTATTTTCAGCCTCCTCCCTAACCCTTACCTTAGCTGGACAGAGGTACTTTCCTTTCCTTTCCTTTCCTTTCCTTTCCTTTCTTTCCTTTTTTCCCTGAATCAAGTCTGAAAGGGGCAATCAGCCCTGTACCAGAGGGCTGGCAGGAGGGGCAGACACAGACAATCCAGCCTTCATCTCATGACTGGTCTGAACTGAGGGGTTATAGCTTGGGCATATGTTAGACTTTTCTGCAATAGGGACATCCATCATCCCCCACCCTCACCCTACCCCCACCCTCTTCCCACCCCTCTCTCATTTGAATTAGATTTTCAGCCTAATCAGGACCATTCCCCAGACCCAAACTCTGATTGTGAGCCACTCAAACCCCCCTCCCCCAGTCCCCTCTTTTCAAGGTCTTTCTCCTTTGTAGCAAGGTTAGGGTCTATATGTCTTAACCATATGCCCCAAGTGAGGAATTCATTAGCATACATTATGCATTCATGAGTAACAAATGGGGCTGGGAGGTATTGCAATTCGGCTCAGCTGCTCCTTGACACGGGGCCTGGCAGGAGGGGTAATGGCCGGGAGGGAGAGTCTGGGTCCCAGCCAGACACACCTGCTTCCGCTAAGAGCAAAGACCAAGACGGATCTCACTCCTTTGCCCTCCCCTACACACATAGACACCCGCACACGCATACAGACACACGCATAGGGGCATACACCCCCTCGGCTCCCTCCTTCTCTCACAGGGGGCTCGTGAATGCTTTTCACACACACAGGGGGCTCGCGAATGCTTTTCGCCCTGACGGATGATTTGCAAGTTTTCCGCTGACAAGAGCGTCTGCCTGCGTGCGTGCGTGCGTGTGTTTCTGTCGCTTCATTTAATTCTACAACAGAAGATGATTATGGGGAGGGAAATGGCTGAATCCAGATCTTTCCCCCTCACTCTCCTTCCCTTCTCTTCCTAGCTACCCATATCTGTTTTGAATTCCCCACATATCAAAACACTTCTCTCTCCCACGATGGCCAGGGATGCCTGCTATCCCCTTAAGCATCCAGGTACCCACAGCCCCTGTTTAGATTGCGTATCCCGTTCGAAGATTTCAGAGGCGGAAAAAGCCAGCCAGTCCCCATCTTTAAGCATAATTAGTATCTGATTGAGAGTTGTGGTCAAAATAAAGTCAAACAAATATTATGTTTTTAACACAGTAACATTGGTTAATGTTCCCAAGCATCATGGTTAAGGAGCCCACTCACACTGCAGCACGTTTTCCTAATAGAGAAAAGATCAGCAACAGGGAAGGAGTCCTTAGTCCAAAATTCTGTGTCATGCCCATTTCTAAATAGATCAGCTTCTCTTATGATTATTCCACTTGGTAAAGATGCTGGGCTGGTATGGGTGGGAGGAAGTATGATAGAGGCCCTTAATGGTATTATTTGGTATTATTTAAAAGCCAACGGTCCCACTAAAATAACAATCATCCATGATTTCCGGCTTTACCCCGAATTTTGCAATGGCGCTAAAATTGTTCAGGTTATTGCTTTTATTATCTGCTGTAGATGCAGAGGGGGAAAAGACACATTGATGGGGGTATTATCTCGTTGGGCCCCACAAAGATTTATGAGTGCAGCAGTCATTAGTACAAATGGGAATGACTGTGTAACACCCCTGTGCCCTCCCTCCACCCCCTCCTCCCTGTGCCACGTAGACGACATACGTACATTTATTGAGGCTACACAAACTGATTCTACAAAGAGAAACTACACAAATAATGAGATATCACAATACAAATTACACAAAGAAAAATTACACATGAAACAGGGTATATATATATATATATATACACACACATTGAGAGACTACACAGAGAATATGCAAATGGATGCAGAGATTATAAAAACATGCAAATAGAGAAACAATACACACACATAAAAGAGACAATTTTTAACACATGAAAATTAGTTTAATATTTGAAAGCTGACCCATCAAGTCAACCAAGTTTTAAATGTTATGTATTTTGGAGGATAGGGGAGGTGGGTAACCAGCTCTAGACCTTCCCATGAACAGTGTTAAATGTCCCTAGTTGCAGTTCCCAGCATTTTGTGGACCAGGGCCCATGCACATCTAGTCATTGAATGACATAAGGAACATCTGTTGAGACATCATTCTGAGGACAACTTTGGAGGACAGTTAAATCCTCCCAATAAGCAACAATAAAGGAGATAATATCTATGACAATAACCCTCAACATTCAACAATAGTAACACTTGAAACAATAACACCAAACAAAAACAATAGCAATAGCAAGCAAGACAGCATCAACAATTACAAAAACAAAACCAGTAAAATAGCTGAACCAATAGCAGTAGCATCAAAACAAGTGAAGCAACAAAGATGATCCTCTTTTGTTTGCTATCATCCTTTGGCAAAACTCTCTCCTTGGGGAGAAACAGACAAGAAAATTTCATTCAATGTTTCCCCCCAAACATTTTGATGATTTTGCCAAATCTAACCTAATTAGAAATACCAAAAAGCAGACATTTATAGTAAGCTCTTCTCAATATCTTTATGATCATCTGAAGTTAATCTGGTTGTTATTCCTGCTTCCCCCTCCACTTGTAGTTCCCAAAGGAGAGACTCAGTTGGTATCTTCATGTACAAATGATTTAACAATAGTGGTGTTTATGAAGTTAAAAAAAAATCAGTTGTCAGTGAAGACATTCAGTGAACCAATTTTGCAGCTGAAGGGACTGATGGGGTGTATGTGTGATAGCTCCACTATCATAGGGTTATGACAACTGGTTAAGAATGAAACAGTGTCATGTATTGGAAGAAATCCTGGTCTAAAAGTCAGGAGACCTCTATTCTATTCCTGGCTCTTCCACTTATTATTAGTTGTAGATGATGGAAACATGGGAAATAGTAATGATTAGTTAGAAAGATAAAGATACTGACCTGTCTGGAAAAGATGATGGTTAGGGGAATGGATAGGTTACCCAGATTACAGGGGTTCTTGAATCCCAACCTTGGAATTTCGATCTTATGCATAGCTAATAGGGAGTCACTGAAAACTTTTGAGCAAGGGAGCAGCATGATCACAACTCTAATTTAGGAGAATTAATGTTGTTCAAATTAGTCTAACAGCTGTCATATACAATTGGCATATTTATTCTCAAGTTCTTAAACTTATTGTAGATATACTCTAGAGAATATCCAATTTGTTGCGGCAAATGATCATCTAAAAGATGTAGATAATTTATAACATTTTTCCAGTTCTCTTCTTCTTTAATCTCCATAACAATCCTGCAAAATAAACAAGAGCATGAAATCCATTTTACAGATAAGAAAATAAGAAAAAGGGGAAAGACTTGCTCAAGGTGAGTTAGTACCAAAAAAGAATCAGAACCCTATCCAGCATCCTTCACTGCCTCACATTGCCATGTATCTGTTCTCTGTCATTCTGGTGGTGACTTTTGGAAATGTGGTCATGGAAATATACTATCCCTCATAAGCCTATGGTTCAATCAATCCAGCAGCTCAGGAAGCCTTCTCTCTATGAATCATATTATTATAAATATGTTCCTTGCTAGGTTTATTCCCATCTTTCAGTTGGCTTGGAATCCAGGGAGTACTAGCTGACCAGAAAGGGGAAGAATCTCCTCCTGGAGGCAGGGATGGGAGGGTCAAATGGAAGTTGCGTTTAGGGTTTGGGAAAAATCCATTGTTTGACTTTGAGTTTGGACCCGTGTGTGTTCAGGCCTTCTGGGCCACCAGCCCAGCTCATACAGGTTGCAATGGATTCTCTCCATTAGTTTCAGGAATAATTGCTTTTCCTCCCTAGATTATTGACTGGATCACAGGATGAAGTGGCGCTTCCTATGCCAGAGACCCCAAATGGAGGCCAAGTCATCCCCTACTCCCCACCACCCCTGCTGACTTTTTGGCACCTAGGGCTCCTTCCCTACAGCTGAGAAGTCTTTCCTGATCTTCGGAAAACTTCCCAACAGAGACCACCTCACCTCCCTCAACCTGTCAAAGTCCTCAGTGCCTGGCAGAGTGGGCTGTGACTGTCAGATGGCCTCACTGAACTGAACTCCTTGGATCCAGAAAGGGAAACAGCGTGAGGACCTCCTCCATGCCTGGCAAGCTGGCTGCGGAGCTCACTCCCATCCGAGCCGTGTGGGGCCCCTCATTAACCACCTCACATCAAGAGCTGCCATGCTGCAAAATTAACTATTTCTTGCAGAAGGTTCCACAAAAGAACAGGGATACTAATGAGGTTAGTTAAAGGGTGGCCCTGTTTCATTAGCTTTCCTAGGCTAAGTCTGCCAGGGAGGAATGATCAAGAAGATTGCTTTTTTTTTAATTACTCTGTTAATTGATATAAAACAAAAAGGACGCAGATTAGTTGCATGCAATTAGCAAATTAATTCTTGGCAATTACAGACTTAATAATGGAGTGGCTTTGCTGCAGCTTGTCGGGTTCTGTAGTTTATTGATTGTATTTATGGGCAGAGTGATTGACACAGAAGATGTTCGAGTTGAAGGATAGATGGTGATTGAAGTAAAAGTCAAGATTCCAGAGTCTTTTGGATTCTGAAAGGTAGGTTTATAGTATTGCTGTTGGAATGAGTGCTAAGCATTCAATTCAAGAACCTTCATGTTGAATAAGCATTATTCTTAATAAAACTCTTAATAATAACTTAATAAGAACCTCAATACTTAAAACTTAATAATGAGTGCTTTTTTCCCAAGCTGTTTGCCTGAGGCCTCCAGCCAGGGTGATGAGTGATGGCAGGTCTTGGTTACAGCTTATTTCCCACATATATCATAGACTCTGAGCACCTGTTTCTGAACTCTCCTCTCAAGCATCACTCATGGCAATAAAGGCGGAGGCAGGGGTATGACCAGCTTCATTAAGAGGTAATGAAGGCTTGTTTGCCTGTTTTAGCATCAATTTGCTCATTCCTCTGGCTAGATCTACCTCCAGGTACTTGCAACTCCTCTGGTAGTCAACGTCTCCCAGGATGAGGGGGAGCCATTTGGCACTGTTGGCCTGGATATCAGACAGTTTAAGATTGCATATTCCTATGATCAGGAATCGGACAGCCTTTATAGATAGATACAGATAGAGACAGACTGATTGATTTCTTCATCCATCTCACACACACACACATACATTAATATATGGGATACAGTTAATTATTATTCATTCTAGAGATATGGCTTTATTTTAAAAGCTACTCGTGACCAATATTCTTGTTTTTTTAAGCCTTGGTCTTCTCAGCTTATCCATTTTAGAAGTGCAACAGTCACTTAGTGACACGATCCCAATACTAATTGGCACAAAAGTTTTAACCTCCTCCATTTTTTTTACCTTGGAATAGTTCACCCTTCTTGAGGCAGCTTAGTTGCTTTCAACCCTTGGGGGTTGAGATCTGGTATTAGACTTAGTGTGGAATGTAAAATGCCAATGTCAGGGACTACCTAATAGGCCAGTTCACCTACAATTCAGATTTTTTGAAGGGGAGTAATACAAATTAAGTCTATTATATAAGAGAAATTATATTATGGAGGGATTTAGATATGCTGAATAGTTCATATTTATCTTATAAATTATAGGAGCTATTTAAGAGTTTTGAGGAGAACATAAGATCATATACAAATTTTAAAAAGGGCTAAAGAGAGGTAAAACTAAAAACAGGACAATTAATTAAGAGATTATTACTACTATAGAGAGACATAGGGCCTATTCTGAAGCAGAGGCCATGTAAGTAGATAGAAAAGAATGGAAGAGATGTTGTTGATACAGAATCCATAAGATGTGGTAACGATAATAAGTGATTTGTGATAAATAAGATCCTTTGATTCCTCTGAGATTTGATGGGAAAATTATGGTATCCTCCACAAAAGGAAAAAATTTAGAGGAAAGGCAAACTCAGGTGGGAAGATGATTTCTATTATGAATATATTGCGTTTAAAACATCAATGTATATCTACTTGTTCAGATGTTCCAGTTGTGTCTCTTTGCAACCCCATTTGAGGTTTTATTGGCAAAGACACTGGAGTGGTTTGCCATTTCCTTCTCCAGCTCATTTTATAGATGAGCAACTGAGGCAAGCAGGATTAAGTGTCTTACCTAGAGATACACAGCTAGTTAAGTGAAACTCAGGAAGGTGAGTATTCCTAATTTCATGCTCTGCACTATATTACTATGCCACCTAGGTGATCCAAAGCATCCAGTAGAGATATTCAGTAGAAAATTAGCAATCTAGAACAGGGGTACAAGAGAGATTAGGGCTGAAATTATAGATTTGGGACTAGAAAGAGTCAAAGGGCATGAATGAAAAGGTAGGTTTAAGAAATCAGAAGGGGTCACATCTTCTGAGACTAAAAAAAAGGGAGAGAAAATAAGATTGTAACAGAATTTCATTATGTGATGTTTGAAGAAGATTGAGTTAATGCTGAATGGCCTCAATTTTCTTGCTAAAGCTGGAGACAAAGGTTTATAATGGCTGTTGTGGACAGTGTGATAGAGACATGGAAAAATAAAGGGACTCTAATTCAGCATTAGGGTCTAGATGAGGTTGGATAATGTAAGTTTTGCATGTAACTAGTAAATTGCGGGGAGGTGACTTTCTTTAGAAGCTTAGAGCAGCATAAAAATATGCAATATTTTAATAGGCAGACTTTATAGAGCTGCAAAAATATTTTTAAAAGGCAGATAGTGGGGTATTCCTGGACTGGATTTTGGTTAAGTAATAGGTCACAAATCAAGAAACGCAAGGTTAGAAGTTGGACTGGTCAACTATAGGGTCAGAAATGTGAAAGAAGTGCTACTAAAGAAGAGAAGACATACAAGAAGAACAAAGAATATAAAGGACTAGAGATGATGGTTAAGAATGAAGAATAAATTTAGGAGGAATGAAGAAGAGGGAGAAAGGAAATAAGAGGGTCTATGTACAGAGAAAGAAGCTTCAGATTTCTTTTCTTTTTTTTAAATTATAACTTTTTATTGACAGTACATATGCATGGATAATTTTTTACAACATTATCCCTTGCACTCACTTCTGCTCCAATTTTTCCCTCCCCTCCCTCTACCCCTTCCCCTAGATGGCAAGCAGTCTTATACATGTTAAATATGTCATAGTATATCCTAGATACAATATATGTGTGCAGAATCGTACAATTCTGTTGCATAAGAAGAATTGGATTCAGAAGGTAAAAATAACCTGGGAAGAAAAACAAAAATGCAAACAGTTCACACTCATTTCCTAGTGTTCCTTATTTGGGTATAGCTGGTTCTATCCATCATTGATCAATTGGAATTGAATTAGATCTTCTTTTTGTTGAAGATATCCACTTCCATCAGAATACATCCTCATACAGTATTGTTGTTGAAGTGTATAATGATTTCCAGGTTCTGCTCATTTCACTCAGCATCAGTTCGTGTAAGTCTTTCCAAGCCTTTCTGTATTCATCCTGAAGCTTCATATTTCATAGAGGTAGCACAATAATGGGGTGAGACCCTAGATCATAGATCATCAAATTAGCATGGAAAGGGACCTCAGAGACCATCTAGTCTGACCTCCTCATTTGTAAAATGAAGAAACTACAGAGGTTAAGAGATAAACCTAGCTATTAAGTGTCTGAGACAGGATTTGAATCTAGCTCCTCTGACTCTAAAGTCAGTGTACATTGCATTGTAGTGTGTAGATTCTCATTCCTATGGGTAATATTTGGAGATGATGCTAATCTGGAAGATAAGAGATCTAGGATCAAGTTCTTATTCTGACCCTTACTAGCTGAATGACCTTAAGAAAGCCATTTCCTTTCCTTTTTGAATAGAGATGGGTGAACTAGTTGATATCTAAAATAATTGAGGGAGTGACCTATTCCATGTCTGATTTTCTCAATGTGGAATCTATTTCTAATATATTTTTTATTCAATTCTCAATTATTATCTTGGTAACATTATTAATTCTCCACCTGGCAGTTTCCCCAGAGGTTACTTTCTATTATCCCTAAGCCTCCTCACTATCCCAAGTAGAGTGTTACTAATGTTTAAAAATGAAAAAAGTAATGTTTAAAAATGAGAGGCCATCTAGTTTTATCTTCTTTATATTTCTGTTATTAAACAAGATAAGATGTTATGCTTAGTCCTGGAGATATAAAATTTTAAAAAATAACATAATTCCTGCCCTTATAGAATAGAAGAAGATCAGATCAGAGTGACCAGAATGTGAGGGGGGCTGGGGACCATGATTTATATGGAATGGTTAAAAGAAGAAGTTCAGTCAATAAACATTTATTAAATACCTATTATGTATGAAGCATTGTGCTAAGATGGGATACAAAGAGAGGCAAAAGACTCAACCTTCAAGGAGCTTACACGCTAATGGAGAAGACCACAAACAAACAAATATGAACAAATCAACTATATACAGGTTAAATAGGAGATAAATAAAAGAGGGAAGGCAATAGAATTAAGATTGGAAAAAGGTTTCCTATAGAATATAAAATTTTGGTTGGGACTTAACAGAAGCCAGGAAGCCAGTAGACAGAAACAAAGAGGGAATTCCCAGCATGGAAGAAAGCCAGAGAAAACTACAGAGCCAAGAGATGGAGGATCTTGTTCAAGGAATAGCTAGGAGGACAGTATCACTGGATTAAAGATTATTGGAGAGAGGATAGTATAAGGTGTGAAGAAAGCTGAAAATGCAGGAAGGTGCTAAGTTATGCAAGGCTTTCAATACAAGAGGATTTTGTACTAGATCCTGAAAGTGATAGGGAGCTACTGAAGTTTATTTAGGGAAAGATGATAAAGGAGTAGTCATATTAGGAGAAGAGAAAATTTAATGGTGGATTTAAAAGTTTTTTCCAACTATTTAAATAGCAGCTGTGCATTAGAAAAAAGATTAGACTTGTTTTCCTTTGCCTCAGAGGAAAGAACCAGGAGGAATGGGGTTTGAAGAGAAGATTGGCAGAGATATTAATCAATCATTCAATAAGAATTTATGTATTTTTCACTTTTAAATATTTCTTTTAAAATTTTTTTATTTTTAGCAGTATTTCCTTCCAAATACACACAAAGATAGTTTTCAACATTCACTTTTACAAAACCTTGTGTTCCAATTTTTTCTCCCTCTCCTCTTTCTCCCCTCCCCATGACAGCAAACAATCTGATATAGGTTAAGTATGTACAATTCTTCTAAACTTATTTCCATATTCATCTTGCAGCTCACCAAAAAAAAAAAAAAAATCAAATCAAAAAAAAGAAAAAAAAGGAAAAAAATAAGTAAATAAAACAAAAAAGTGAAAATATTGTGTATACTTCTCTGAATGGCATTTTCTATCCCAAATCTATTGGAATTGCCTTGAATCACAGCATTGTTGAGAAGTTAATCATTACATAATTCTGTTGTTACTATGTACAATGTTTTCCTGGCTCTGCTCACTTACACTCAGTTTATGTAAGTCTTTCCAGTTTTTTTCTGAAATCAGCCTGCTCATCATTTCTTATAGAACAATAATATTCCATTTCAGTAAAAATTTATAAAGTGTCTACTATGTTTTAGCACTACACTAGGATCTTAGATTATAGTACCCAGATACAGGAAAAATTTGCTAACAGTTAGAGCTGCCCCCGACCACCACAGATAAATTTCTCATTACTAGAGGTCTTTAAGCAGACACTGGAAAATAATCACCTCTTAGAAATATTACAAATGAGAGTTATATTTAGGAATAGGTTAAGGAAAAAAAAGATCTTAATAAAAGTTAGGCCAGAGAAGATCTCTTTAAACTTGGGGATTTTGTATTTCTCTGAATAGTATAGACCCTTGGAAACTCAGCCCATGACTTGGACTCCTGAGCCAGCCTTCCGAGACAACTCAACTTCATGACAATTTGGGAAGGGAAGAGTTATGGATAGAGACTTGAAGACTGCATTATTTTGGATCAATAAAATTGAAAGTAACTCATTGAGTGCTAGTCAAATTCTGAATACTGATCCTATTGGGGAAGAAAGTATGTATCCTTGCCTCTGTTCTGGAACATATTTATACATACATGTCAGCTTGTGCTTTTCTCTCAAAGAAATACAAGATTTTCATAGAACACGCACACACACATCATATTACTACCACTATACCACTCTTCCCAACTTGAAGGATTTACAGATGTATTTTCACAGAGAACCAAAAAAAAAAAAAAAAAATAGAAAATCAAATGCCTGCCTAGTGGGACACCTCAAAGCTGTAAATTATACTGTGTGTGTGTATGTGTGTCTGTGTGTGTGAGAGTGTGTGTGTGTGTTCATGATCACACCAAGGGCGGTTTATTTCCATTAGAGTCAGGCTTCTCTACTTACAGACAAAGCATTAAGAATTTAGGCCATTAGGAGAAATCATCTATGCAAATGGCCAAGCCGTGGTGGGTTGGGTTGGGGTAGAATTATTTTTATTCAGCCTGAGCTGAAATCTAAAATGTACAATTCATTCATTAGGGTTTTAAAAGCTGTAGATTTGCATATTGCATGCTGGGCAGAATGAAATGCGAAGCCATCCATCTCGGGAAAGGGATTTGGTTCCTTGTGGTTTAGTTGATCAGTGGGTGTGAACTCTGTTCACCCTATCCCTACCATGAGGCAGAAACCATAGAATTCTGGGGTTGCTGGGAGTCTGTGAGTCTTCCATAGCCCTAGTTGAGGTCTAGTAGGATGTGGTACTATGGTCCTGGGACTAGCAGACTGATAGCAAGTGGATACATGGGTAGTCAGGGTTGATACTAAGTATGTAAAGGACAAAGATTGTGGGTATTCTGGAGTGCATCATTAAGCAGGAATGAAACAATAAAATCCTAAAGTGGAGACAGACTGAAAAGTCTAGAGCCAAAGTTGGAGTTATTATCCCCAAGTTGCAAATGAGGAAACTATAATTGAGCAAATTCTAAGTGCTCAATATATATATATTCATCACTAGAGATGGCAGATTTTCCTTTCTTCCGGATTTTCTGTGGCCAAAAAAATCCTCACCTCCATGCATTTCACTAGGTCTGATCCTTGGGTGGTAGACTGTTTTTGCCAGACCTATACTTAAAACCCTTATTAGTCTAATAGAAGCTGACCAAGGTTGATCTTTTAGAATCCAGGGACATTTCACCATGAGGCATCAGAATCTAGAAGAGGTGGCAGGGTAAAGTGAGTTAAAAGTATAGTTTTAGAGGATCTGGATTTAAAACTGTACCTGCCTCTGTGACTACTACCTCTGTGACCTTCTGCAAGGCACTTTAAATTTCTCAGCCTTCGGATTCTTCATTGGTAACATGAAGAGGTTGGATTAGATGACTTCAAAGGTCTCTTCCAGCTCTAAATCTATAACCCAATCAGTCTGGTCCAATAATTTTCATAAAGTATAAGATATTTGTATCTGTCCTCTGCTGTTATATGATGGAATTCTGGTGATGAAAAGACTGAATTATTATTTTGGGACTATTTTAACAGATAGATATGGGAAAGGATTGCATACCAATCATGGAAAAAAACACGAAGAGAAAAAGCACTTCAAATCTGAAGCATTAGTAATTTAGTATGACTGCAAAACTGAGTATATGCAATGAGAATGGTGGGAAATAAGGCTGATAAGGTAGGTTGGGTCCTGGGGGGTATTAAATGCCAGGCTTGGGAATTTTTGTTTTATCCTCTAACAGCAATAGAAAACCAGTGAAGGTTTTTGAATGGGATAGTGACATAGCCAGACCTTTGTCTTAAGAAGATTATTTTGCCATCTGGGTGGATGATAGGATGGGGTGTGGGACAGGGCATAGGGAAAAGGGTTAGGAAGCCTTTTCAATCCCCTGTAGAAGAGGCCATAAGTGCCTGAATACAAGTACAGTCAAGTAGATATAAACAAAAGAGATAAATTTGAGAGATATCATGGCAGTAGATTTGTTAGCATTAGACAGGTGATTAGATGTAAGAAAAAGGGAAGAATTAAAGATGATTCTGACTGATGACTCTAAGTGATGAATTACTCATTTCTATTTTATTATGGCTATGGAACTCTAATAATAATAATACCTACCATTTATATAGCACCTGCTATGTAGAAGGCACTGTGCCAAGTACGTTAAGAAATGCTAAGATACTCAATGTTTTATTCTTAGATTATCAAATGAGTATCTTAGCATTTCCAAACTAGAATTGATTTAGATGGAGTTTGGGACGCCTTAGAAGGGTCTTAGACCAGAGACCTACTGCTCAACATAAAGGATCTCACAATTGGCATAAACCCTGGAGGTCATCCAAGGTAACATGGGGACATCCCTAGTTTCTATCTTTTCCTTCCCAGTCCTACCTTATTGTTTTCAGGTCCATTGTGTGTATGTTAGGAGTGGGAGGGCCAGATGCTAGGTTTCCCTAGTATACTATTCTGGTTGTATCCTTGTCTCTCTTTCTGTGTTTTCTTTGTTGATTCCAGTTAAACCTTCTGACCTTTTCTAAAACATGACAAATAAAGGGACTTATCATTCTCAGTTTACTTCATTTGTCTAATTCCTTTACAAAACTGCATTTGATCTCAGCAGTAGATCTAACATTTAGAATCTCTTCTATAACATCTTGGATAAATGGTCATTCAACCTCCTTCCAATGATGGGAAACTCACTATTTCCTTGCTTTGCCTTATCTTAGGTTGAAGCCAAGCTCTCTAAATATCCACTTGTGGCTCTCATCCTGCTCTCTGGGGCCAAGTAGAATAAATCTAAATACTTTTATCCACGATAGACTTTCAAACATTTAAAGAGAGCTTCTGGGTTTTCCTCAAGCTTTGTGTTCCCAGTTCCATAAACATTCCAGTTCATCTTTAGTCCTTTTGCTATTCTGGTAATATACTCATCTGAACAAGTCCCAGTTAATCAAATGTCATTTCTCAAATGTGGTATTCAGAACTGAACATAGCACTCTAAGTGTGTTTTAAGCAGGGCAGAGGCTGCCAACACTTGTCCTGGTCCTTCATTTCCTGTGCTAAAAAATCCAGTAGGCAAATGGACAAATTCAGCACAGTGTGATTAGACCTAGAAAATTTATCCAGTCTAATATACAAGGTCTCAGATCTGTTCATTTTTAACAACAACAAAAAAAAATCGTGGGGGTTATCTTTTAGGCTGATTAGAGTAAGGATAACAACAATAACAAACTTTCTGTAATATTTTACATATATCATCCAATTTGCTCTTCTCAGTAACCTTGTGAAGATTAATGCGTTTTTATCTCCATTTTCTAAGAGAGGTCAAGTGATATGCCCAGCATAGCATATATAGCTAGCAAATGTCTGAGTCAGGATTTGAAATGAGGTCCTCCACACTCCAGGTCTGGTATCCTACCCATTATGACACTTAGCTATCCTTGTAATAACCTAGTCCCTCCCCTTAAGCCTGTGCATGGCCCTGTTTTGTGGCCCCAGCTTTGCAAAAGGGAGCTCATCAGTTAATTTCTTAACTTTCAATTCAATTCCCATAGAGTCCTGGCCTCTGGCTCCATTTGAAATTCTGTCTCTCTCCACCCCCACCCCCTTACTTTTTTAAACAAGACATCTTGTTTATTTTTTTTCCTCCCCCCACCCCCCATTACTGCAGCTGCTTCTCCTGCTGGTGCAGTGTTGCTGCCTGCCAGGGAAATGTTTTCCTTCCATTTTTATTGTAATTTATTGCATTTAAAAAATCTTTATGGGCTTAGGCCCTTTTGGTTCCATTTAGCAAAATAAAGAAGGGCCCTAGAAGAATAATACAGAAATACAGTGAGTTATAGAAACAGGGTAAGTGATCCTTAAGTTGCATTCCACAAAGGGAGATGGATACAAGCCAGGAGAAATGTTTTGAATGATCCTAAGCTAGAAAGAAAGGCATCCTAAAAAGAGTCACACTCAAGATTCAATAGTTGCCAAATTCACCATCCACTCACTTCCCCCCAGTTTTACTCTGATGATACCACTCCCTTTCCAGTCTTCTGGGCTCACAGGAGGCAATGTCAGTGCAACAGAAAGAGCTGGATTTGTCATCACAAGACCTCAGTTCAAATGCCACGTGCTACCTGGTTAAGAACTTTGAGACCTTGCATAAGTCACTTAACCATCAGGGCTTCAGATTCCTTACCTGTAAACTAAAGAAGTTAAACCATATGGCCTCTAAGAATCCTTCCAGTTCTTATATGATCCAAGATTTAATGCTAAAAAGTATAATAGAGATAAGTTAATCTTGCCCCTTCAGTTTACAGAATAAGAAACTGAGTTTCAGAATGACTAGATTATCTCCTTTTCAGATCACATATGTCCTTGATAAATTCTTTTGCACCACTTTTCACATGATGTTGACTGTGCTAGAATAGCCTAGCTAAATACTATTTATTTTCTTTGCCTTTAAGACTCAAGAAATTTGGATTCTTTTGAGATTGTGGTGTTTCATGTTTCAAAATCATAACATCACTGAAAATATATTGGCATCATAAAAATGGGGTTTTGTAAAAGTGTTGTACAAGTTTTTGTCAAGTACATCTGTATTGAAAAACTCAAAGGACTACCCTTCCAATTGTATTCTAGAGCATGGGACACATGAATTATTCATCCACTTTGTTTTTCCTATGTGAATTGTTAGACCCTAAGTAAATTGCTAGGTCCATTTTTTTAGAGTAATAATAGATGTCACTGAGGTGGCCTTGTAGTATTTCAAAACTAGAATTAGAGTCAATTAACATAACACTATCCATTAACAGGAATGTCTAGAGAACCTCATCATATGTTTCATAATTTTTTGTTGAATGAATAATCCTCCTAATTTAGAATCTGCCAGTTCTTCTCCAGCTCTCAAATGGGCTAATACCTTAGGTTTTCTCTTAGTCCCCAACACTCTTCTTTCACACTAGCCAGGCCCTCATATTCACTATGCCCTACCATGTCTCATTGATTCCTACTCCTCTTCCCTTGCCAGGATTTCTTTCTGTGACTATAATGACACTCTTTTCCTTTCTTCCTCTCCAAATACTACTTATCCACTGAAGTCCAGCTCAAGAATCATTTATTTCATAAAGTCTTTTCTAATTACAGAATCATAGCACTGGAAGAGACTTTTGAGACCAACCAAATCCACAACTATCCTTTTTTTCCAGTTGACAAAATAGAGGAAATTATTTGCCCACACAGCAAGGGTTCTGTCTTTCCTCCAAATTTCTATAGTGCTTACTCCTGGCACCACATAACTTAAAACCTCATATTGTAACATGTGTTGTCTCATTGACTCAGATGTATCAGTCCATTATAGCCTTTCAGGTCCAACATTTACCTCACTTTTAAGGTCTTTCCATGTCTAGCTTTGCCTCCTACAGACTTCACCCTACCTTCTGTCAGCACTTAAGGATATAATTTATGCAGCACTGTTGTTTTTCTCCTATTTATCTGTTGTTTTCAAGTTGTTCCCTTGCAAATTCCTCCATCTTCTACTTTTCCTAAATCTCAATATAGTTTCCTGGATAAGTCTGTAAATGCTGTAGGTACTTATTACATTTTTTAGGAAAAGAAGAATTGTTAGAATATTAGAACAGAAAGGGACCATAAACCATATATAGCTGAGCCTCCTTGCTCCATAAGGGAGGAATTGAAGAACTCTAAAGAATAAATGACCAAGGTCAGAACATGAGTCTCTGATACAACTAGAATTTAGATTTGTTGAGGACTTTAGAAATCATGTAACCCAAGATCTCCATTTGACAGATGAGGGAACTGAAAAGCAGAGAGGGGAGATCCCTTGTCCAGTTATCCAGGCAATAAGTAGCAGGAAATGAATTTGACCCCAGATACTCCTACTGTAAAACCTTGTGTTCTTTTATATTATAGCCAGGCTAGAACCTGGCACTTCTGATTTCCAGATTGGAGGAGAAGGGGAAGAGAGAGCAGGCTGAATAAAGAGGGGAAAAAAGGAAAAAGGAAGGAAGAATCAGCACTTAGAATACTAGGAATTTATTGTTGTTGTCATTCATTTGTTTGATCCCATTTGGGATTTTCTTGACAAAGATACTGAAGTAATTTGCCATTTCCTTCTCCAGTTTTCATGTACAGATGAAGAAATAAAGGTAAACAGGATTAAGTGATTTGCCCAGGGTCATACATCTAAGAAGTATTTGAGGTCAGATTTGAACTCAGACTTTTCAGATTCCACTTTGATATCTCCTTGATTAGGTAGAATATACAAAAGAGAGTTGAACTAGGATAAGAAGGTATCTGCATGATGGCTTGCTTGGGCCCCTTCCCAAACAAAAGCACTGAGAAGGGCTCACCAAGGGGAGAAACAGGCTGCCATGGTAGAGAGACATTCCATGATATGAAGGCTAGAGAGATAATGAATGTTTCAAGATGAGGGAACCCCAAGCATTCAGTGACATTTCAGGGTTGGAGAGCAACGGAGACATGAAAAGGACCTTTGGGAACAATGAACTTTAGGTCCTTGGTCAAACCTGACTTCTTGGACTAAAATAAGCATGATGCTTTCTCTGTGTCACAACTAAAACCTTCATTTTCCAACTTCCATGTTTTAGCTCATGCTGTTCCAATTTGCTAATTCTTAGACTGTCCTTCTTAACTCTGTTTAAATACTATCTCATCTTTTAAACCTCAGCTTCAGTCCACTACCAATAATGATCTTTTCTTCCCTGGACTTCACATAGAACTTTGTATCTCTCTTGTGTTATTATCTTGTAATATTATGTTAACAATATAACATAATATTATGTTATTATGTAATATTATGTGTTATTATCTTGTAATATTATGTATAGTTAAATGTGTTTATTGTTTTATCCCCCAACTAGTATGTGATCTCCATAGAGAGATAAGTCAGGAACCTAGTCTTATCTAAATTTCATATCTCTCCCTGTGTCTAGTACATGGCTTTGTGAGATCCCCATCCCAGGGACCAGAGTTCCAGTGGAAAGAGCTAGACCTAAATTTAGAGGACCTAGACATGAATCTCTGCTGTTCTGCTTAATAGTAGATCACATTTGTAGAATATTTTAAGATTTGGAAAGCAATATTGTTGATATTGTTCAATTATTTAGCTGTGCCCAATTCTGTGTGACCCTATTTGGGGTTTTCTTGACAAAGATATTGCAGTGGTTTGCCATTTCATTTTTCAGTTCATTTTACAGAGGAGGAAACTGAGGCAAACAGGGTTAAGTGATTTGCCCAGGGTCATACAGCTACTAAATGTCTGAGACTGAAGTTAAATTGAAAAAGTTTCTAGACTCCTGACCCAGAGCTCTAGGCACTATATACTTAACTGTTAGTAAAGTGATTTATATACAAACATACATGTGTGCATATCTATATCTATATATTAATTCTCATAGCAACTCTATGAGTTATATAACATAATTATCCTTTTTTTTTTTTAAACAGATGAGGAAACCAAATTTTAGAGAAGTTAAATACCTTCCTGGGGGGTCATGTAACCTGTGTCATTAAGCACTTAAGTGTATAATTTATAATTCAGATGCAGTTCTTCCTGCATCTAAATTCAGAACTCTGTCCATGACATCTTCCTGCCCATACTTATAAAATAAGTGAGCTCAAGCAGATCATTTCCTCTCTTACCATTCTAGTTTCCTCATTTAGACTAGATAATATTTAAGATTCTTGGCAACTCTCAAAACTTCTATGATGCCCTGTAACATACAGTGGGTTGGAATAATCCTGATACGTTCTGGGAGGACAGAGTAAAAATAATAAACTCAATAAAGATGGGAAATACCTATCTAACCAGTCTTTAAAAGGTGAAATTCTATCCCATAAAAAGCTAAATCTCAACATTCACTTCTTTGAAAGCTTACCTCCAGGTATTACTCCAAGTTCATAGGGATTAAGAGAAGCTCATAGGATCTTACACAGTGTCTACTCTAACACATTTATTTTATACATAAAGAACTTACAGTGAACTGATTTGCTCAAAGTCACACAAGGAGTTAGTGACAGAGGTGAGACTCCAGATTTTTCTGCTGTACTATGCTTCCTCTCTTAAAGTTTGCTTGTAAACCTTTTTCTTTCTCCTTTGTGGCTGCTTCTAAATCACTTCACTTTGTCTCAGGGAATGAAATGGAAGCACTGCTATTCATGTAGCCTGAGTCTCAGTTTCTTTGTCTGTAAAATGAGACTCTGCATTTGCTGCCTCATATGGGTTAATAAGGTAATCTATGTAGAATATCTAAAATGCTACATAAATGACAGCTAATATTATTCTTTGAATGCGCAAGTTTATTTTTTCTGATTAAGTGTAGTTTTTCTATTTCCTAGTCCTCTAATAGTTGAACTATAAGAAAGAAATAAAAGGAAGGAAGAAAGAGGAAGAGAACAGAAGGAAGGAAGGAAGCAGGAAAGGAAGGAAGGAAGGAAGGAAGGAAGGAAGGAAGGAAGGAAGGAAGGAAGGAAGGAAGGAAGGAAGGAAGGAAGGAAACCTAAAATTCTTACATTCTTACATGTCCCAAAAATATGTCTCATAATGCATTAAAGTCCATCATCTCTCTGTTTGGAAATGGGCAACAAGCTTCATCTTCACAGAAATCAAAATTTGTCATTTCACTGTTTAGATTTTTGCAGTCTTTCAAAGTTGTTTTTTTTTTTAATGTTGCCATTGTATAAACTGCTTTCTTAATTCTGCTCATTTCATTCTTCATCAGTTTATAGAAGGAACAAGACAGATGGTGGGGATGACTTGACTCTTCTCCACAGGAGTTATTTCCCCAGCTATAAGGACTGGGCTAGGCTGGAAGCAGGGCTGTCTGGGGGTGGGGAGTGGGGTACTGCCTCTCCTAGAGCTCCTATGCCTCTGCCTGTTGATAGCAGTTGCTCAGCAGTTGTTGCTGGTAGTCATAAGGAATATGGAATTCCCTCTCCACAACAATTTCTCCTCTTTGTGATGGCTGTGGGGACTGGGATGGAAGCAGATTAATGGTTTGAGGGGCAGTATTATTATCAATGCTCTTAAATTCACGATTCTTGACTATGTCCATCAAGATCCAAGGCAAACAGAGTGGTCAAGATGGAGATGGTAAGGTTTGAATTGCTTACAACTTGCTGGCTCCTCACTTCTTGCTACTTTTAACTAGGCTGGTTTTTCTACTCTGTGAGAGATAGCTGGTTGGCAGGAAATTTCAACAATGGGAATTCACATATTGATGAAATAACAAGTACAGATCTATCTCCAAAAAGAATTATTAGTCATTATTCCTCTATTAAAGTTCTATTTTGATGCCTCATTGTGGTGTGTAGCTGAATCCAAGTTCTTGAAAGCTATATCCATGAAACAGAAACTGTATTACACCTACCTATTTGGAAAGTCCCAGCAAAACATCATGTTTCTGTCCTACAAGAAATAAACCAGCTAAATGCAGGCTCATCATCAGAAGGCTGACCACCAGGTACTATAACTCACAAAACAGTCTATTAAAATGGAAACAATCTTTATTGTCTCTATACTGACAAACTCAATGAAATAGTTGAAGAAACCTCCTCACATTTCCCCCATCTCCTATTCTGGAACAAGTCCCAGGAAATTACCCTGACCTACAATTTTTATAACTAAGGCCTCACAAATAAGAAAACAGTAAGTAGGTAGTGGTGGTGGTGGTGGTAGTGATAGAGGGCAGCTATGTGGTGCAGTGCTCAAATCCTAAAGTCAGGAGAACCTGAGTTGAAATCCTGCCTCCCAAGTTGTATGACTCAGGACAGGTCACTTAACCCTATTTGCCCAGTTTCTTCATCTGCAAAATGAGCTGGAGAAGGAAACGGCAAATCACTCCAGTATTTTTGCCAATAGAACCCCAAAAGGGGGTAGTGGGGCACTGGACAATTGAAACAACTCAACAACGTGAAACATTGTTTCACTAACTAACTAACATTTTCATAGCATTTTCAAGTCTGCAAGGCATTTTACATCTGGTATATAACTTGAGTCTCACAGCAACTTGAAGTAGATACTACAGTTATTATTCTCTCTATTTTATAGTTGAGGAAAATAAAGATTACCAAAATAAATGACCTGTTCATGATAAAAAAAAAACCTAGAGTTAGAGGTGGAGTCTGAAATCATGTCTTCCCTATGTCATGATGTTGCAAGGTTAAGTTTTTAGAAGTGGATGGGACATTAGCTACTATCAACATTCATAAAATATCAGAGGATTATAGATCATTATCATCTAATAGTTCAATATACAGATGAAAGAACCAAGTTTAATCTAGAAAGATGTCCTCCTATCCTGGGATCTAGAGCAGCCAAGACTCTGTGATCTCTAATGGTTTGCTGTGTAAGAGGCATCTCTCTCTAGTTAAGATAGTGAACTCCTTGAGAGCAGGAGCCATGTATTCTCCTTTTATGTTCCTTTCTGCTCCCAAGCCCCATGATACATCTATCACACAGGAAATAATATAGTAGGCATTCATAAATGATGAATAATTGAATTATACAATAAGATTTATAAAAACATGCACCCATTCCTTGACCCAGTGAATGATCCTGCTACTAGAACTTTATCTTTAAAACAGCTATAGACATGAAAAAGAAATTTATTTATAAAATATAATTTCATCAACTCTTATTTGTGAGAGTAAAAAATATCAAATACATATTAGATGTCCATAGATTTCAGAATAACTGAGCCAATCTTGTGTGGTAGATTAATACAATATAAGAGTATAACACATTAAAAAGACTTATAATCACATGCATTATCTATGTTCTTAAAAATACTTTTATTTTTAATTTATTTCCCCCCACTAAATAGTATGTCATTTTTCTAATGGCATGCAAAGATAGTTTTCAACATTTATTTTTATAAGATTTTGATTTCTATTTCATTCTTCCTCCCTCTTTGTGCCCCCCCCCCCAATTTGGCTAACATTATCCCATGGTATTAATTATACATGTACAATCATATTAAACACATATCCACATTAATCATATTATGAAGAAAGAATCAGAACAAAAAGAAAAAAAAATCATAAGAAAGAAGAAAACAACAACAAAAGTGAAAATAGTATGTTTCGATCTACATTCAGATTCCATAATTCTTTCTCTGAATGCAGATAGCATTTTCTATTATGAGTCTTTAGGAATTATCTTAGATCACTGTATTAATGTAATATCTTTTTTTAATGGTAGGCACTGGAAATGATGAGCATTAAATAACAACTGAAAAGAAAAGAAATAGATTTTATTTAGTCAGAAAAAAAATTTGTCATTCTTAATAGAAGTTACCTTTGCATTAGTTGTTATACAGATCACTGGCTCATGAGAATGAAGATAACAATTTGTTTTTAACAAGAAAAAATGTGATGGGAAAAAAAAAAACATGGGTTGTAATTTTTGAATCCTGAATTATTTAAGCAGGTAATTGAAGACCATGAATGGGAAACAGAACAGACACTAATATTGACTACTACCAATATAAATTAATTAACCTAAGGAGACAAAAAGACCCCCCCACCAAAAAAAAATACCTTAGTTAGCAAACATTTGATTTAGCTGTGAGATAAAGATAGATGGTTGCCAAAAGCAAGATAAAGTTGGAATATAATCTTGCTTGTAAAATTCAACCAAGTAGGATGATGGATGATTACAGGTAGTGTTATTTCATGAAACAAAGAAGTAAGAGATGATAAAAATCAATGTAAAAAAGTAGCAATAGAGATAAATAAACAAAGTTATCCCAAGAGCATTCAGGAATATAAAAAGGAAACAAGAGAAATGGAAAAGATTTGCAAAAAATATTTGTAACAAATTCTTCTCTATCAAGGGCAAAAGAATGACCATGTTGATCCTAAAATCACAGTCTCTAGAGTGCTTCTAGAAAAAGCAGAAAAGGCACAATAGAGGAAAAGATGGGTAAAGCAGCTAGATGAGACTAAATATAGATAGAAGAGATCCATGCTAAAGGTGATACAATTCTGAGGTCATTGAGCAACCAATTTACAAAGCATATGAAGGAGGGGAAGATATCAAAGGCATGGGAAAAATCAACTTTGGTGACTGAAAACAGCAATAACTTACTTATCTATATGCCTATTCTTCAAACTTTTATGAAATCATGAGTCATCTATACATGAATCAAAAATCATCCTTAATTAAGTTATTACAAAGGGAATATCACAACTGATACTTAACAATGAACCACATTTTTAGTGTGTCGCCTTACAATGTTCTTTTGCCATAAAGTAATTCACAAGAATTCATTGAGATTATTAGAGACGCTTTATAAAGTGTAACAACAGAAATCATACTGTTTAATGACATTCTGATAATAAACATCATGCAAAGTATAAAATAAGGTGATTTATGCTTGCCAAATTTACTGCCATGATCAAGGATAGTCATAGCAGAATTTGGTTGGAGGAAGGATTCTCTGTGGATGACATTGTGTTGTTTTTCTCAATCCCCAGGAAGTTGACAGACCCTGTAGAAGAGATCTGTTATTACTTAAAGGAGATGGTTTTTTCTATCTACACAGAAAAGACCAAATGGATGAAAAAGGTCTATAGTCCAGATTTCAACACCCATCTTATAGAGTCTCCTAGCAGTATGTGTATCTAGGTCAGATAATATAGATGGACAATGAGATGGATTCAGAGTTAAAAATGAGGAGGAAAGTGTGTTGAGTTGCTGTTTAGAAACTGTAAATCTCTTACTAATCCCAGTATCCCCACTTAAACAAAGTCTTATTTTTTCAATTGTAAAAATTTACTAGTGTGGCAAGACATGGAACACTATCACCTCAAAAGAACAATAACAACAAAATAAATATTACACAGAGGGCAGTGAAGAAGTACATAAAAATATGAGCAGGCTATAATATTAAGCCAATGAGAAACCAAAGAATAGCAGGAATAAAGTATATAATTAAGAAATTGTATGATGAAATGAGAAGATGGTCTTGTTCAATGAGTGAGAAATGTCAGATGGACAGTTAAAATGTTCTAATGAAACCTTTTCAATGTCAGGTTAATAAGAAGACCCCAACAAAAGGTAATGGACTCCCCATTATAAAATTTTTAGGAGAACATTGAAAAGAGTCATATAGGAGGGCATATATGGGTCATAATTTGCATGATCTTGCATGATTGTATTTGTCATATATCAGTGAGATCTAACACTCATTTGAATACTTGATTAATAAACAAGGGATATAAAATATGAAGATTTCAAAGAAAAATGGAAAGACATATACAAACTGATATAGAAGAAAAACTCAGTAAACATAAAATATAAAGAAAGGTAGAAAAGATTAGAAAAAAGTATCTTTGGATATTAGTATATTACATTCAATATACACATATTTTTGGGGTATAGATAAGTAAACAATGGAAATTATAGATATATGCAATCATTTACAACTTCTTAGTTTTTTAACTTGTTAGTTGCTTTCAACTTTCATGTTTATTTTCTTTTCTTATGCATTTGTTCATATATTTGAATGGAAATCAAAATTATATATTTATATATGTATATATAAACACAAGATACTTACCACTAATTAATAATTAGAAATAGAAGAGAAAACATACATTCGCCATCACCAGCAACAGCTTTGTAAAAGAAGATATTCATCCAATTCATTCTGAACCTTACCCACACTTATTTCTGCTCCACCCTTGGTAATATTACATGTGTTCATCAGGGGGTTAAATTAAACTCCTAACCGTCCTATCCCCCTCCTCCTGCCATCAACCTCCTCAGATTAAAAACTAGCTTAGATTGCAATTAAGTCATCTGGCAAGCCAGGGGCTTAGAAAGTGATTAACATCTCCACATTTAGAAGGACCAATTGAGGGAAAAGAGAAAAGGATGCAAGCTCTAATAAACTGTCATGAAACAGTCCCAGCCCTGTTGCCCAACTGGAGATAATGCTGAGTTATTTGTAATTAGCAACACAATTTTTATGAAAGCTACTCTCTCTAGGATTTGTGCACTGTCACCATCAAATACAGTGGGGATTTGGGTAACAGACCATCTTTTAATCACTGGAGTACTTCACGTTTAGTAATTCCAGCCCTAATTTTTGCTATCCCCTGCTGGGCTTTACTTGAAAGTTTAATTTCGTTGAGATCCCCTTTAAAAAATCATCTCTGCTTAATGCTTCCCAGATTTCCATGTAATATACATACAGGCAGAAAATAGGTCTGTTCTATCAGGCTGATGCACTGGTGTGCAGGGAAAGAAGTGGGGGGAAGGGTTAGAATAGGAAAATAGGAGTTTCAGAGGTCACAGGCAGATAAAACCTAAACTGAGCAAATGTAATAAATAAAGCCTGCCCTTTTAAGACCTTTTCTCCTCTAACTTCTTTTTGAATCATCTCTTTAACTGAAACTTGGCTCTGCCTGCAAACACCAGATCCTTAGCAGCCTGCTGCAGAGAAGATCATTCAAGGTGGATGTAGTTCTTTGCTTTGCCAGTTTCAGAATATTCCTCTACCATTATTCCATAGCAAATTCTTCTCTTGAGTTCTATGCAATCTGACTTCTGGGTCATGATCATCTGCCAAGTGAGTTTAATGGAGCTGACTCAGGGTCTTCATTTTTCCCCTATCCCTTACCAATACTGTTAGGTGCAGCAATATTCATTCTGATGATTCTACAGAGAGACTTCTCAATTTCTCAACCTCCATAAGGTGATATTTTTCTCCATTCCACATAAAGGATACATTAGCCTGCTCAAGATTTTAGACCTTAGAAAGGGACCTGTATCTATAAGAATGTTTGTGGCAATCCTCTTTGTAGTGGCCAGAAACTGGAAACTGAGTAGATGCCCATCAATTGGAGAATGGCT
Source organism: Antechinus flavipes (assembly GCF_016432865.1). NCBI lineage: Eukaryota > Metazoa > Chordata > Mammalia > Dasyuromorphia > Dasyuridae > Antechinus > Antechinus flavipes. The sequence goes on along the minus strand of NC_067399.1, from coordinate 254,663,835 downwards.
GAATAAATTGTGGTATATGAATAATATGGAATATTATTGTTCGGTAAGAAACGACCAACAGGATGATTTCAGAAAGGCCTGGAGAGACTTACACGAACTGATGCTGAATGAAATGAGCAGGACCAGGAGATCATTCTATACTTCAACAACAATACTATATGATGATCAATTCTGACGGACCTGGCCATCTTTTGCAATGAGATGAACCAAATCAGTTCTAATGGAGCAGTAATGAACTGAACCAGCTATACCCAGTGAAAGAACTCTGGGAGATGACTAAGAACCATTACAATGAATTCCCAATCCCTATATTTTTGCCCGCCTGCATTTTTTATTTCCTTCACAGACTAATTGTACAATATTCCAGAGCCCAATTTTTTTTGTACAGCAAAATAAGGGTTTGGACATGTATATTTATTTTGTAGTTAATTTATATTTTAATATATTTAACATGTATTGGTCATCCTGCCATCTAGGGGAGGGGATGGGGGGAAGGAGGGGAAAAATTGGAACAAAAGGTTTGGCAATTGTCAATGCTGTAAAATTACCCATGCATATAACTTGTAAATAAAAAGCTATTAAAAATTTAAAAAAAGATTTTAGACTTTCCTGTCTCTTAGGGATGTATGATCCCCTGAACTTTGAAATTCCATTTTCTAACCGAAGTCTCTTATCTTTCGCCATTTCTCTTACTAACACTAAATACCTATCACATAATAGATCTTTAATAAATGTTAGTTAATTGATCCAAATTGCTTCAACATGCACTTTGAGTCCATCAGTTCTCTATTTAGTATTGGATGGCATATTTCATGAGGATCCCCTTGGTAATTTTCTTGATCAGAGTTCCTAGATATTTTAAAGTTGTTTATCTTTAAAATATTGTTGTTTTATATAAATTGTTTTTCTGGTTCTGCTTACTTCACTTTGCATTAGTTCATAAAAGTCTTCCCAAGTTTTTCCAAAACCATCCCTTTCATCATTTCTTATTGTATTATAATATTCTATCAGTTACATATGCTATAATATTTCCAGACATTTGCTAATTGATGGACACTTCCTCAGTTTCTAACCCTTTGCCACCAGGAAAAGAGCTTCTACAAATATTGTTTATACATGTGGGCCTTTTTCTTCTTTATTTTATATCTTTGGCATATAGACCTAATAGCAATATTGCTTTCCAGAATGGCTGGATCAGTTCACAGCTCAACCAGAGTTTTATTAAAGTGCTATATCTGTTTGTTTTTTCACACAAACTACAGTCTAATTATATTACCCCTCCCCCATCTTATACTTTTAAAATTAATTCTATAACCCAAATGTAAGTACTTTGCATTTATCTCTATTAGATTTCACCTCATTAGATTCAACTTGATGTTCTACCCTTGTAGGATCTTTTTGAATACTGACTTTCTCAGCCAGTATGTTATAGTAGTTCTGATTTCCACTTTTTGTTCCATGTATGTTGTTCCCAGAATTTTCACAAAACACTTTTTCATTGTGTTTTGATCACCTGGATTAGGGAGTGTATCATTCTATAGCTATAGTTATGAGATTAGTCTTGCGTGGATTTAAGGATTACTCAAAGTCCTCTAACCAGGGTTAGAGATTCATTCTGTGGTCAGGTTAGTAGTAACTTAAAACAGCCAGCTTTTCCAAAAGAACAACAGAACAAAATAGAAATGGAATAGAACAACAAACCTAAAACATCCAGTGATAGAGTTTAAACAGGGATGCAATGATATTAGTCCAGTAATGCTATTAGTTCAGTAATCCCCTACTGACCTGAGTTATTGCAGATTCCAAAGCTGTTTCATTTATAGCTGGGAGTATGTTATGTGTCAGAGAAATTTGATTCATTCCCTATGTAGTAAGCATGTTCTAAGGACTTCATTTCCTATACTGTTAGATCCTAGAAATCTAAAGTCTTTGGGAAGGGAAAGGAATAAGTGTTTATATGGTACTTTCTATATTCCAGGCACTCTATTAAGTGATTTTTTTGTTTTATAAATATGATTTCATTTTATCCTCACTTCAACTATGGAAGGTAGATGCTATTATCTCCACTTTACAATTGGGGAAACTAACATAAATAGAGGTTCAGTGACTTGCAGAGAGTCACACATCAATTAAGTATCTCAAGCCATATTTGGCTATTCCTGATTTCAAGTATAGTGCTCTATCCACTACCTTACCAGCTGCATCATTGGAAAAAATTTTTTCTGAACTATATTTTTTCCAAAGAGCTGCATATGAGACATCAGTGTGTTGATTTCACCAGGTGAGGATTCTGATTGCTTGATCTACAAGGAGGTAAGTTTTTTTAAAAGCATGGAAGATCAACAGATTTGAGCCAAACAGAAGCAAGATGCAGAAATGGGCAGAGAGAGAAAAGCCAACCACTTAGAGCAGTGGTCATGGCATTCCTGAGCCCTTCTGAATAGCCTGGATCATGATTACAGAATTGAGATGAGACCTTTCAGGCATTCTCCAAATTACCCAAAGGGATAAATTCCTCCCCAAAGCAGATGGAACCCCACTCTAAGCATCTACCACTGGGACTCTGAGTTTTGAAGAGATACTCTTTTTTTTTGCCCCCTGCTATGCTGGTGAATCAGAAGGATTAAAGAGGGATTAGATTTAAGCTCTACTGGGCCCATTGGAAATTTGATCCATTTATGAATGGGTACAGAAAATGTTTTTACTACTCAATTCTTTTTCTTGTTATTTGCATTGGTTCTGGCATTATATTTTTAGATATTGCTATAGGATTTCTATACTTTTTATATAGTCTAGAAATAGAATAAATGATTGCATCAGGGCTCTAGCCTTAAATTGAATAGTTATTAACTGTCAAATGGTCATGATGAATCTAGGAGTAGCTATAGGGTGCTATCCATAGTACTGTGAGAAATGATAGATGATGAAGAAGAGAATGTGAATGGACATGTACTATTCATGTTAATATTTAACCATACACATTTTTATCAAATTGTTTTAGAGTTTGTGTATGTATGTGTGTGTGCCATCTCCCTAATTATATTGTAAGTTCTTTTAAGTGAGGCATTTTGTTTCTTCCTCATGAGTTGTTTATAGTACTGAACACATAGTAATTAATAAATACTTTAAAAATCACAAAATTTCTGAAGGAGCCAGAGTTCAAATTCAATCTAGAAAAATAGAATATTAGAATCAGACAAAATCCCAGAAATCAATTAGTTCAATACAAATCATGAATTTCATCTTACAATAGCTCCAACAAATGGACATTCAGCCAACTATTCTATATCAAGGCAATCCTTTGCAATTTTTGGACAGCTGGAATTGTTGGGAGTTTTTCTATATGTTCAGCCAGATTTACCTCCCTCTATTTGCCACTCTAACTGCTAGGTGGTGCTCAATAGATAGAATTCTGGACCTAGAGTCTAGAAGACCTGAGTTCAAATGCAGCTTCGGACACTCATTAGCTAATTAAATCCTTGGCAAGTCTTTTAATCCTATTTGCCTCCATTTTCTCATCTGTAAAATGAGCTGAAGAAGGAAATGGCAAACTACTCCAGTATTTTTGCCAAGAAAACCTTAAAAAGGGTCATGAAGAGTCAAACATGGCTGAAAATAACTGGAAAAAAAAAACAACCTGTCACATATTGGTTCTAGTTCTTCCCTCTGAAGCTAATTAGTACAAAGACAACCCCCTCCTCTGTATGACAGCTCTTCTAATATTTGATGAGAGTTGGTGCCATAACTAGGTGTTTTTGTAACTGGGGCAAATGCTACAAAATTTACCTGGGGAAAGTGGGAGGGAAAAAAATCATCTCTTTTGAGTATCCTTCTTGGGGCAACACTGTCCACTGGGATTAAATAAAGACCACAGAACTCATGAGGCAACTCCTAGGAAGATGCCCAAGGAAGTAGGGCATTTAGTAGCTTTCTATTTTAATTAATTATGTGTGGTAACTAGGTGCTCAGCTCAATTGGAGGTGGGATTGATATGTTTTTTGTTAAAGCAGATAAATTGATGCTTTTGAGGAAGAGCTATAAGAGAGCTTAAAGTCAAACCCTCCACCATAGTCCCATACCTCATATATAAACTCATGGAGTTTTGTTTGTTTGTTTATTTGCTTTTGCTGAGGCAATTGGGGTTAGGTGACTTGTCTGGGGTCACTTAGGAAATGTTAAGTGTCTGAGGTCAAATTTGAACTCAGGTCCTCCTGACTTCAGGGCATGCTCTATCCATTCCCCCACTAGCTGCAATCCATAGGGGTTTATTTTACCATTGGAAGGAATATTAGGATTCATATTGTCCAACTCCTTCATTTTACCAGAAAGAAAACTGTCCCAGAGGAAGACATTCAATTTTTTAGCCTATTTTTTGCAGCCTATTAGAGGTGGAAGAAACCTTGGAAAATACTTCATCCATCCCTCTCATTATACAGAGGAAGAAGCAGAGGCCCAAAGTTAATGTCAGAGCCGGGCATAGAACCCAGTTTTCCTGGAAGTCCTTTAAGATCATCAGACTTTGAAAGACAGTGGTCTTAGGCCTCAATTAATTGGCACAAACAGTTATGCAGGGAAGAGTGCCACTTAGTGCTTCATGATATACTCTGACCCTAAGGTCAACTACCACTTCCATTTCCCAGTTTTGTCTCCTCAGGAAAATTTGAGTGGGTCAGAAAGGAAAAGCTTCAGGGGAGAGCAAACCCTAGTGATAGTTCAAGAAAATGAAACTAAAAAGAGAAATAATGGAAAATTTCATTTGACTTGGAGAAAAAAAGAGGGTTGAAAATGAATTAAATACTTCATCTCATATTGAATCCCTTCTCCCAAATATATCCCCCCTATTTATCCATTCCTATGCATTTAAATTTTTTTTATTAAAGCATTTTCAGAACATATGAATGGATAAATTTTCAACATTAAGCCTTGCAAAACCTTGTGTTCCAATTTTCTTCCCTTTCCCCCACCTCCTCCCCTAGATGGCAAGTAATCCAATATATGTTAAACATGGTAGAAATATATGTTAAATCCAATATATACATACATATTTATACAATTATATTGCTACACAAGAAAAGTCAAATCAAACAGAAAATAAAAATGAGAAAGAAAATAAAATGCAAGCAAACAACAACAAAAAGAGTAAAAATGCTATGTTATGAACCACATTCAGTTCCCACAATCCTCTATCTGAGTGCAGATTGTTCTCTTCATCACAAGATCATTGGAACTGGTCTGAATCATCTCATTGCTGAAGAGGGCCACGTCCATCAGAATTGCTCATCGTATCAGTTCATGTAAGTCTCTCCAGGCCTTTTTGAATTCATTCTACTGATTTTACAGAATAATAACATTCATATATCACAACTTATTCAGCCATTCTCTAATTGATGGGCATCCATTCAATTTCCAGCTTCTAGCCACTACAAAAAGGGCTGCTGCAAACATTTTTGTACATATGGGTCCCTTTCCCTCCATTAAGATCTCTTTGGGATATAGGTCCAGTAGAAACACTGCTGGATTAAAGGGTATGCACAGTTTGATAATTTTTTGAACATAGTTCCAAATTACTCTCCAGAATGGTTGGATCTATTCACAATTCCACCAACAATGTATTAGTGTCCCAGTTTTCCCACATTCCCTCTAAGATTCTTCATTTTCTTTTTCTGTCATCTTAGCCAATCTGAGAGATATGTAGCCATCCCTATGCATTTTGAAGAGAAGGAAAAAAAAGGAGAAATAAAGGAAAACAGTTTGGCATCAGAGAACAGCTGGGCTTCCAAAAGAAATTATTAGATCAGCTTCCAAGATGTTCAGAGATATCAAATAAGTTCTTAATGATGTACCCACAATCATGGGAATCCAATAGTTAGACAATAAATGTTTATTAATTGCCTATTATATGCCAGATACTGTGCTGAGTCCTGGGAATAAAGGACGTGAGAGTCAGCTCCTGCTCTCAAGGAAATCACATTCCCAGAGTCGATGATCTGGGTTTAAGTCAGTTTGACTGTTTTCTACCTCTGTTCTTAGATAAATCAATTAACTTCCCTGAACCTAGATTTCTTCATTTGTTAAATGAAAATAGGAATATCTCTTTTTACCTACTTACATTTCTGAAAATTAAATCAGATAATGCAGACAAAATGCTTTTCAACTGTGATATATAATCTATATAGATTTGGGATACTTCATTATTATATATCTCATGTGACTATATTTTGGGTCTTATATAAGCTCATAAATGTGATGACAAATATAAAGGTTAATAGCACTACAAATGACTTTTCAGCATCAAATTCATTAGACATAGTCTACTACTGATACTAGACTATGTATGCATAGGAAAACAATCACTTCAGTTGGAAAGTCAGGGATTGATTTGGACCTGTATAGATTGTAGGAACATCTACCCAAATACTATAATTACATAGAATAATATAGTGAAAGGAAAAAAAAACTCTGTAATGAAATTAAGCGTATTGAAAAACTATATTAATACTTTTTCTTTTTAAAGATAAACAGGGAGTAGATCATGTATTAGAGATAACCCAAATGACCTCTCTCCACAATTTCTTCCGAACAATTTTAAAATAATAACTCTAATCAATTTTTGTAGTGGCAAAAACAATATAAAGTCAGAGTGAAGCATTTTTCTAGGCTAAGAAAACTTGAGAAGTTGGCAGGAGAAATTTGTGACTCTAGGGACCCCCTCCAAATTCACAAATGTGGCAACAGCAGTGGCCACAACTGCAGCTTTGGTGGCTCTCAGCAAAGTAATGGTAAAGGGATTAGAGAGTTAGTTGAAAAGAGATTACAGTGGACCCTTTGCTGGCACTGAATACAATTTACAATGACTGGTAACTCTATTGTCTATACACAGTATATTGTCTATATACAATATCAGGGTTCAAGGGAGCACTGGGAATGGTCATAGGATTGGGAGCTTTGGAGCAAGTTCCAAAGCAAAGACAAATACAAATATTTAGAGTATCAAGAACCAGGGTTAAGAGCAAATGTAGACCAGGAGATCAGTGACTACCCAGAATCTCGCCTCAAACCCCCCAAAAACTTTCAGATCCCCAAAGTTAGTTCTGAAAACAGCAGCATGAAAAAACCTAAAGCTTGGGACAGTGCTTCCCCAATCCCCACAATGAGCAGAGTTCAACTTTGACAGAAAATTCAAATTCAAGAAATAGGCTGGGAAAATGAGAAAACAACAAAAAAAGAAGTTGATCATTAAAAGCTGTTACAGTAGTGGGAAGATCAAGTAATAAATTCATAAGACAACAATGTAAAAACAGTTACAAATAAAGCCTTTAAGAAAAATGCTAATTGGACCCAGGCCCAGCAAGAATTTCTGGAAGCGCTAATGAAAGAGATATGTGTAGAAGAAAATTGGGAGAAAATGAGTGATGCAAGAAAATTGTAAAAAGCTTAGTAAATTAATTAACAGCTTAGTAAAAGAATACTGAAATAAAATAATACTGAAGAAAATAATACCTTATAAAATGGAATTGGTAAAAAGAGACACAAAAATTCACTGAATAAAAGAACTTTAAAAGCAGAATAGACCAAATGGAAAAGAGGCACAAAATCTCAGTAAAGAAAACAATTATTTAGAAATTAGAATTGGGCAAGGAAAAGCTAATGACTCAATGAAACATAAAGAAATAAAAGAAAAAAGAAAAAAATGTGAAAAAACTCATTGGAAAAAAATTGACCTGGAAAATAAAGGAGAAATAATTTAAAAATTATGCGATTATCTAAAAGCCATGACCAAATAAAGAACCTATTCATTACATTTCAAGAAATTATCAAGGAAAACTGCCCTGATATTTTAGATCCAGAGAATAAAATAGAAATCAAAAGAATTCACTGATCCCCTGAAAGAGATCCCAAGGAAGATGATATATGTAATTCCTATGAACGTCTATCTTTATCAGGGCAATTTAAAGGTATTTACATAGACAGAAGGCATAAATATGAGTTGATTATATTGTAATGATGTCCAAAAAATGAAGTTTGAAAAAAGGATACACTTGGAAGAAAGGGGAAAGAGACAGAATATAGGGAAAAAGAAAAGAATGTTAAAATACATAGTATATATATATATATATATATATAATATATATATATATATATATATATATATATATACATATATATATATATATACACACACACACACACATACTCTTTCCCTCTCCCTCTCCTTCTCCTTTTTCCTCTCCCTCTTTTTCTCTCTTTCCCTTTCCCCCTTCACTACCTAAATAGAAAATTCATTATCACTGCTGTCCTTTCCTTGCCAATGTTTTCCCTTCTTTCAGTTACTTCTAACTAAACCAACATCCCAATGCAATACATAGATATGTGGCAGCAAGAATCCAGCTTACTTCCTTCTTGTGAAAAGGTTTTCTCACTCAGGATCAAAGTTTATGGTAGTTATTCTCAACATCTGCTGTTAACTCCTGAATTTCTCCTCAAGTTATTACCCCTGCTTTACAGTGAATAGACCATCTGCACCTCCTAGTTCCTTTTAGCAGTAATATGTTTTTCGATTTGATTTTGGTTTTTTGCCAAATATTTTCTTTTTTAAAAAAAAAGGAGACAAGGCTTTCTACTTGATAAATTTAAAAGTTTGATTCCAAATAATTTAAGGGTATCAAACTATAAATAATAATTTCATTCAATAAAAATTGTATTAAGGAAGGAGGAAGGGAAGGAAGGAGAAAAGGAAAGAAGGAAGGCAATAGGGAAGATAGCAGGGAAGGAGGGAGGGAAGAAAGGGAGGAAGGAAAAGGGAAGGAAGGAAGGAAAAGGAGGAAAAATGAGGAATAGAAGAAAGGAAAAAGAAGGAAAGGAAAGGAACAAAATATACCAAAGAATTTACATTTTATTTGAAGAAACAATATGTACATATATAAATAAATGCAAAATATATACAAAGAAAATATAAGGTAATAGTGGAGGGGTTGTAGCAAGTGAAAAGTTCAGAAAAGGTCTGATATAGGAGATGGTACCTGAGCTGAGTTTTGAAGGAGCTAGGGATTTTAATGAATACCTAAGGAGAAGTGAATGTAAGAAGAGAGTGCATTTCAGGCATGACTAGGTGAAGATGAGGAAGGAATATATTTTAAGAATGGAGAGCAGTTTATGCAAAATCATGGAGAAGGGAGGTGTAGGTTAAGAAAAATAAGGCGGTGGAACAGCTTAATAGTACAGTGGATAGAGAACTGGCCCCAGAATCAGAAGAACCTGAGTTCAAATGTGGCTTCAGACACAAACTTACTAGTTATGAGATCCATGGCAAGTTGTTTAATCTTAGTTGCCTGGCAAAGGAAAAAAAGGAGAATAGTTAGGTGATTTGGCTGGATGAGTGGGTGATGGGAAAACACTGTGAAGGGTTTATATGCCAACAATTGTCCTTGATCCTAGAGACAATAATGGTAGATTTCTAGAACTTCTGGATCAGGCAAATGATATAAGGAAACCTAGGAATATAATTTTGACAGCTTGAGAAACACAGGACAGAAAGGAGAGAAACTTGAGAAAGGGAGATCAAATTGGAATCTCCTGCAATGGTTCAGGTGAGATGTGATGAAAGCCTGAACTAAGCTGATTCTTCCTCATAAGAATGGGTTTTTTTTGTGTCTTTGGAATTTCCTTCTTGAAAATTTCCCATCCTTTCTGGGAAGGGAAATTTTTAGAATGTGAATCTTTAGAATCATAACTCTGAGTGCTCTCAGGTATGCTTTCTTGAAATCTATAGCCATTATCAGATGCCTAGTATTTCTCTCTTTCTTGATCACAACTTCTAAAATAGATTTGTCACTTCTCCCTATCATATTTATTCAACATCAATACTTTGCTGATGGTGAGAATGCAATCCAGAAGAGAATTTCTCCTTGTTAGTTCCTCCACCTTTTGATAATGAAATATTAAGACAAGTCAAGGAATTATTAAGTATTGTACTTTTGACAGAGAGAGCTTCAGCCATTCTGGTAACTAAAATCACTCATTTTTGCATTCTTATCCTTTGTGCTAGGTTTGCATTTTATTTCTTAAATTCATCTTTTCCCTCTTTTTACCTTGGTGGTCTCTAGAACTATCAGTTCAATGACAATTCTACTTCTCTTTTTTCTTTTTAAAAAATTTCAATAGTATTTTATTTTTCCAATTACATGTAAAGATAGTTTTCAGCATCCATTTTTGTAATATTTGGAGTTTGAATTTTTTCCTTCCCTCCTTTACTTTCCCCCTCCCCAAGTTATCAAATAATCTCATATAGGCTATATATGGACAATTATTTTAAATGTATTTCCATGTTATCTACTTCTCTTTCTGCCTCCATTGATTTTCACTCAGCTAATCTCCATCATTCTTCTACCTTTGAGTTCCTGAAATTTTTTCTCATAAATGTATACTACCTTATAATAGAATGTGATTCCATCTACCACCATCTGCTCTTTTTGCTTGCTGTTTCTTTGAATATAGTATAAATTTCTAGAGCAATATTTCAGTAATGTATTTTATTTATTGATCTTAGTGACATTCATTTGCCTCTTTGCTTTAGGCTTTCTAGTGACTTGTTAGCCATACATTATGCATTTGTATAGACATCTGTAACTCATGGCTCACGTTTTATATTTATATATATTTTCTTCATTGATGGAGAGAATGATTACTCAATGTTCTATGATTGCATGAGGATTAGAGTTAACAAGAATTTGGGAAAAGAGAGCTCCTTGTATTTAAACTTCTGGTTTTAAGAGAAGACAAACAGAACTTCAAACTTTTTTCAGGGAGAGGTCCCCCAGAGGAAAGAAAGATTCAAGGAAGAAGTCAATATGTGGAAAAACATGCAGCATTGACAAATCAATCATTCCACCAATGAGGAGAGTCTTATGCAAATTGCTGCCTTGAGTCTAGATTAAGAATATGAGGCAATGGGGTTTATTACTGACTCCTTTTTTAGATTTTTGTCTCCAGCAAACAACAGTATTCTTTCACATTATTAAGCTTCCCTGCTGCAGAAAATTCAATTTGTAAAACTGAAAATGTATGATTTTCCTAGAATGCGTTTTTTACATAAGGAAGATGGCTATCCCTTATACAAGGGATTGTTATAATTACAATGCCATCAATTGCTTTAGAAAAATTTCATAGTCATTAGCCAATCAAGTAAAAAGCTTTGGGACTGAGGCCAATTTGTTTGTTTTAAAATGACTACATCCAACCAGCATTTTAAAATAAATTCATTTAGATTATCTTAACAATCACCACCATTTTTTTCACTTTCAAAATTATTTGGTACGATAGACATATTCTGACTAGTCAAAGAACTAAAGTCAGGAAGTCATAGTGAAGCTTCCTTTTACTCTTTCTGTCTCTTTAGGTTAGAAGCAAAGTCCCCAGTTGCAAGGTATAAAGAAAAGAGAGAAACCCTCCCTTTTACAAGATTACCTGAAAACTCTTTTATATAACTGAATAATTATTTTCCATATTGACCCTCCCATGTGCTACTATGAGTGTTTTGGAGAGAAATTCTTCCTCCTTGCTAGGTATATCACTGAGACTCTGGGAATGGAGAGAACCATTTCTCACCTTGAATACATTATGAAATGGATTAGAAATTATCATGTTCAACATTTTAAAATATCTGCCTTTCTGAGACATCTGATGATGGCTGCCATTTTGCCAGAAAATGGCACCATATGTGATGTTGGAATTATAATTAATTGTTTTACTCTGAAAGGATTCTGAGATGGGTTAAAAAAAAGTTTGGACAGAAGTGGTCTGGAAGGCTTCCAGTTGCAGCTGCTGAAAGTGAATGATTTTTTGCTTGCCAATGTGGAAACAATGAAAAGTGACTATACATTTCATGTTTCTAAACTTCCATATGAAGGGGAGTTTTCTGTTTATTCCTTCCCCCTGAATTCCTCATTAATTAATTAATTCAATTCTTTAACAACCATTATTAAGCTACCAACATGTACAAAACATTGTGATACATACTAAAGGAAATACAAAAATGGAGAATTCATTGCCTTTGTCTGTAGAAAAATCACATGAGGAATATACAGACATAAATATACAATACTGTGCAATAAATATATAATAATAATAATCATAGTGCAGAAGTGACTAAGAAGATCATAAGACAGAAATAAACATGCATATCATATCTAATTTATTGATAGTTCGTACTTGTCATCTAACTCTAAAAGCTGGCTGATAAACTTAAAGACATTAATTTTAATAATTTACATTAAAAAATAAGTTTAAACAGTCACCACAATGAAGAGGCCAAAAGAGCCCAGAAACTGCTTAGTCAACAAATACTCTATCATATTGCTAATCAGTGAGATAAGACTGAGAAGGACATCATCAGCTTAGAATATAGCTTACTTGTAAAAGAGTGCAGAGGATGAAGGTAATATCAATTTACAAAAGGAACTTCAAAAAGAAAAAGAAGTCTCTGAAATGACATAGAAGTCTGACCTTTGTTGTGAGGTTAAAGAATGGAAAATTTTCATACAGAAGAGGGGGGAAAGGAAAAAGACAAATTTTTTCATATTTTTAAAAGGCCATTCCTAAAGAAGAAGGAGCTATATGATAGAGAGGAAAAAGCTTATTCTCCAAGGAATGAAGAAGATATAATAAAGGAGAAGAGAAGAATCCTAGTTGGTGATCAGTGCAGGGATAATGGAGCAGTTATTTACAGACCTGATAATATTGATTACAACAATAGAGAAATTATTTGTCTTCTTTGGGTATATAGCAGATGTAATAGAGAACTTTCCTAAGACTTGTCAAAATAGATGATTATTATTCACTTTTGATTATTAACATGATAATGACAATGGGCACAACTGGTATTCTCATCATTAATACCTAATGAAGACAAGGGATACAGAAGAGAAAAGCTGATTTGGGAACTGAAGGCCTTCAGTAAGATGTCTGAGAGTGGGATTTGGACTTCTGCATTAAGGATTAAACATCCTGGCCAAGGATGGAGCATACCTCATAAAGAAAGATATTTATATCTATAGCTATAGCTATAGATAGATATTTCCTCTGTTTCTTGAAAATCAAAATTACTTTTACCTAAAAAGAATGAGGGAATGGGAGAAAAAATGCCAACGTATATCCAACAAGCTGAATGACATAGAGAGTAGGTACAATGAAGAATAGCATTTGAGATTCCCCAATATTCCCATAAAACAAAATCAAAGGAAAAAATAATAAAAACCATTAACTCAAAGGTCTATTCACAAACGTATAAATCTAAAATATCATACAACCAGAACTAGTATCCTGACATAAGAAGACAAATTTGACCCTAGATGTTAATGACAAAGGGAGATGAAACTCATGACTGTAGGTGGGTATATTAAGAAACAGGATATTTAGCCCAAAGAAAAGAAAGCCCAGTAAAGATATTATAGATTTCTTCAAGTAAATGAAGGACTGCTATATAGAAGAGGGATTACACTTATACTATTTGGTCTCCCATAACTGAAACAGGAAAAATGAGTCAAAGTTGCATAGAATGGATGGGTTTTAGACTTAATATCAATAAAAACATTTTAACAATTAGAGCTTTCTAAAGTAGAAAGGGCTGACTCAGGACTGAGATGTCTTATACTGAAGGTCTTCAAGTAGATCTTAGATGATCATGTGTTGAAAGCCTATAACATGGATTTATTTTTAGGTAGGCATTGGACTCAATGACTACTTTGATACTTTCCAAATACAAAATTCTATGGTTATTAGATTCAAGAATGGGAAATAAGTGTTCAAAAAAACAAACAAACCTGGCAGTGTGTTGAATTTTGCCAAATCACCCAAAAAATATTTATGGATGAATCTTCCAGATGTCAGTGAGATGTTCAGGTAGATAATGTTCATCTCCCTCTTCTCCAGACATCATTTACCACGGGCACAGTTAAGTGGTAGTTGACCAAGATATAAAGATTTCTAATGGTGTTTCCATCTGCCACTTGAGCTATGTAACCTTGGATAAAGCTATTTGACTTTCCTGTGTTTCAGTTTCCTCATTTGCCAAAGGAGGGATTGAATGACCTCTAAAGTTCATTCTAGTACCAGTGTTCTATGATTTGAGTAGGTGGAGCAGATGTGTGAATATATATCAGAGAATCTGCTTGGAGTTAAGCAAAACAAGCACTTCTTTACCCTACAATTGTTTTTAAACTTATTTGTGATTTGTTCTCATGTATATAAGGTACTACCTGGAAGAACAACTAAACAAACTATCAACAATGGAGAAAGGGGAGATATGAAAAAGGAGCTTTTGAAGTTTTACCGGGCTACTTGTGTTCAGATTATCTTATTCACAGATTGAAGGACAAATCATTTGTGTATTCTAGGCTCTATTTAAAATCTCCTAGTCCTCTTTCTCCTGTATTGTTTTTCTGGGGAAGAAGCATTGAACCAAAACAGTGATGACTTGACTTAGTACAAGATAGTTATATGCTATGAGGAATGGAATTCTCTGTAATTAAAAATATGGACATTTCATAAAATGTCACATTAAAAAATATTACTTGTTGTTCCACTATAGGCAACATGACTATTTCAAGAACTTGTTGTATTGTACTAATCAATCAATAAACATTTACAGAGTGCCTACTGTGTCAGCTTCTCTATTATGTGCTGGGAATACAAAGAAAAAAGTAAAACAATATGTGTCATTCAAGAGCTTATATTCTGTCAGGGAAGATAATATATACATGCATTCATGCATACATCATACATATATGTGTGCATATATATGTATATATATATATACATTTTACACATATATATGTATATATATATATATATGTGTATGTACATAGATATTTACATACACATAAATACCAACTCCTCCCCCAAAGCCAAATTAATGAGATAGAGGGAGTTTAGGCAAGAGTTGATAAGTAATTGAAGAGATTAGGAACACTTTTATGTGAAAAATGGTACTTGGATTGAATTTTGAGGAAAACTAGATATTCAAAGAAGTGAAGGTTCATGGGAACCAGACAGTGCAAAGTCATAGAGATGGGAAATAAGAAAGTTCAGATGATTAATGTTGTTCTGGCCATTTTACCTGAGTTATACATGTGTGAAAGTTAAATTGAGTTTAGATTATGAAGAGCATTAAACATCAAACAGAAGAGCTTCTATTATATCTATAAGTAATAAGCAACCACCAAAACTTCTGACACAGGAGAACAATATATTCAGAATCATGTTTTAGGAAGACCATTTTGGAAAGTGTAGAAACAAACAAGCAAAAATGATGGCACTGGCCCATCTCTCTGGCGAAGAAATCCACTAAAGAGAACTGAGTGTAAATGCCTAGAAGGTCAAGGACTGGTTTGTTTTTATTTTCTTAGTATCATCAGAGTCTACCACAGACTTATAGATAGCTTATGCTTCATCAAAATATGTTGATTTGCCCCAAAAGTTATCAAACTGTGCATACCCTTTGATCCAGCAGTGTTACTACTGGGCTTATACCCCAAATTGATACTAAAGAAGGGAAAGGGACCTGTATGTGCCAAAATATTTGTGGCAGCTCTTTTTGTAGTGGCTAGAAACTAGAAAATGAATGGATGTCCATCAATTGGAGAATGGCTGGGTAAATTGTGGTATATGGGGAATGTTATGGAATATTATTGTTCTGTAAGAAATGACCAGCAGGATGAATACAGAGAGGCTTGGAAAGACTTACATGAACTGATGATGAGTGAAATGAGCAGAACCAGGACATCATTATATACTTCAACAACAATACTGTATGAGCATGTATTTTGATGGAAGTGGATATCTTCAACAAAGAGAAAATCTAATTCAGTTCCAATTGATCAGATACATCCAGAAAAGGAGCACTGGGAAATGAGTGTGAACTGTTTGCATTTTTGTTTTTCTTCCCAGGTTATTTTTATTTTCTGAATCTGAAAATTTTCTGAAAATTTTCTGAATTTTTCTGAATCTTGTGCAGCAAGAGAATTGTATGTTCTGCACACATATATTGTATCTAGGATATATTATAACATATTTAACATGTATAAGACTGCCTGCCGTCAAGGGGAAGGGTATGGAGGGAGGGAAGGGAAAAGTTGGAACAACAGTGAGTGCAAGGGATAATGTAAAAAATTACCCATGCATATATTCTGTCAATAAAAAGTTATAATAATAATAATAAGAAGAAGAAAAATAAATAAATATGTTGATTTGAATTGAATCTTGAAAACTATAAACTACTTCCAGTGATAAAGCCTCCTAAGAGTCCCCATGAACATGGGTCATTGGACAATTGGAAACCGAGGAAGGGAAATTAGAAAAGAATCTAACAATAATGGGAATTCTTGAGCCCTTCAAAAATGCCAGTTTTCTCAAGGAACATAAGGTTCCTTCCTCATAAGTCACTCCAATTTGTACCTATATTTACAACCATGGGAAAATCTATTTCATAATCTGTGTACTAAAGAACCTCATCCACAACTTCTCAAAGAAAATTGTTATTACAGGCAAAGACACACTAATTGCTTCTAGACATTTAGCTCATCTAGTGAGGGAAGTAATCTGATAAGCTATTGAGCTATTAAGTGATGGAGAATCAATTAATGCAGTGAGATAAGAAACCAATACCCCACCTAGGTAAACTGAATAATATGTGGACACCTATTCACTATTAATTCAGACCTAGAAAATGAAACATGCCATTATCAATGACAAGATCCTTGGGGATGTTGTTATAAGAGACATTTTTTACCTCCAGAAAGAAAAAAATGCTTTGCAACTGATAGTCTTAGAACATCTGACTGAAGATATTATTGCTTTAACATTTGTAACATTTCTAGCATATACCCACTTTCTTCCTCTGACACCACCCTGTAGAAGGATTCTATCATCTGACACTAAGAATAGTTCTATAGTCTATTGGCTAGTCTCAGCATCATAAGTGTCTACTTACTCTCCCCTTTTTGGTCCATCTTCCATTCAGCTATCAAAGTTATCCGCTCAAAAGGCAGGTATGACCATATCACCCTACCCGACTCAACAACTTCCAGTGGTTCTCTATCATCTCTAGAATACCTTTTATTTGACATTAAAACCCCCTCGTAACATGACCCTTCAGCTTTTCAGTTTGCTTATGTCTTACACCACTGTGTAGAATATAAGATTTTACTTTCATTGTGATCTAGTGATATTTATTTGTTCTTCCTTGAACAAAACATTCAATTTCCCAAATTCCATACATTTTCACTGGTTAGCACTCATGCCTGAAATACTCTTTCACTTGTCTCCAGTTCCTGAATTCCCTCAAGTCCCAGATGAAATCCCATCTTTTATAGGAATTCTAATTTGAGTGTCTTCTCTTTGTTGGTTATTTCTAATTTATCTTATATATAGCTTGATTGCATATAACTATTTGCATGCTATTTCCCCAATTAGACTGTGAGCTCCTTGAAAGAATTCCCCCCTTTCTTTGTATCCCCAGTGCTTAGCTTGGTACTGGGCTCAGAGTAGGCATTTAATAAAATTTAATTAACTGCCATTCACAGTAAATTCAGCTTTCCTGAATCCTTATACTTAATTGCTCTTTTTTTCCTATTGTTCCATCTGGAAACTCCCTTCATTTTAGACTTCTCATATTCCTTTCATTTTTGGTTTTTACTGAAACCTAGTTTCTTCCCATTTGACATCCTTTTCAAAATTAGTAATTCTTTCTCTCACACCCCCTGACACAGAGGTTAGGGAGGAAGAGTTGACATACTCTTTACTTCCAACTATTATTTTCAATCCTATTCTCTGCTCCTATCACTTAGCTATCATCTCTCCTCTTTTAAAATTTGCTCCATCCTGCCCTTTTTGCTATCATCTTTGGGCCTCCAAATCAACCTTTCTCCTTCTCAGTAAGTTCAGTAGCTGACTTGGATTCTTCTCCATCTCAATAATAGTCCCTTCAAACATCTTGACCTTCCAGTTCTTCAACATCCTACTTTCTAAGGAATTAATTAACTATATATATATAAATATAGATAGATAGAAAATAGTTTTAAAATAAATTTCTTTATGATTTATTATCAGTAATCAGGAATAAAATGCATTTATTAATTGTCTATTATGCACCATGCACAGTAATACTCTCTAGGGATACAAAGAAAGACAAAAACAGCTCCTGCCCTCAAGAAGTTCATATTCTAATAAAGCAGAAACATGTAAATTGCTAGATGTATACAACATATGTGTATATAAATAAATACTTGTTGTTGTTGTTGTCCTTTGTTTTTGAAGAGGTTATGGCTTGAATGGCATGTGAACGGATTTAAGCCAGGCAGAGTTGCATGATGTTGTCTGCCTCACTTTCTCTTCCAGAGTCACCAAAGTCAAGGAGATTGGTAATGGCCCAAGATGCATAGACAACCTTGGCATTCAATGTCTGACCAAGATCTGAGTGCTTCACATCAACTGCTTTAACCATGAAGGATTATGGCTGTAAGAACATATTGTTTTCATCCACCCACTGCACTGAGGAAAGCCACATTCTTGAGGTAAATAGCCTTCTGACTCACTGGCAGGTCTAAAGCCTGTCAGTTACCTTCAATCTGGTTTAGTCCATCTGCAGAGATCTACCAGTGTGTGGCTGCTCTGCATGCTATAGTTTCTTGGAGTCACAAATGAGAGCTGGGTAAATCAGGTGGACACCATAGGTGGATGAGTAGCCCTGAAAAGAGCTTGGCAAGCCCTCATGTCAGACATGCTAGCCCTCCTGAGCTCAAAGGCATATAGATGAAGGATGGATTTCCAGGGAGAAAACAAGTAGACTAGTACATATAGCTGGATTATAGAACTTTTGACACTGAGCTTGTGAGACTGACTGAGAGGATAATGGAACCTTCAACAATAATAGGGAAGTTTAGAAAAGGAGAGGGTTTAAGGGGAAAGATGATGAGTTGTACATCAACTGCATACAATCATTGACATTCCTGTCTACTTCAACTAGCTGAATTTGTCCCAGTAGCCAGAATTTCTAGTTAGGGCTCTGATTCTGATGTGGGCAAAGTACATGGATTTTGATAGCAGGTAGAAATGGAGAGGGCATTCCAGATCTAGAGAAGTATTATTAGTAAATCAAGTACATGCATGAAGTATTAATAGACAGTTGGACCAGAGTAGAAGGCACTTATAGATTGTCTTTGCCATTAGTCTTTCTGAGCTTACGCAAAGCTGTCTTTAGGTTGGATTTTTTCATTTGTGTCATCTGAAAGGATTACATGTACTTGTAAAGTCTTATAAGAGGGAAGTTTCTGTATTTGTGGCGACATAGAGAGGTAAGAAGGTTGAGAATTTCCAACCTATCCTTATAGAAAAGCAGTTCTCTACTACTCCCTCCCCCTATCTCTGACTCAATCAAGAGCATATCTTAAACCAGATTCAAGCAATTATAGTCCCAGACTCCATAGATTATAAGACGAGAACTTGCCATTGAGGCACTATTTCTATTCTTCTCCACATTGAACTGTTAGAGATGATAAGGAATGACATATTAGCTACATCCATCAATTTCCCTTCTCCCTTGACAGAAAGGGAATCCAGTCCTTCCTCCTTTGAAACTATCTAGATAATAAAAAAGGCAGCTGTGCTCCTGTTCACTTGAGCAGCAAAGGGGTTAATTAAAAAGAATCCAATTAATTGTATAAGGCTAGTCAAAAAGACCCTGCTTCCATGGCAAAAACATTTTGGTCTGGTATGTCACATACTAGAAATTTTGTTTTTAATATGCCTTAAACAAGAACAACTCAAAGCCGTTGGAAATGATTTGTTCAACGTATTGCTCAGAATTCACATCTAAAATTGAATTGAGAGTCCTTCTATCTTTGCATTTGACTGTTTTGATTCTAGTATTACCAGCAGAACAAGTTCTCTTAACTGAATTGTTCTCCTATGGAATATTGATGGCTCCAGGCTCTGCGTTCAGTATCTGCTGGTGAAGAGATGCTCTCAAAGTGCTCCCCAGGGAGCTGGGGAGGAGGCTAAGGGGGGAGATAGCTAAACAAAAGCAGTGAAAAACCCCAAACCAGAGAAGCCTAGAAACATCAGTGCTTGGGGGAATGACTATGAATCTAACCCAGGAAAAGCAATGCATAAAGAAACCATTATTTCCA
Organism: Antechinus flavipes; assembly: GCF_016432865.1. Lineage (NCBI taxonomy): Eukaryota > Metazoa > Chordata > Mammalia > Dasyuromorphia > Dasyuridae > Antechinus > Antechinus flavipes. The sequence continues at coordinate 254,643,655 of NC_067399.1, read as the reverse complement.
TTAAACGCCCCCCCCCCCAAGTTCTGATTAACATGACTGGAATAGAACTAGGTCCTGATTGGTGGCACCTAAAAGGTCTGGAGGGTGTGATAAGGGGGCATGAAATGGACTGTTCAAGTTGCCTCCTTCACACTGCACTACAGGCTAATTGGATTTTGCTCTAAGGGCTGCTTTCAAGAGTAGGAGATATTGAGTCTATCTGCTGTAATGGAAAGAACCCCCCATTTTGGAATCAGAAGATCTAGTTTCAATTTCCAGTTTAGTCACTTTAAGAGTAATGTGGCAGCTTTTGGACAAGTCACCCCAATCCTTCTCAACCTCAGTTTCCTCATTTGCAATATATGAAGATAATAATTATGGTACTGCCTACCTCACAAGGTTGTTGTGAGGGTCAAAAAGAAATCACAAATGTCAAAGTTTCTCAAACTATGGGCCATAACGTCACATGGTGTCATATAACTGAATGTGGGGATGGCCAAAAAAATTGGCAACAGTAAAAGGTATCAAATATTACTTCCAATATTTAATTCTTTATGTAAAAAATAACAAGCACATCTATCTTATTAGTATGCATATTTTCTTTAATAAATGGTAAAATTATATATATAGATAGAAAATAGTTTTAAAATAAATTTCTTTATGATTTATTATCAGTAAATGTTTAATTTGTATACTTATTTATATACCCACAAACCTGGAGTCACATAAAAACTTCTCAGGCAAAAAGGGGTGGCAAGTGGGAAAAGTTTAAAAAGCCCTGATATATGTAAAGTGCTGAAATTTTTATTTATATATTTATATAAACCATTTATTCTTATTCATTGTAAAGATTCAGAGATTAGGGATCAGGAGGCCTGGGTTTTTATTTGTTTCTATCATTCACTAGCAGTGGAATCAAGGACAGATGATATTCCTTCTTTGTTCCTCACTTTCCTCATTTATAAAAGAAGCAAGTTGAACTAAATTACTCCCAAGGTCTCTTTCAGCCTAAGAGGCCATAGGGTGCAGTGGGAAGAGGGTTGGAACAAAGAAGAACTTGAGATCTCATCCTTGTCCACCATTTACTGCCTCTATGTCCCTGATTAAGCCGGTTAACTTGGGACTCAATAGTCTCCTCTTTAAAGGGAGAGGGGAAATAGGGAGGAAGGAGACTGTCTTCAATGGCCTTTAAAATATTTTTTGATTCAGAACCATAGTTCTATGTCCTGTACTTTAAGGGCCTGGGCTCCTTAACCAGACTGTGAGATCCTAGCAAAAAAATCATATGTGTCCTCTTCTTCTCCAGAACCTCAAGTTCTTGGCTGGACTCAAAATAGACACTCAAATGAAGGCTTGCTCATGGGTTAATTGTACTTCCTTGAATGTGTTCTAATACCTGGATTGTTTAGCTCAGGTAGAAACGGAGATATATGTGGAAAGGGCTGGTTATCAGCATTTTGAAAGGGGAATTGTTGGGGTTTTTAGAGATACTGGACTATTTATTTTGCCTTGAAGTAGAATGTTGTCACCTGATACCACTTACTACAAATTGGAACTTCTTTTGATCCTGAAGATGCCTTTCCTCAGCTACTATCCACCTATCATATAATCAGTAGGAGGACTGGGGGGTATCTCTTATTGATGAAGTCAGAATTGAATTTGGCCATGATTAGTTATCATAACTGACTGTGATATTTCCTATTTTCCCCCTCAGAGTTACTATGGCAACAGAAGTAACAAGGATGATTATAGAACAAAGAGCTTAGTCTCCTCCACCCCCTATGATTTGGAGGCAGTTTTATTTATTCAGCTTTCATCTGTTACCTCCCCCAGTGAAAGAAGAAGATAGTGGCAGCCAATGGTGCCTCCTCACCATCCCTTTTGGGCTGAAGATCATATGTCCATGGGAGTTCTTGGTGTTGAACAAAAACATTTTACTGTTTGTCCATTTAGGAACACTTATCTTAAGAGTAATCTAAAGTCAGGGACTCAAAAGTGATTAAAAATAGTTTCCCCATTGGAAGGGCCTCCAATCAATTTCATCAGAAATTATTGGAGATCTTCAAAGGAAGTCATAGGATCATAAATGCTGGCCTCAGAGAACGTCTACTGTAATCCCCTCATTGTGCAGATGAAGAGAGTCTGTGGTTACACAGTTATTAAATGGCAGAGCCAGGTCTTTTGACTTCAAATCCACTTTACTTTACTTTCCACTTTACACATTGCTTCTCTTTATGAAATAATAGAATCTCTAAGATGGAAAGGATTTCACACCCAAAGATTCATCTCACCTTTGCCATGAAACCACCAGTAAGAAGGAGTTCATTTCACAACCCTGCCCCCATTTCCAGGATGCCCATTTTATTGTTGGACAACTCCATTGGGAGACTCTTCTTTACATTGAGGCAAAATCTACTTCCCTATAACATAGCCTACATTCATCTTTGTCCTATCCTGCACAATAAGTCCTTCACTCATCTTCAGATCAGGTTTTCAGTTATTTGCATTACTTTCTTCCCCTCCCCTCTTGTTCCCCATCTCCCGCCTCATAGACTCATGGACAATTCAAAAGAAGATAAATGCAAACTCTCACCTTGTCACACGAAAGGGGTGGTGGGTGGGGAAAGAGGAGAAATTAATAAGAGAGGGGAAAAAACCTTCGTAATTCACTTTGTTCTCTTTGCTAAAAATGTGGATAATGAAAACTGACAGTCATGTTTACTGTAACCCTCTGAAAGAAATGCAGACATAATTAGGACTCCTGCAAGGAGATGAAAATGAAGAGGAACCTCCCTGGCCTTAAGAATCTGGTAAGAATCATACCAAGACTCTTGGTATGAAATGCAAATTGGATTGTTGGGTAGGTGTGAGCAATTAAGTGCCTGGACTCCTGAAGGCTGCATCTGTCCCAACTAGTAGTTTCCATGTGCAAAGTAGAACTAGGCTCCTCTTATTTGAATTCTTCTGACTTTTTTATTTCTACCACCTATGCATGGTGCTAAGAGACAGGTTTTGTGTGACTTTGGCATCCAAATCTCAAGGAACTTTTCAGCTATGACTAGGAAGTGATATGGTTATAAGTCAGGCAGTTCTTAAAATGAAAATGAAAAATTCAATTCAGCAAATTGTCTACTGTGAAGGAAACATACAAAGATGAAAAATGGTATGGCCCATGTCCTCAAGGAGCTTATAATCTATAAGGTCCTAATGTAATATTCCATCTCTGAGCAGTTTAAACTAGATGTACATAGGAATTTAATTAACAGTGCACTAGTCAATGTTTAGCAACCAACTTGGGAGAGGGAAGTATGCATAATTCACTTTTAAGTTTAATCTACATTATTAACATCTTCTCCTTCTCTTTGTTAAATCTAAGCAATCAACAAAACAATAAATCCAATTTCATCTATAGCATTTGATGATATCTGAGGTGTAAATGTTTGCAGTGGAAATTTAACAATTGACTCTAGGGATCTGGCATGATCTAATTCCAGGACAGCCTGAATGTATTTCTCTTTTGAATCACTATATGGTAGAAACATCCTAGGATTTTTTATGGGATTCTTTTTTATTATTATTATTATAACTTTTTATTGACAGAACCCAGGCCAGGGTAATTTTTTACAACATTATCCCTTGCACTCACTTCTGTTCCATTTTTCCCCTCTCTCCCTCCACCCCCTCCCCTAGATGGCAAGCAGTCCTATACATGTTAAATATGTTGCAGTATATCCTAGATACAATATATGTTTGCAGAACTGAACAGTTCTCTTGTTGCACAGGGAGAATTGGATTCAGAAGGTAAAAATAACCCGGGAAGAAAAACAAAAATGCAAATAGTTCACATTCATTTCCCAGTGTTCTTTCTTTGGGTGTAGCTGCTTCTGTCCATCATTGATCAATTGAAAATGAGTTAGGTCTCTTTGTCAAAGAAATCCACTTCCATCAGAATACATCTTCATATAGTATCATTGTTGAAGTATATAATGATCTCCTGGTTCTGCTCATTTCACTTAGCATCAGTTCATGTAAGTCTCGCCAGTCCTCTCTGTATTCATCCTGCTAGTCATTTCTTACAGAACAATAATATTCCATAACATTCATATACCACAATATACCCAACCATTCTTCAATTGATGGGCATCCATTCATTTTCCAGTTTCTAGCCACTACAAATAGGGCTGCCACAAACATTTTGGCACATACAGGTCCCTTTCCCTTCTTTAGTGTCTCTTTGGGGTATAAGCCCAGTAGTAACACTGCTGGATCAAAGGGTATGCACAGTTTGATAACTTTTTGGGCACAATTCCAGATTGCTCTCCAGAATGGTTGGATTCGTTCACAACTCCACCAACAATGCATCAGTGTCCCAGTTTTCCTGCATCCCCTCCAACATTCATCATTATTTTTTCCTGTCATCTTAGTCAATCTGACAGGTGTGTAGTGGTATCTCAGAGTTGTCTTAATTTGCATTTCTCTGATCAATAGTGATTTGGAACACTCTTTCATATGAGTGGTAATAGTTTCAATTTCATCATCTGAAAATTATCTGTTCATATCCTTTAACCACTTGTCAATTGGAGCATGGCTTGATTTTTTATAAATTAGAGTCAATTCTCTATATATTTTGGAAATGAGGCCTTTATCAGAACCTTTAACTGTGAAGATGTTTTCCCAGAGAAACATCCTAGGATTGCAAATCAGAGAGCCAAAGTTCAAATCTTGGTTATATTCCTTTTGACAAGTCACAACCTCTGGATCTCATTTTCTAAAAGGGAAAAGATGATAGTTTATCAATATGTTTCTTTTTTTAATAACTTTTTATTGACAGAACTCATGCCAGGGTAATTTTTTACAACATTATCCCTTGCACTCACTTCTGTTCCGATTTTTCCTCTCCCTCTCTCCACCCCCTCCCCCAGATGGCAAGCAGTCTTATACATGTTGAATAGGTTACAGTATATCCTAGATACAATATATGTGTGCAGAACTGAACAGTTTTCTTGTTATCAACATGTCTCACAGACATACACTAAAGCACTATGAGAAAATGGGCTGTTTCTATTTTATTCTATTCTATTCAATTCTCCACCAAATCTTTCTTTCTTAGGAAACGATTTTCTTTTGGTTTTACTTTACTCATTGAAATGGAAGTCAATGCATTCCTGAGCTTGAGAGCCCAGGACAGTTTGTAAAAAATAGCACCAAGTTTGAAATTGAGCACTAGATTCTAGTCCCAGCCTTAACACTAATGGCAAATCACATAACCTCTCTGAGTCTCAGTTTCCTCTTCTGATATGGGGATAATATTATCTTTCTGGCCTTACCTCAGAGGTTCATTGTGATAATTTAAGGAGCTAGTGCGTATGACAGCACATGAGTATTGCTGGTACCTCTTATGTGTTATCTTTGCCATGTATCTATGATGAGGAAGAATACCAAAATGGTCAAAGACTAGATCAGTTAGGAAGGCCTCCAAGGGGGAGTAAAACTTGAGTCTTAAAGGTTGAGTTGAGTCTTTGAATATAATGGAGAGGAGGTCATAAATTCTGAGCAAAGACATGAGATGAAGCATTATAGGGTACATTCAGGAAACAGTGTGCAGATTGGCCTGGTTGATAGAGAGGGAGACTGTTGGGGAACAATGAAAGAAACATTTAAAAGACGGGAAGGGGCTATATAACAAAAACAAAACCCAGATTTATTCAATTATCATGAGTGGCTTCAAAATCCTTTAAGTTTGTATCCTGTCCATTGCATGACTACTTTTTTCTCTCCTCAGAGAGAATCATATAATTTCATTTGGGCAGCATCTTAGAAGAGACTTTACTCCAACCACTACCTGAATGAGAGTACCTTCTATTACATACTAATCATATGATCATCAATTGAATACCTTTAGGAAGGAGGAATGCTTCTCTCCCCATCCCCTTCAAATTTCCAAGCCAACCACTCCCCTTTTAAACATCTATAACTTACAGGAAGTTTTTTCTATATTGAATTCTCTTTACAATGTCCCTCCATGACTACTAGCTCTTCCATGTAGGGCCAAACAGACCAATCCTTCCTCCCCAGCAGTTCTAAAAATATTTTTTGGAGAGGCAATTGGGATTAGGTGACTTGCCCAGTGTCACAAGCTAGTAAATATTTTGTGTCTGAGGTGGAATTTGAATTCAGGTCTAACTCCAGGGCTAGAGCTCTATCTACTACACCATCTAGCTGTCCATGCTTTAAATTCTTGAAGACATTTATCATTTCTACCTTTTCCTTCCTTATCCTCCTTTTTCCCCCCAAACTAAATACTAATTACCAAATCCTTCAACTGATCTTTATGTGACAATTTACTTGGCATTCCTCATTTTGTGTACTTATCACATTTTATTTTATATTATAGTTATTTGTTTACATTTCTTATTTCACGTTTAATGACTAGCATAAAACTTTATAAGAGCAGTCACTGAGAGGCAGTGTGGGTTAGTGAAATCAAGAGGCATTCGTTTGAGTTCTGACTCTGATCCTTACCAGCTTTAGGATGATGGATAGTGACAGGACATTTCCTTCTGAGCTTCATCCATTTACAAAATAGGCATAGGGATTTGTACTACCAACTTCCTAGGTAATTATAAGCAAAAGCACTTTGAAAAGCAAAAAGTATAATGTAGGCATGAACTTTATGTCTCCTGCAGCCCCTACCACAGAGTTATGTATCATGTTTGTTGAATTTGAATATGCTCAAGAGAGATGTACTTTCAGAACTTTCAGTTCTTTAAGAATCCAGAGCTTCATTGCATTTGGCCAACTTGTTCTCCAATGTCCCCATAAACCCTGTCTGGTGAAAGTCTCTGGAGAAAGAATCATTGGTGTTAGCAACTGTTAACTCTTCTGAGGTTTAGAAGAGTCCACAATTCTAATTCAGACTCTACAGATTCTGTTTAAAAAAACAATAGCAACATTTTAAAGGAAAAAGCTTTGGCTTCAGATAGGAAACAAATCATAATTCCCAATTGTTTTCATCAAAAATACACACACACATATTAGTCTGTCCTACCTTGATCTGATCTCTCTGTTTAATTTTATGAACTACCTTTAATGTAATTTTAAACTTGATTTTAATTCTCTACTTAATTAAAAAAACAATCACACTTAATTGAGACTAAATTATTTCATCTTTCAATATTTTCTTCCCTGCATCTTCTCTTAATTAGTTTTTTTTTAAAAAAAAAAAACTGTATTAAAACCTTAGATGTGTCGGATTAGATATGTGTTGCCCAGGAAAGGAAGGAAATATGCAAATCTACAGTGTGTGTGTGTGGGGGGGGGGGAGGGAATCTTCTCCTATCTAAGGAAATAGGAATTAACAAACTGTCTACCTGCTACATAATTCTTACCAAACATCTTTTCAATAAATAGTGTGTGGAAAAACTCCAAACCACAGGATTAACAATGATCTTTGGGCTCTGCCACCTCAACCCCCCTGTTTTAGGATTTAGGGTCTAAGAAGTTAAGAGTGCTCAGCTAAATGTGTTTGTGACTTTGTCAAAATCCAAACACTAAAAAACAATGAGACGCTTTAAAAGCTCAGCATGGGCTTAACTAGTCCATATTCTTTCCAAATCTCCCACCTTATGAAAAAACTCAATGTTCTTTTCCACCTCTATTCTTTGAAAAGGTGTTCAAATAATCAATCAGCTAGAATTTATTAAGCACTTACTATGTTTTAGAAATTGTGCCAGGCACAACTGACAAAAATGGAACTGTCCTTAGTCTCAAGGAGCTTAAAATCTAAAATAGATGCTACAATTCTGCATGCAGATCTACAGGCAATATAGTATAATACATAGAGTATTATTCTTGAGGTCTCACAGTTGTGAAATATATTTTAATGTGTGATCTTAGGTAAGTCACCTAACCCTTTAGTATCTTGAGCAGCTCTTATAGCCTAAAATTCTATTACTTGCAAAGAAGATAATAAATGGAGATACAGGGAGTTTCCTTACCTGGGAGTTTCCAATATCAATGAAATCATGTGTCCATGTCTTATCCATTGTATATAAAACCTAACGTATATTTGAAATGACCTATTAATGACAAAATAACATAGGTAAATATTATGCTTTCAATGGCGATGTCCATCCCTATCCCCTAAATGAGTTCATAATGGGAAAGTATTGTATTATCACTGGACCAAATCTTTTTTTTTTAATTTATTATTTTATTATTTTATTTTTTTAATTTTTTTAAATTTAATTTTATTTAATAATAACTTTGTATTGACAGAATCCATGCCAGGATAATTTTTACACAACATTATCCCTTGCAATCACTTATGTTTCGTTTTTTCCCCTTCCTCCCTCCTCCCCCCCCCAGATGGCAAGCAGTCCTATATATGTTAAATATGTTGCAGTATATCCTAGATACAATACATATTTGCAGAACCGAACAGTTCTCCCGCTGCACAGGGAGAATTGGATTCAGAAGGTAAAAATAACTCGGGGAGAAAATCAAAAATGCAAATAGTTCACATTCATTTCCCAGTATTCCTTCTTTGGGTGTAGCTGTTTCTGTCCATCATTTATCCAATGAAACTCAGTTAAGTCTCTTTGTCAGAGAAATCCACTTCCATCAGAATACATCCTCATACAATATCGTTGTCGAAGTGTATAATGATCTCCTGGTTCTGCTCATCTCACTTAGCATCAGTCCATGTAGGTCTCTCCAAGCCTCTCTGTATTCATCCTGCTGGTCATTCCTTACAGAGCAATAATATTCCATAACATTCATATACCACAATTTACCCAGCCATTCTCCAATTGATGGGCATCCATTCATTTTACTGGACCAAATCTTACTGAAGAGGGAAGTATATGTAGTCAGGTTATAGGTCTTCAAGGCAGAAGACTGTTCAAATTTTGGCATTGATACTAAAGACTATCTTGTGTTACTGCAAAAACATTGGATTTGAAGTCAAGGAATCTGGATTTGAATACAGACTGCTACTAATTAATTGTATGTCCTTGGGCAAATTCTTCTGGCAAGATCCTTGAAAATCCAGAGTTATGACTAGAGTATGATGAGAAACAGTATATGCAGTGGATAGAACAATGACTTTTAAGTTAGATGATTTGAAGTCCAAATCCTAGCTCTTATACTAGCTGTGTGTTCCTGGGCAAAGAAACCAAGTTAACCTCTCTGGATTTCAGTTACTTTATCTGTAAAATGAACGGATGACAAGATATCCAATTGAGATGTTCAACTGAGATCCTCACCAGCTCTAAATCTATGATTCTTTAAGACATTGTGACAGGACTTTTGTGGTAGATGATAATGAAATCTATCTAGGATTAAGCTATCTAGGATTTGAGCTAACTGTATAAATATAATTATAATTGGGTTCATATCAAAAAACCTTGGGAGTTTCAAGAACTGGAAATTCGATATACATCAACAGTGTTACATGGAAACCAGAAAAGATATTGTCTAGATAAGGGCCATTCTACTATGCCCAGGTCAGATTGCACCTGCAATACTGAGTTCATTTCTTGGCCTAATGTTGATCAGGGTTACTTGCACATAGTAGGTATTTCATAAAACATGTCAAGTTGGATAGATTTCCAAATTTTCAGATAAGTAGTTGACAGATCATCTAATGGAAGGTAGCTACGATTGTCAGGGAACTGGAAATTATGAAAAGGACCTGGTATGCTCAGATTGGAAAAGAAAAGATGCAAAACCTGGAATTCTGTCATGTGGATGAGGGCTTCAGCCTATACTATCTGGACATGATTAGGAGCAATGAGTAGAAGTTAAAGATAAATTTAAAGTTTTATATTAAAAAGTTGCTAACAATTAGAGCTTTCCAGAAGTGGAATGTGTTGACTATTTCAGGGTGAAAGTTCCTGTGATACCTTCAGAACCCCTGAATCTTGCCATCTACATCTCCAGTACCCTTACAACTTTCAAGCATTTCTATTTACTCTGAAACCAAACCTTCCTTACATATGTTGTCTCCTTCAATTAGAAAATGAATACTTTAAGAACAGGGACTATCTCACTTTTTCAATATTTCTGCCCAATACTTGGCATATTTAGTACACAATAAACATTTAATAAATTCATTTTCATTGATTCCTTCATTCACATGGATGAAGTAGTTAAGGCTTTTCTCAGACTGCATGGATCTCTGGCCAACTGTCCTTCCTCAGGAAGTGGGACATATATCAAGATGACCTTTGGGACACCTATTAATAATGAGATGAGAGTTTCCCCCCTTCTACCTCCCAGGTGAGGTCAGAGTTTAGTTCCCACCAAATTCAGTTTCTGAAGAAATTATCCCATGAGAGTATCAAGGTGTTCAGTCAGTTCTTCTCATTTTATTACCCACAACCAGTCTGTCACTAGCTCTATTGTATTCTAGTTCTTCTTCCATGTACACAGTGTTTACCATCACCTCCTTTCTCAATACAGACATTTTCTACCAAGAGATCTGGCTACTAACTTCTTTTATAAGGAAATAAACTCATTTAACCTCTTCATACTCTCAGCAACTCTTTAAGACTGAGTTACAAAGAATATTTTGATCTTCATACTGTAGAGGAACCCTACATGAGTTCCATCAAAAAAAATGGGTGTAAGAAGTTGTAACTTTCTCAATAGTGTATTTGCATGTATATTTAAAAATAAATGCATTCATTTATGGATGTAAGTTTTTTATTGTTATCTTCTGTTTATTACATCATCATAGTCATCCCAAGTATTCTCTCCTCTCCTCTCCCAGAGAGCCATCCCATATTATAAATAGTATATTTTAGAGAGAGAAAAAAGAGCTAAAAAGAAAGAGCTCTACTAAAACACTGAAAAAAATCAAAAAACATGTGCAATGTATAAGACCTCTATACCTCCCACTTCTACAAGTTATATTTTTCCACATTTCTTATCCCTTCATTCAAGTCCTGTTTGATCTTTGAAATTTGTAATATTTATAATTTTTTTTGTTCTTGTGTAATAGTAGTAGTCCTTTCCATTTACAATATTGTTTTTATAGTGTATATTGTTTTCTTGGCTTTACTTATTTCATTCTGCATTGGTTCAAATTGATCTTTCCATGCTTCTCTGTGTTCATCACACACATTTCTTAAGAGTACAATTCCATTCTGTACATTCATGTACCACAATTTATTTAGTCATTCCCCAATTGATGGACATTTGCTCATTTACAAGTCTTAGCTATTACAAAAAATATAAGTATAAATATTTGACACATATGGGGGCTTTCTTTTTAATTAATTTAAAACTTAAAATAGGAAAAGAAAAAAAAGAACAAAAGAACATTGTCATGTGCACACTAGCACTTGAGAGGATTCAAAATATGAACAATATTCATTTCAAGAAAGGTTATATAACAAATATTACACATTGTGTTCAGAGCTGCCCATCTTTTCTTTATTTCCTTGTAGGTTTTTCTTTTGTTCTCTGCTATACACTTTTTTATTCTTTTTTCCATGTTCTTTCCCCTATTTTCCCCCTCCCCCAAAAAGCTACAATTAAGCACAAAGAGATTTACACACACACACACACACACACACACACACACACACATATATCTATAATCATAAAGAAATAAACACATATATTCATATACAATTATGTAAGGCTGTACTATGCTTATTTTGTCATTTTTCTCAAGGTGAATAATATTCTTCATAACTCCAAGTCTTTCCATATTTGTCTAAATCCCCTAACTCATCATTTCTTAACATTATAACAATATACTAACTAGTTATTTCAGATAGTCTAAAGCAATATTAATATGGCTGATGTAATAGTTTCCTTATTTTTCTCTTTTGATTAAATCTACTTAAGCATTTAACTTTGAGATCAAACAATTACTAGCCCTTTTTTAAAAATAAATTATATTCCTAATCATTATTGTTTGTATTTTTTATTTCCTATTCCTGCTGACTCCTCTGCTTTACTTCTATCTGCTACTTTGCTTATGCTATTACTTAACCTACTACCCCTCCAAGGATCCCCTGATCCTCTCCCCATTCTTTCCCTCATTCTTTCCTCCATTCCCATTAATTTGCACACATTATCCCATTCCCATTATTCTACATGCCCTTCTATATCCCCTTGAGCCTTTTCCCTCCCCCTTTTTCTTTAAAAATTTATAAAACTTTTAAACTGTTCTGTGTATATATTGTTCCCTCTTCAATCCATTTCCAATGTGAGTAGGATTTCAGAACTACCAGTCTTCCCTTCCCTATCTATTGCTATGTCAGTTCTTCTCACATAACATAGTCTTTTTACCTTTTCTTACACAATTATGCTTTTTAGAATCACATAGTATTCAGCTCTACCCTAATCTTTCTTTTGAGCTGCCCAGTTACTAATGGCACATGGTTTATATTTTCAAGTATAAAATAAACATTTTATCCTTATCGGATCCCTTAAAATTCATCTTTAATGCTTACCTTTTCTCTTGGATCTTATATGTCAAAGTTTAGGTATTTTTGCATCAAAATCCTGTATAAGTCTAGCAATTAATTTCCGTATTCTTTTAATGTCCATTTCCGCACCTTTACCCCGCTTAACTCTCCACCCCATTCAGGATAATGTTTAACTTTGCTGAGTATGATATTTTTGGCTACAAACTAGTTGCTTTTCTCATTAGTATATAGTAGTCTTTTAATGTAGCCACTGCTAGGTCTTATGTGATTCTAATTGTGATTCTGCTTTTTTTTTCTTTTTTCTTTCTTGTTGCTTATATTCTCTTTGACCTCGAGTTTTCAGAATTTGACCATTATGTTCCTGTAGGTTTTCCTCATGATATCTCTTTCAGATAGTGATTGGTGGATTTTTTCTATTTCTATTTCCCCCTCCACTTGTAGCACATCAGAACAATTTTCTTTAATTATTTCTTGCATTATTGTAGCAAGTTTTTTTTAATCATAATTTTCAGGTAGCCTGATTATTCTTATGTTTTCTCTTTTTGATCTTTTCTCCAGATCAGTTGTTTTTTTTTTCTTATGTGATATAACATACTCTCTTCTATTTTTCATTCCTAATATTTTGTTGTTATTATTTCTTGGTTTCCTTTAACTTTGTTGGTTTCCCCTTGTTCAATTCTAATTTTCAAAGAGCCATTTTCTTCCTTAAGATCCTGGATCTCCACAAGGGATAGTTTACCTGTTAAATATTTGGAGAAGGGACAAATTTATGACCAAACAAGAAATAGAGAACATTATGAAATATGAAATAGATAATTCTGATTACATTAAATTAAAAGGTTATTGCACAAACAAAATTAATATAGCCAAAATTAGAAGGGAAGCAAAAAGCTGGGAGTTTTTATAACCAGTGATTTTGATAAAGGCCTCATTTCCAAATAGAGAATTGAGATAAATCTACAAAAATACAAGTCATTGCCCAATTGATAAATGCTCAAAAGATCTGAACAGATAGCTTTTAAAAGAAGAAATCAAAGCTATGTATAGTAATATGAAAAAATTCTCTAAATCATTATTAATTAGAGAATTACAAATTACAAATCATTATTAATTAGAGGTACCATCTCACACTTACTATATTGGCTAAAATGAAAGAAGAGGAAAATGACAAATGCTGAAAGGGATGTGGAAAAATTTTAATACTCATACATTGTTGGTGGAGTTGTAAACAGATTCAGCAATTTTGGATAGCAATTTGAAACTCTGCCCAAAAGTCTATAAAACTATGCATACTCTTTGATCCAGCAGTGTCACTACTGTCCTGTATCCCAAAGAGATCATAAAAGAGGGAAATGGACTCAGTAATAGGAAATTGAATGGATTAAAGAATTCAAACAACTAGAAAATGGCTGAATAAGTTATGATATATGGAAAGTGAGCAGAACCAGGAAAACATTGTGCAGTAAGATTACATGATCAACTATGACAGATTTAGCTCTTCTCAGTAATATCAGTGATTCAAGACAATTCCAATAGAAAATGCCATCCACATCCAGAGAGAGATCTATGAAATTTGAATGCAAATTGAAGCATACTGTTTTCACTTTTTTATTTGCTTTTCCCCCTTTTGTTTTGATTTTTCATACCATGATTATTATGGAAATATGTTTAAAATGACTGTACATTTAAAATCTATACCATATTGCCTGCTGTCTTGGAAAGGGGGGAGGTAAAGGAGGGAGAAAAATTTTGGAGCTCAGAATCTTACAAAAATGCATGTTGAAAACTATTTTTACATGTAATTGGAAAGACAAAATACAATCAAGAAAAAAAGATTCTGGATTTCTTTTTCAATTTGGTTGGCTTTCTTTTCATTATCACCATTACTACCATCATTATCATCATCATCGTAATCATCTTGCTCCTTCTTCTTCCTTTTTCCTTCCTCTCCTGTTTTTCCTCAGTCTCTCCCATTTGATTTTTAAAGTCTTTTTTTGTATTATTATATGAAGGGTCTTTTTTTAATTGATAGTTTTCTTGAAGGCATAAGCCCAGTACTGGAAATTCTGATTCAAAAGGATGAGCATTTTTGACACTTTATTAACATAATTTCAAAATAGTTGCCCTTTGACAGTTTCAGGAACAATATATTTATTAGTGTGTCTATCTTCTACAGTCCCTCATAACTATTGCCATATTTTGTCATCTTTGCAATTTTCAGGTGAAACCTCACTATTACTAATAAGTGATCTGGAACATTCTTTCAGGTGGTTATGAATTTTGTAATTCTTTGGGAAATTATTTGTTGATATCCTTTGACCATTTATCTATTAGGGAATGGCTATTTTAATATACACATATATATGCACATACTCATTCACACAGAGAGAAATTGTTTATAGATATCTTGGATAACAAATCCTTAAGAGAAATTTCACACAAAGATTTTTTCCCCCATTTGACCACTTCCATTCTTATTTTGTTGCTGCAGGATCTTTTCAGTTTCAAATAAAATTATCAATATAATACTTTGAAATTAACTCTATATTTTGATTGGTTAAGAATATCTCCTACCCATATCTATGAAATTTATATGATGTTTCTTTTCTAATTTTTTTCATAGTATGACCTTATTAAGGTTGCACATTTATTTAAAATGTATATTGGAATATGTATAGTGTAAAATGGTTGTCAAGGCCCAATTTCCATCTGTCGGCTTTCCAATTTTTCACAAATATTAATTTTTCTTGAGTACTTTATTTTTTCCACTTTATCAAACACTGGATTATTGAGTTCTATTGTTTCTTATTCTCCTTTGTTTAGATTGATATATCTCTATTTTTAGCCAATGAAAGATCGTTTTGATTACTATTGCTTTATAATATAGTGTGAAGACTGGAAATGTTATTTTCTATTCCCACTTCATCATTTTCCTTGATATTCTAGAAATATTTTTAAATTGTCATATTTTCTCAGTATCCCTTTAGTAACATGATTCATATAGCATTTTAAGTATAAATTAGTTTTGATAATATTGTCATTTTTATTATACTGGCATGGCCTAACCATGAGCATTGAATATTCTTCTAACAATTCAAGTGACTCTTTCTTTAAAAAGCCTGTTGTAATTGAATACCAGTCTTTTGTTTGCTTTGGTAGGATGATCCCCAGATATTTTATGTTGGAATCTTTACAAACTGTTAAGTCATTAGAGTTGATAGAGACAATAATTATCTCATTTAGCATGGTTCAGTATGATTGATCTGATCCTTCAAGGAGATGTTATGGGCCAGAAGAAAAAAGGTACTAAGTGGAACTGAGAAACAATGCTTGTGTTCACACCTTTACTCATTGGAGTTCACACATTTGGGAGATTTCAGGGTTTAGTATGAGATATCCGAATTCACACTTCCCTTGAAGCTCTCAGGGCCAGAGAGCACTCTGGGAAGAAACCCAAAATCCCCCTCTCTCGTATCCCAGAATCCCACTCTTGGAGAAGGAGCATAAATAGAGAGCTTCAGGGAGCCAGTCAAATGAGTTACTTCGGAACAATGTCAGGGGTCAGAGAAGAGCACTCTGGGAGGAAGCCCACAAGCCCTCTTTCCAAAGCAAGAGAGATTCATTACAATGTTCATCTTGGTGCTGGTTGGAGGCTGAAGATTTTACAATTCTTTTAACAGTTTCATTGTCAGCCATGCTCTTTCAGTGTCAGAGGTTTCTTAAATCTTCTCCTTTGTTTCCAGATTTTTCTCTTTTTCTGTTTCTCTCTGATGGACAAGAAGAATACGGCTCATTGGCATCCATTTATTTTATGAATTTTGGAATGGGATTTCTCTATTATTGCTTCTTCTGTTTTCTTGTTTTTAGAAATTTTGTGAATTTTTGAAGATTTATTTTGTAGCCTGCAATATTTCCTAAAGGATGCTGCATGATCCAGTGAACAGAGTGCAGATTCTAAAATAAAAAAAGACTCATCTTCCTGAGTTCAAATCTAGCCTCATTCTCTTAGTAGGTATATGACCATGGCAGGTCACTTAATCCTGTTTGCCTCAGTTCTTCATTTGTAAAATAAGAAGAAAATAGCAAATCATTTCAGTATCTTTGACCAGAAAACTCTAAATGGGGTCACAAAAAATTGGATACAAATTGAAACTACTGAACAACAAAAAATTTGCTAACATTAGTAATTATTTCTAAAATGGACAAAAGACTGGCCCCCTCATCCCTGGGTCAAGAGCCCCAGGCTTATAGGAAAATGTTGCTTAAATTAAATTAAGGGAACTGTTATGTTCAGACAGAATGCTTGCCTAACAATGTCAGACATCCTGTAAGCTCCCCAGCATCCCTCTTCTCGAGCAAGAATTGCTTATAAGCCTGTCTCTATTTGGGTTCAGGATGGTATTCTACTGAGAGTCCGTCTGGGCCAGTAAATAAACAATAAATGATTTCTAAATTACAAACACC
Source organism: Antechinus flavipes (assembly GCF_016432865.1). Lineage (NCBI taxonomy): Eukaryota > Metazoa > Chordata > Mammalia > Dasyuromorphia > Dasyuridae > Antechinus > Antechinus flavipes. The sequence continues at coordinate 254,626,766 of NC_067399.1, read as the reverse complement.
TTGGCTGTCCTGAATTTTATTGCCTGGGCTATTTCAATTTCCATTAGAATTTCTGATAATTCCCTAGGATTTTCTGAGCAAACTATCATATCATCAGGAAATGGGATAGTTTTATCTCAATTTTACATTATGCCTTTTATTTCTTTTTCTTGTCTTATTGAAGTTGTTAGCATTTCCAAAATGATGTCAAATAATAATTAAGAGAGAAGACAGCCTTATTTAACTCCTCTATTTATTGGGAAAAGTGCTAATGTATCCTTTTTCATTTAATTCTCTTTTTTGGTTTCAGTTAGATTTTTTTTAAGTGATAGTTTTAAAAAGCCCCTCCTTGTTTATTTTTATAGGGTTTATAAAATAAAACAGTATCATACTTTATCAAAAGCTTTTCCTGCATTTTTGGAGAGGATCGTGTGGTTTTTGATGTTTTGATTTTATTATCATTAATTAGATTGTTTTCCTAACTTTGAAATATCCTTGCACATATAAGAATGTATTTATTATAATATTGATATATACATATATGTGTACATATATATGTATAATATGGATATATACACATATAGGTATATATCATGTTAGACATTTCTCCTAATTTTATGTCATCTGCAAATTTGATAAACAGGTCATCAATGTCTTCAGTTAAATCATTGAATAAAAAAAAAGTTAAACTATGATAGGTCAAAGACAGATTACTGGGACACTGTATTAGAGACCTTCACCTGACATTGACTTATTAATCACAAGGGGAAAAATGATGGGGCCATTGATAGACCCCTACTCCAGCTGAAGCTTCCCACCATATTGGTAGTTGGCCAAAGGTAAGTGAAGAACATGTATAGGGTATTTTCACTAGTGATTCATTACTTTCTATCCAGTCCCTCCAATTTAACAAGAATTTATTAAATGTTTATTTTTATATAATGCACTATACAAGGTATTCGAAGACAAAACCAAAGAAGCTTACATTTCCTGAGATAAACAAGTACATGTTCAAATTAAAGAGCTTCTAGGTGGTGAAATGGTTAGAGGTAGAGTAGTCTTGGAGTCAGGAAGACCTGAATTAGAATATTGCTGCTGACACTTCGGGGCTTCAATTTTTTAATCTGTAAAATGAGGGGCTTGGATTCAAGTGCCTCTGAGGTCTCTTATAACCCTAAATCTATGACACCAAAATAAATAATGTATTTGTTATTGTTATTCAGTTGTTTCCAACTCTTCATGACCCCATTTGGGGTTTTCTTGGCAAAGATATTGAAGTGTTTGGCTGTCTTCTCCTCCAACTTCAGCTTGTACAGAGTTACAGAGTTATTAAGTGTCTGGGGCCAGATTTGAACTCAGGATGATAAAGAGTCTTCCTGTTCAGGCCTGACCCTCTATTCACTGAAGGGTATGGGAAAAGAAAGAAAAAGGAGAAAAATGGAGAAGAAATAAAAGAAGCCAAAGAAGTATTCAGAACACCTTGAGTAGTGCTGTACACACAGTGGGTATTCACTTAATAAACAGTGACAACAAATAGATTGTGTAATTGAATGAATGAGTGAGTGGATGTGATTATATGAATGGCAAAATGAATGGATATGTGAATAAATGAAAAGCCAGAGGATGAAAAGCCAATCTTGAAATCAGCAAAATCTGAGGTCAAATTTTACCTCTAAATGATAATAATGACTCTGTGATCCTAAATAAATCTCTTAAGCTAATAATAATAGTAACTAGCTCTTCCATAGTGCTTTAAGATTTGCCACACATAGAGCAGATTTTATCTTCACAAGAATCCTGAGAGGTAAGTGTATTATTACCCACATCTTGCAAATGAGGAAACTGAGGCTGAGAGGGTAACAGACTTGCTTAGGATCACATAGCCAATAAATGAGTGAAGCAGAATTTGAATTCAAGTCTTCTTGACTCCAGTTCAAGAACTCTACCCACTGTACCATCTGGCTTCCTTGTATTTGAGTTGTCGGTCTACACCTGTGTATAGGGCTTTCTACACCAGAAGTTTTTCATACTTATAAAATCACAGGTTCGAATTTTTAAAAAATCAAATGAATGATCAAATGAATAAGCATCGTGGACAATAGTTGAGAGAATGCTCCCTACCAATGCCTTCCATTTCCTTCCACAAGTGTGGAATAAATATTTATTCCATAAATACATATAATGATCACCTTGCTGAGAGGAAGGCCCAGCATGGCAGGTGGGGAAGGAGACACATCCCGTTTCAGGCTTTACCTTTTTCTGCAGCTAGTCAGCCATGTCAGCAATACAAAGAGAACAGACTGTTCCTTTTCTTCTTTAATAGGCATGGACTCAGCCTCTCTTTCCAGTCTTAGACTTTGTGTCTGTGTGACCCACAAGCACTAGAGTGAAAGATTACAAACTCTCGGCCCATCAGCCCAAGTGTGCTCTCTATGACCCCAAATATGTGGCTGCCTGGCTTGGTACATTGCCCCAGCCGTTGCAGCAGAAAGCATGTGGCATTAAGGAACAAAGCCATCCCGGCTGTGCTCTGGAATGTTAGATCCTTCTGCTCCCTCTTTGTGCACATTTTATCCTCTGTGATGAATATATATAAAAAGACCCACCTAGTGATTACTTTGGCTTCCATTTGAGCTGGCCTGTGATCAGAGCTGCCTGCAGCGAGAGTTTCATAAGTAGAGGTTATCGGATGTTACAGGGCTTCTTTCCCACTGGGGAGCCAAACGTTGGTTTGATAACAAGATCACCAAGAGGCAGATAGGAGCTTAGCCATCTGAATGGTCCCTCAAGGGCTTCTGTGATACAAGGAAACAAGGGATACAATTTATTATCCTCTCTCATTGCATTAGCCAATTGTTTGAGATGTCAGGCCAAAAACTCTGTCTCGTTTAAAAAAATAGGACACCCCTATTGGGCTATTTCTCTGCTCCTTTGAAGGTGATCAGCACAATGTCCTCTTTCAATGATGGGAGGCGTCCTGAACTCTGCATCCTGCTGTGTGCTGCTGAGATCCGAGCTCGGGCTGAGGTACCCTTGAGGAGGCAGGACTGAAATAGAATCGGACTACTTCAGCTAGAGAGCGGGGACAAGAGGCCTCCTAACATCGCTCTGGGGCCTCCATTTCAATTGTCTTCATTGCTAGCCAAATGCTATAGACTGGAAAATACAGGAATAAAGCCAGAGCTCAGCCTTCAACTTGCCAGCCATTTCAAAGGCAGAAGCTGTTCTGGAGCTGACCCACAGCCTCCCTTGCTTAAATGCTGCCCCTCTCCACCCAGATTTTTCGTCTGGTCTATAAAAGCCCCTTCCTGTGTCTCATCAATAATGAGGTGTATTGTGGGGGTGGGTAGGGGGCTGCTGAGTCAGTGACAATAACTAGCCAAGGCCTAGGGGGAAAAAAACTTTCTTAGCTTTACAGGAGTGATCAATGAATGTCTTTTGAGGGGAAAGGGGAGTATCAAGCCTCAGTCAGCATCATTCAGTTCAATCAAAATATTTATTGATAGATTTTGACAACCACATTCCTGCTCTAATTTCTCATTGGAGCTGATCGGTGATACTGATTGCTTATCAAATTGGAAAGAGTTCAAGTGTAGGAAAGTCAATTGCCCATCATTCAACAACTAGCCCTAGGTAAGAGCAGAAAGATTCAATACCAGAGGGTTCTATATTAAGGGATGAATGGGAGGTGTGGAGTGTATGGAAGAACCTGCAATCTACATCAGTGGAAGGAATACCTACAACAACAAAATTTGGATCCTTTAGAATATTGAAGTGTGGTATATTCACTCCCCTCCCTAAGACAGCAAGCAATTTAATATAGGTTAGATATGTGCAACCCTTTTAAACATACTTCCATTTTGTTTTTTAAACATATTTTCATATTTGTCATTTTGTGCAAGAAAAATCAAATCAAAAGGGAAAAAACCATGGGAAGGAATAAAACAAATAAACAAAAAAGAAGTGAAAATACTGTAATGCTTCAATCCATATTCAGTCTTCATAATTCTCTCTCTGGATGTGGATGGCATTTTCCATCTCAAGTCTATTGGAATTACCTTGTCATTCAACTTTTCTTGAGCCACATTTTTTTCATCTATAAAATGGAGATAGAAATATGTGTATTATCTGTCTCATCAATGAGACTGAAAACATAGAAATGCTTTAGGGATTAAAATGCTATGGGAATGGAAGATATAAATACAATAACTTTATTTTATTTTTAATTTTTTTAAAATTTGAACTTAAAAACCACAACAAAGATGAACATTTTGATTTACCAAAAAAAAAATATTGAAATGCAAATTTATACCTGAAGTCAGGAAAACCTGGGTTCAAATCCCAATTCAGAAATTTATTGGCTATGGTATGCTAGACAAAGTAATTTGTTATTTCTGAGCCTTTCTTTCTTCTCTCAACAGGAAAACAAAGCAAGAAGGCAATAAACTCAGCTGCCTTATACCTAACTCCATCAAAAACATGACAGTCACACCTGACTGAGTAATGACCAAGAAATCCAGTAAGAAACCATAGTAAATCCTTTCTTCCACACCAGAAGTCCACACAAAATCCAGCAAAAGCCCCAGGGTAGTAGGGAACAAGGCCACCAACAAAGCCAACACCCCCAGAATTAAAGCCAGCAGTTCCTCCTTGAGACCTCACCATGGACTGGACTATGGGATCTCTGCTTGGAGATAGCAAGAATAGAAGGCTTCCTGAAAAAACTATCCAGAATAGTCAGAAAACTATAAGGTCAAACCCCACCTAGTAAATTTTTAAAGTTTCTTTTTTTTTTTTAGTCAATTAAGTATGACTTTACTAAATTTTGTTTCCTTTTTTGGCCAGTCTTTTTTTTTAAATAAAATAAAACAAAATAAAACAAAATCAACATTGGACTGTGTACATAATGTGACTGAATCACATTGAAAAGTATTCCTTTTAGTAGGAACTCTTTTGTTTTTAATTCTTGGTATGGTCAGAATTCAATATTATCATGAATACTTAAAAGCTATTCTGAGTTCTTGTAACTATTATTTTGTTCCTTGGTGCTGCACAATTTCTACGGTAGCTTTTTAATGAAGTTTGTTACCATCTTTTTCAAAGTACCATAATAATTTATAAAAGGAAATAATATTAGCGATTTCTGCAGTTGGACAGATCTTTTTGTGAGTTAACTTTTTAAAAACTCAGTATGAATAACACACACACAGCACAGCATCTAAAGTAATACAATAAGCATTTAAAATACCTATAGTGACTTGAAGATCAATCTTTACATTTAACAAGTTTAAACTCATTCTTGCATATGATTTTTAGAATCCTTGTGAATTGAAACTATTACTCACTAATATCTCAGAAATATTGTAGCCAAAATTCAGAGATGGATCACTTCTGTTCTGATGGTTTAAGAGAGGGAAAAGAATACACTGGTATAGAACGGGGGAAGAATAGATGGAAATCAATGAATTTCCATCCATGCTTTACAGAATTATTGTCTACTTGAATGAAATGACCAAAGTTTCTTTATCAGACCATGAGGTCTAGTTTTTCATTCAGAAAATATGGTCCATTAAAAAAGATAACCAGAAAAGCACAAAAGGAAATTCAAAAGGGAACAAAGATAAGTGGAACACTTTTGTTACTAATTTGTGGTTTGTTATATACTTTAAAGCAAAATAAGCTGTATGTATCAGAAATCCATTTTCACATAGGGCCATAGAACCATAGTATTAGAATGAAAAGGGGATTTTACAGGTCAAGTCTAATCATGTTGGTTTGGGTATTTTTATTTTGAATTTAAACACACACTCTGCCAATGTATTTCTATTTATGTAACAAAACACATAAAAAGGATTCATATGGAACTACAAGTCTCTATTTCATACCACTTTCTCCTTTTTAAAAGGTACATAAGTATATGTACAGACTTCAAAGCTATACTGCCTGCATGTGCTTCTGAATTTTCTTCTATTATATATAGTGAATTTTTAAAGGAAAAAGTTCCAAAAATGGCATGATTAAAATCCAGAGTTTTCACATCAAAGAACATGTACTACAAACATCCAGAAAGTAGTTCAAGTACCAAAGAACTATCAAGATCACCAAAGACTAGTCAACTTCGCTTATAAATTAAAGGAGATCTTGGAATACAGTATTCCATAAGGCAAAAGGTCTAGGCTTAAAAACTAAGAATAATTTAGCCCCAAAATTTGAGTACTTGAGTATTTGAAATTGAGACTGTTAATAAATCTAAGACATGTGGTAGTCATAATATATAAATGTTCTTAAGACACAAACACACACATATGAAATAGTTATATGTAAATATAAGGAAATAAATCATTAGGAAAAGATAATGGATAGATTATCAGACTTAAGGCCAGTAATTTCAAATCTTGAGTTCAAATTCTCCCTCTGACCCTAGTGATGTGACAGTGGACAAATCACTTAATTTTTAAATGTTTTAGGTAACACACTAAGATTTATCTACTGTCATAGAAGGGATTTAATTTGTGTTGATGGAATTCCCACACAGGGAGATGGTTATTTTGGTAAAATCACAGATATTTCTGCACTTGCTTCTGAGATCAAGTGATAAAATTGGGAAAGAAACTACCTTCAGTTTTTTGAGTTATAAAGCAAGCCAAAATTAGATCAATATGATTGGGCCTGTTGAAAAAGACTTCTTAGAGTGGATTGAGCCAGATCCTGAAATAAAGTTAGGATTTGAATAAGGATAATAGCTAATAATGTTGTTGTGTTATTCCAGGCATGTCCAAATCTCTTGTTTGACTCTTTGTGACACCATTTGGGTTTTTTTTGGCAAAGATATTGGACTGGTTTGCTATTTCCTACTACAGACGAGAAAGTGACTCGCCTTGTACAGATAGACTTGAACTCAGGTCTTTCTAACTTCAGGCCCACAACTCTATCTACTTTGACAAGATCTACTTTGACCACTAACTAGCCGGTGTACAATCAGGGAGGTCTTCATCTAGAGCATAAGAAACTTACAGTGTACTCACCCCCTTAATAAACAGTTCACGCAATTGCTTGCAATCCCATTCACTATGAACTGGTTTGGAAGAAATCACTGAATCTGATGGTTACATTAAACAGTCAACTTCCCTTGATACCAACAATATCCAAATAAGTGGGCTATCAAAATTTTAATGTTTTGACTGTTGAATGACCTGCTACTTTGAACTTAGAATAATGATTGTTCTCCATGTCACATGATTAATTATGAGACAGGGAAGAAACTGGACAAGACCACTCAGCATGGTATGCCCCCCCACAAGCAAAGCAGAATCACAGAAGCATAAAGAAAACATGAGGTGGGCAAATCCAGAGATATCTGCATCCCAAATGTTCTAATGGAGTACTTGCACCTGGCCTGCAATAGAGACTTTTGTACTCATATATTGACTTGATGAGCCATAGCAGTACACACCTAATCCCAATATCTTGATGGCATTGGTCTTCTTCAAAAATGAAGGAGGGACAGCAGCACAATCACTGACCAATTGATCATGTGGTATTCAGTTCTTTGGTGAATTGTTTTTTGAATTAAATTGAAACTATTTAACATCATTTGAGAAAATGGTTACAACTTAGACAAATTTAATTAGATTAGCATCATAAAATCATAGAATACTATAGCCAAAAGGGACATTAGGATACAGAATATAAGAGCTAGAAAGGACATTAGAAAATAAATCTCAATGCTAAAGGCATATTTTAAATATAAAAATGAATGTCTGAGTTGGAATAGATCTAAGAAACAGAACAATCTCTCCATTTTACATATGGGGAAACTAAGATACCAGGGAAGAGATTTGCTCAAGGTCATATAAGTTTTTTTTTTTAAATAATAAAAGCTTTTTATTTTTCAAAATACATGCAAAGATAGCTTTCAACATTCATCCCTGAAAAACTCTGGGTCATACAAGTTGTAATGAAAAGATCCTGAACTTACAAGTCCTCTTTAAACAGAAATTAAACTTGACTTTTTATGGGCATCAAAATTTCTCTGGGGAGCAATTTCCATTTTGGTCTGAGTGGTCTGGGAAAAATGCCAGCAAGGAGGAGTATCGTGGTAAGATTTTCTCCCACCATAGCATGTTTAAGGCCACATAAAACCAGAGAATGGATGATACTGGCAAGGACCTAAAGTATTCAGTGCTGGTTTCTTTCTTTTTTTTTTTTTAAAGCAAATCCATAGTCCTAGATAACACTCCCTCATAGAATTGTTCAGATGTAATTAAAGGACAATATAATTTCTGTTACAACATTTCCACTATGAGAGTATAGCCATCAGAACAGAATCATAAAACCATAGAACTATATGGTGTGGAATTTTCATCAACTTTTTGATTTTAAGGAAATTATAAACACAACTAAGGATTGCAGGAAATGGTTTCTACTGGTGTCATCCAATTGAGTGCTAACAATGAGCAGCTTTAGTAAAAACACCTATAAGAATGGACCTGTTAGTCCTGGACAAGGGGTAAAAAAAGACCCAGAAAGAGAATCAGGAAACCTGGATTTAATTTTGGCTCTGCCATACTCAATGAAGGGACTTGACACCAAGTGACTTTCAAGATATACCTCCACCTCCAACATTCTGTGAGTCTACTTTTCCCTAAGGGAGATGACAAAAATGAGTATTAAATGTGATTTGAGAATGTGAAGTGAAAATATGCATGGCCAGATATATGAGGGGCTATTTTAAAGCAATAAATGCAAGTTTCATAGGCTACCTAGCTTTATCTATAGGAAGAAAAAAAAACATTAATTAAATTCCTATAATGTGTCAGTCACTATGCTAAGTGCATTGGAAATAGTATTTAATTTTCTTCTCACCACAATCCTAGGAAGTAAGTGCTATTATTATCATTTTATAGCTGAGGAAACTGAGGCAGAGAGAAGTTATTGGCTCACTCAGGGTCACACAGCTAATAAATGTATGAGGCTGGATTTGAATTCAAGTCTTTCTGATTCTAACCCTCCCTTTATCTATTATACTACCTCGTGGCCCCCTCTGAAAAAACCTTTCAAGATAGAGCACCCAGAGTGGGCCTTTCCACCCTTTTTAGAACCGAGGTCCATGCACTGTTGGAAAGGAGATGGACAAGTATGGCTCAGATTTTTATAATAATAATTGACATTGATATGGAATTTTAATATTTACAAAGCCCTTTCTTTCCAGAATCCCTGTGAAGTGGATTGATTCCAAGTGCTAGATTTGACATCAGAAGAGCATGATTTGAATTCCATTTCTGCCATTTAACTGTGACTGTGGATAAGCCTTGTTATCTCCTGAGACATTTATTTCTTTGTCTGTAAGATTATTGGGCAAAAACTCCTATAATAAATTATTTCACATGATAATAATAATTAATAATAACAAGAGGATTAGACTAAATGATTCCTAATAATAGTAAGATATAATAAATAATCTCTAATAATAAAGTTGAACCAAATGACCTTGAAGATGCCTTATAAATTGATGAAGTACTTCTTCCCCAGTGTCACATGCACTAGTAAGGAACAGGGCCTAAACCTTAAACCTAGTGCTTAATCTTCAAAACTGATGCTCTTTCTTTTTAAAAAAAATTATATTTCCCCCAGTTACCTTTTTTGACATTTATTTTTTAAAATTTTTGAATTCTAAAGGGGGGGAAATTTGGAACAAAAGGTTTTGCAAGGGTCAATGTTGAAAAATTACCCATGAATATGTTTTGTAAATATAAAGTTTTAATAAAAAAATTTTTGTGGGTTCCAAGTTCTCTCCCTCATCCCCATCCCCAATTAAGAAACTGCACATGAAGTTATGCAAAACATTTTCATAAAAGTCATGTTGTGAAAGAAAACATAGATCTTCAGCAGGATGATTTCAGAGAGGTCTGTAGAGACTTAACATGAACTGATACTAAGTGAAGTGAGCAGAACCAGAAGATCATAGTACATGGCAACAGCAAAATTATATGATGATCAATTCTGATGGACGTGGCTCTTTTCATCAATGAGATGATTCAGGCCAGTTCCAATTGTCTTATGAAGAGAGCCATCTGCTTCCAGAGAGAGGATTGTGGGAACTAAGTATGGGTCACAACATAGTATTTTTGCTCTTTTTTGTTGTTGTTTGCTTATATTTTGTTTTCTTTCTCATTTTTTCCCTTTTGATCTGATTTTTCTTGTGCAGCATTATAATTGTGGGAATACGTATAGAAGAATTACACATGTTTAACATATAATGAATTACTTGCTATCTACAGGAGGGGGTAAAAAAGGGGGAAGAAATTTGGAACAAAAGGTTTTGTAGAGATGAATGTTGAAAATTATCTATGCATATGTTTTGAAAATAAAAAGCTTTAATAAAAAATTTTCTTCCACCTAATGGAGAAAAAAACAAGAAAAATAAAGTGAGTGATAGAGAGGAAAAGAGAGAAAAAGAGACAGACAGAGATACGCAGAGAGAGACAGAGAGAATATTTCAAGCTGTATATAGACACAATCAGTTTTTTCTTTGGATTTGGATAGGATTTTTCATCATAAGTTCTTGCAGTATTTGCAAGTATTTGCAGATCATTGCATTGCTGAGAATAGCAGAGTCATTTATGGCTGATCATCCCAAAACATTGCCATTACTTTGTATACAGTATATTTCACTTTGCTTGAATTCATGGAGGACTTTTCAAGTTTTTTTCTAAGAGTATTCTGCTCATTATTTCCCATAAAATAATAATATTCCATCACAAATACATACCACAATTTATTTAGTCATCCCTCCCTAAATAGCGTTCTTTCAACCATCATTTACAAATAACTTCTGGATTATGAACCTGTGTCAACATTTTCCTGATTTAATACTTGAGGCTTACCTCAATTAAAACCACCTTTCCCAGAATGAGTCATATTAGTTACCAGAGCTGCTGGCCCTTTGTCAATCTTCATCTTTTTTAATCTCTCTGCAGTCTTTGCTGATGCTGTTCATGGATATGCTTTCCTCTGTAGACTTTCATGACATCACTATATCCTGGTTTTCCTACCTTTCTGTGGGACTACATTCTGAAGGAATTACATTTGACAATATGAGTTACAATTGTACAGTCATAGACCATTTATATTGAAATGGGCATTAGAGATTATTTCATAAAACTCTCTTGTCTGATAAGAACTCTGAAACTAGAGAGGTACAATAATTTACCAAGGGTCACACAGACAGTGAGTATCAGAGACAAGATGCAAACACAGACCACCTAACTCTAAATTCATTATACTTCCTTTTATCCTCTGACCAAATACTCTCTTTTCATGCCTTCCTCAGTGATGATTCCCTTTTTATTTTCTTCAGGGATCCCTAACCCTAGGACCAAACAATGACACTGCACCTGTGATAGTTACATTCCCTCTCTTCATTTCTTTACCCTAAGAATGTCCCTCTCTCCCCCAAACTCATTGACACTACATAATGCAACAGAAAACAAACTGAATAAAGAGCCAAGAGATCTGGAATCTTGATTTTCTTGCCATTGAAAAAGAGGGTTAGACTAAATGCCCTCCAACTCTGACATTCTAGGAATTTACAAATCTTCACCATCCCATTCTTTTGAAAGGAAATTCATGCTCATTCACCTAGTACGTGAAAAGAGCATTGATCAAGAGTGGGAGGTGGAAGAATGTAAAGATAGCTCTCTCTCCTCTGTCCCTTGCTCATTCTATGACTACAAATTAGTCTCTTCCCTCATCTAGGTCTCAGTTTCTCCATATGGACAATGAGGAGATTAGAGTAGATGATCTCTAAGGTACTTTCCAACATAGACATTCTATGGTCCTATCATCCCAACAGGAGGAAGTTGTCACTTTCCATGTGCTCAGCCAGCTTCTTACTGTTATCCCCATTATAAGCCAAACATAATAGTCACTTAGTCCTTCATCCAATATTATTAATAAATTTCCATGTTTAAAAGAACACATATAGTTATTCTGTCAGCAAAAGACAGTAATGTTTATCAATATGCATCTACTTCAAGCTATATAATAAAAAGACAGGAAAAAATGAGCCAAGAAACTTTCTAATAATACTTATGCTGGCAAAAATACCCAATTCTTTGGAAATCAAAACAATTTTTAAGTTTGTGTTTTTTCTGTTCATTTTAAAGATAATTCTCTCAACCTCTCTGTAAGCTAGATTATACAGAAAAAAAAGGAAAAAAAATCTTCAGTCCTAGAAATGGAGGCCCAGGTGTCAGAATCTTAGACTCAGGCCAAGAAGAGATAGATATGGAACTGTCAAGTAAGGCCAAACATGTCTATCAAAAGTACTTTGGGAAATACACATGATTCTCTTCTCCCAGAGAAACTGAGTTTGTTAGATAATTGGTTAAGAAAAATATCAGGATAGAAAGGAATGACTACTGGAATAGCTGTATTCTGTGTACACCCTCCTTTCCACCCTTGAGATCTGGTTGTTAAATATTTGCAAGCACACATACCTGAAATACAGTCTTCTTTCCTTCCTTACTTTTACATCTACTTCTTGAAATCAACCCCTTCCTTCAAGACCTAGGGTTCCCTTTTCTTTATGAAATCACCCCCATCTGCCTTCCCGATTTCCTACTTAGTTAAAAGCAAAATCTCCTCACTCAGAATTCCTTGAGCAGTTTGTTTGGATCTTTCCTTTATCCTTTTTCATTCTATGTTACTTTATGTCCATGGTGAAAGTCTTGTTTACTCATTTCATTCATGTTCAACTCTTTATGACCAATAGTTGTTGACAGATTCAGCCCATATCTAATTTAAATCTTCTCTGGCTAGTCCCTGGCCTGGCTCCCATATGATAGATTCCACCTTTCATCAAGCTTTCATCAAATCAGATAAATTATGATGAGCTCCAAAGGGACTATTTAAAATTTTTTGTCAGGTTGCAATGTTGACATTTTAAAATATAGTTTCAACAATGGACTAAAGGACCTGAGCCCTTGGCTAAAGGTTAGACAACTTTGATTTTATAGAGATTTTTGCAGTAAGAATATTTGTAACATAATAAAAGCAGTCAATCAATCAGTCAAGAAACATTTATTCAGTACCTCCTACATGCCAGGAAGTTCTGGAGTTGCAAAGAAAGTCAAAAGGTAATCCCTGTTCTCAAGGAGCTCACAATCTTTGGGAGCAACAATAAGAAAGGTAGCATCACATAATGTAGAAATACTGAAGGACTTAACAGGCAGAGACTCATGAGATTCAAGTTATGCCTACTGTTTATTTCCTGTATGACTTTAGACATGTTACTTTTCCTCTGTACCTCACTTTTTCCATCTGTAAATTGACTAGATCCAATTCCCTTCTAGTTTTAAATCCTACAACTATTTTATAACAGGGAAAGTGCAGTACATTTAGGATTGCATTGATAAGTGTTTTAACAACAGGTCTCCGGGGATGGGAGTGGGGGTAAAATAGTTACTAATGACACATTTTAAGTTTAACTTATATATTGATATTTTTCTCCATCACTTTCTTAACCCTAGGAAATTAACCAAGCCACCAATCTAGCCCTGATTTGTACTGTTTACCTATTTCTGAGTTGTAAATACTCATATGAAATTTAACAATTAGCTTTTTAGAACTGGTTAGAGCTGGCTTCAGCATATTCTTGGATATGGCTAGGAGTTGGGCATGTGATATCATTCAGGGGAACAACTGGCAGATTTTTAAATGTCCATTGAATGGTAGACCTTAGCAGATAGATAGAAAAGTGTAACAGCTCTTCAAAAAAGTGACCAGAAATATCAGAATAAACTATGAAGCATATTAATTTGGGGAAACTCCTGGGCCTGTATTGGAGGTAAATGGTTAGACATTTCTTTTTATTCACATAGACTCACAGAATTTTAGAAATTAAAGAGGCATCCTGAAGGTGAATTAAACAAATTCTGTAGTGTACACAAAATATGTAAACATCTCTATGAATGTATATGTATGTATGTATGTATGTGTTACACTTGAAGCCCAAACATTAGTTCAAATCCATAGCAAAGAAAAAACATGATCAGATCCATGAATTACAGAATTACAATGTTATTTGCATTTTTGTTGGGAAATACAAATCAGTTGTTAATCTATTATGTAGTTTTAATACTAGAATGCAATCAACAAACATTCAAAAAAAGTTTTCAATTTCAGACCAATAGAAGTTCAAATACATTTCTATTTACTGTTGGCTACTTTGGGCCTTGTTTGTTATAGAGGATATTATTGTATACTAACATATAATTATAGGACTACTTGAGCCATTTTCTTTCTTCAGTTCTATATCTTGAAGACAAATTGAATGCCCTCGGAGCCTCTCAGAATTTTTTTGTCAAGAGGAATTATTTTCTTCCAAAATATGACTGTATTCATGCTTGATGGGAATATGTTCCTCTCAACCCATTGTCAGTAGAAATAGGGGATATTACTGAAGTGAGACTGGAATTATCAGCATTTAAGAGAAAAGTGCAGTCAGCATATTACATGAGTTTACTGATAATGGTTTTATAAAGAGAGTAAATGACAGAGGTAGGGAAAGAAATTGAGGGGATTTGATTAACTTGGTGAATTTACAGAGTCTCTGAGACTTTGAATGTGTCTTCTGATGTAGGATATGAGTATGCCTTTGGTTCCTTTAAGAAAATAGAGGAATTTCTTCTGGCCTGCAAATCATTCATAAATCACTAAGATGAATAATTACACCATAGCAAGTCAGACAGGCAGGCAACAAGCATTTAGTAAGTGCCTTCTGTGTGTATTGAAGCACTGTAAAAAGCACTGGGAATACAAAGATAGGCAAAAATATTATTTGTACTCAAGAAACTCACAGTCTAATGGAGGAAACAACATTCAAAACCAACTATATGCATATATAGTACAAATAGGATAAACTGGAGCTAGTCTTAAAGAAATAATGATGCAAGCATTAAAGAGGACTGGGAAAAGTTTCTTATAAGAGATGAAATTTTAGTTGTGACTTGAAGAAATCTAGGGAAGTCAGGAGACAGAGAACTCCAGAGACTGCTCCAGGGAAGCAAGCAGTCAATGAAAATGTATAGTGCCAAGAGATAGAGTGTCTTGTGAAACAAGGAGCAAGGAGAAGGCCAGTATCACTCAAAGAGTATGTGGGAGTGAAGAAGGAGGTAAGAAGAGGAGTAATATGTGAGAAGACTATATTGGTAAGAAGGAGTTAGCTTATGACAGGCTTTAAAAATAAACAGATGATTTTATATGTTATTCTGGAAAAGTAGTGGGGAGCTACTCTATTTGACCAGTAGAGTCAGGTCAGAGGTATTATTCTTAAAGAGGAAGATCTCTTTGACAGTTGAGTAGAAGATAGGATAGAAGCAGAAAAGAAGTAGAAGGCTATTATAATAGTTTAGATCAAGGTGATAGGGGCCTTTGCTTCTAGAATCTTAGGACTAGAGATTTAGAGCTGAGAGACCTCAAAGATTATCTAGTCCAAAAGTTTCCATGTAGTTCTGGAACAGATGACATATAAAAAATTGAATGATAATGGAGGAATAACCATCTGGATGTTTCCCACCACTATTACTATGAGATCTTCTGAAGATGCTGGTCAAATGATAAGGAAAAATAAGTCCCCCAGAAATCCTAAGGTTATTTCCCTTCTGAAGAGAGTCCAAATTCTTTGGGTAGTATCATAAAGCTAGAGGCCTCTGTGTCTCCCTGAGGTTTCCTTTCTGACTAAAAAGAAAATATATTATCCCTAAAAATGACTCAGCTTATCCCCAGAAAAAAAGTTGAGAAAGATATGCCTCCTATCATATCAGAAGCAGGGAGTGATTGTATGTTATATGTAGTTAGGTAAAGCTGATACATAATTTGGGCTTAGTGAATTACTATTTTAATTTTTTTTTATTTTTTTAAAGGAATTTTTTTGATGAATAAAAAGAGGGAAATTATGGACAGTAGCATAGTGACTAGAATACTGGACACTGAGAAAGATTTATCTTCTTATTTTCAAATCTGGCCTCAAACACTTACCAACTGTGTGACCTGTAAGCAGGTCACTTAATCCAGTTTGTCTTCATTTCCTCACCTATAAAATGAGGTGAACAAAGAAATAGTAATTCACTTCAATGTCTTTGTTAAGAAAAATCCAAATGGGATTCAGATAGTGTCTGACAGGGCTGAAACAATGGAACATCTACTGAAACAGAAAGAAGAGGGAAAGGGATATATTTGAATACAATGTGATATAAAAACTTCACCAAGAATAATATCAATTTAAAAAAATATAAAGTGCTAAATTATCCCATAAGCTTCACTGTAGACCAGTCTCACAAATTTACCATCATATTGGACCAAGGTCCTATTCTTTCCTGAGAGTACATTTTCTTTTTTTTTTCTCCTCCCTACTGTGGTAATTGGGGTTGAGTAACTTGCCCGAGGTCACACAGTTAGTAAGTGTTAAGTGTCTCAAGTAGATTTTGAACTCGGGTCCCTCTGACTTCAAAGGTGGTGTTCTTTTTACTGCATTATCTGCCTCTTTTGAAGGTACATTTTGAGAAAATAGAGGAAAAAGAGAAGAGGAAGGTTCCAGAATCTGACTGAGCTAGCAGTGTGGGAAAACCAGAGGTGTCTTAGAGGAGATAAGGGAAAAAGAGAGCAAAAAAGTAAAGCATTGTTAAGTACAACAATGTTCACAAAAAGCTTCTTAAAGGAGGCTTCAACTATATGACAAGCATTTGCTCATAATCAAAACATAAGTGGTATTTTTGATTTATTTACCAAGATTTCAATTGAGGACTTTTGATACTGGATATGGATTTGGGAGCCCTGGTCTGAACCCTCTTTCTGCCACATTCTAGCTATGTCATCTTGGACAATGTAACTTTCTGGGCTTCAATTTCTCCATCTGTTAAAAAAATTGTTTCACTTTCACCTGCTTCAAGACATTGTTAAAAGGAAAAATAATTTCAAAATGTTAAAGTGTCATGTAAATGAATAACGTTGTTGCTATCATTGTCAATAGTAATGTCAATATTAAAACCATCACTATTGTTCAGTGGTCATGGCCAAATTACTAAAAATCCGTGAGCTAGAAAGATGCTTTAAAAAAATACTGCCATCTTATTCTTCCTCGAAACTTTCCCAAGAGCATTGAATCCAGAACAGAGGACTGGCGTACACACCCCAGATCTGCTATTTACTACCCATGAGCTCCTTTTTCCAAGCTTGAGTTTCCTGATCTGTAAAATACAAGTTTTGATGACCTCTGAGGTGACTGCCCTGCTTTAAATCTTATGTTCCTATGATCTCTGTGGTTGATTCCAGAGGCAATTACCAGCAAGGCACTGTGGTTGAAATATGGAGGCAAAAAAAGGTGTTAGACTTTAAGAGAAGCTTAGAGGTTGAAATAGAGTGTCTCTAATTTATGGCTACAGTCATGAGGTGCTTTTAAAAAACTCCTCATAGTGGGGGAAGTTTTTGGAGATAACTTAGTGCCACAAAAAGGAATGGAATTAAATACAGGCTAGAAAACAACCCTCAACCCAGATGCTGAAAAAAAAAACTTGCTTGTATCATAGACTGTGAAATGTTCTCATAGTCTTAATGTGAATTAATCTTTTCTATAAAATCTAGTGGCCAAAGGATAGGGAACATATCCATACCACTTAGGAGGCAGCCCAGTGCTATAGTCTGGGATTCAGGAGCCTCTGCTTCTCAGTTTTGCTGCTGTGAACTTGGTCAACTCATTGAATGTCATGGAGAAAGGAGTCTTAAGAGATTATTCTGTGGCAGCTATCCTGCCACATCTCAAAAACAAAGAGGACTTTGGGGGTCATCTGGCCCATCTAGTTAAACACCCTCACTACAACATCCCCAACAGATGGCTGGTCCTTGATTTCAGAGAACTTCAAGGACAGAAAGTTAGTTACCTCCAAATCATCATTAATATAGTTAATTGAGAAAAGGCTCAACTGAGACATGAGCCCATCCCTTACTCCCTTGTAACTTGCCAGGGGTGCTAGAGAAAACCGTATTTGATTTAAGTATTATTTGAATCAGGATTCTGTCAGATACTGGACAACAAAACAGGACTGTATGTCTGAAGGCAAGAGGGCTCTGTGGAGGACATAATAAGCAAACCTCAAGCATCCCTGGAGGACTTCTAAAAAAAGGAATACCTTACCTGATGTTTTTATTGATTTTTTTTTCTTTTTACATCATTTCCAAATTTATCCCTCCATCTTCTACCTGACAAATGTTTACTGTTACAAAATATTTTAAAAGAAAAAGATAAAAAGTAGTTTATCAAAGACAACCAGCACATCGGTCATGTCTGACAGAATATGTAACATTACATACCCAGTTCCCCACCTTTGCAATGAAGGGAGAAAGATATATTTTTTCAATTTTTCTCTAATACCAAATTTGGTTCTTATAATTATACAGTGTTCAGTTTCATTTTATTACTCTTTCCATTTACAGTTTTATAGTTGAAATTAATTAGCAGAGTCTTAACAGTAAGTTTTTAATGAACCATGGTAAAGAGGGGAAAGGAACAGCTCTGCAGTCAGAAAATCTGGTTTCAAATCCTGCCTGTGATTCTTTGAGGTCCAAAAAAGACAGCTTTTGTCATCATGCCTCTCCTGTTTTCTCACTCCAAAATTTTCCTTGTCACTTGGGATCTTCTCACCAGAAACTTCTTTGGCTGTCTTTCCATTAGCTCTTCCCGTATATCTATGTTTTGGGCAGAGACCCAGGAAGACAAGCCTCATCCCCCTAACCTCTGCTTCTGGCTCTTGGGACTTTGTCACCAAGATCCCATGAAGGTACTACTGGCTTTTCAATTCCTTTTAGGATATTATCTTTCACCTTTAGAATGCAACAAATTCTTTGAAGACAAGGATTATTTTTCTTTTAGTCTGTATTTGCATTGTACTCCCAGTGCTTAGCATAGTGCTTGACACAAAATAACCTCTTAATAGATGTTCTCATCTTATATCTGCCTTTATTATAAAGGCACCAAAATTTTGAGATCATAAAATTTGAAAATAATGATAAAAGATAATACATTTTAAAATTTTGCTATCTTTATATTTGGATAATTTTAAACTTTTATTATATCAGTCATAGATTCTAGATAGAGTAAATCATTAAAAAAAATTTTCTTTGTGACAAAAAAATTTAAGCTATATATGGAAATGACTGAAATAAAGATAAGGAAATCATCAAACTAGAAGCTGTCAGATAGAATACTTTCTTTTCACTCCACTCTTATTACCTGTGGGCTTCTCTTTAGCCCAGATGCATCATGCTTCTTAGTGATATACTAAGGTGTATATACACAGACAGCAGTATATGTCTCAGGAATAGTATCTCATGGTTGATTAGAAGGGAATATTTAGTGCTGCTTGTGCTGGGCGCCAAATATACTGTATATAGCTCTGTTAATGAGGGAAGGGGGGGGGACCAAAAGGATTATTCATCTTTACAGATGTCAAACTGAGGCCCAGAGAAGGAAAGTGATTTATCTAAGTTTGCTCAGCAGCATAGTTAGTAAGTAATATCTCTTCTGGGGAAGGAACAGGATATGAAGGATTTTAAGAAGTGATCTTAGGGTTGTCAGATATTACTTAAATTTTGGGAGACTGAAGTCCACCTTCTCTCTTCCTTGCTGACATGTCTTACAGAGCTGTATACTGCATAGCAGATGGCAGTCATGAAACTCTACTATAATGATAGCATTCTTTTTTGCCTCACAGAATCTAGGAAGCTGCCTAAAGCTTGTATGGAGATCTTCTCAACTGTTTCATGCACTAAATTCCTAACTTCCTATTCAAAATTCATAACTTTCCTTTCTCATTCTTGTGGTGTTTTCATATCTATCCCAAGGTAATCAATGGTTCACAAATTCTTAGATCTGCCACTGTTTGAATGTCACTTCTCATCTTTCTCTGACATATCTGTCTAGGAAAATGTTTCTAACTACAGACTTCTGGAGTATTTATTCTTTTCTTTTTAATTTTTTTAATCTTTATTTTTTAATTAGGCCTGTGCATTAATAAAAGGAATGTCAATAGGAAACTTCTATCAAGGAAGATGGGCACCTGCTCTGATATTAGAGACTTGTGCAAGCAACTTAAAAGGCTAAGTAACTGCCCAGGATCACACAATCTGTATATGTATCCAAGGTAGAAAGTAAACCAGATATTTTGGATAGAGAAGTCAGATCACTATTCATTATTCCATGTTCTTCTTGGGAAAAGTCCACAAAATCATATTAAATCAGATACTGTTCATTTGAAATTTGTGACGATTCAAACGATAGTCAATCCAAAGTTTGCCTTCTCACCATCTAGGCTTAAATCAAGTGGTGTCCTATGCAAATGAACAGTGAAGAGATTATAATGGCGATATCTTAACCTCTAACCTCCCAAACAGAACCATCTATTTTAAGCACATTAGAAGCTTCTAATTACATACGATTGATGTGCTAAAACACTTTAGAAGCTTTTGATTACATATAGTTCATGTTTTAATTCAATAACATCCTTATCTATTCATTGATAAGTCCAAAATCCATGAAGGCAGAGATCAATGTCATTTCTAAACTTTGTAAATTTCCTCTCAACCTTTAGCATTTAAAACAGTGCTTACACAAAGTAGACACATAATGAATTACATTGAATACTGAATGCATAAGGATTTTATTAGTTTTATTAGATCCTCTCGATCTCTTTTCTTATTAAAAAGATGAGAAAGTTGAACTAGAAGAGCTCAAAGTTTTCTTCTAATTCTAGATCTATGACATCATGATTGTAGGGAGCAATGTGGGATAGTGGAGAGTATGTTGTTTTGGATTAGGGGACAGGGATTTGAATACACCTCTGCCTCAGTATTATGGATGGTCTGGAATCAGTCATTTAACTCCTCTGGATCTCAATTTCTTCATCTGTAAAATGATGCAGTTGAACCAATTGTTCTTTAAGGTTCCTTCCAGCTCTAAATCCATTAATCTAAGATGTATCTATCATCTGAGGACCAGACTTCATAAGTTTATCAAGATTACTTGTCAGTTTAGTCACTGAATGACAAATTTTGGAGCCCTAGCTACTCATAGATAGTTATTTGCCTTGATAAAAAGAGTTTGTAATCATTGTGGTAGTCACATCAATGAAATTTTTGACCTTTAAAGTATTGAAGAATAAGGTAAACTTTACAGACCATAACCAATCAGACATTTTACAGATGGAGCTAGTGAGGCTTAGGAGAAAGGTTTATCAGCTTCTATACTAAGCCAATAGGAATTCGGTCTGAGTTTCAGGGATTGCTTTAGGAAGTTTATTTTGACCATTTAATTTCTCAAAATGGAGGAAATCAAGCAACAATCCAGGGTCTGCCATCCTTTCTGATGCAAAGCATGCCCAGGACACCATTGCCCATCTCTTTATTGCTAGTGTTCCAAGGCTTTTCATCGTCTTCCTACCTGGCAGTTCCTGCTGCAGCACTGAAATTGCTTTTCACCCACTAGTGCGTATATTATTTTGGCAACTGACAAAAGACCAAGATCTGGGCAGATTAAAGGCCAGAATAAGTATCGACCAGAAACTAGTATACACATTTCCTATTCTCCTGAATGTCTTTTCCCAGAGGAACACAGATTTATGGCCCTGTGGGGAGAATCTACCTTCTTTACAGATAGTTTGAGTGAGGTCCTGTCTGAAATATGGGGGATGGGAGAGGTGCTGGATTGTATTGCCTCTAAAATTCCCCTGAAGCCCTGGGGGAGAGTATGAATGAGTGGATAAAAGGATATATTTTGATTCTACAATGGCTTCTCTATGTAAAAAAGATAGGAGATATTTCTGTCCAGTTCTTTCAGTCATGTTTGCCTCTACATGATCTCAGTTGGCGTTTTCTTGACAGAAATACTGGAATAGTTTGCCATTTCCTTCTCCTGCTCATTTTACAGATGTGGAAATTGAGGCAAACATAGTTAAATGACTTGCCCAGAGTTACATAGCTAATAAGTGTCTGAAGAAAGATTTGAACTCAGGAAGAATGAGTTTCCTTGGATGTAGATCCCGTGTTCTATCCATTAAGCCATCTAGCTGTACCAGAAGAGATCACTTCTACTTTATTTTATAGAGGTAACATGGCATGGTCAAAGGAGCATGGAATCGGGAGTTCAATGGCCTGAGTTCAAACCTCAACCTTGTGTTCAATGCCTATGTGATCCTAGGTCACTTAACATAACTGTGCTTCAGCTTGATTGTCTGTAAAATGAAAAGATAAGCCAGATAGTCTCTGAAATCCTTCTAACTTTAGATCTATGAGCCTAGATTTGGGTTTGGGAAAACATGGATTTCATTTTCTAGCATTTACCAACTAAGTCATAAATGAGTCATGATTTTCTTAATAGTACTAAGAAAATAGGACTGGACCTGTGATTTTCATGAAATAGGAATTATCTCCCCCTTTTTTTGGAGTTAAGAATTCTTTGATGAAGAAAACCACTATCAAAGCAGGATAGTATATTGCTTAGAGGTTATATGCTTTAAGTAGAGTGTCATATTTGGTGTGGATATCAGAAGCTAGACTTGAGCACAGGTTTTTCTTGTTCTGAGACTATTGCTGTACGTCACTGTCTCTCTTATTAATATCCCCCCTTAAAATCATTTAATATTTCATTTTGAGTTTTCAAAGACTATGCCTGATCTATTGATCATAAGCTTTGGAAGGCCTCACCAGCTATATCTGTTGTCCCAAGGGGCAACCTGGCTAAATTCAAAGAGGCTCATCTCTAGGTTAACCACACGATGGTGATCTATTAGCCACCTCACCTCTGGAAGAATGCCATATTATTATAGAAAGGATGCTATCTGCATTGTCCACCCTGATGAAATCATGGATCTTTGAAATATTTTAGAAATATCATTGAATTCATGATGATCACTGAATTTTTGAATAATTTGAAACTTTTGAATTTTTAATTTTAACTTAAAATTTTGATATTCTAAATATTTGATTTATGAGAAAATACTTTGTAAATCATAAAATATGATTCAAATATAAATTATAACAGTATATTGTAAGGAGAATCAGTTGATTAGAGGCTTTTATACTTTTCAAAGTACTTTCACATTATAGAACTTGAACATTGATTTTAAAGACTTTTGTGTTAACATCATCCAATATTTGAGTTGGTACTCACAGTAGCTTTATTAAGGAAGGTCAGGCAGAGACGGTTATCCCCATTCTATAGATGAGGAAAATGAAGTTTAGAAAGCTTAAGTGGCCCAAAATCATACAACTAATTAGAGGCACAACTAAAATCTTCTGATTCCCTGGATGAATGAAGTTCATCCTATTGATCAACACTGATAGTATTATTGATTTATTTTAGACATTCAGCATGTGCTGATATGGCTCCTATGTTGGTCCGTCTTATCATTCTTAATTATCAGAATTGAGCCAAGAAAAATACAACTATGTTGGCCACTAGTAATTCAAACTAATTTATTAGGCAAAGCATTCAGAGTGGGAGCTTTTGTTCCATTCCTCTACTATCACCACCAGTTCTGAGAAAAGACAGCTTCTGACACTGTGGAACAAACACAAAATCAATGACAAAGTCCTTTAAAGTTAAAGGATTTTCAGTTCTGGCATATAGTCTCTGTGGCCTTGTAGAAGTCACTTAATTTCTCAGATTTCATGTCCTCATCTATAAAATGAGGAAGATGGATTAGATAAGTTAGAGGCTGTGGTATGCTGGTCAAAATGTAATAAACGCATATTTTTTTAGTTTAATCTGCACTATTAAAATTTTCTCATCATTTTCTTAAGTCTTGACAATCAACAAAATAATAAATCAAGCCCTAATTTATAGTATTTACCAATTTCTAAGGTATACTTGCACAAAAATTATAATTACTTCTTATGAGCTGATTTGAGCTAACTCAAACTATTTAGAGGTCTCTCCCAGTTCTAAATCTCAATTTGTGATTTCTAAACTCTGGGACATAGCAGTCTAGATGGCACCAGAATATTTTCTAACTATAAATGGCCAAGAACTATTCAGGGTTAACACTTCTTGACTGAGGTAACCTAAGTGTCTTCAGATGGGAGCTTTTTATATAAATCAGTAATAAATTGCCTAATAAACTGTTTGGTTTGAATTACTAATGGCCAAAAATGTTTGTAGCAGCCCTGTTTGTAGTGGCTTGAAACTGGAAAATGAATGGATGCCCATCAATTGGAGAATGGCTGGGTAAATTGTGGTATATGAATGTTAGGGAATATTATTGCTCTGTAAGGAATGACCAGCAGGATGAATACAGAGAGGATTGGAGAGACCTACATGGACTGATGCTAAGTGAGATGAGCAGAACCAGGAGATCATTATACACTTCAACAACGATACTGTATGAGGATGTATTCTGATGGAAGATGATTTCTATGACAAAGAGACCTAACTGAGTTTCAATGGATAAATGATGGACAGAAACAGCTACACCCAAAGAAGGAACACTGGGAAACAAATGTGAACTATTTGCATTTTTGATTTTCTTCCCGAGTTATTTTTACCTTCTGAATCCAATTCTCCCTGTGCAACAGGAGAACTGTTCGGTTCTGCAAATATGTATTGTATCTAGGATATACTGCAACATATTTAACATATATAGGACTGCTTTCCATCTTGGGGGGGGGTGAAGGGAGGTAGGGGAAAAAAATCGAAACATAAGCGAGTGCAAGGGATAATGTTGTAAAAAAATTACCCTGGCATGGATTCTGTCAATACAAAGTTATTATTAAATTTAAAAAAATTAAAAAAAAAGAATTACTAATGGCCAACATAGTGGTATTTTTCTTGGCTCAATTTTGACAATTAAGAGGGATCAGACAGACCAATATAGGTGCATATTTTAGCACAAATCCTACATCCAAAAATGACTCAGAGAGTATTAAACTCTGCAGTATAATGTGTGATCAATCATGGGTAAGAATCAAAGTTTTGATTCTTATTTATTACTATTATATCTTATTAGTTATTGTTTATTATGACTGGGAAATTGGGCTGAATTATAAACATTTAAATTGTACATACACAGAGGATCTGTCTTTGAATTTTTACTCTTTTTTAAAAATACTACCTAAATGACAATGAGTAACTCACCTCACTATTCTGGGACAGCATGTTTATTTGTAAAATGTGAGGGTTGGACCAAGTGATCTCTAAAGTTCCTTCTAATTCTAAATCTAATGATGTTTCAATCTATGAGGTTAGTGTACAGCACCATCCTGAGCTCTAGATCTATAGGAAGTGTCTCATTTCTCTCTCTGAAGTTGAAAACTTGACATATTTTTACTACTGAATTGAAGGATTGCCTCTCAAATGTGATACACTATGTGTCTTCCTGTTCTGAATAAGTTTAGATTTAACCATAACTAGGCACATGACTAAACATAAATTTGATATTGGGCAGGGAAAAATTTACCAATAAATGGAAGCTCAGTAGATTATATTAGGTGATCACAGAATTGGACCACTAAGTTTCAAGTCAGGTAAGTACATGTGTTAAAGTCAGGCAGAATGCATTTCAATAAGGAAAAAACCTCCTAAAAAAGAGAGTTGCCCCCCCACCAAAAAAAATGAAAAGGGTGACTTAGGGAGATAGTGGTTTCCCTTTCATTGGAAGTCATCAAGTCGAGATCAGATATATAATTGTTATGGCTGTTGTATATAGGATTCAGAATTTAGGGAAGATTTGGGCTAAAATGACTTATAAAGTACTTTCCAATTCTAAAACAATTCCAGGTATACAGGGAGGGACAATTCACAAAGACAATTTCAATAGGGGTACTTGATGAAAGCAAATTCTTAAAGTCTCCAATATAATAGGCTTCCTGGATCTTCTGAACCTCTCTACTTATCTTCCAAACTACAGTTAGATTGAGATTCTTTTATCAGGTTTTAAAGTCACTTAACCACAATGATTAATATAGTCCCTTCTAGCTCTAAAATCCTATGAATCTAAGTGAAGGATATATTCATCTGTAAGCACCAATGTGAAACAGTAGCTAGAGCTTGAGACTTGAAAACAGGAAAACTCATCTTCCTAAGTTCAATTCTGTCCTCAGACACTTACTAGTTGTGTCATTTAACCCTGTTTGCCTCAGTTTCTTAATCTGTAAAATGAAGAAAAGAACTGGCAAACCACTGCAATATCTTTGCCAAGAAAACTCAAATAGGGTCATGAAGAATTGGACATGGCTGAAAAAAAATGAACAATAACAAAAACTCCAAAACATTTTTCTAAGATTTCTGAAGAACTTCTTACAATAATCAGTGTATTTTCTCACTGTCAAAAGCAGGATTCTTCAAACTACATAGACTCTAAAAACTCCAGCCCTATGCTTGAAGCAGAATTCCCCCACCACCCTTCAGAGAAAAAATAGAATAAGATTTGGATTTACTGTGGGATGATTATGAGAAATCCTATAAAAACCATAGTGTAAACAATCCTGCAAATAGTTGTGGAGAACAGTGTTGTAAAGACATTATTGTAACAGTGGTGTAAATATAGCAGTATTTCTGTATTTTAAGGATATGTGATTGTTGGCACTGATTGAATCTCCTTTACTAAGGAGTCTTTGTGAGTTCTTATGGTCAAAACAATTCATTGCAGATTCTGTGATCATCTTCTATTTTCCACCGAGGTTTTAGGCACTGACAATTTCACAACCCAATCTGTCAGTCAAGCAGTCAAACGATTTAATAAGTGCTTATTATGTGCCAGGCATTGTGCTAAACACTGGGAATGCGAATACAAACAGAAAGAAAAGTTATCCCTACTCTCAAGGAGATTTCATTCTAATGTGGGAAGACAATACAATAAAAAGATCTGTGTATATGTGTGTGGGAGTAGAATGGTCTCTAAGAGGGAGAGAGGAACAGATATTAGGGATAACTCTTCAGACAGTTAGATAGATAAGCAGACAGATAGACAATAGATAGATAGATTTACAAACATATGAAAGAATGCTCCAAATTATTAATAATCAGATAAAAAGCAAATCAAAACAAATCTGAGATTTTATACCCTAAAAACTGGCAAAGACATTTTTTAAAAGTATGCCAGTAATCAGTATTGGAGGAATTTAATAATAGGCACCCTAATATATTGTCATAGGAGTTTTGAATTGACACAATCATTGGGAAAACAAATTTGGATTTATGCAAATAAAATGACCAAAAATGCTCATATGTTTTGAACCAGAGACTCCATTACTGGGTTTGTGCCCCCCCAAGGAAGCCATTGATAAGAATCAAATCTACATACACTTCAAAACTTTTATAGATATACTTTTTGCTATAGCAAAAAATTGCCAAGACAATTGTCCATCAATTGTAAGTAGCTAATCAAATTGTGTTACATGAATATAATAGAGTATGATTGTACTGTCAGAAATTAAGTGTGTGATGAATACAGAAAAGCATGGAAAGATTTACATTAACTGATGCTTAGTGAATTAAGTGAAGACAAGAAAATAAGATCAATATGACTCAAAAGACGAGATTGGGACACTCCCAATCCACCACTTCTTGAAGGTAGGAAGTCTACAAGCATTATTTGTTGTAAATCAAGAAAAAAACTTTTTAAATGTACTGATCATTTATGTTGGCTTTACCCTTTTTTCCTTTCCTTTCCATTGTCTTTAAAAATTCTATTTGTTATATGATATGCTCTCTAGGAGGGGGAGAAGAAGGAATACCAAGGATAATTATGATGATACAAAAAATACAAATGATCAATAAAATGTTATTTTAAAAAAATCAAATAATAGAAGAATAGGGAACCATTGAAGTTTATTGAGAAGGATGGGGCATGGTTAGACTTGCATTTAAGGAAGATCATTTTGACAGCTATGTGGAGAATTAACTAGATTGGAGAGAAGCTTGAGTCAATGAGACCAACCAGAAGGTTACTTCAATAGTTTAGGCATGAGGAAAGGAGAGTATGCTTGAGGATGATGACAACTAAAGAGAAGAAAAAAGAACATATTTGAGAGATGTTGGGAAGGTATGGGATACATGAGTTGACAACAGATTAGATAGAGAGAGCAAGGAGTCATGTGTGTGACTCCTTAGATGATAAGCCTGGATAACTAGGAAAATGGTAGTGCTGTTAACAGTAACAGGAAAGTTTGGAAGAGGAAAGAGTTTTAGAGAGAAGATGATGAATTCAGTCTCAGACATGTTAAATTTAGTTGTCTATAGGACATCATCTAGTTGCAAATGTCCAATTAAGAGTTGAAGATGCAAAATTTTGAAGGTCAAGAAAAAGACTACAGGTGAATAAATAGATCTAAGAACCATCAGCAAAGAAGTAATTGAATCTATAGTAGCTGATATCACCAAATGAGATAGTTTAGAGGGAAAAGAGAAATAGGCCAAAAATAGAGCCTTGGGGGAAGACCTAGATGAAATGCAGCAAAGGGGCCTGAGAATGAGCAAGTAGGCAGTCAGGAGAATGGAGGAGGCAGAGAACTGCAACATGAAAACCTAGGGAAAAGAGAGTATATATACACATTTCGATTCCCCTGAAGCTCTGCAGAACTCAGTGCTATATATACTAGCACAGTAATACAAAAGTGATTCTTCAGGCATCAAAATCACTCTAGAGCTCTCTCTGGATTAACACTATGCCTCAATTTGTCGCTTGTGATAAATCCTAATTCTAATTTTGCATTCTTCTATGCAAAGCCTCTGATGTCAGCATAAGCAGAGCCAAAGCCAGAAGGGTCTTTGAGGCAAGAGAGAACAGGACAAAACCTACATACCCTTCATTCCCTGCACTTTCAATTTCTACTAGCAGCTCCATTCTTCTGGCCCTGAAGGACATCTGCAACCAAGCCAATGAGACTTAAGGAACATGCCATGAATTTTCTATCTTCTCCCTCTGGCAAAAATAAAAAGAGACAAGACTGGAGTTACCATTCCATTGAAAATCCCTACCTGTTCTCCCCCAGTCTTTAGCATTGGGAGACTAAGGGAGGAAGAAAGGATCTTCCCACTCTCTGCAACTGATTCAGCCTGGAGTCAGATATGAGAGCAAGCAGCCTCAAAATTGAAAGCAGAAAATCATTTCAAGCCTGGATTCACAAACAGAGAGTTCATAAGATGACAGATCTTGGTTTCCCTAATGCCATTTTTGGAACTGCACTTCTGTAATGGAGACAATGGATTATAATTGAATCACTAAACTTTAAAAGTGTGAGGAACCTCAAAGGACAACTATTCTCAACCTCACCTATGCGAGATTCCTGTCTACAACCTCCAAAAGGGATTACCTATTTTTCTACTTGAAGACCTCTGAAGGATGGCAGCACTCACTATTTTTGCTGTCCGATTCCACTAACAAAGAGCTCTAATGATTAAAAAGCTGTCTGTTTCTTTTTATGGATCTGAAATCTGCCACTTGATAGCTTTAATCTATTGAGCCTATTTCCAAAATCTAGGACCAATCAGTCTATATTTCATCCTTTTCCCACCTGACAAATGGGATGCCTAAATACAACTTAAAATACATCTCCTCCCTCAAGTCTTCTAATTTCCAAACTAATTATTTGGAATTCTTTCAACTGATCCCCCCATTCTGATGGTTCTCCTCTACAGAAAACCCCAGATATGGCTGGTTGCTGCTTTGTCTGGGCTCTAGATTTGGCTGCTGATAATTTCCTTGAGGAATAATCTTAACCTTCCTTGGTCTCACAGCTTCTTCATTTTCCAAGTCACCTATCCTACCTATTTCGCATAATTGTTGATTATAAAATAAGGCAATTTATATGGAAATGATTTGCAAGTTTAAAAGGCCTATACCAAGATATGGAATTACTTGGCTTCTAAGGTTTTCTTTTCTCACTAGTCCCAAGACCTAGCTAGACTTGCAATTGGGGGCTAAGTGACTTTCCCAGGATCACACAGCTTCAAAATGTTAAGTGTCTTAGAACAAATTTGAACTCAAGTCCTTCTTACTTCAGGGCTGGTGCTCTAATCCACTGTACCACCTAGCTGCCCCATTTTTTTGTTTTGTTTTTTTTTGGGTTTTTTTTTTTTTTTTTTGGTTTTTACTGGCAACTTAGATGGATTTTTTTTTACTAGGTATCATTCATGCATTCTTTTGGGACCAGTCTTTGATAACTTTTTAAAAATATTGTCAGTTAAGAAAGAATTTACTCAATCTTACAGCTTCTAAGTGGGATAATGGAAAGAATTTGAATTGAGAGCCAAAGGTTCAAGTACCATCTTCATCATTTGAGAGCTGTGTGAAACTGAAAAAAATCCCTTAGCCTTCTCTGTCCCCTCCTGTAAAATGAGAGTAATTCCATGCTATCTCATGTAATTGTTGTGAGGCTAAAATGAAAATATGAATGTCAAGTGTGTGATAAACCTTAAAGCAAGATAAAGATATCATATCTTATTACTGAGTTCTTTTAGCCCCAAAGAGTTAATGAGTCTCCACTCATCAAACGGGATCTACTTTTGCTTTTTTGTAATTGAATCCTTAGTATTTAGCACAGTTCCTGCCACACAGTAAGAGCTTAATAAATGTTTTGTCATTCATTCATTCATACATCCATTCCTGGGTAGGGGGGAACCTAGTTATTAACAGCCACAAATGAAGGCACCTGAAAAGTTGGAGGATATTTTTTGTCATGGGTAATTAAAAACAATACTAACAAAAATAAGCTTCTAAAATTAGAAATGATTGGATTCAAATGCAGGACTACTTCCTAAAAGGAGCTTTTTTCCTTTCTTTTTTTTTGCCAAGAAGGATCAAAATGGGGTTTGAATCAAAGAGATGGAATGGACTGAATTAGACTCCTCTAGGGGAGATGTCCCCCTTTCCCATTCAAGGCATCATTAAACCCCCATCTCTGCTCTGAGAAGGCTTCACTCATGCAGAACCCTTCTTAATTGACTTTGCTAGATATTTCTGCTTCTAACCCATCTGAGGATAATTCACAGCTAATAAAGTCCCTATTGGCTTCTCTGAGTTTTTCCCCCTCCCTTGTCTCACCCTACTCCCAATCAGTAGTAACTTGGACTCCCTCGAAATTAGAATCCCCACAGAGATGGGACCAAAGGCTGATGGTGTTGCCCACAACTCTGTGTTCTGTGATTCCATTGATTTTAAAACTCAAGTGTGAGCAAAGCCCTGGACTGGACACTCTAGGAGAATGCAGAGGGAGGATAAGACAATCTTTATCTTCAAGGAACAAACAAATTCTTTTGAATGCCTAGGAACACACATATATACACATACACATACACAGATATAATTTTGGAGCATTTGTGTAATAGGAGCACCATTGGCCTACTAGATCTATACTTGAATCACTGTTCTATCACTAACTTCCTGTGTGACATTGGATAAGACATTCCATTTCTCTAGGCCTTGGTTTCCTTATCTGTAAATGGAGTTTGGACTAATAATAAAATAACTCTTGTTTCTATAGCACATCGAAATTTATGAAACACTTTCTTTGCAACAACCTAGTGAGATAGGTAGATACTAATATTATCTTAATTTAATTGAGAAAACTAAAGTACAAGAAGAAAAGGATTTGTCCAGGATCACACAACTAGTAAGTATTAGAGCTGGAATTCAAACTCAAGTTTCCTTCCTATAACATACTATAAGTGTACCATGATCATTTCTAGCTCTGGGCCCCAAAGATCACATTCAATATCAAAAGCACAAAGTAAATAACATTATTAATAATATTAATTGATTTTTTAAAGACTTTAAAATATACAAAGTGTTTTATACCCAATATTCCACAATATGATAGGATTAATCAAAAGTGATGCTCTAGTACAGATCAATCTGGAGCTAAAAAGCCAAAATTAACTAATTAGCCAAAAAGACTAAATATGGATTGCCACATAGTTATGGAAAAGTTATTCTTAATAAGAGAAATGGCTTGTGAAAAAAATTAGAGAAAGGTAGCACCTACACCTGAAACCAGGAAGCTCCTGAGATAGACACCAAAGCATTAGCAGATTTTAGACAAAATTTTCCTACCTTGAACAAGCATTGTATCATGCAACAGAAGATCATAGAATTTGGGAGGTCATCTAATCTGACTGGGTCACTTTCCAGAGGAGGAAACTAAAATGTCAATTAACATCTTTGGACCTTAAAGAGTCTACAGAGTGTTGGTCTTGGAGGATTTGAACTAAGCTCCTCTTACCTCACAGTGAAATACCTTTTCTTTTTAATCATACTGATTCTGCTTCAGTATAACTAAACATGTCTCCTCAGCCAAGATTGAGTGATATGATGAGACCAAAACTTTGGGGAGCCTAGAAGAAATCAGATAAGTTCTAGACTCAATGCTGAGATGCTGAAATCATTGCTCTGTATAAGAACATTAGAAGTGGCAACCCAAGTATCCATCAATTGGGGGATGCCTGGACAAGTTTTATTATATGATTGTGATGAAATTATGTTTTTAATACAATGTTACAAAATGTTAAGGTGGATGGTTTCAGGAAAAACCTGAGAAGATTTATATCATCCGATGCAAAGTGAAATGAATAGAACCAAGAGAATATAGTATATGGTGATTAAAGTATTATATGATTAATGGTGAAACATCATTAAAATGAATCATGACAATCCATGACAAAGGACTCATGATCAAAAATGATATCTGCCTCGAGAGAATTAATAAACTCTAAGCAGTTAAAATTTTTTTTGAAACATGGATATGCATAAATACGTTATGCATGATTTCATATGTAAAATGAGCATTGCCATGTCTCAATAATTGGGAAATGGAAAAATTTATAACTCAAAATGTTAAAAATAAAAAGAAATTTAAAAGAAGTGACAACATATTGCCTACCAATGATCCTCCACCAAAGCCAAAATTATCATAGGACAATTTCTCTGTGTCCTAAATGCCAGTATTCCAAAAGGCACATTTTCTTTTCCCTCTATCATCACTGAAACACCAGCCTACACATCTAGAAAAAAGGCAACTGAACTTTTAGATTCCTTCTCTCAACTTCCAGTGTTTACTTTCCCTATATTGAGAGGGTGCCTAGCAGGCAACTCTACCTTATCCTGTAGATAGTTCCTATAAACTATAGGATTTAGTCCTATATCATATGAAGGTAGGAAGAACATGATTGTTTGAAACTCCAGTGCTGTGCATCAGCAAAAACTTGTACATTGCTATAAAGAAACGCATGTTTGGGGCAGAGCCAAGATGGTAGAGAGAAGACATGTCTTTTTCTGAGCCCCATGATCCTCACACTAACAGCAAATCCAGCTTATGAACTGGATTTGGAGTGACAGAACCCACAAATATTGGGAGTGAAACGAATTACCAGCAGAACATAATTTCAAAGATCTCCATAAAAGGTCTGTTTTAATCGGGCATGGAGGAAAGTGGGCTAAGTGCAAGCAGGCTGAACACAGACCCTGAGTGCAGGCAGCACAATCCCAGGTAGGTGTGGGCTCCATGCGCTGGAGAATCTATAGGGAGAAATCTACAGCAATTTTGGCTACTCTGTCCTGGTTCAAGCCAGTAGATCAGCAGACTAGTTATACCAATACAAATACAAAAGGCAAATCGTGAACCCTGAAATTTCATGAGACCTAGCCATGCCCACCCAGCACCAGAAGTCAGTCAGCACTGACCCAGTGCAGCCATTGCCACTCATAGAGGAAGCTTGGATAATCTCCTCCTTGTCCTAAAAGCAGATCTCAACTTTTTTAAAAAAATGAACAAAATAGCAAAAAGAACTCTGATCATAGGTAGTTTTTATGGTGAAAAAGAAGAACAGATTTCAAACTGTGCTGTCATTAAAAGCAGATCATGTCCAGATGAAGCCCCAAAGGGTGATATAAATTGGTCTCCATCTCACAAGGCTCTCTCTTGGAAGAAATTAAAAAGATAAAAGAGAGATAAAGGAAATATAGAGAAAGGAAAGGAAAACTTTGAAAGAGGGCTTGGAAAAGGAAACACAGAAATTATCTGAAGAAAACTTACAAAATAGATTTGGTGAAATGGAAAAAAAAAACAACTCCCTGAAAAACAGAATTTGTGAAATGAAAAAAGAAAATAACACCTTAAAAACAAAATTTGTGAAATAGGAAAAAATCCATAGAACAAAACATTTAAAAATTCAATTGGCTAAATACAAAAAGAACTAAAGAAGGTAACTGAAGAAAATAATTCACTAAAAATCAGAACTGAACAAATGGAAATGAATGACTCAATGAGACATCAAGAACCAGTCAAGCAAAACCAAAAAAAGAAAAAAGAAAAAGAAGAAAAAAAGAAAAGAAAATGTAAAATATCTACTTGGAAAAACAACTGACCTTGAAAATAGACAATAGAGAGATAATGTCTCTCTAGGAGAGACAATCTAAAGATTATTATCATAAGAAACTATGATTTAAAAAAAGAGCCTAGACATTATCTTTCAGAAAATCATCAAAGAAAACTGCCCTAGTGTCCTAGAATCAGAAGGCAAAATAGCCATTGAAAGAATTCACCAATCACCTCCTGAAAAAGACACCAAAATGAAAATTCCAAGGAATATTGTGTCTAAATTTCAAAGCTATCAGACCAAGGAAAAATTATTGCAAGCAGCTAGAAAAAACCAATTCAAATACTGAGGAGCCATAATCAGAATTACCCAGGACCTACCTGCTTCCACCTTAAAAGATTGAAGGACCTGGAATCTGATATTCTGAAAGGCAAAGAAACTTGGAATGCAGCAAAGAATAAGCTATCTAGCTAAATTGAGCATT
The DNA here is from genome assembly GCF_016432865.1 of Antechinus flavipes. Classification (NCBI taxonomy): domain Eukaryota; kingdom Metazoa; phylum Chordata; class Mammalia; order Dasyuromorphia; family Dasyuridae; genus Antechinus; species Antechinus flavipes. The sequence continues at coordinate 254,591,943 of NC_067399.1, read as the reverse complement.
TTCTTTCAGGAAAGAAGATGGACATTCAATGATACATGTGAATTTGATTTATTTCTGATGAAAAGAGCCGAGCTGAACAAAAAACTTGACCTCCAAATATAAAACAAGAGAAGCACAAAAAGGCAAAAAGGAAAGAACTCTTAAGAACTATATCTCTGTTATGGGTATATATATAGAGTGGAGATATAATTTGATTTTACTGTCATAGTATAAAAAAGAAACTAGAGGTGAAAAGGGAATTGTACTGGAAAAGGGGGGAAATGGAGGTAAAATGAGGGAAATTACATCTCACAAAGAGACAAAAAAAACCTATTATAATCGAGAATGATGAATATTGTGTGAATCTTACTTTCATTAAATATGGCTCAAAGAGAAAATATTACACATATTTGATTTCATAGAGAAACTTGTTTCACCTAATAGAGAAACAGGAGAGTCAAGGGAAAAAGAAAAGAGGGAAGCTAATAGAAGGAAAAAAAGAAATGTATATTTGATTCAGGCTCCATTTTGCTCACCAATGTATTTGCATTTACGAAAAATACTAGATTTGGAGTAAAAAATTCAAATCCTAGTTTGAGCAAATCACTGAGTCTCAGTTTCCTTATCTGTAAGTGAAACTAAATTAAAATTAATCAAAGATTTATTGATCTATGTTGAAGGTATTGTGCTAAGTGCTGGGAATACACAGACAAAACCAAAATAATATCTACCTTTAAGGAATTTCCATTCCCATCCAAAGTGTCTTTCAATTCTAAATCTATAATTCAAGGATAACATGAAACAAATTCTAGCTCTATTCCTATTTACAAAGAGCAAGAGATCAGTAATCTTCTCAAGTTTGCTTTTTCTGTGAAAAAAAAAAAGAGAAACTTTAACCAAGTACTTATGTGAATGCCAGAAAATGCTTGTATTTGTCAGAAAACTCCTATGGATTGACAATCTTTCTTCCTGCTTTCTCTAGGGCCTGATGTTCAGAGAGGTGACCACAAAGTCCCCACCAGGTTGCCAAAGCATATACAGCACAGGGAGATATCGGGGGCAAGGTGAGGGGTATAAAATGGTCATGTTGTGTCCATTCCGAGTTAAAAGGATTTGAGATGAAAGAATGAATTCCCGCAGGTTGGTTGCAGGCAACCCATGGAAGGACCAATAACAAGGGAGGGGAAAGGCCAGTAGACATAGAATCAATTATATTCTAAAAACAAAAAGAAATTGTTTGCTTTTTTTTTTTGAAAGGTGGGATTTGAAGAGCAAGGAGACTTGGTGGTTTGCAAGAAGGGAAAAAGTTCAGAACAAAAAAAAAAGGCCTTTTAAAAAGCTACAGCCAAAGAATAGAGATGTCAAAGTTTTGAAACAAAAAGCTTACTCAGTGGAGTCCTTCATTAGCAAAAACAACAACATTTCAATAATCCTCTCAAATCATAATTATATAGGGACTTAAGATGCAGTTTGTAGAATACCAAGGCTCTTTGGATTTTCCCCATCTTCCCCTTTCTTAATCTGAGATCTCTTCTCTGCTACATAACATTTCTATAAGACAATTTACAGGGAAATACCTGATTCCAAGAAATGGCATTTAGCAGTCTCCACCTAGATAGAGAGCAAGTTACAAAATAGTGGATAGAATAATGTAGTTGAACCATCTTGTAGATCATGATCCTTTGAATTTTCCAAACCACTACTGTCCCACTACTATCAGTAATAGGAGCTATCCATAGAATTAAAGAATTCAAACCAGAAGGACCCTCAAAGACCAATTATCCCAAAATCCCCCCCCACTTTATAGGTGAGGAAACTGAGGCCTAATTAAGTGATTTGCCCAAACAATAAATGTCAAATTATTGATCCAAATTCAAATCCTCTGACTCTAAATCCAACAATTTTTTTCTACCATGCCTCTTTGCCTTTTAAAAAATGACACTTTCGTTTAGGAAAAAAAGGTTAAGAATAGCTGAGAAATGAAGAGTTTTATATTCATCTGCCTCTCTGATTGTCTGTGCTTTTATGTTCTATCATTTTATGGTTTTTTTGATCCTCTTTTCTAGTCCCAAAATTCTCTGCCCTGGTCAGACCACATGTAGTGAATTATTTTTAGTTCTGGGTACCATATTTTGGGAAGAACATTGATAAGCTGGACCGTATCCAAAGGAGGCCAGAATGATGAAGGGACTTAAAAACACATTGTACAAGAATAGGTTGAAGGAATTGTAGAAAGTGAAGACTTAACAGGGATATAACTGTCTTTGGGTATCTAAAGAGCTATTATGTAGAATTACATTTTGTCTGCCCTAGGTAAGCTTTTTGCAAGTTGGAATTTTTTCTTTCTTTATACCTGTATCCTCAGTGCCTGAAATATAATATGTGCTTATTAGATGCTTGTTGATCAATTGATTGATTATTCTTACATCGAGAGCCAGAGATAGTAGTAGTTGGTTGGTTGATAGTTATCCTTCATTCTTGAAGAGAACCAAAATGACATCACTATGCTAAAAGTCAAGTTACAGTGTATCTGATGGTGAGTGATCAGACCAATAAAAGCTCATGATACTTTAGCACAGATTAGGCATAAATAGTCCATATAAATAACTAGAATTTTTCTAAATGTGCTTATCTTGTGTTTCTTTTGAGCTACTTCAATTCTGCTTTACTCATAGAGCACAGCAACTTCTCTGATGGACATCATTTTGACCAGAATCCTCTTTGCAAAAGTTTTTGAGAATCTTCTTTGCAAAAGTTTTTGTACATTTTTTTGAGTTTCAGTCACAGGATGGGATCCCCACCTGCCTTGGTCAACAGGCCAGGTTGGGACAAGGAGACAATTTTTCTAGTCCCTTCCTCATGCCAGGAGGTGAATGATGAGAGTCTTAAAAGGCTGCTCAGACCTGAGGGGGCTACCAAATCTCACTCCTGCTTTCAGTGAGGTGATCCCTATGTCCTGAAACATCTGTGTGCAGGGTTGTGACTACAGTTCCAAGTATATCTGCACCTACTGCTTTGTCACTGGTCTGTTGCCAAATGACTTGGAGATAGGTAAAAATGGTAAAATGGTAAGGGTGCATAAATATGTTTATTTGTGCATAAATTGGATTTAAGTGAGACAAAGTTGCACAAAGTCATTGATCTCATTCCTTTTCTACAGTCATCACAGGCTAGTGGCAGGACAAAGTCAAGATGAATAGTCTTGGTTCAAGATGTAGTGGATAACCTTGCTGTCTTTGATCTAACCAAGCTCTAAGGATTCCAAAATGCTTGCATCAGGTACCTTCATGACTACTGAAATAAATTGTTCCATCTGCCCATTTCAACAGCAGAAGTCTTCACATACTTGAGGAGACACTCCCCTAATTTACCAGTGGGTTTGAGTCCCCTCGATCTAATTTAGCCCATTTGGGAAACAGTCTACCAGGTTTTGGCTTTTGTGCATGATGAAGCTTTCTGGAGTCATAGATGAGAATTAGATGGATCAGGTAGGCTATAAAAATGGGAAAGCAAGTCTGAAAAGGCCTTGGCAACACTCACACCAGAGGTAGTACTAAATTTTCCTGAACATATCCTACATCTCAGACAGAGTTAGTAGCAGGTAGAAAATAGAGAAAAGGATCTCTATTTAAATAAAAGTTTCCTAGTTATGTAACCCATCTAAAAGTGGAATGGGAGGTAATGAATTCTATATCATTGAAGACCTACAATCAGAAATTGGAGGGCTTATTAGAAGTACTGAGAAGAAGATATAGGTATAGGCCAGACAGGATGCTTTCTGAGGTCCCTCCCATCTCTTAAAGTCAACACCTTTTCTGGGATTGGAAGTGGGAATTGGTGTGGGTTCATCTCTGCTTCTTGTATACAAGACTGACAAGATATTTTCAAAATAAATATTTTTGGATGGTGCTTTATTACCTAAAGCTGAAAGTTAAAACAAAACAAAAATATCCCCAAACTGAGAGATAAATATTAAAATTTCCCATGTTATTCTTTCTGTTTTCCTATATTTCAATTAATTTTCCTCTTATGAATTTAGATGCTATACCAATCTGATCATATAAGTTTAATATTGCTATTGGTTTGTTATCTAATACTTCTTTCAGAAGGTGGTTTCCTTGTTTATCCTTTTTTGTATTTTCTTTTTTATTTGCCCAATTCCTACTTTTTTGATTCATCTGATGCATGCTTATCTTAAAAAAAAAAGGAAACAAACCCAGAGAAAGGAAACTCCAATCTAGGGATCTGGACTACCAGATTCATTGTTCTTCCCATTTCTCTATGAAATCTCCCTATGAAGAAAAAAAGTCTTCTTCTGCTTCCTCTTCTTCCTTCTCTTCCTTCTCATCTACAACAATAACAAGTGCTTATTAAGTACTTATCATGTGGCAAGCATTGTGTTAGACACTGGGGATACAAAGAAAGGCAAAAACAGTCTCTAACTTCAAGGACTTTACATTTTAATATGGAGATGACATGCAAATAACCATATATATACAAGATATAGACAGTAAAAATGTAAGATAATATCAGATAGAAGGCACTAGAAGTGAGAGGAGAGACAAAGGCATCCTGTAGAAGAGATTTGAATTTAAACCTTGAAGGGAGTTGGGGAAGCCAGAAGATTATGGTGAGAAGGAAAAGTGTTCCAGGTATAATAGATGACAACCAGTAAAATAAGATACAGAACTATAATGTTGGGTGTCATGTGGAAAGAATCATCATAAGACCAGTGTTGATGCATCAGAAAGTATACTGAGAACATGAAATATAAGAAGACAAAAAAAGAAGTGGTCAGATCTAGGTTTTTGGAAGATCATTTTGGCAGATGAGTAGAAAATGAACTGGAGTAGAGAGGGAATTGAGAGAAGATCACCCAACAGGCCACTGTAATAATGCAGGTTTAAGATAATATAGGATAAGATAATCAGTGTGCTGATAGTGTCAGAGGAGAGAAGGGAGCATATATGAGAGATGTTGTCAAGATAGAAATAATGTTTGGCAAGAAATTGCATATGTGATATAAGAATGAGAAATTGAGGATGATATCAAGGTTGCAACCTAGGTGCCTTGGAGGATGGTGGTTATATTAATAAGGAGATTCCAAAAAGAAGAAAAGTAATGAGTTCTATTTTGGACATGGTAAATTTAAAATGTCTACCAGATATCTAGCTAGAGGTGTTTAATAGGTAGTTGGCAATGTGAGATAAGAGGTCAGGAGAGGAGGTTGATGAATTGAATAAAGAAATCTGAGAATCATCTGCATTGAGATAAGTGCCTGTGAGGTCACTAAGAAAACAGTATATAGTAAGGATAAAGTCTGATCCCTAGGGGATTACCTGGATTGTATTACCTGGATAAAGATCCAGCAAAGGAATCTGAGGAAGAGCAGTCAGATTTGTAGGAGGAGGCCCAGTTGGCATGAAAACCTAGATAATAAAAGTTTCCAAGAGAATCAAATGATTGACAGAATCAAAAGTTGCAGAGAGGTTAAGAAGTATGAGGATTGAAAAAAAAAAGCACTAGATCAGGCATTTAAGAGATTATGAAACCCAACTTCTTCGGATAGATTGCCTTTAAAATGCTCTTTCTCTTGCATAGAGATGAAGAGGTATGATCTAATAAAACCTTTTTCTTCCTCTCTCTCCACACACACACACTTCCTTCACTCCATGGATAAGAAGTCCTGGAATCCTATTCAACGGTAAATAAAGCCAGACTATACATTCGTGCATCCGACTCTGGCTCTGGCTCTGGCTTCTACCTCTGAGCCAGGAGGCTATTCATTGAGTGTTTAATCTACTTGAATCTAAAAAAGATTCTTGGGCAAATCTAATTCAAGAGAGCTTGGGCAAAGGTAGAATGGGGAAGGGAGAAGAAGTGATGCTGCTTTTATATTGGAAAATAAGTGTGGTCCAATCACAAATCATAATTTAGAACTGGAAGCTCCCATAGACATCATCTGGTTCAGGTCTCTCCTTTCATTGTTTAGGAATTTAAGATAAAGGGACAAGCTATCGACCAAGGTAACGCTGCAACTGCTCCAATTTGGAGAGGAAGCCAGAGAAACAAAAAGGAAATGAATGGAAATGAAAAACAAAAACAAAAACAAAACCCAGCATCTTGATGATGAGGAGAAATTTTTAGGGATCACTGACGTCTGCAGAAATATGCAGACTTATGCCTTTACTTGCAATCTTAGACAAGAATCTGATAAATACCTAGCTTGGTCCACATTGTCAACTGGGCCAGGCCGGGTGGATCCCGGGAGGATGGCTCCAAGAAGGCTTTGATGAAGCAAAGCTCTCTCCCCCAGCTAACAAACACAAAGTGGAGTAAGGGAGCTACTTAGGGCTGTGCCAGTTCCAGGCATTAAGTATGCTAATTCTCAGTGTCTCAGCTCCCAGGAACAGCGGGCGCTGAATGCAGTGGCAGCCGCTAGCCGCACGACTTCATTCATTTCAATCATTAAAACAAAGGCGGGATAAATCGCTACCTAATTTGGAAAATATGCTTATCATATAGCCTCTTTGGTCTTTAAGGAAAATGAGAATCCTGGAATAAGGGGGGGGGGAGGGAAGGAAGGAGGGGGAAAAAGGGAAGGAGGGAGGGAAAGAGACCGAGACCGAGACAAGAGAGACCAAGAGAAATAGAGACAGAGAGAATTGAATTTAAAATTCCTTTTCTCCCCTTTATCTACTAAACTACTCTTTTCCCCCTCCCCCAGGTCTTCCTTGCAGGAGGAATCAGGCCTGCATATGAAGCTCTAATCATACCTTCCATAAAAACTCTCCCAAAAGAAGTCTTTTCACTCTGTCAGGCAGCTTGTCCTCTCACACAGGACAGTTCTAATGGCATGCTCCCAGCCTAAGAATCCTAGATTCATGCAATGTTTCTGCTGAAAAGAATATCAGGTCATCCCCTTCCTCTGAAAGACAGAGGAAACCAAAAGACATAACTGATGTCTTGGAACTTAGAATTGACAAGTGGGCAATTTCATATTCTCCCTCACCTCCTGCCTTCCAGTTCAGTGTTTTGCCTCCTCTGCCAAACTTCCTACTCATGTGGAATTATAATCAATCCAACGCCTTCATTTAAGCACTTTTCCTAACAAGTTAGTGACAAACTCGAAGAAATATCCCCATAAGCACATGTGCATACACAAATGTGTATGTGCACATGTGTGTATGTGTTTGTGCATGACTTTTAGATTATCATATCATCTCACAAATATATCATTTGCTCTTTAGAACAAAATGTTAGGTAGGAGCTTTTAATTTCCATTTTGCAGATGAGGCAAATGAAATTGAGAGGATGAGGTAATTGGTCAGGGTCACATATCTAACTAAGTTTTTTTTTTAATAGCTTTTTATTTACAAGTTATATGCATGGGTAATTTTACAGCATTGACAATCGCCAAAACTTTTGTTCCAATTTTTCCCCTCCTTCCCCCCACCCTCTCCCCTAAATGGTAGGATGACCAGTACATGTTAAATATATTAAAGTATAAATTAAATATAAAATGAGTTTATATGTCTAAACCGTTATTTTGTCTAGCTAAGTTTTTTAAGCTAGAGATAATATTTTCCTAACTCCAAGTTCAAATCTCTCTATTCACTCTGCCACGTAATTGCCTCAGAAAGATAAAAAACCTGAGGTTCATAAAAGAGAAGTGAATTTCTTATCTTCATATAACTAGTAAGATACACACATACTAGGTTGAAACTATAGACCAGCATGATCATAAAACCTTAGATGGTCATAATCATAGAATCCTTGAGACTTTTAGAAATCATCTGATTTCTTCCACTTCTCCCTCCTCTCCCCCGCTCCCCCCCCACATCCTATTTTATGGACAAAGAAACCAAGATCTAGAGAAGTACAGAGAAGCTCATGGTCATTGACTTTCCCAGTTACATAGTTTGCAGCAGATTTAGACTTAAACTTTGGTCACCTGGCTCCCAGTTCAGCTAGCTCCTTTTCCTCTGCACTGTCAATCACCCCTGAGTCTCTAGGAAGAAACTTTATATATAAATTCTTCAAATTGCTCAAGAGATCGTGTTCCTTCATTGGACACTACTCTAAGTAAGCTCTTCTCTTTTCAGGAATGATTATAGGAGCATAATACTTGATCCACTTAGTACCTAGAAACAAGAGTCATAAATGAGAAGTGGACATTATTTTGTGATTGATTTATTCCACTTGATTTCTCTGTGCCACAGTTTCTCCTTTTGTAAAGTGGGTAATAATTCTTGTTACCAAGTACAATAAATTAGGTAATATGTAGAAATTATTCATTTTCTTGGAGGAAATGAGCTTTGAAAATCTAATTGTTGTTAATGTGAATCATAGTCATTTCCAAAGGTATTGATTTTGGTGAAGCGGAAGCAATTGGGGTTAAGTGACTTGCCTAGAGTCACACAGTTAATAAGTATTAAGTGTCTGGAGTCACATTTGAACTTAGATCACCCTGACTTCAAGGCTGGTGCTTTGTACACTCAACTAGTTGCCCCTAGAGGTATTGATTATTATTATTATTGGTTACTATTAAAGAGATTTCCTAGGGATTTCTATCTCAAATCTGGATACGCTTTCATTATATAATCATGTAAAGTGAAGGGCAGTGCGACATATTACAAGACAACCAGCCACAGTCAGGAAAAATCTGGATTCAAGGTCTGAGTCTGACATGCCATGCCCTAAGAAAGGCATTTAACTTCTCTGTCCTCTGACAGGTATCAAAAAATACATGTTATCAAAGACTTTATGATTTGCATCAAGGGAGGTTGCTTACATAAAAGGAGTCCTCAGAACTGCTGAAATCATAGATCTAGACTCAGCCAAAAGAAGATATTATTTAAAAGAATTAATTTTAAAAAAGAATTGAGATTCTATTGAAAAAACATTCATTAAGTGCTATCTTAGCACAAGAGTATTCTGTCCCTGCCCCCAGAAGATTACATTCTATTGGATGAGATTACTAAGAATACCGATAATAATTCATCCTTTCTATAAAACCAATTTTAAAATCTACTAATTCTACTAAAATATACCAATTCTTAATCTTTTCTTTGTCACAGATCCTTCTGGAAGTCTGGTAGGGCCTCTGTACCCCTTCTCAGAAGAATGTTTTTACTTTATAAAATAATAATAGCTTTTTATTTTTTAAAATAAATGCAAAGATAGTTGCAAAATCTCGTGTTCCAAATTTCTCTCCCTCCCTACCCACTTTTCCTCTCTCCTGGACAGCAATTAATCCAACATAAGTTAAACGTGTGCTATTCTTCTAAACGTATTTCCATATCTGTTATACTGCACAAGAAAAATCAGATCAAAGGGGAAATTGATGAAGAAAAAACAAACAACAAAAAAGATGAAAATACTGTGCTGTGAACCACATTCAGTAGCAGAATGTCTTTAAATGAATTAAATAAAACTTTTAAGGTTTCAAGTCACATTGAAAGAGTTAATGGTTTTTATAAAGAAATTCAAAGGCCCTAGATTGAAAACTCTGTTAACTAAGTTACTTAACTTCTGTCTGATTCACTTTCCTCTCTGTGTTCAATTAACTGGGATGTCCTCCAAAAGAAGTCCCTGACTACTGGGTATCACTTTGTATTTGGGGATTCCTTGGTCTGTGAAGAGAGAGGGGTAGGTAAGACCTGCCAGAGAAATGGTTAAACAGGACTGTGACATTGGCCTATTTCTCTACCTCCACCCATTCATTTATGTTTAAAATTCTATCTTGTCTAGTTCTGGTTCAACTATCTTTAAGAGTCCAAATTCCTCCATCCATTAGACCTGCTTGATACTTTCAGCAAATTAACTTCATTCTTATTGATCTTTCCCCAAGTTTTCTCTGTTTTCCCAACTTTTTTTCTACATCACATTTAAATCTAAAAAGTTGAATACAAAATCAAAGTTATACTAAATCAAGTTTTGTTTTCAATATATTGGGGGGGATATTCAAAGGAACCCTACACAGGATCATTTGTTTTAAAAATAAATTTCTTCTGTAATATGAATTCTTCTCCTCTCTATCACCTTAAATTTATTACTTGTAAATTTTGAATTCTTAGACAGCATTTTTTTTTCAAAAGGGTGCTCACTTGTATTCTTTCTTGGATGCAACATCTTTTTGTCAAGGGACAGATTATAGCTTCTATTTTTTCTCAGCAGCTAGCCTTGTGCTAGAATTTCAAGTAACCTTCTGAGAAGTTCCTGAACTTTGGTTTCTTACATCTATAGGAAGGCAGGAGTCAGCATGGGTCTCTTCTCTTGTTAGGATCATTGATTGAGAGGTAAAAAGACCTTAAAGGCCATTTAGTCCAACCCCCTCATTCTATAGATGAGAACCCTAAATAGCAGAGAGGATAACTGACATGTGCAAAGTCTGCCTGGCAGTAGCAGAGTGGAGCTTCAAAGCCAGGTTGTCTGGCTCCGAATCTAGTGATCTTTCCATTGTCCTCAAGGAATTCTACCTCCAGAAATACAGAAAGGATCACAGAAATCCCTAAACTAATAGTGATGCTAGTAAAGAGCTTCTTAACCAGTTAAGTAAGCTTCAGTTCATCTAAAAGTCAGAGGGCTCTCAACCAGCAAGAACCTATGACTTCTCATCATAGAAAGAATTTTTACTCTTTACCCTTCAAATCTCACATCTACCATCTCATTCTGCTCGATGTGCTCTAGACAAATGAATATATTGTATGTTATTATATAAAGAGGAAGTACAGTAAAATGAAAACAAAATTCAACTCAGAAACCTATTTCAACTTTGACTGTTGTTGATGATGATAATAAATTCCTTCCAAATATGTAATTGTTTAGAAAGTTTCTTATACATTATTCTTTAGATCCTCAAAACCACCCTATGAAACAGTATTATTTTCATTTGACTGAAATGGAGATTCAGAAAGAATCTACACCTAGAACTGATCTTGGATCTTTTAACTTTTGATGTACTTCTCCTTCTACTACATCCAGTGTGCTAATCTCTTTGTGACCTTAGACAAGGCAAGCTATCTCTTTTTTGCTTCACTTTCCATTTCTGCCAAATGGGAGAAATCACATTTCTCTTGAGGGAGCCCAATTGCTAAGACTTATTCCTCTCAGGTAGGGGTTCTTAATGTTTTTTTGTGTCATGGCACCCTTTAATATTCTAGCAAAGCCTACAGAACTCATTCTCTTTTAAATACATAAACTAAAATACACAGAGTTGCAAAGGAAATTAATTTCACTAATATTTACACATAATTTTTGTTTAAAAAGTGTAAGGACCCCAGGTGAATAACCCTTGTTTCTAAGAGCATGCTTAAGTTCCCTGTTATAAAGGTGTCTCATGAAACCATCCAGACAAGACCTTTCTTTTTATACCCAAGGACTTCGCCGTTCTGACTGGCCAAATCCCCCTTGAGTGCTTGTCTCCTATTGGTCCTTTTAGCATCCTTCAATGCAAATTCGTTCCTCCAACATTACATTCCTGCCAATTAATCCTTCCTGGCCTGAGACTAGGGAGGGAAAAGCTGCGGAAACACAGCTTAATTATATGGTCCATGGGGTTGGGAGAGAGGGGGAAGAATAGAGAAGGGAGGCTCTGAATCTGGTGCCAGCCCAAGAGCTCTTCTTTCTATTTTCATTGTATTCTTCTGGTTCATCCCCTGACCCGTTTAACATTCATCAGGAGAGATGCATTGTCACTGGCTGGCCTGGTGTTGCTTGGAATACTATTAATCACAGAGAATTCATTAGGTTTTTCACTTGGGGATTGGATACCCAATTCAACATCCATTACACTGAAATTAAGCAACAGGGCCCGTGGCATTAGGACAGGGCTTTGGGACTGAAAACTGGCTTCCAGAGTTTGTGGCGAGAAGCCAAAATCTAAGGCCTTCAACTCCCAGTTGGTCACTAATTCTAACAGAAGCTCCAGTGCCAAGGTCAGCCTCAAATTTCTATCAGGTGGTCCTTCATTCAGCTGCCCTGCAGGCTTCCAAATTTTAAAAAAAGTGATTTTGATTAGGAATGCCTTGGCACGATCCAAACTTATGAATGAAACAACTGCATAGAAGATTTAAGCATCATCTAATTTAGCAGTTTTTCAACCTTTTGGAGTATGAGGACAGACTCAAAAGAATTTTTTTTAATCATAAACAGCTGTCTACAAAAAATGATCAAATAAATATACAAAAGGGAGTAAAACTGATGCCCCCAAACCTAATTACTTAGTCATTGACAAGGTAAAATCAAGTGAACTAACAATCAACAAAGAAAATAAAAAGCCTACCCTTTAATATCAAAAAAGTTCTTTGGCCCCTGCAATTGCACTTTTGGCATCGCTTAAGAAATATGTATAATGACAAAAAATTACTGCAAATATAGTAGTCCTTTTAAATGAGTTTATATTTTATTCATTACAATAGCATTTGCATACATTTAAAAAATATTATGTGTGCAAGGAATATGATTTATTATTCTCCAGAAGGTGTGTTTGATTATTTATAAATTAGCAATTGTGGTCTAGTGGGAAAAAAGTCTGGTTTTGAAGTGAAGGAATCTGGATTAGAACCCTACCTTTATTACTCCCTCCCTACATATCCTGGACAAGTCAGCAGTTAGGTGATGTAGTGGATAGAGTGCTGGATCCGGAGTCAGAAAGACTCATCTTCCTGAGTTCAGAACCTGCCTCTGATACTTAGTAGCCCTGTAATATTAGACAAATTACTTGGCACTATTTGCCTTAGTTTCCACATCTGTAAAAAATGAGCTGGAGATGGAAATTTCAGACTGCTGCAATATCTTTGCCAAGAAAACCTTCAAATGGGATTCCAGAGAGTCAGATATGACTGAGCAACAAAAATAACAACTTCATCTTCAAAATAAAGGCATGGGAGTGAATAATCTAAGGCTCTATCTATTTGTAAATCTGTGATCCAAAATATAATTCCATCCCTTCACTGAGCAAACACATACTTCAGGGCTTATGGTTCACAGGTTTGAAACCATTGATCTAGTCCAACCCTTTTATTTTATTATTATTATTATTATTATTTGGGGAGGAGGGCTAGGCAATTGGGATTAAGTGACTTGCCCAGGGTCACATAGCTAGGAAGTGTTAAGTGTCTGAGGTTGGATTTAAACTCAGATTCTCCTGACTCTATGACTGGTGCTCTATCCACTGTGTCATCTAGCTGCCCCCAACTCCTTTATTTTGTAGAACACAGAAGAAACATATGATTTGCCCAAAATCACTCAGGGGTATAGCTGACAATTGAATCTCACTATCTCACAATATCTTCCCTATTTTGTCAGACAAGTGTCGCAAAACTTTCTATCTATAGAAATGGATAAAACACTGAACCTGCAGTCAGAAAGACCTGACTTCAAATCTCACCTCAGACGTTGACTGTGATCCCAGGCAAGTCACTTCAGTCTCTCTCTGTCTCAGTTTTCTCATCTGTGAAATGAGAATAATAAAACTAATGTGACAGATTATTGTGAAGATCAAAAGAGAGAATGCTTGTAAAGTTCTTAGCACAGTGCTTGATACAAAGCAAGCAAGCACTATTAAGCTTTTCCTTCCTTTCTATCACGTTTCAACAAATACAAAAAACTGGGGCAATGTGGGACTTGGCCCCATTGTGGGCATTCTCCTTGATCAAGTTATCAGATTGCATTTTCTTTGTCAGAGTCAGAGACATCAACTTTTAAGAGTCATTCTTTGAGTTTGTGAATGATGCTCAGTTGGGTCTCCTTCCTGAGTCCCCAGCCTCAGCTAGGGAAGTTGAGGAGAGAAAAGGGGAGTGGGGAGGGGGTAGGTGAGAAGGGGGAGTGTGCTCCAGCATGGGTGTTATATAAATATGTTGTGGGTATAAATATGTATTTGGATCATGTTTGGCCCCAATCCTGCCTGTTCTTCCAGCTGTCTGCTAACCTCTGCAAACAGCAGGGTCTTCCTGACAGATTGAGCCTGAGAAAACCTCTGCTCTTCTGTGGGAACATATTTAACTTGTTCAAAGACTGTGACTGTGTTACATTAATAAGTCCAGTGCAGGCAGAGGAGGCTCCAAGGAAAGGAAGGGAAGGGAAAGGAAGAGAAGGAGGCATCCAGACTCACAACTGCATTTTGTGGCGCTTTCTGGGTAATCCTGCAATTAAAATCAAGGTCCTGCAGGATCATGGGAAATGGGATTTGCATAATTTGAAATTTGAGGAAAATCTCTAAATACTTTAATTTTGATAGAAACTGTTTCCACTGCTGACATGTGTCTACACCTATAATTTCAGTTGATAAATTGCTGTAATTTCTCCTCCATTTCATGTTCTTTCTAACATTAATTGTCAGTTGTAGGGTAAGACACTATAGAAAGGGAGCTGGGGGGAGAGAGAGAATAATGCCATTGTGACGCTTGGGTGTGAATAGTCTTTGGGAGGATGATTGTCTATTGCACAGATGCAAATAAAAAAAAATCTTGGCTTACACAAAGATGCATTGTCAGCCTCTCCCCCCCTCAATTCCCTCCCTCCTCATTCTGGAGAACTGAAGTTTTAAACCAAGAGAATATTATGTAGACATGACAGCTGAAATCTCTGAGAGATAACAGCTGTCACCCTGCTGTATCCTACATACACACACACACACACACACACACACACACACACACAACCTTACAAGTTAGCTTCCTATCAAGACAAGAGGAATGGAAAGGCTATGGTTTTTACTACCCCCCAGTAACACCTCTTCAATATGTTTTTTAAAGGACCAGGCAACATAATGAAAACAATGCTAATTTCCCAGCAGTCCCACAAGCTTGACTTTTCTTTGGCACCCACTGAAGGGTCACCCACTCTCCCATTTAGTTTGAAGTTCCTACAGTGTACTTCACTTGGAGAAGCTGGGCTCTTTCATTTTGAGGAAGCAGAGTCTCAACAACTCAACTGTCCCGCACTGCCCCAGTTGGCCTGACATGTGCAGCTGTCTCCTGAGCCCCCTAGATATTAAGCATTAACTTGTTTCTCCCGAGCAGAGAGACAAAGGTAGCAGGCAGGAAACACAGCACAATTCCCTTCTAAAATTCATGAACTTTCCGGTCTGGGAGCAGTGATTTCCATGAGCGTAACCTTTGAAAAAGGATCTGTTTGAATAAAATGTCCTTGATTGTTCCCCATCAGCTAAGTCCTTCACTGTTTAGGCAATAGCACTTCTCTAAATCAAAAATTCTTGTCACAAAGTCTGTGGAAAGATTTTGAAGAGTCTATAAATTTGGATAAGGGAAATATATATGTAGATATCTTTATTTTCATCAACTGAAAATGAAGATTTTCTTTAATTATATACATAGGCAACAAAACATTATTCTGCGAAGGAATCCAAAGGTTTCACAAGGTTGTCCAAAGGATTTTAAAAAATTAAGACCCTTTGTTCTAAATCATAGCTTCCTTTTGCGGTTCTCCCTAGAGCTTTCAAGAAGGTCCTGGGGTTTCTGATGCTGGCAGATAACTCTAATGTTGCATAAACAATGTTTTCCTTAGAAAAACAAAAATAAAAAGGAATGTTTATCTGACATAATTTATATGCAATCTCATCCTCTCCTATCCTCTATCTATGGAATCTTCATTACAGGAAGGCTGGGGTCCTCACAGTATGCAACACACACTAACCATAAACTTGCTACTCTCATTTTCAAGGGAAAAGACACCTTCACTTTTTTCTTACTATCTGGCCTAATCATAAAGTTCCCACATTCTCCAAGAAATTTTCCAGGCCTATAAAATTCCATGAAGTTCTCTGACTCCTTCAGAGAACTAACTTCTGGGATCTTTTATGAGATTGACTCCAGAACTAGAGAATGAACTGGCCTAAACTGTTCTAGACAACTGAACTTTTATGTCTCTAAAGGGTCTCACATTCATTTTCCATATGGAAAAGGGCACTGTAATATTCTGGATAGTCCCTACTTTCTTAGAACAGAGGCTGGTGTTGTTCTCATTTCATGGGAGAAGTAAGGGCACAGTTAAGAGTATCACCCCTTAATATTCACAATTACCTTGATAATTGTTGTAGTTGTGCAATAGAAAAAGTATTGGAATTTGAGGGACTAGATTCTAATTTCTTCTCTTCCACTTAATATTGTGTGACTGCGGGCATATGGTATTTTTATCCTCTTTAAACCTGTTGCCTCCTCTATAAAATTCAGAAGTAGCACTAAGGACTGATCAGAGGTGTCAATCTCCTAGTCTTGGGCTACAAACACCTGCAAAACTCTCAAATGCAATCAGAACTAGAGGAAAATGTAATTCGGGAATATTTAAGAAAACAAATAGTTATACAATAACATAGATAAAGGTAATTTGTAGTTCTTTAAATCAGGAATTCATTTTAATCTCAATCAATCAATAGACATTTATTAAGCATTTATTATATGCCCTGGGAATACAAAAAAAGCTAAAGATAATCCCTGCCTTCAAAGAGTTCATAATCTAGAGAGGGAGACAAAAGACAAGCAAATTTATATAAAGAAAGTTATGTAGAGATTTTCACAGGTGAAGCCAAGATGGTGGAGTAAAACCAGGAAATTATTCAAGCCTTCCCAATTTCCCTTGAAAACCACATGAAACCAAGCCTCTGAGAAGTCTGGAATTACAAAGTCTATAAAGAGATGGAATGAAACTACTTTCCAGGTCAAGATGAATTGGAAAAACTTCAAAAAAGGTCAGTCTTATGAGGGTGAAAAGGGGGCTTAACTCAGATCAAACAATGTTCGGGAAAGCCAGTAAGAGAATTTTAATCACAGCAGATCAGTATCCAAGATTCCCAATCTTAGCTCAGTAGTAGAGCAGAGCAGTGGAGTAGCCTAGTGTGACAGCACAGAAAGGAAATCACCAACCCTGGGAAACCAGGCAACAACAGAAAGGCCCAGGTCACCTTGTTTTTGAGCACCAAAAACAAAGGGGCCCTGTGTTCAAAGCCAAGGTTTGAGAGCTGTCCAGGAACAAAGATCAACCTCAAAAGTCAGAGAGAGAGACAGACAGAGAGAGAGAGTGAGAGAAGAAGAAAAGAAGAAAGGAAGAAAGGAAGAAAGGAGGGAGGGAAAGAAGGAAGGAAGGAAGGAAGGAGGGAGGGAAGGAAGGAAGGAAGGAAGAGAAAGAGAAAGAGGGAGGGAGGGAGAGAAGAAGAAAGGAAGGAAGGAAGGAAGAAAGGAAGAAAGGAAGGAAGGAAGGAAGGAAGAAAGGAAGAAAGGAAGGAAGGAAGGAAGGAAGGAAGAAAGGAAGAAAGGAAGGAAGGAAGTAAGGAAGGAAGGAAGGAAGGAAGGAAGGAAGGAAGGAAGGAAGGAAGGAAGGAAGGAAGGAAGAAAGGAAGGAAGGAAGGAAGGAAGGAAGGAAGGAAGGAAGGAAGGAAGAAGAAAGGAAGAAAGGAAGGAAGGAAGGAAGGAAGGAAGGAAGGAAGGAGGGAGGGAGGGAAGGAAGGAGGGAGGGAAGGAAGGAAGGAAGAGAAAGAGGGAGGGAGGGAGAGAAGAAGAAAGGAAGGAAGGAAGGAAGAAAGGAAGGAAGGAAGGAAGAAGGAAGGAAGGAAATGAACAAGAAATAGAAAAGAACCCTAACCATAGAAAGCTACTATGATGATATAAAAGACCAAAAACCAACTTAGAAGAGGACAAAATGGCCACATGTGAAACCTTAAAAGATGACATGAATTGGTCCCAAGCTCAAAAGGCCTTCTTGGAAGTACTCATAAAGGATTTTAAAAGTCAAATAAGTGAAGTAGAAGAAAAAGTGGAGAAAAAAACAAGAGATATGCAAGAGAAAGTCAATAGTTTGGAAAAGGAAGGACAAAAATTGGCTAAAGAAAGCTATGTAGAGGATAAAAAAGGAATTGAGAGAAAACATGAGACATTATGTACTTCAAAGGAGCCTATTCAATTTATGATTCTGTGACTCAAAAAAAAGCATTTTATTGTATAGAAATCTTTATGCTATATATGGAGGGGGATGTATGTATAATACAATTTCTTAAGTCTAAACAATCAACAAAACGATAAAACTTAATTTGTAGTGTTGCCAATTTCCAAGGTGTAAATGCTCACACTAAAAATTGAATAACAACTCTGAGTCAATATGAACTAGCTCTATCATCCCTCAGCTTAAGTATTAGAAATTTAAAAATCAAAATTGTTTTTGGTTCATTGGTGAGCATATTACTATGTTCTATTGGCCATTCTTTTCTCAAAGTAAAAGTCAGAATGTAGAGATAGAAATGACCTTATCAGTCAATGTAGTTCAGTGATGTCAGATTAAAATAGAGATGGGGCCACTAAACCCTTCTTAAGGGCCACCAAGTTGATTTACTAAACTACGTGTGTTTATGAATTTAAAAAAAAAATTAATACAAAAAGTCTCTTTCAGCTCTGCAGCTATGATCTTATGACCTCAAATCTAGTGTTTTGGTCTTTTTCCACCCAATGCAACCAAGTTGATCATTTTCTTATTCATTTGTATAACAAAAAGAAATTATTAAGATAATAAATTTGCTCAGAAAAAAATGACAGTGTATCCAAAAAAGTGGCTTGGGGATTATATGCTTTTTATGGATTACTCATGACAATGATAGTTGACATGGTAAATAAACATAGGTCCTGAAAGCAGGAAGACTAGAGGTCAAATCTGCCCTTAAGACACTTAGTAGCTGTGTGACCATGAACAAGTCACTAACTCATTTTGTTACATCCTTCCAGTGGCACATGACTAAACAAACGATTAAACAAAATGGCAAAATCTCTAAAGGTGGGTTGATAGGGAATTTAGGGTCCTAAAAAAGGCCTGTTGGATAACTAGTCCCATTATTTTTTAGCAGAAATGATATTAAAGTACCAGAATGCAATGTTCTTCAGTGATTTATCTAAATAGTAAAATCAAAGGGATGATGCCATACCAACATGTTCTCTTCTGCAGTGATCAGTCTCTTTTCACCTCAGCCCTCAGCACAAATGCTCCTGCTCTGGCCCTCCCCTTCTCCTGCAAGCACATTCTTCCAATGACTTGAACACAAAGCCCACTTTTAAACTGGGATGTAGTACTAAATTATTCTATTAATTTATTATTCATGATGAAAAATTATTCTAATAACATTTTCCATTCTATTAATATTCTGAAGATGAGCGGCTTAGAGCTACTTCCCGCAGTCCCTTTCTGTGGTTAGCTCCAATCTATTTTTAACAAAGTGTACTGAAATTAAAATCTAATCATTTGAAATATGCTACATTTAACAAATACAGTTAAAATATATGTATAAAATGAGGGAGGGGAAAAAGAGCCATTCCAAGTCTCTGGGCTCAGTCCAGTGTTCATAAGAAGATGGGAATGATTTCTGTCTTTTCTTCTGTGCAAAATGGAAACTAGAGCTTGTCTGCAGGCAGACTATAATTCATCATTTTCTATCCAATATTAACAATCAAGTCCTTCCCTTTGGCCCCAGAATTTTCAAGGGTTAAAGAAAAATCTTTTTCTTCTTGATTAGAAGTTTTGGGCACATTTGAAAGCACTGTGTGAAGATCGCTACTTGATGAGAAAAGTAACTATATTGAGTATATAATGGGACACCAAATAGGCAAAAATAAGCAAAAAAAAGTCATATAAATATATGTGTCTATCTATGTGTATACACAGATAAATAATATGTATATATATGCATATATATGTATATATTCATAACAAGGATTTTTTCCAGAAAAACAGTGGGAACAAAGGGGGTGTTCATTATTTAGAGAAAGGCTGAACAACTTATGGTATATGAGTAGTACATTATTTTACCATAGGAAACAACAAATTTGAGGCATTCAAAGAAATTTGAGGATTAATCAATGGATAGATAAAGGAAGAGAGAGATGAAAAAGCATTTATTAAGCATTTATCTGCCAAACATTTTGTTCAACACAGCATATACAAAGAGAAAAAGAAGACAGCCTCTGCTCTCAACAACCTCAGACTCTTAATTGAGGAAAACAAACACTTTTCCACAAGCGCCCAGCATAGTACTTTCCAGTTCTTCACACAGCGCCTGAGACATAGGAAGTATTTAATAAATATCAGTAGACTTTATTGACATGTAAGAGAATTCCTTTGCAAGAATGCTGTAAAGGCCCAGAGATCCTAAGAGTGCAGATGTGGGCCATTTGGCAAGACCCAAGAGTCCTTAAGCTACACTGAGGTGTCTGTTCCAGATGAGTAGTTCACTACCCTTGGAAGGATTGGAATGCTTATAATTATTGGAGTGGAGAGTAGATTCGTGATTATCTTTAGAAAGGAAGATATTAGGCAAGGGGCAGTCAGTAGATGGCCAGGAAGAGAAAAGGGGAAGGGATCACTGGCAGGAAGGTTGGAGTGAGCACATTAGTGAACAGGAAAAAATACACTGAGACATCAGGATTCAGATTAATTATACACCAACTTTTATTTCAGAAGACTGATATTGAAACATTTTTTGCCTTCAAAAGATTAATGGTAGAATAAAGCAATTTATATCATACTGGAGTCAAGAAGACTTCAGTAATAATGTGGTTTCATACTTACTGAGTGACCCTAGGAAAATTATTTAATTTCTGTTTGCCTTAGTTCCCTATCTGTAAAATGAGGATAATAATAAAAATAATAATAATAGCATCTACATATGAGATGATTGTGAAGATCAAAGGAGATAATAATTAACAAAGTGCTTAGTACAATGTCTGGCACATCATGAAATAAAAATTTTAGCTATTATTGTATAGCTGATATGCCCATTTGTTTTGCTTACCTTTTTTTGTTACAAGGAAAAGTATTATTGTGGTTTGGAAGTTATTAAGAAGTGACAGTGATGTGAAAAATGAAAAGCATCAACAAAAATTTTTTTAAAAAGAAAGATTTGCTGCATGAGTTTTTGATGTGTGCAGTGGTGCTTTGTCATGAACCTGGTACCAGAAAAGAAGACTTAATTTTAATTCACTAGTCAAGTATTTGTTAAACACTTTCCATGTGCTGAGTGCTGAGGTAGAAGGAGTTATAAATACGTGCAAGACAGTCCCCGTATTCAGGAGTCTGGTTCACTCTCTACCAAGACAGCTAAGACACAAACATCTTCTATATAAGGAAGTTTTGGATTAGTCACATAAAAAGATTCAAAAGCAAAGTGAAAGGGAGGGAGAAATTATTTCTATCTGGGCAATTAAAGAGGATTTCAAGAAGAAAGTAAAATAAATGTAAAGCAACAAGCATTTATTGGAAGGCTATTACGTGCAAGGCACTGTGCTAATTTCTGGGGATACAAAAAGTGGTGGAGGGAACCAGTCCCAGCTCTCAAAAAGCTCCCAATCCAGGTGAAAGAGATACTTCACAGAAACCTTAGAATGGGAAAAAATTCAAATCAGAGGTGGTTCAACCTGACCAGAAATCTCCTCTACAACATTCCTAACAAGTGGGAATCTAACTTCCATTTAAACACCACCAATTCCAGGGAATTTACTTCCACTCAAAGGAACACAATCTTGCTTTTACTTGTCTCTAATTGCCAAGAAGTTTTATCTTATACTGATCCAAAATCAATCTCAGAAATTTTCAGTCACTGTTCTTTGGTATACCCCTGGAGACCAAGAACAAATCTAATCCCTCTTCCACAAGAGAGCCCTTCAAATTTTCAAACACAGGTATTATTCCTTCTCTTTCCTTGCATCTTTGCTTCTCCAAGCTAAACACAAAGAACTGTTTCATATGAGCTTTCTTCAACATTACAGTCATTCTCCTTTGATTGTGGAAGAGCATGTCAAAAGCTATCCCAGACCTTGACATGCAGATTGAATACATTACCATAGGTGTGATGTGGTCAGAGCAAAGCATAGTGCAATAATTTTATGCTCCTATCCTCGTCACTATGCTTCTATTAATGCAATCTAAACTTGCTTTTAAGTTTTTTTGTTTTGTTTTGGGGTTTTTTGGCTTCCATGCTGAACTTTTATTGAGCTTGCAGTTCCCTAAAATTCCTAAGTGTTTTTCATATATCAGCCCTTACCCAAGCTATTAATGTGCTATTGATTTTTTGAACCTAAGTATAGCATTTTACATTTATCCCATTAGATCTGAACCATTGTTTAAGGCTGTCAATATCTTTTTGGATCTTGTCAAGTACATTCACTCTTCTTCTCAGCTTCACATTATTTTAAAATTTGATAAGCATGTCATCTATGCTAGCCTTCAAGTCGATAACAAAAATGTTGAATGGAGTAGCTCTCAGGACAGACACCTGGGAACACTCCACTAGAGACCTTTTGCCAGATTGCCATCAATCCATTAATTACTAACTTAGCATGCATCCATTTTATCTGTTCCAAATCCACTTTAATGTCTTATAATCTGGCCTACTTCTTTCCAGCTACTCCATGAGGATATCATGAAATATAGATACACAGTGTTTACAATATCACTCTGATCTACCAATCTGGCACTCACTGCAATTCCTCGTTAATGAAAATATTCTCTTCACAGACACAGATTTGATGTATGTTTTCAAGAGTTTCTTCATCTAAAAATATTCAATACCCTGAAACCAATTTAATAGTTAGTCTTTTAAGATGTAGCTAGGTAACTTTTCTACAAGACACATAAACAAAGCCTTCCAGTTTGGTGGGACTTCAAGGCAGTCTTCAAGATTCTGAATTGTCTTTTATACAATTGGCTACTATATATTAGTCTAGTATCTGCATTGAAGAAGAAAGAAAAAATGAAAATAAACCAGCACAACCTATTTTTGAAGGTCTTAGTGTGCCCCGCTTTCCTTTCTAAGTTCTACAACTCATCCCTTTCATAATCAGAATATAAAAGGAGCTCAGGAGAACCCCCTTCATGACATCCTTAGTAAGTGCTCATAAAATCTTGACTTAAATACCTCCAGACACAGGGAGCTTTTGACTTCCTTGTGATAAAAGGGGTGCCATGGGTTGTGCAAGGATTGAATAGATTGTGGTATGTGAATTGAATAGAACATTACTATGCTATTAGAAACAATGGATATGAAAGACAGCAGATTACATTGCTGCCATCGTTAACAAGTTTTTCCTCATTTCAAACCAAAATCAAACTTTCTATTCAAAATTCTGTTTTCTTGGAAAACTGGTCTAGTCCACTTTCTACATGACAAATCTTCAATACTTTAAGACAATTATGGCAACCTCCCCCCCAAGACTCTTCTCTAGGTTCAATAGCCCTAGTTCCTTTGACCAATCCTTGCCTGTCCTCTTCTGAGGTCCTTTTGAGCTCTGAAGTTCTTTGGCAACATTCTTCTATGTAGAAGAATCCCTTCTCTTTTCTATTTGGACGATATCTATCTAGACACTGGGAACATATAGAAAGAAAATGGCTTTGCCCTCAAGGACCACACAATCTAATAAGTGTGATTTGAAAAACACACAAACAACTGTTGTGCTAATTATAATGTGATAAATACAAAGGAGAGTGTGTTAACTAGAACATCCATTGTGCTCTGTCAGGGGTGACATACTTTAAGCTTTAATCTACCTTATTTAACATTTTCCCCATCACCTTTAAAAAAGTCTCTGTTAATACAGCCTTGATTTGTAGCTTTTGTGATAGTCAGCTTCAGCAGCTTTAGTACACTCTTGTCTGTATCCCTCTTGAAATTACTTTGTGTTACTATTGTATTACTTTGAGATTCAGTACTGTATGTGTTTTGTATTTACTAATCTGTGCTGTATCTATGATGGACACCATAAACTTCTTGGGATAAGTATTGTTTATTTCCCTGCTCCCATGTATAACAAGGCTCTTAAGTATTTGTTGAACTGAGAAGTTTCAACAAAGTAGGTATTCTGAGAAATTTGGAGAGCAAGAAATCATTAGCAGCTGGGTGGATCAGGAAATAATTCCCTTCACGATTGCTTCCATGTTATTATGTTGCATGCTTGTTTGCATAGAATTGTACTTGTATGGTTACCTCCATTATATTGTAAGCACCTATGGGACAAGGGTCTGTTTTCACCTTTTTTGTATGTCTAGCATTTATCTCAGCTCCTGACAGAATATGCCCTTGACAAATGCTTCTGGACATGGCTTGATGACTTGAACCAAAGTGCTTTGTGAGACCTTGGGAAGGACTAGAGTTTTACTGGGGGGTGAGGTAGGGGTATCAGGAAAAGATCATGAGATTATAGATTCAAAGCTGGAAATGCCCTTAGAAGACATCTCATCCAAAACCCACAATTTACAGAAGAGGAAACTGGGGCCCAGAGAAATGAACTAAGTCGCCCACAGATACTCAGCAATAGCTGAGGTCTCCGTGCTGAGATTTGAGTTCAGGAACTCTGAATGGAAACCCGAGTCTCTTGCCACTGCACCTGGCTTTGTGAAGGAAGTAACATTTGAACAGAGTCTTCAAGGAAGCATATTTGTATGAAAGAGGATACAGGGAAAGAGATTTAGTATTGTCATCTCCTTATCCTTTGTTTCTTTTTGCTTATGTTTTCCAGAGGGAAAAAAATCCTCTTTAGAGGCAAAAGAAATTGTGCAGTCCTAACCACAGTGAATTAATGCCAAGGGAGCCATTTGCCAAGCCTCAGGAAGACAAGGTCCAATGTGCCACTGAAGTGGGGCACCTCACACAATTCCATTTCTTCTGTTCCTCCTCTCAGAAGGATTGTAAAGTGTTAAAAGACAGACAAAGGCAAATTGCAATTCAAAGGGCATGACATTGTACAATGAGATGCACAGTGGGAATTGAAACTTAATGACAAACTAAATGCAATATGTTCCTTGAAGAAGAGCCTGGCAATGTGAGAGAGATTTACTGAGATGAACAGAAATCATCAATAACTCCCCATTGCCTCTAGGTTAAAATATCTATACCTCAATATGGCATTCAAGGCCTTTCACAATCTGTTTTCTACTTTTATTTCCAGACCCGTTTCACAGTGTTCCCTTTTGGGGACTGTGTGTTTGCTCCAAGCTAGGTGGCTTGGTGCATGAGAGAAATTATGAAATGTGAATGAAATGTGAAAATGATAGAGTTCTAGACCCCAAGTCAAGAACTTTTGAGTTCAAATCAAATAGTAATCGTGTGAGCCTGGACAAGTCATTTAACCACTGTGAGTATTTCCCCATCTGTAAAATAAAAATACCAATAGCACCTAACTTCTAGATTGTTATGAGGATCAAATGAGATTATAATTGTAAAACCCCTTAGTACAATGCCTGGCACATAGTGGGTACGTGATAAATGCAGGTAGGTGATGCAGTAGATGTAGTACTAGACCTGAAGTCAGGAAGACTCATTTTCATGAATTCAAATCTGGCCTTAGACACTTACTAGCTATGCAACTCTGATTAATCACTTAATCCTGTTTGCCTTAGTTTCCTCATGTGTAAAATGAGCTGGAGAAGGAAATGGCTTATCATTTCTGTGCCTTTATCAAGAAAACCCCAAACAGAGTCACTAAGAGTCAGACATTAATGAAATGACTGAAAAATAACAAAAAATGTTTGCTGCTTTTACCCTCTCCCCATCCTGTCCTCTCCCACCTTACAGTATGGGCACCAGGTTGTGTGAATAAATGCCTAATTTGCAAAGTGGAATAAAGCTGTTATGCAACAATACAAAAGCTTTGTGATACATAGTCAAGATGTAGGTGTAAAGATATAAGTGGTTCCATGTATAGACCAGTCGACAGTCATCACTGAATATTTATCATCTTGCCATCAACATTCTCCTAGAAAACAGAATTTCTGAAGATTGTCACTTTTCTATTGGAAAATATTCTGTGAACATACTAATACATTTGGTGGAACTGTGAACTATTTTGAAAAGCAATTTGGAATTATGTAAATAAAGTGACTACCCTTTGACCAAAGGTTCCATAAAGCTGGGCATATTCCCTAAGAAAGTCATTGACAAAAAAAACTCTGCATAAACCAGAATATTTATAGAAGATCTGTGGTATCAGAAAATTGTACAGTAATTATCTAATTTTAATATCTTCTCCCTTTTGATAGACTTTGAGTTCCAAGAGAGTAGGGACTGTGTTTTATTCAACTTAATAAAAAAATATATTACTGTCTATTATATGCAAAGCACACGGGGATGGAACCTATGATTTCATTAGCATAAGGAGTTCTCAGGTGAGGAAACTCCCTGTTCCAATGTGAGTCTGCTCCTTTTGTAGAACCTATAGTCTTAGTTGTCTAGAGCAAAGCTTCTTAACCTGTGGCTCATGACCCTATGTGGAGTCATATAACTAAATGTATGGTTGTGAAAGCATTATTATCAGTAAATATTTAATGTATATACTTATTATATATGTCTATATACCTGAGGGTGTGTAAACATTTTTCAGGTGAAAAGGGAATGTGATTGGGAAAAGTTAGTGAAAAAAACCTAGAGATTGCATATGGCCAATCCCATTAGGTGAAATTTGAATAAGATCTTCCTGGGCCTGAGATCAGAAATCTATCACCACTTTCTGTCATTATAAAATAGGCACTGAAAATACAACCCCAAGGATTTCAACTTCAACCTAAATTCTAGAGTTGTCTTCCCCTCTATGTCTAGTCCATAGTTCTATATACTGTAAGTGCTTACTAAATGCTGAATTTAATTATTGAAACAAATCTGTCTCGAGGACCAGAAAAGTTACAGAACCAGACAGTGGGTTAGGCATTAGATTTTAAAAATACTTCAGTTGTAGTGAAAGACTCATGAGGGTGGTGGGGGAAGGGGAGAACTTGCAAGATCTATTGAGTCACAGTCTTCACCAACTCCTTTGCTTGCTTCCCACTTGGGTTTAGAGAGATCTGTTTTGCATCTGATGCATTTAGCATCAGTTCTCTGACTTTTCCTATTGAAAAGAAGTCATCAATAGGGGAAATGGAACTCTCAGCCCTGGCAGAGCTGCTAATGCTCTGTGAAATACGATCTCAATGGTTTCTGCTTGACTTTTTTGCCTCCTTGATTAAAAAGGCTGGGGGATGGATTTCTGACATCAGAGAAGATCATTTGTCCCTTGAAAGGGTTTCTGTTGAGTTCCTAAAGCTGTTGTCCTGTCCCAGGGCAGCCAGCACAGCCCAGTGCCCTGGCCCAGGACATAATGCTCCTGGGCTCTTAAGACCATTCCAGAAAAACAAACAAACATGATCCAATAGTCCTGAGTCTCAGAAGAATACCACCCCCACAGCTAAGAGAAAGAAGCCAAAGTTAGAGGTTGAAAGCAGCACCCAGGGGGAGTCAGTAATTCTCCTATGAAATGAATGGGTTTGGAAAATTAAATGACCCTTTTAGTCAATTTTATAGATGCATTCTCATTTTGCAGTGGATTTCACGAAAACAATAGAAACCCTAAATTCTACCAGTCAAAATGTGGCAGCAAAGGCAAAAATCAGGAGGAAGAAGTATGCCTCAAGCATGGCATTTCTTCTAAACACAGTCTGACTTCTGACTGTGGAGTCTGAAATTAATGTATATGTACCACCAGTGAATGACACTGCTTAATACTTTCTTAGAAAGTCACACAACCAAGTTGACTAGTCCACTATAAATGTATGTCATTTTGTCTTATCTAAACGATCCTTGCTGTGGGAAATCCCTTTGTTCTTCCCCCAATTTATTCTCCCTGACGCTGCTCACATTAGCTAATCTCAACTTTCTCTTTTTCCTTCCAACCTCCTACCTCTTTCTCTTCCCTCTCAGCCAGGGATCTTGACTCCTTTCCTGAGAAACACGGGTCATTAATCATGAATTCCTTCTTGTTCCTTAGTCAACACCTAAACTTCTTCCACTTTACCCCACCCCATTCTTTTCTTTCTTGCTTCAATCTCTGATAAAGACATGACCATTTTCTTTGCCAAAGCACACTCCTCTACTTGTGATGTTGATCTCATTCTTTCCCTTTTACTCTAAACTTATGTTTTCAATCTATTAAAGGTAACTAGATAGCACAAAGGACCGAGTTTTAGGCTTGAAATCAGGAAAACTTAAGTTCAAATCTGCCCTCAAACATTTATTTGGCCTCCTCTGCCACATCTATAGAATGGGGATAGTAATGGCATTGATTTCTCATTCTTGTGAGGATGAAATGAGATCATATTTATTAAGGCTTAAAATACCATAATGGTAGTTATTCATGTTGTTATTATCCCCTTTCTCTTTAATCTTCAATTATTCTTTATCTACTAGCTGTCCCCCTACTTCCTATGTCTTGATTTTTTTTTGCATAATTTAAAAAATTGCTTCCCTTGAACTTGAATCCCATTCAAGCTATTGTCTCAAATCTTTCATCCTAGTTACAGTTAAACTCCTGGGGAGGAGGAGGAAGCCATCTACATTTATTGTCTTTACTTTCTTATCTCTTCTTCACTTCTTACTCCTCTGAAGTCTGGCTTACAACTCCATCACTTAATTGAAACTACTCTCTTCAAGGTAACCAAAGATCCCTTAATCACTAAGCCTATGTTTCTCATCCTTTTCAACCTCTCTGCATCTTCTATACTATTATCTCTTCCTAGACATTCCTTTAATCCTTTTTTTGTGCCATTGCAAATTTAAATTCTTGCCCTTGCTTCAAAAATGCTCCTCATTTTCCTGGACCATCATCCATCTCCTATTCCCTACCTGTAGATAATCCTATAAACCTTTGTTCTGGCCCCTTATCTCTTCTCTCACTCACTACATTTTCTCTTGGTGATTTCACCAATACCCATAACTTCAATTACTTCAGAGTCCAGATGATTCACAAATCTAAATATCCTGCATTCTCTCTTCTGAATTCAAATATAACATCATCAACTATTTTCTGGATATCTCCAATTCAATGACCAGTAGACATTTCAATTCAACAGGAAGTCATAATCTTTCTTTTCTAAATTTTTCCTTCCTCCAAAATTCCTTGTTTCTCTTAATGTCACCATAGTTCTAGCCATCCACATTCTCAACCTTGGAGACACCCTTGTTACCTCTACCTCAACAATATTTCCAGTATCCAAGTAGTTGCTAAGTCTTGTCAACTCTACTTTCACAACACCTCTAGTATCTGTCCCCTTCTCTCTCTTTGTATAGCCGGTATTCTCCTTTGGGATCCCAAATTCTTATCTGGACTCTCACAGTTGATTTCTTATATGTCCTTTTCATCTACTCTTTCTCCTCTCCAGTACATCCTCCATATAGTTGCTGAGATAAACTTTTTTAAAAGCATAATTCTGTCACTTCTCTACACAAAAATCTTCAGGGATCTCTATAGTAAAGTACAATGTTCTCAATTTATCATTTAAAGTTTTTCACTTTTAAACTATTATCTTTTTCAACTTATTTCACACGTCATTCCACTCTATATGTTCTAGAAAATCTATCTTTAACTTGCTTTCCCCAAAAGTTGGTATTTCATTTCTCATCTCTCCAACTTTGCTCAAGCTATCAGGAATATTTAGGGTTAGAGTCGGGATCTTTAGCTTCCTTCAATACTCTATGCAGGTGACAGACACCCCCGTTAGGAAGCATTTCTGGATCCCCCTTCCCTAGTTGCTAGTGCTCCCCCCTTCTCAAATGGTCTTGTTCTCATCTATGTAAATGTTATATCCACTCAGGACAATATGAACTCTGTTCTTAAAGAGCAAAGACCACGTTGTGCCTTTCTATCTCCAGAGGCTTCTGCAGAACCATATACAAAGATCCATGTGCAAACGCCTACTGAAACAAATCTCAAACTTAGAGAGTTAGGAAGCCCAAGACTCAGAGACGTAACATCCACGGTCCTGTAGCTAATGTCAGAAGCAGGATTTTTAAAATCCAGGTGTTTTCAACTCCAAGTCCAAAACTCTATTCACTAAACCAAGTTGCTTCTCACTTTGCACTTAGAAGATGCTTGATATAACTTCTTAAATTGAATTGAAAGTGACTTGTATAGTAAAAGGTGACATATAGGTGCAAGGTTCAGTTTCATTTTCCAACACTGAAGTCTGGTTTGGGTATGATCTCTTCAATTCTTTTGTAGAAACTTGCTGGGTGTGCTCCTTTATTATCTCAACAAAGTGAAGATATCTCAAATCTCAAAGCTTCTAGAGAGGCTGAGTCTGGGAAAATTTGATTGAGCTCAGGAATTCTCTGCAATGAGCTATGACAAACAGAAATTTTACTGTTTAGCATTAATACAGTGAATCCCTAGGGTTAAAGAAGGGCTAGGGCAAAGTGCCACATTGTTTAAGGAGGAACAAATGTTCTCAGGTTAGAAAG
Organism: Antechinus flavipes; assembly: GCF_016432865.1. Lineage (NCBI taxonomy): Eukaryota > Metazoa > Chordata > Mammalia > Dasyuromorphia > Dasyuridae > Antechinus > Antechinus flavipes. Next base: position 254,561,714 of record NC_067399.1, on the reverse strand, counting down.
AAGTCAGGATAAAGTTTCCATGACAATTGGTAGTCAGATTAGGCTTCTGGGAGAAATCCACTCTTTTTTCCTGGATGAGATGGATAATGCTAAGAAAACCAAAGCTAAGAAAAGGAAAGAAGAGATTCTTATTCTAATGTTCTATCCATGATACTCCATGCTCCTTTTTGATCTAGGGACTTCAAATACAGTAACCCTGACCTCTTTTCTGCTCCATTTCTCAATTCTGGGCATTTTCCTGGCTGTCCCTCATGCTCAAAATGCTCTCCTCATCTCTGCTTCCTGGCTTTCCTCATTTCCTCCTACTCTCAGCTAAAAATAATACTATTAGTTGGGTTTTTTTAACTTTCAATTTTATTAATCTCTCCTTTGATTGCCTTGATTTTTAATTTGGTGCTTAATTGGAGGTTTTTAGTTTGTTGTTATTCCAACCTTTTTAGTTACATTCCCGATTCATTGATCTGCTCTTTCTTGATGCAAAAATTCTAAATAAAATACTAGCAAGAGGACTACAATAGCACATCAGAAAGAGTATATGTGGTGACCAAGTAAGATTTATATCAGGAATTCAGAGATAGTTTAACTACTCTAATATAATTGATTACATCAATAACAAAAGTAAAAAATCATATTATTATATTAATAGATGCAGACAAAGCTTTTGACAAAATATAACACTCATTCCAATTAGAAAAATGCATGAAAGTATAGATACAAATGGAGTTATTTCCTTTAAAATGATAAGCATCTATCTAAAATTATCAGCAAGCATTATTTGTAATGGTAATAAGTAAGTAGAAGCCTTCCAAATAAAATCAAGAATGAAACAAGGATTCCCATTATCAACAAAATTATTCAACTTTGCATTATAAATTATACAATAGCAATAAGAGAAGAAAAAGAAATCAAAGTGAATGTTCTGTGGAGTAATATAACTATCTCTCTTTGAGATGACATAATAATATACATGGAAAATCCTATAGGTTCAACAAAGAAGTTAGTTGAAACAATAATTTTAGTAAAGTGGGTTATAAAATAAATCCACATAAATCATAGCATTTCTATATATCACCAACAAAACCCTGGAAGAAGAGATAGTAAGAGATACTCCATTTAAAATAACTGTAGACAGGAACAGCAATATTGTCCAAAGAATAATTATGAACAACCAAGTTAATCTGAGTACTATAAATACTCAAATTAACTAGAGAAGCACTATGAAGATGCTATTCACTTCCAGAGAAAAAATTGATAAATAGAAGTATAAATAATATGCTTTTAGCTTTATTAATATAGCTCCATAAAAGAATGGCATTCTCTTATATGAGGTGAAGTGGGAGAGAAGGAGATAGTTCAGAACTGAAATGTAACCAAAATTACATTAAATTTTTTTAAATGGAAAGCTATCAAAATTCAGAAGTAAATAAATGGTTAAATGTAGGAGTAGGAATGGAGAGTGGTGGGAAGGAAAGAAGGATTAAGCATTTGTATGACATCTACTATGTACCAGATACTGTGCTTTATGTTTTACAGATATCTTATTTGATTCTCACAATAACCCAGGAGATATTTTTTACTTTATTTTTTACTTTTATTTACTTATTTTACAGATTTTGAAACTGAGGCAAACAAAGGTTAAATTACTTGCATTGCATCACACAACTGGTAAGTGCTTGAAGACAGTTTTGAAGTCAGATCTTCCTGATTCCAGTTCTGGCATTTTACTTACTATTGTATCTGGAAAGAGAGAAGGAGAGAGAGAGAGAGAGAAGGAGAGAGAGAGGGAGAGGGAAAGAGAGAGAAAGAGAAAGAAAGAAAGAAAGAAAGAAAGAAAGAAAGAAAGAAAGAAAGAAAGAAAGAAAGAAAGAAAGAAAGAAAGAAAGAAAGAAAGAAAGAAAGAAAGAAAGAAAGAAAAAAGAAAGAAAGAAAGAAAGGGAAGGAGGGAGGGAGGGAGCAAGGGAGGGAGGGAGGGAGGAAGGAAAGGAAGGAGGAAAGAAGGAAGGAAAGGAGGGAGGAAGGAAGGAAGGAAGAAAATATAGATAGATGGTTAATGGATGGATGGATGAATCATTGATCTTTTTCAGACTTCTTACACCATACTCCTTTCCTCAGTACTCTACAATCCAGTGACATTAGCCTCTTAATGTTTTTCTCACAAGACACTTGATGCCCATAGGCATTTTCACCAGCTGTCTTTCATACCTGGAATGCTCACTCTTTCCTCATCTTCACTTCCTGGCTTCATTGCTTCCTTTAAGCTCCAGCTAAAATATTACCTTCTACAAGAAACCTTACCCTTAATGCTACTGCCGTGTTTATCTTGTTTTATACTGAGGTCCCCCAGTATATTGTGAGCTGCTTGGGAGCAGGGATTATATTTTTGCTTTCCTTTTATCCCTAATACTTAGCCTAGCGCCTAGCATCATAGTATGTGCTTAATAAGTGTTGCTTGACTGACTAGATAGCTCATTTTCTTTGGATCTCAACATTTCTCTTCCCACATCTAATCTCCCCTCTCTCTCCCTCCCACTTTTTTCTGCCCTGTTTTTTCTCAGCCTCCTGCCCACTATCTATATTTATCCCTCCCTGGTTCACACCCTCCAGTGCATGTTGGGCGGGTGAAATGCTTTCTATTCAGTCTTGCCAAACTACAGTTAAAAACCTGCCCTGGGCAACACAATCAGGAGCCACTGAATGATTCCATCAGTGAGTGATATGAACATGTTGGGAGGGAGGGCCCCCAAGCTGAGCACGATCCCATCAATCTAATCCAGAAACCTAGACTTCAAGAAGGAAAATAGAAACACCCAACCATGTTAAACAAATTGCATATTTGAAAGCTAACTCTGAAATGAATATCCTCACCCTCAAATAATGTAAGGAGACAGATTCAATTAAAAAATATGTCTGTCCAGTATGCTAGGCTAAAAAGAAATGAAAAAAAATCAAATCAATCTTTCAGAAATTCCATAGTCTTGTGTGGATTTCAGCAGAACAAAAGCACCAAATATATTTTATTGAATTGAGTCCTAAAAGCACAACTTAGTAATTTTGGACATTCACTCAGTATGGGTACCTGACAAAAGTATGGGGGCATATATTCAACTACAAGGCAGACCTTTTAGATCACTCCAAGGAGATATTCTGTTGAACTTCTTCATATTTCCCCAATGACTAGAACTTGTATATCCACTATGTAGAAAAGAAGTTCCTACAAAGTCTTGTCTTTGAGGAATGGTAACATTACAGCCAAAAGGATCACGACATCAAAGACCTTAGAAATAAATGGGACTTTTAAATTATAATCCATCTTATCTCATTTCATAGATGAGGAAGCTGAGACCCTAATGAAAGAAGAGACTTATTGAAAGTCCAATAGCCAGCTACTGTTAGAACTGGGCCTCATATTTCGCTCATAGTCTGCCCTTCCTTTCCCAAAGCTGGCGAGCATATGAAGTGGACCCCTTACCCTCCTACTTCCAAGGAAGACCTCCTGAAGCAGGTGAGACAGAACTATGCAATCCATAACTCCTCTGTGGTTGCTACAAATAACATCTCATTCCGTGCTGACTTTCAACTCGCAGACAACCAAATCATTATTTCTAATAGGTCATCAGCTAGCTGTTTCAGGATTGATCATAACTTCTGGCCACAGATGACCTTAACCTGGACCTGAGTTGGTATGCTGCATCAGAGAAAAAAATCTTCCACATCCCATTAGCAAATCTACTCCTTGACCAAGTTTCTCACAAGTTTGTGCTAAGCTACAAGGTCAAATATATAATCCATGGTTAATACTTCCAGTTTTCAGAGGAGACCAACCCAGTTTATTTTTTCTTTTCAAAACTAACTGTCTCTCATATGCATATAAATTTACAGTATTTTTATTTATGATATATACATATACACATACATATATAGCTATACAGAGACATAATATACTTGCAGACATGTATATATTTATAAAAAAGTTAATGTATACATATACATATTCCACACATGTATGGAAGCTTTCTTGGATACAGAATTCTCAGTGATCTGACCCACTCCTCCCTCCTCCCATCTACAATAGCATGACCTGATATATACAGCATTAGCCCTAGAGTCAGGAGGACCTGAATTCAAATTTTGCCTCAGACATTAATTATTTGAGCTCAGTCAAATTATTTAGTCTGAGACTGAAGTTTCCTCATCTGTGAGGGTGGACTCAGTGGCTTCCAAGGTTTCTTCTAGCTCTGAAACCATTTACTATGTTCTTCTATCTATGTGGTATCTAATGATAATTACCTTAAAATTTGAGCTCCTTGACAGCAGGACATGTGCTGTGTCTGTTTTCCTTGCCCTTACCATATAGCATCCCAGCCTCAGACGTAAATTCACTGTCACTCTGGGCAAGCCACTTAAATTTTCTCAGTCTAAATTCGTCATTTGCAAAATGATTAAGTAGACTGACTGCTAAGGTTCCTTATAGCTTTAAATAAGTGATCCTGAAGGAATCAGACATGTGCAGCCTAGGGAACAAAGGACCTAGAAAATATGAGGGACATCTTAAAAGTATTTGTAGGCCTGTCATAGTTAGAAGAGGGATTAGATTTGTTCTATTTGACCACAAAAAGGAAAAACAAGAAACTAAAAAAGTAGAAGTTGCAGAGAGATAGATTGAAGCTAGATATAAAGGAAAAACTTCCAAATGATTTAGAGTTGTCCAAAACTGGAATGGGCTTTCTTAAAGAGATAATGTGGGATATTATAAAGGAGATTTCTGACCATAAAGTCTTTTCCAATTTCAAGTCTCCACTTCTAGGTTCTAAATGCCCTCCTATTTACTAATATTCTATAATTCTAAGCTTCCCTGAAAACACAGGCCTGCTCATGTGATTTTTTTTAACACTCTGCTCTTTTTAGGTGTGCTATGACTTTGTTAGAAGCAGATGATCAGATAATGTTTTGCTGTCTTCCAAGGAAAGCAAAAAGCTGAGAAAAAAATAATTTGCTGTTGCTACCCTGAGGAGCAGGTTTTTTCCCCAAAGAAACCCAAGTGTGATTTCAGAGACAGAACTCAGGATGGGACTGCAGAATAGTTAATAAAGGTGTTCTTTCCCTAAACCTCTCACAACCCATTCTTGTCATATACATGCCTAGTACTTTCCCAAAGGTCTTTACCAGAATGAGAGGCTGTGTCATGATAACTCTCATTTATGCTATCTTGTCATAAAATCAAGTTGAGACCTCCAACTCAAAAAAGTCCTCCTTTCATAATTTTATAGGACTAGAAGCTAAAAGAGACTTTAGTGGTTGTCTAATCTGCCCTCTCACCTCTATCCCATTTAAGAGGAAGGACATCTATGACCAAAGCCCAAACAGCCCTGGGTTCATAGTCACACAGTGACTTGAGTTAATGGTAGAGCTAAATATAAAACTGAGGTCTCCTGATTCTTGATCTAGTGCACCTTCCATTGATTTGTGCTGGTTTCAAACCCTGGAATCTTAGGATTTTGTAGAAACAGCTACAAGGATAAATGTGCTGCAGAATCCCACGCAGAAGAACTCTTGCAAAGCTTCTGTTTTCTGCTAAACTGATCTACATAGAGAGAACATTCAAAGGACCTTACTTAAAGCCTCATCTTTATTTAGCTCCTTTCTTTTTCTTAAACAATAAGCTCTACCCAACCATTCAGAAAAGAAAAATAGATTGAGGAGTAAGGTGCAAAGATAATGGCCAAATGATCTGTGTCTGTATGACCTCTAGCTGGGTAAAATCTAAGGGAAGAAAGATGAAGGGAATAGAGATAAAGATGGCAAGGAAGGAGAGAGAGAGATAAAGAGAAAAGGAAAGAGATAGAGAAAGAGAAAGAGATATGAGGAGAGAGAGAGACAGGGAGAGAGAGAAAAAGAAACACAGAGAAAGGAGAGAAAGAGAGAAAAGGAGAGGGGCGGGGAAGGGAAGGAAGAAGGGAGGAATGGAGGCGGAGACAGAGACGGAGACAGAGAGACAGAGAGAGATTATAAAATTGTAGCATTGGGCTTTGGTGAGGCTGGGTCCTGACATTTACACATTTTACATAATGTATTTTTCCATTCAGCAGAAATTCCCCTTTCGAGTAGTACCTTGAAGCACTTTATCATCGTATGATAACAACCACAACTACACGGCTTTATATTCTTTTTTCCAATAGAAGCCAAAACCCTTTTAGCTGTGCTCATGGCACCAATTAAACACAAGGTCTGGTATTGCGTGTTCCTAAGAAGCCTTTCTCAGAGAGTCATGGATGTCCTAAATTTTTTTTTCTCCCTGCATTAGATTCAGTAAAAAATTGTAATTAATTTCTCTTTCAGTAAAAGGCAAAGCTATTTTTAAATTGCATGCCTGATTGAATTAACAAAGTGTTAGACAATTAACAGTTCTTTTTATTTTTTTCATGTTCTTTAAAATGCAGATTCAATTTACTTTTTTTTTTATTTCCCATCCTTTTCATGTGTCCTAATTGTTAGCTAAGTAGTGTCAGGGCTGCATGTTATCGACCTAGGCAGGTGTCAGGTTTAATATTATTAAAGATGCAATTACTCCTTTCTCAAGCGCTGCTTGTCAGCTTTGCTCACCAATTTATATATCAATATATTTTTAAGGAAAAATTCTCTGTTTGCCATTCCATAATTATCTCCTCTATAGCCTGCCCCTTGTTTTCCAAATGTTATTCTTAACCTTACCCTCCCCTTTCAAGCCCTATTGGAGGAAATGGAATGTGACAACCCTATAGCGTCTTGGGCATTTTCTAGGCCACGAGCTAATTTCTCAAAGTCCCAGAGACTGGAACTTCAGATTCATTTTAAATTTAGTGCTCAATAGAAAATCGACTTTAAAACAAGGACTTCAAAAGGAAAGAAAAACAAAAAGGTAGGAAGGAAACAATTAAAGGAAGAAGGATTAGAGAGAATAAAGGAGGGAGGGAAAGAGAAGAGGACAAAGGGGGAAAGGAATGATGAAATAATGGAGAAAGGAAGGGAGAAGAAAGGGAAGGAAGAAGGTAGGACAAAATAAGAGAGGTTGGTATTGAAAAAAGAGATAGGGAAGAAGGTAAGTCATGTCAAAAGTGACACTAATATTAATGCTATACTATTTTATAATGGAGTTGTAATATCACATATATACATATATATTATATATTATATCATTTGTTCCTCACAATAACTGTTCAAGATGGTGAGAGGGTGGGAATAAGATTATTTTTCCCATATATAAAATGAGGAGACTGAATCTCAGAAATTAAGTAATTTGCCTAAGACCACATGACCTATAAGCAATGATGTTAGGACTAGAACCCATTTTCAAGTCCAGAGCTATTTTTACCATATCACGTGTCCTTTTTAAACAACCCAGTGATAAAAAAATTTCTTTACAGAAAGTTTCTCTGAATAAAGGATTCATTTCCAAGATATATAGAGAACTGATTCAAATTTATTAGAATAAGAGGCATACTCCAAATGATAAATGGTCAAAGGATATGAACAGGAAATTTCAGAAGAAGAAATTCAAACTAACAATAGCCATAATTTTAAAAAATGCTCCAAATCAAAAAATCTATATAAATGTAAATTAAAGTAATTCTAAGGTTCTACCTCACATCTATCGTATTGGCAAAGTTGACAAAAAATAGAAAATTACAAATGTGGGGCAACTAGATAGTGCAGTGGATAAAGTGTTGGACCTGGAGTCAAAAATGCTTATCTTCCTGAGCTCAAATCTGGCCTCAAACATTCACTTGCTATGTGACCTAGACACACAAGTCACTTTAACCCTATTTGCCTCAGTTCCTCATCTATAAAATAAACTGGAACAGGAAATAGCAAATCACTGCTATTTTTTGCCAAGGAAACCCCAAATGTGGTCACAAAAAGTTAGACATGCATGAAAAATAACTGAATTTAGTAAATGCTGGAAGAGCAGTGAAAAAACAGGTAAACTACTGTCTTATTGTTGGAGCTCTGAACTGATTCAGTCATTCTGCAAAGCAACTTGGAACTATGATCCTAAAGTTACTATATTATGTCTATCCTTTAACTCAGAGATAATGTGACAAGATCTAAATCCCAAAAAGATAAAAGAAAGGAGAAAAGGATCCATATGTGCAAAAAATATTTATAACAGCTTTGTTAGAAATGGCGAAGAACTGGAAAAAAAGGGAGTGCTCTCACTTAAGGAATGACTGAACAAATTAGGTAAATGAATGTATTGGAATGCTATCATGCTATAAGAAATGAAGAGGACAGTTTTAGAAAAACTTGGGAAAATTTGTATGAACTGATAAGTTAGCGCACAATTTATGTGACGTTATAAAGACAAGCAACTTTGAAAGACTTAAGAATTCTAATCAACATAATAACCTACCACAATTCCAGGAGATGAATGATAAAATGTGACTCATATATTTGACAGAGAGGTGATTGACTTAGGGTATCGAGTTGAATATATTTTAAAATATATGCCCAATATGGAATTTATTTTTATTATGATTGTGCATATTTGGTATGTGTTCTTTTTTTTTCTTTTTCAGTGGGGAGAAAAAAGAAGTGAAAAGAAAAAACAGATTTTTATTAATTGAAAAAATGAAATCAAATGTAAATAGATGCTCTGGTGATTGCAAATCAATAAGCAGTCAAATGGGATGATGATTGAAATTTATCTGACTACCTCTACTCCTGTAACTCTTCTACAAGAGATTAAAGTAAAACAAGTGAATAATTTATAAAGAGAAATTTACAAAATTCTTAGAGTGGAAAAATACTCATTTCATTATAAGAATAGATATTTCCTGAAAGATCAGTATTCATTAGTGTGTGTGCATGGGTGTGTATACACACATGTCATTCTGCATGTATGTCAGTATAGTCTCAAACTGTTCAAGGAAATATTAAGGAAAAAGCATTTGGGGATCTTTATTTTATTTTATTTTTTATTATAGCTTTTTATATACAAAACATATGCATGGAAAATTTTTCAACATTGACCTTTGCAAAAACTTTTGTTTAAACTTTTCCCCTCCTTCTGTCTACCCCCTCCTCTAGATGGCAGGTAGTCCTATACATGTTAAATATGTTAAATACAATATATACATAAATATATATGTATGTTTGTATGTATTTATACAGTTATCTTGCTGCACAAGAATGGATCTTTTTTAAATATGGAAACTTATATAGAGAGAACTCAGTCTCAGGTGTGGAACATAGCAAATATTTTCAGATGTTTTCAATGTATTCATTAGTTTTGTGATTTGTCTTCTTTTTATCTTTTAAAATATCTCTTTTGTTATATGGGATGGTTCTCTAAGAGTGAGTAAGAGAAAAGATAGAAAAAATAGAGGTGACAGAAAAATATGATGTCACTGAAACAAATTACAAATGGAAAAAGTGGGCAAAACATGGTGAATAAATTATCCTGGAGGAAGTTATTGAAGAAACTCTAAAGCAAAACTTGAGTGAAATGAGGAAGAAGAGCAGGAAGTCAAGTTGTGGTGGGAAGAGGATAAGAAGACCCTCAAGAATTGCTACTCTTAATTTTCTCTTTTTTTTCTTAATGGGAGGGAGAATCAGCTGGGAATGAGAGAAAATAAATGTTTATCAACCTAAAAAAATCTTAATGAAATGAGAAGAGTTTTTATTATTTGATCTGACAATCAAGTCCTATAAGCAAGCTGTATCTTTCTTATAACAAAGCATACCTTTTTTTCTTTTTTTTAATGTTTACTTATTTTCAATTGAACAAACTTCTTTATTTCTGAAAGCCCCTCCCCAGCAATCTGAGTCTGCTTTGTCAGACCTATTGAACATGATCCTCCATCTTACCCTCTATGGCCCAGCCAAATTGGCCTATTTACCATTACTCCCAGATGACAATGAATTGACCAGTTTTGCACATTTTCTCAAGACTGTTCTGAGGCCCGGCAAGTGAGTACATTTCCACTGTGTCTCTTCCTCTTTGAATTTCTAGTTTTTTCCCAAGCATAGCTGAAATTCCATTTCCTATATGATACCTTTTCTAATCCTGTCAGCTGCTAATGCTTTCCCCTTGCTCTCAAAATTATCTTGTTTAATGTAAGTAAATATGTGTTGTTTCCCTCCAATAGATTTCCAACAGATTGTAAGCTTCTTGAAGGAAGGGGCTATTTCATATTTGCCTCTGAATTTCTGTCACCCAGCACTGTTAACTAGTGCCCAGTGAGAGCTTAATATGTGCCTACTTGCTTTATTAATCAACAATGTCACATCCAGCTACAAACCAGTCAATGAATGACAAAGACAAGGAAATGCTATATAAAGAGGAATATGCCCAGATATAAGGGTTCCAATGGGATTTTTTTGTAGGTGTCCAAGAGTTTAGTTGGGGATCTAATCACATCCAGCATTTTCATTAAGAAACTAAAAGAGGGAGTAAACAATATGGTAATGAAATTTGCAGTTGATACTAATTTGGGAGTTGTTGCAAACACCAATAAGGACAAAGAAATTATGCAAAGCAACTGAGAGAAGGATAGAAATATGGGCAAGACATACAATGAGATTCAACTTGGGAAAATGCAATCAGATGCACTTGGAGAATAATCAAAAGCACTTCCAAGGGAATTGAAAATAATTAAACTCAGACTAGGCCCCAAAATGGCTCTGTCTGAGAGTGAGAAGAAAACTAGTTTCATCTTAGGATAAAACCATTAATTATGTGAGTGTGGTTAAAAGAAGGCCTTATCAGGAATCTGATTGTTTAATCACCCATTGACCATGGGCAATATAATGTTGACCATCAGAGGACCTTCTGATAGACTGGAATAAGGAGTACAATCACTTCATAGGCTTCTTATTTGACTTCAGCCAGAATAATAGATATCAGGAAAATGGACTTCAATGTGAGTCATGTGGCTGCACTGAGAAGGTAACTTTCTTTTTATTAATAAGAAAAGATCCCCTTGATTAAAACCTAATTTGTCTCTTGAAAAAGGACATAACCACAGGCCTTTAGAACTGGCAGAAAGTGGCTATTTTGATTCTCCAAAACAAAACAAGAAACCTCAAAGATAAATAAGTACAGATCTTAGTATGTGACCTAATCAGAATCAAGAGGATAAGTCATCTCTCTGATTAAAGCTTAGCACTGCCTGATGTAGAGAAAGTGCTTCATAAATTGTTTGTTGACTGACTAACTCTGAGTCCCAGTTTCTTCAAATGTAGAATGAGAGGATTTGACAAGATAACTTTGACCTTTCATTGCTAAATCTACTTTCCCATAAAGTAGTAGGAAAAAAGTTTAAAGCACAGATTTTCTAAAGTTGTTACTTCTTGACCTTTCTCTCTTTTCTTCCCGTTGAGCTAAGAAATCTCCTATTGGAAGTTTCCTCCTTCCCTTCCACCTGGCAGACAAGAGGACCAGATTTTTTTTCCCTGTCCCTGTCTCATTTCTGTTCCAGACACAAGTGAACAAAATCTGCCTGTGTGGAGAACAGAGGAATGACCAGCAATCTTTTTTCCCCTTTTCATGATTTTTTTCTCTTTCTTTTAGAAGCTGGGTTGTCTGAAAAGCCTCATGCCACTTCTCAAGGTACAGATGGCTACTCACACATGAATCTTGATATCATATGGCTGCTTACTTTTTAAATCATTTGATCAAATAGGAAGCCATAGAATAAAAGGAAATTCTAAAGTATAAAATGTCTGTCTGCAGTGTAAAGTATCTGAAAAGCCTACTTACCAAGATGCACATAGGAATTGCATGACTGTGTCTTTATATAAAGTGCTCTTTATGTAAATAAATAATTGAAGAACAAGTAATTGCTCATAGCCTGGCCATGCCAATATAATAAAAATGTTAAAACTGCCTAAATTCACAACTCTTTGCCACATTAATCAAACTAGCAAAGGGTTACTTTGTAGAATTAGGAAAAACTCATCCATCTGGAAGCTTTAAGAAAGGTCAAAGATCTCAAGGGAATTAATGAAAAAAGTAGAAAGTCCTGTACTTATTACTTAATTCACGTAGGTAACTCCTGGATAAAGAAATTCACTCCATCAATGCAGGTCAGGACCTTCTCTGCAATTTACAGTTATGAGAGTAGTGCTTGGTGCACTAGGGAGTTAAGCAACTTTACTCATCACACAGACACTAGACATCAAATGTACAATTTGAACATGTCTTCCTTTCTCTTAAGGCAGCTCTTTAGTACACAAACAAAACAACTCTAATGTCCTACCTCCTACCTGTAAGTGTGTCAAAGATGGCAAAAGTAGAAAATGACGATTGTAGGAGGGGAATAAATGATACATTAATACATTATAGAGCTTCAAAGTAGTCTAACCATTCTGGAAAGCAATTTACCCAAAATATTATTGAAGTGTGCATATCTTTTGACCCAATGATACCACTACTTCATGTGTGTGTATGTATATGTGTATGTTTATATAGGTAGGTATATAAGTATATGTGTATATACACACACACACACACACAAATATGCACATAGGTATATGTATTTATATAGGTATATGTGTATAGGTGCTTTAAAAAATTCTTTGCTGCAACAAAGATTGAGAATGTATATATAAATATATATATGGGTATAGATATATATGTACATGTGTATATAAATATATGTGTGTGTGTTTATACTCCTATAGACATCAAAAACAAAATAAAGAACCCATATGGAAAAAATGTATAGACTCTTTGTTGTAGCAAAGAAATTTTTAAAAAGTAGATGACCATAAATTTAGGAATGACTAATTACATGCATAATAGTATTCTATTTCTCATAAGAAATCACTATTTAAAAAAAAAGATTCAGGAAAATTTAGAGAGGTTTGTATAAATTGAAAAAACAGTGAGCTCAATGAGGTGAGACTCTAAGATTGTGGTAGCTGTTATCCTCTGACCTCCAAGACACTTTTTTTCCTCAATGAATTAAATGCCTAGAGAGGATTTCTGTCCTCTCCATCTCTTGTTCCCATACTAGTAGAATTCAACAAACATATTGATACATTCTCAAATACCTAACCTCCTAGATACTTAACTTATTTCCTATGACCTGTTTACTCCAACCTCCTAGATCCTTAACTTATTTCCTATGACCTGTTTACTCCATCCAACCTCAGCTACATACAGACTGACCATATCCTTATTTGCTATTTACCCACAAAGTTTCATGTCCATATTCATGAACTCAGAAATTCATTCATCTGATCATAATCTGTGTCATTCCAACTCTCCCTCAGCTTTGTACATCTCTAAATGTAGTGTTTGTCTTCACCTTGTCATCTAATCCCTTCATCCTTCAATTCTTTCCCAGGACTTCACCTGTGTCCTGGCTAATCTCTGAAGGAATCAGTTCAACTCAACATTCTATTCTCTTGAGTCCCCTTTTCCTTTTTTTTCTGTCATCAATCTTGCCCAGTGAAATCTTAGCTTTGGATTTCTCCCGCTATCCACTGCATTCACTCCTGGTCCTTTATTATGAAATAAAGCTGGAGAAATTGAAAAACCATGTTGACTACATACATTACAAATATATGTTATCCAGTTTCACCTGGGCATTCACTGTAGCAAGGCAATCCTATTAGGTAGTCACCCGGACAGCTAGGTGGCACAGAGGATAGAGATCCAAGCCTGAAGTCAGGAAAGACCATAGCTCAACTCCAATCTCAGATATTAATTAGCTGTCTGACCCTGATCACATTATTCATTTTTTTCTTTTTTGTCTTTATTTTGTTATCTGGAAAATGCAAGTAACGTTAGTGGCTCCAGGATCAAACAACATAAAAAAAAATTTAGCATAGTATCTGGCATGTAAGTATCATATAAATAATAGCTATTAGTATTAAGACACATCACAATTCATTTCATTATTCCAATCATGATGGAGTGAAATCTTTTCCTTTTTATTCTTCTTCAAACTTTCATGGTTCATCCTTCCCCTGCCTCTCAGCTGGCTTCATATTTTACTGGGGGGAAAAAAATTGAGGTTATTTGGTAAGAGCTCCCTCTCTTCCTCTCCTCATCTTATATCATTTAGAAGTCCTCTACCAGTATGTACTACTTCACCTATCTCATGTGAAGAGCTGATCCTTCTCCTTGCCTCCACATGCACAAGTTATCCCATTTTGCTCTGATAAGTTGTCTAATCTGTAAACACCACTTTCACAACTTCAATTTCTCTCCATCTAGCACTTAGTTCTTTATTGCCTTCAAACATGCACATGTTTTTCCCCAATCCACATAGTGTATGAATGGATCAAGTGAGAGTTTTATCATCTGATATATCTCCTCTTGGAGGAGGTCAAACTACTTGAAAATTTTGTCTACAGGGTACATGAAGCCAAGATTGTAGAGTGATGGAAAGTACTCTTCTCCACAAAATTTCTCTAACAGATGCATAAAATATAACAGATTAAATTCCTTTGAGGGAAACCACTAAAAGCTACTTTGAATCTAGAGCATTTTTTTTTTTTGCTGAGGCAGTTGGGATTAAGTGACTTGCCCAGGATCACACAGCCAGGAAGTGTTAAGTGTTTGAGGTCAAATTTGAACTCAGGTCCTCCTGACTTCAGGGCTGGTGCTCTATCCACTACACCAACTAGCTGCCCCCAGTTACTTTGAATCTATGCCTAGTTTGGCATAGGGAGACAGAAAGGTAGGTCTTCACATTGTAGAGACTGTTCAGGTCAGGAACACACTCCAAGTGACTGTACACTAAGGAAAGAAAAAATCTCAGATCCATACTGAGGCATCCATTTTCACACTAAAGTACTATGATGGGGACAGCAACCAATTGGCAGTTTTGTCATCCACCACCCAAATTTCTTATGACATAACCAAAATTCAGGCTTCCAGGTCAAAGAAAAAATACTACAAGCAGCCAGAAAAAAAAAGAATTCAAATATCAAAGAGCTGCAATACAGCCATACATACAATAATGCATGATTTAACAGTTGCCATTATAAAAGGGAAGAAAACTTGTAATATTCTATTACAGAGAGAGAGCTTTTGCTTACAACCAAGAATAACCTACCCAGAAAACTAAGTATAATGCTACAAGGCAGGAAATAGATTCTTCAATGAAATAGAGAATTTTCAAGAATTCCTGATGAATTATTAAATTCAGACCTGTTATTAAAATTTTTTTAATTATTAAATTTTTTTAAAAAACCAACATATTACACACTTGTTTGGGGCAGCACAGTGGAAAAGAATGCGAGGTCTGGAGTCAGGAAGACTCATCTTCATGAGTTCAAATCTGGCTTCAGATATTTACTATCTGTGTGACCCTGATCAAGTCACTTGACCCTGTTTGCCTCACTTCCTTCAACTGTAAAATGAACTGGAGAAGACAAGAGCAAACCATTCCAGTATTTTAGCCAACTGAACTCCAAACAGAGTCATGGAGAGGGAGACATGACTGAAATGACTCAATGCAACAAACACAGTAGTGTCTAAAAACATAAAAAAATAAATATGGACAAATAATGATAAAAGATTAAACATGGATGAACTTATTACGGTCATATATGAAGAGACGATCTATGCATCCCCTTTGATCCCTATCATCATCAGTATTTAAAGAGGGAGTTCAATTAGGTAAGGCCTAGGAGTGATTCTGTTATATCTTGATGAACTTAAGAAAAAAAGGGAGAGGAAAAGAGAACATTTGGGGTGGGGTAGGGAGAAGAAGGGAAGGAGGGAAAGGAAAGCCAGAGATAATTATCTCACATAATTAAAATGTACAGGTAAGCAGTCTATACAAATGAGAAAAGGATGAAGGAAAACAGCTAATTCAGCAATTTCACTCTCAATTGAACTGGTTAAAAGAAGAATATATAGAAACACATTTCATTCAACAGAAATATATTTCTGAAAAGGAAAAGGGAGAAGGTTTAAGAGGAAAATTGGAGGGTAGATTAAGGGAGAGGTTAGTCTAAAACAAAACAAATTCTAAAGATGTACACAAATATAACTATTTGCAAAATATTATATTTATATTATTGCAATAATTATATATAAATATATATATTGCAATATTATATATTGCAAAAATGAGAATCTGAATGGTTGTATATAAAATGGGGAATGGAGAACAAATTATGGTATATGTGATGGAAGACAATATTGTGATGAACTCTATCAGCACAATGACCAGGATTTCAGAAAATTAATAAAGAAACATGCTACCTACATTCTGATGGAAACTCAGAATAGAGACAATTTTTTTAGGACATAGCCAGTGTAAAATTTTGTTTTGATTGACTATATATAATAACAGATTTTGTTTTTCTTGTGTTCTCAATGGAGGAGGAATTGATGATAATAAGTCAGTCCTTGGCTGATTAATCTATCTATATACACACACATATATGTGTATGTATGGATATGTGTATATGTCTGCATATACATATATATGTATATACATATACACATATATAATAAAAAATTTTGAGAACTCTCATCAATTTGTTCACCATCCTAAAGAGCCATGATGAAACATGATGTACACCTCCTGACAGAGAGATATGGACTCAAAGTGAAGATTTAAACTTTTTTTTGAACATGTTATTGATCAGTTGTATCTGATTCATACCAACTCCATTTGGGTTTTCTTGACAAACATACTGAAGTGATTTGCCATTTCCTTCTCAAGTTCATTTTTTTTCAGATGAGGAAACAGAGGCAAAAATGACTTGATCAGGTTCACAAAGTTAGTATTTGACTGAGATTTGAATTCAGGAAGATAAGTCTTCCTGATTCCAGTACTTCATTTACAGTACCATCTACTGTATTGTAAAGAAATTTTGTTTTCCTGACTATACATGCTTGTAAAAGATTTTCCCCCTTGTTTCTTGATTTGGGTAGGGAGAAATAAGAGGAGGTAGATAAAAAGCTAATCTTTGTTAGGAAATCAATTTAATTTTGAAAAAAAAGGAAGTTTTCTAAAATCAATCAGTACCTCCACTTTCTTTCCTTATATTCTTCTTCACTTATCAGTTTGTCTTCTATCTTTATCAGAGAATTGTAACTACTTTCTTCAAGTTCCTAATGATCTTTTAATCACTAGATATAAACCTTTTCTCAGTTATTTTCCTTCTTGATTTCTATGCAACTTTTGACACTGTTGATTACCCTGTTATCTTGAATAGTTTTTTCACTCTAGGTTTTCATGGCACTGCTCTCTTCTGGTTCTCCTCCTACCAATCTGACTGGTTCTTCTCAGTCTTCTTTAATGAACTATCATCCAGGTTGTACTTACTCATTATTTGTTTTCTCCAAAGTGATTTTCTGGACTCTCTTCTCTTCTCCATCTATATATACTATTTTACTTGATCATCTTATAAGCTCCCATGAGTTCAATTATCTCTATGTAAATGCTTAAATCTATTTATCCAGATCTAATCTTATTCTTGAGCTCCTGCAGTCTGATATATCCAAATACCTATTAAACATCTTGAATTGAATTGCCCATAAACATTTTAAATTGAATATTTTCAAGACTAGATTATCTTTCTTTCCAAACTCTCCTTTCTTCTTAACATCCTTATTACTATAAAAGGGATCACCATCTTTCCAATCATTCAGGCTTACAGCTAAGCATCATCCTCAATTTCTCACTCTCACTCTCACATATTCAATTTAGTTCCAATTCTTGTCTTTTGGCCATTAAAATCTTTTTTGGAACAGAGAAAATTGTGTCAGAATAAGGCTAGAAATTACCTGGCTTTCCCAAATTCTTTCCACAAATAACTTAAACACCTCAGAATTATAGAGCAGCAGAAATAATTAAAAGTTGGAGTAAACAGTTGTATAGTTTAAAATAATTTGGAAGAATGTTAGGAAATATCTGACTTCCCAGGGTTGTATTCTGATCTGGAGTCAGGCAAATGCCACTAGTCAATAAATAGCAAGTCCTAAGGGCAATTGTGTCCGAAGCAGCCTTAACTTCAAGAAAACTCTTGCCTTAGGTAAAGTGTGAGAGTCAGACATCAAAACAAGGCAATATTGGTGGGGAGAGTGGGGACAGTCCTTCTGCATGGCTTTTTAAAACCTTTTATAACATGAGTCTTTCTCCCCTTTCCAATCTTTTATACCTTACTCTCCTCCCTATAGTCTGCAATTCAATGATAATGGCTGTTTGTAATTCTTTGAACAACACACTCCATTCCGCAGTCCAAGAATTTCCATGGGCTGCCCCCATTCTTGAAATCCTCTGGCTTCCTTTAAGTCCCATCTAAAATTCCATTTTCTACAAGAAACCTTTCCCAATTCCCCATTTTTCTCTGTGATTATCTCCTGTCCTGTATATATTTTACTAGTACACAATTGTATGAATGTTGTTTCCCTCAATAGACTGTGAGCTTATTGAGAGTAGTAGGAACTGTTATTTGTTCACTTTGGGTTCTTTTGGTCTTTCTTTGTATCCTTACAACTTAGCATAGTATTTGCCACCTAAGTGCTTAATAAACACCTATTGACTTAACAGATGTCATTTCTAACATTCTAGAAGCCAATGGAAAAGACTTTTTTCTTAAATTTTTCAAAATTATCTTTATTTCATTAAATATATCCCAATTGCATTTTAACATTCCATAATTTGTTTTAATTTTGAGTTTTAAATTTTTTTATCCTCCTCCCATCTTAAAAAGACAAGCAATTTGATTTTGATTATTCATGTGATGTCATGAAAAACACATTTCCATATTATCTATGTTGTAAAAGAAAACCCAAACAAAATAAAGCTCTATAGAGAAAGTAATTTTTAAAAAAAAAGTATGCTTCAATCTGCATACAGAGTTCATCCTATTTCAGCATGGGTCTTTTGTATTGTGTTCAGATCATTGTCTTAATCAGAGTATCTAAGTCTTTCACAGTTCATCATTTTTACAGTATTGCTGTTACTATGTACAATGTTTTCCTGATTCTGTTCACTTTATTTTGCATAAGTTCATATGACTTTTCTAAGTTTTTCTGAAATGCTTGCCATTTCTCATAGGGGAAAAGTCTTTTTTTAAAATCTTGAATTCTTTAGATACATGACAAAGTTCCCAGGCAATATGGAATTTTTTTATGGAATGCAATGGATCTCTTGAACATTATATGGGCTGACAGTCTATATATAAATTCAGATTTCACTGCTCTTTAGTATGCTCAACATGAAGTTATTCATTCAACAAGCATTTTGTAGATGATATTCATTAAATCTAATTTTTACTAAGGCCATGTTTCAGTATTTCCTTGTACTATGGAGGTGACCCTGGTCTCTTGAAGACCATACTTGCAAAGGATCAACAAAGTTAGAAGGGCTTTGAGATAGGTCCAGCCAGAAACTGTGTGCCTGTATGCCGTAGAAGGGACTGATGGGCTAAATTCAGAGAGGCTCAATATCAGGAAAATGACCACCAGATGAGGAAATATTGGGCCTTAGCACCTTGTGAAATTATCCAGTAATATATGGAATATCTGTGTATTGTTAAAAAAAAGAATGCCCATATCAGTGAAATCACAGTTCTTTTGAAGTTTGTATCACAAAGGGAGTATTCTGAGCTTTTATTTGCTAGATATTGTGAAGAGCATAATCCCTGCCCTTGAAGAGTTTGCAGTCTAGTAGGAAGACATACATCACTAACTAGAATGCAAAGTAGAGTAAGAAAGAGCAATGAGAGGACTAAATGGACAGAAACATACCCCAAAGGCAATGAACTTCCACAGTGGATTTCATGGATTCTCAAAGAATCTGTGAATAGATTTCAGAGGGTCTGTGAACTTGGATGGGGGGAAATGGCACTTATTTTTACTAACCTTAAAATAGAATTTAACATTCAGATCAATGATTTGAAAATATTCTATTGGGGATTTGTCTTCACCAGACTGCAAGAGTGGTCCATAATACAAAAAGGGTAAAAACCATCTGCCCAGAACAGCTCATCTTGTGACTAGGAACACATTACCATGCCTGCTTTCAGCTTGCTCCATCCACTAGAGTATGAAGTTCAATCCAGACGCGCTGGTAGACTGAATGCTATTTAAAGCAGAGGACTGAACTAAAGGCATTCTTTGCTCCTGGTCTGGCCACAGGCCAATCCGTCACTCAGCTCTTAGAAAAAGTCCTTCATACTGTGCTGGCTAGTAGAGTAAATCATCTGAGCCAATGGCATCAGTTTAATTCCTGAGCCTCCAAACAAAACATTTCTGAAAGAGCTCTGTTACTGCTGTTCAGGTCCATTCAATTCAACCATCATTTAATAAGACCCCTGTGTGCCCAGTCTTGTAAAAGGTTATGCTGTAGGGGAGACAGAGAAAGGAAAAGACATGGTTTCTTCAGGTACAAATTCACTGAGAGAAGACATAAACCAAGGCAAACTGTATTTGACTAAATACCAAAATGATTGGTACAATGTTAACAATAATCTAAAAAGGAAGAACCAAAGTCAACCAGAGCATGTAGCATCACAAAAGCTGAGAACTAGAATGGAATTCAGTACATCAGTCATCTAGCACAACCCGAACCTAGACAGGTATAGTACGCCTTTTCTAACTTACGATTATGCATCTTCTAATTGAAGATGTTGAGTAATAGGTGATCCAACTAGCTTTCAAGTCAGTTCATTTCATTGTAAAATAGTTCAAGTTATAAGGAAGTTTTTCCTTATATCCATTCTAAATCTGAATCTCTGCAATCTCCCATCCCCAACCATTGCTTATAGTTCTGCCATCAAGAAAAAAAAAATCTCATCAATCTTCAATGATACAACCTTTCAAATATTTAAAGATCTCTTTCATTCCCCTGCTCCTGAAATCTCTTTTCTCAAGCTAAACATTTCCAATACCTTTAATAAAGCTTATATGTGATGTTTTCTCACTCTCTCTTCAGCCTGGGTTGCCCTCTTTTTGATGTTTTTGGTTAAGGCCATTTAAAAAATGTGGTATCCAGAACTGAATATTAAATATTCTCAATGTTGTCTGTGCAGGGAAGAGCACAGAAAGACTATTTTATGTCCATATTCTGGATATTATGTTTCTGCTTTTTGTTCACACTATCTATTTCATTGGTATAGGTAACTTAGTGCAAAAACTTCTCAAGGCATATAAACAACTGTTTTACAATTTATAGCTATATAGAGTTGCCAGTGGTACTGAAAGTCTGAATGACTTGCTCAGGGTAAACTAGACATTATATATCAGAGATGGGTTTTCAATTCATATCTTCTCCACCCCAAGGTCATTTCTCTACTTACTACACCCTACTACCTTTCTATGTCTTTTCTATGCCTTTAATATAATCTAATTTTAATTGTGAATTGGTTTTTATTTTGGATGTCATGTCTCAGTGTTGGTTTATACTGAGTTTCTCCCTAGGTTCATTTCCCTTTAACTACTGTCTAAGCTAGTCTTCCTCCCCACTATCTTCCATTCTGTTTTTTAGTTGATTTTTTGAACCTTTATACAAATCTATATTTATTCACACTAAATTTTATGTTATATATACTTTCCATAATTTTATCCTGTAAAAAAATTTTTTGATCTTTCTTCCATCATTCAGAATGCAACCTAGTTCTAGACAATCTGAAGATTTAAAGAACATGCCATTTATGGCTTCACTCAAATCACTGATAAAAATACAGACTTGGGGGAGGGACAAAGCCAAGATGGCAAAGAGAGTCCAAGAATTTGCCTGAGCTCTCCCCAGTTTCCCTCAGAAACAACATTAAATCAAGCCTCTAAATGGACAAAATTCACAAAAAGATGGAGTGAAATGATTTTCCAGCATAAGATGTCTTGAAAAAATTTCAGGAAAGGTCTGTCTCATTTGCATAAAAGAAGAATTTAGCCCTGTGCAGTTGTGATGCAGGGAATTTAGAGAGATGCTCTTAGCTACAATACCAATCAGCAGTGGAAGCACTTGGGTTTTTGATTCAGCAGGCCAATGGCTCAGAAAGACAACTGTGAGACCTCCAGTCTCAGCGCAGAAGACAAATTGGGAGCCCTCAAACCCCAGTGTCATCGGCTAGGCCAATCCAGTGCAGTGGGAAAGCTGCTAACACCTCTGGTTCCAGTGTGGAAAGCCAGTGATGAAGTCCTTGTACCCTTGCAAAAGAAGTTAGGGAAAGTGTTCCTATGCCATAGGAGCAGAGCTCAACTAAAAAAAAATTAGGCAAAAAGCAAAAAGAACGCTGGCCATAGAGAGCTACAATGGCAACAGGAGAGATCAGAACACAAACTTAGTAGAGAACAGCAATGGCAAATTCTAAAAATCAAAAGAGTTAGAAGAAAAGTTGGGAAAAGAACTGAGAGCTATGCAGAAGAATGAGATCTATGCAGAAAAAAATCAATAGCTTGGAAAAGGAAGCATAACAATTGACTGAAGAAAACAACTTCCTAAAAAATAGAACTGGAAAAATGGAAAAACATCTACCAAAGATTTTTAAAAACTCCTTTAAAAGTAGAATTGGCCAAATAGAAAAGGAATTTAAAACAACAAACCTGGAAAATAGATCCAGGACAGATAATTTAAGTATTATTGGACCAACTGAAAACCATGATCAAAATAAGAGCCTGGAAAACATTTTTTGAGAAATCAGTAAAAAAAAATTGCTTAGAACAGGAGAGGATTCTGGGAAGAGAGCAGAGTGAGTTAATGTCAAGCTCTCCAGATTTCCCCCACAAACAGAACAAATTTGCACCTCAGGGTGAACCTAGGTTGGTGAAACGAAAAGAAGACTTGGGGAAGAATGGGGTCACCTGGAACAATCCAGAAGACTTGAAGAAACACCCCAAGCCAAGAATTAACCAGTGTAAAGTGCAAACTCCTCCAGGCTAAATCTACAGAAAGAGCAAACGTAGACTTCTGGGATAAGCTGGATTTGGCTGAAGCTTCAGCAGGAACCACAGAAACGTTTACCTTCTGGACTGCATAGGAAGTTGGGGGTTTCATATGTGCAAAAATATTTGTGGCAGCCCTTTCTGAAACTGAATGAATGTGCATCAGTTGGAGAATGGCTGAATAAATTATGACATATTGAAATGGACAAAGGACTGGCCTCCCCTCCTCTCCCTCAGTCTTAGTGCCTGGGGCTGGCAGAGAAGGGTCTGCTCAGCTAGATTAGGGGACTTCTTTTGCACTTCAAAGTGCCAGATCAACAATGGTCCCAAGGATATCTGTTCCATGAGGGTGGTCACCTAACCCTGATCCCTATCTATGTTAAAACATCTGCCTTTGTATCTTTTGTCCTGTAAAGTTGAGTCACTGTTTAATGTCACAGGTGCCAGCAAGGGTGGACAAGAATGCTTATAAGGCTGTCCCTACTTCAATTGGGCATGGAACCATGCCAGAATCCTACTGGAGGTCCATCCTGGCCATGCACACCATCTAGGCCTGTTACAAATAAATCATTTCTAAATTATGAATTACTATGGCCGTCTTGAATTTTATTGCCTGGGCTATTTCAATATGAATATTATAGAATATTATTGTTCTGTAAGAAATGACCAGCAGGAGGATTTCAGAAAGGCCTGGAGAGACTTACATGAACTGATGCTGAGTGAAATGAGCAGATCATTGTACACAGCACAGCAAGGTTATATGATGATCAATTCTGATGGGCATGACTCTTTCCAACAAGCAAAGGATTGAAGCCAATTCCATCTTCATGATGAAGAGAGTCATCTACACTCAGAGAGAGGACTGTGGGAACTGTGTGTACCACAACATAACATTCTCACTCTTTTTGTTGTTTGCTTGCATTTTGTTTTCTTACTCGTTTTCTTTCCTTTTTGATCTGATTTTTCTTATGCAGCAAGATAATTGTATAAATATGTTTATATATATTGAAGTTAACATGTATTTTAATATGTATAACATATATTGGATTGTTTGCCGTCTAGGGGCAAGGAGGGGAAGGAGGGGAAAATTTGGAACACAAGGTTATTATGCAAGGGTCAATGTTGAAAAATTATTCATCCATATGTTTTGAAAATAAAAAGCTTTAATAAAAAAGGAAGTTTGGGGTCTGAATCTCAGAACTGAGGAAACTTCTCTTATTAGGAACACTAGGCTCAACTGTGTTGCAGAGATGTAGCCCTAGGAGAAAAGGAACCAGCACAGCCTGTGAATACAGAAGCAATGAGGTAGGGATGCTGCTGGCTGTGGATATTTGCAGGAGGGTGGAGCTCTTGGTTTGGGATTCTAGATCAGAGGGAAGAGCTGAAGTGAAACTAAAGACAACTGCATTCCTCTAACCCATGATTAGAGGTGTTTACTCTAATGCTTCTCATTAAAAAAAAAATTAAATAAACCAGCAAAGAAGAAGAACCCAGTCATAGAAACTTACTATGGAAATAGGGGAGATAAGTTCATTTTCAGAGGACTGTGAAATTAAAAAAAAAAAGGTTCTTCTAGCCTAGAGAGTGACATTAAATGGCTCCCTGCCCAGAGAGAATTTGTAGAAGAACTCAAAAAAGATTTCAAAAATCAAATGAGAAATTGAGGAAAAACTAAAAACTAAAACTAAAAATAAAAATCATCCAAGAGCAAGAAGATTATGGAGAGGGGGAAGTTAACCAACTAAAAAAGGAGATAGAGTGTGTTAAAGAAGAAAATAATTCTTTGAAAATTAGAATTGGTCATGGGGAAGCCATTGAAGCTATGAGATCAAGAAATAATAAAACAAAATATAAAGAATGATAAAATGGAACAAATTGTGAAACATAAGAAAAACAACAGATCTGAAGAACAGATCAAGAAAAAGATGATATAAGAATAATTGAACTACCTGAAAACTATGATTAAAAAAAAAGAACCTTGACACAATAATTCAAGAAATCCAAGAAAATTGTCCTGGAGTGAAATAACAGGAGAGGAAAGTAGAAATAGAAAACATTCATTGATCATCACTTGAAAGAGATTCTTTGTGGAAAACACATAAGAATATTATTATCAAATTTGATCTGGAGATTTGTTGGAGCTACAATTAGAATTGTATAAGAGTCACAATAAAAGACCATAGGATCTGGAATCATTTATATCAGCAATCAAAAGGACTAGACCTGCAGTCAAAAAATAACTCATCCAGCAAAATTATCCATAATATTGAAAGAAAAAAAGGCATTCAATGAACTTGCAGATTTTCAACTGAAACCAAACTAAATAGAATAGTTAACATATAAGAAGCAATATCAAAGATTAACATGAACAAATTGTTTATGCTTTTTACATGGAAACATATACTATATGTCTAAGATTGGCATCAGTAATTGGGTAGCACAAAAGAAAGACTGGGGCAGAGTTGAGTATGATCTGACTCTAGAAAGCAAAACTGTCTAGGAAAAGGTTATATTATACAAATGAGGTTCAGAGAAAGAATAGAAACAGAAGCATTAAAGAGGAGAGAAGAACTCATAATTCTGAAAACCTATTCACATGGGGAATGGGTTAAATAGACAACACTACATATGTACTGTAAAGATTTTACACCCTCCAAAATCTATAAAGAAATAAGGGGGGAAGAAATAGGATAAGGTGGGGTATAGAAGAATGTGTAGATTCATGGCAGTGAAACAAGGCTGAATTAAGAGGCAGGGGATAAAAAATAAGGTGTAGTACAGAAAGGTATTAAGAGTAAAGATAGTGGGACAAGGTATGTAGATTAATGAGAAAGGGATAAAGTAGAGGTAGGGGAGGGAAGGATAGTACAAGATGAGGTGGGATTAAAAAAGGATGTTTAAATAGTGTGGGATAAGGCATATAGATTAATGGAAATGGAAAAATGAGACAAGAAAAAGGGGGGGAAAGGAGGAATCCATGGCTGGGGGGAAGTTGAGTAATAGCAAGGCAAGTTAACAAGCAGAATTAAAGTAAAAAAAGTTATCAGGAAATAAGAAATGTACAGAAACACTACAACAAGGAGTAGGAATAGAATTTACTAGAAAAGAAGTAGGGCTCTCAATCATTGATCTTAGATAAAGTCAAACTTAAAGATTTAATCAGGAGAGAAATCTGTATTGTATGTTAATCATATTATTATTGTTTTAGATGCACATTTCCATATGGGTAAATGTATATGCATATATGTGTCTGAGTATATTTGGGTATGAATGCATGTAAGTCTATGCATGTGTATATATAGACATGTATTGTGTGGGTCTTTGAGTGGGTGTGACTATGTGTATGTATATGTATATGTATGTATCTATGTGTGTGTGTTTGTAAAATATTATCTGTGCTTAACTGTAACCTGCATGGGGAAGGTGGGAGGATAAAAGAGGAAAAAAGAATAAAGTAAAAAGTCCTTAGCAGAAAATGAAAGAATAGTCTACAAGGAAGCAAAGAGATGGACACTCATAAATATAATTTCTTCTATTACTATATATACATTCTTAAAATAGAAAATCATTGTTATATATTTTGAATCCTTCTTGATGTTATTATTCTGGGCACATGAAAATGTTTTGTTTTGTTTTTATTTGTATTTTCTGTCTTTTTTCTATTCTGTTTTTTCTTATTTTGTATTTCAACAAAGAAAAAGAAAAAGAAAAAAGGGGACAGCTAGATGGCTCAGTGGATAGAGCACAGACCCTGGAGTCAGGAAAACCTGAATTCAAATCCAGTCTGAGACACTTAACAGTTCTTAGCTGTGTGACCCTGAGCAAGTCACTTAACCCCAGCAGTCTCATTAAAAAAATAAATAAAATAAAATAATCTTAGCCCTAAGGAACCAGAGTGGTCATTAAGTATGTAATTTTAAAAAAAGAAAGAAAACTATTCTGATATCCTAAAATCACAGGGTAAAATAGTCACTGAAAGAATCCACTGATTGTAGCTAAATTCTAGAATTATCAGGTCAAAGAGAAAAATATTGCAAGCAGACAGGAAGAAATATTCAAATATTGAAGAACCTTAGTCCACATTAAAGGATCAGAGGGCCTGGAATATATTCCACAAGACTAAGGATGTTAGATTATAACCAAAATTGAGCATAATCTTTCCAGGGAAAAGATGGATATTCAATGAAATAGAGGACTCTCAATCATTTCTGATGCAAAGATCAGAACTAATCAGAAAATTGGATCTTCAAATATAAGACTCAAGAGAAGCATAAAAAGGTAAACAGGAAAGGAAAAAATGTTACTTAAAGGTTAAACTGTTTATAGCTCTCCATGGGAAGATTGAAGCTTATAAACTCTTGAGAACTGTTTCTTTATTAGAGCAGTTAGGAGGGCTATACGCAAACAGAGGGTGTGCATATAAATTGACTTTGATATGCTGATATTAAAAATAAATTAAGGGGTGGGAAAAGGATTGTACTGGGAGAAGAGGAAAGGAGAAGTAAAATGGGGTAAATTACATCGCATGAGACATTAAAGACCTATTAGGGTAAAGCAAATGATGGAAGGGGGATGAGCATTGTTTGAATCTTAATCTCATTGGATTTGGCTTCAAGAGGGAAAACCATACACATTTGGCTCCTTATAGAAATGTTTCTTATTCTATAAGAAAGGAGGAAGGAAAAAGGAATGGAAACACAGAGAACAGATTTAATTGAATTTTTAAGTTCTATCATTTAGCTACTTCTGACTCCTCTAATTATCTAGTGCATGCACATCTCTCTATCTTGTTCACAAGTATAACTTGAGAAACTTTGTCAACAGTCTTGCTGAAATCCAGGCACACTTCGTCTAAAGAAATCTCCTAATGTCCCAAAATAGTATTACCTGTAAGAAAAAGGAAAATAATTTAAATTTGTTTGATGTGTTGATGAGCCCATACTGATGCCTAATAATCATCATTTACCTTTCCAATTGCCCATAAAAAATCCCTTTTAATACTTTGTTTTAGAATTTTATAAGTAATCTCTGCCAAATTAATCAATATATATTTTAAAGAATATGCCTCCTTCTTTGGAAAATTGGGACAATATCTGCCTGTCTTTAGTCTTCTGGTATCTCCTATTTTTCATGATTTTTCAAAGCACTGATTGAGCAGCTCAGGAAGCTCACAAGTCAGTTCTTTCAGTGCCCTAGGCCTAGTAATTTGAACTCATTGAACCTTCCTGTTGCTCCTCTTTTAATTTGTATTTCAACTCCCTATTAACTAATTTTTTTATTCTAAGTTTTAAAAAATCATTATTCTTGAGCTGAGAAAATTCAAGAAATATTTGATTCAATTGATTCTGGTTTCTTTCTCTCTTTCATTATCATCCACACATCCATTCTGAGAAATAGCCCTATCCTTCCTTTGATCATCTCCTTATACTAACATAATTTTTAAAAATCCTTTTGGTAGTCCTTAGCATTCTTCATCAACCATAGCTTATTCTGACCTTAATACTCTTGACATTGTTCTTACAGAACTACCTTATCTTTATGCTATTCTTTTATTTATCTTTCCTTGCTTCCATCTTCTAGGCCAACTCTCTATCAGTTAAACCACATTGATTCTTAAGCTACTATTTTAATTTTTTATCCATTGTCAGAATTCATCCACTTACTCTTTTTAGCTGGATGGGTATTAGTTTCCACCCACCATAATAATATTTGCATTTCTCCCTTGATTGATCCCTATACAAATTCTGCTCACAGTCCTCATTCCACAATTTAAGTTTCTTCTATATGCATATTGTTATTGTTCAGTCATTTCAGTCATCTCAGATTCTTTGTAACCCCATTTGATGTTTTCTTATTAAAAGATACTGGAGTGCTTTGTCATTTACTTCTCCATCTCATTTTACAGATGAGGGAATTGAGGCACTCAGAGTTAAATAACTTGCTCAGCGTCACACATCTATTATTAAGTGTCTGAGGGAGATGAGTCTTCCTGATTTCACACTATTCGTTGTGCCACCTAGCTGGCCATTTGCATACATATATTCTGAATATACACAGCTATTGATCTAATCTGTTCCTTTTGAATAAGGTATATTTCCCCAAGCCATATAGTACATATGTGCATGACTTTTCCATCTAACTTCTCTTACCAAGCTAATTCTAGTGCTTTCTTAGGCACTAGACCCCAAACTACATTACCAGTCTTTTTGGACATGACTACTCCTTCCATATTTTGTGATTCAGTCAAATTGACTTTCTCTTTGTTCCTCAACTTTCCCTGCTCTGGAATTCACTCCTATTTTTGCCTCATCACATATCTCTCTTCCTTTAAGATGCAGCTTGAGCATCATCTTCCCCATAAATTTACACTCCTATCAAATGGTATATGAGCTTGTTGACTTCAAAAGAACAGAATTTAGTGAAAAATGAATGTCTCCTTGTATGTACTGCCCTTACCCTATAATGCAGAGTATTGGAGATGGGAGGTTGGGAACTCACATCTAAGCTTCCAGCATATAAAAAACAAAATAAAACATCTTTTCTCTGTCCCAACTCAAAACTAAAATGCAATCATAATATTTTCACTTCCTAAATCTAGTCATGAAATGTATTCTTATTGGTGAGAAATGAAGATGATTTAAAATTTAGAGCTGGACATGATCTTAGGACTCATTGAATTCATCCCATTTACTAGCTATGTTACTCTGCCTCAGTTTCCTTAATTGTAGAATAAGGATAATAATAGTACCATTATATGGGACTCTTTCTTCATTGGTGGAGATGAGGTAGAATTGTTGAGAGAAGAACTCTACTCTGAGAAGGCACTAACATGGGAGGATCTGCTGTCTCCATCATATCCCTATCCTTAACTTGCTATCCTAAAGAATTCAGGAAACTTCCCCTTGAATGAGTTCTAGGACTCTATTTCTTGGTTAAAATGAATTACCTTACTTCCAATAGGAGAGTTCCCCTCCACATTCTTATGTTCTGTCATACTTTTCTCTGATTTTGGTTTTGCTATCAATAGATGACTTTATTAATTGCTATATATACAGTGTAAAAATTTCATTTGGTGGGAAAGAAGTCTAATCTTGAATATAGAGTTTGGATCCTTCTTTCATTTTCCCACTAAAGAATAGAGATCAGAAATTTAACTTCAATATGAAAATCACATCTTCTAAACTAATAATATTTAAGGGAACAGATGGATATAATCCCAGACCAATACCTCTTCTCTATTAGGAGAGTAGAGTGGCCAAACATCTGGACTCAACTTCCTACCTCTCCTAGCAGGAATTAAAGTCTCTCTTAGAGAAGGGTGGAGAGAAGATGAGGTTTGAAATGTTAATCTTCTTCCTCCCCTGGAGCCACACAGCAAACTCCTGTGATACATGTGGAGAAAGCTCTTGTTACAAATATATATAGATATAGATATAGATATAGATATAGATATAGATATAGATATAGATATAGATATAGATGATATAGATATAGATATAGATATACTTGAACATGATAGCACCAACACAGTCCTGTTTGATTTTATAGTCTTTTGAATTTCCTTTTACTCTCTTCTGAAAACTCTTCTGAATATATTTTTAAATGTCTCATTGATACTTCTTTTTTTCTTGCATTTAAATCACTACTACCCTACTTCTTCCCCAAAACACAAGCCCTCTCAAGAAATCCAACCTACCTATAGCCATATT
This sequence comes from Antechinus flavipes, assembly GCF_016432865.1. NCBI lineage: Eukaryota > Metazoa > Chordata > Mammalia > Dasyuromorphia > Dasyuridae > Antechinus > Antechinus flavipes. Next base: position 254,531,165 of record NC_067399.1, on the reverse strand, counting down.
AAAAAAAATACTGTTACATAGTTTGCATTCTCTCATATGTTCTGCTGTGCACATGACAATGCTTTTTTTTTCTCTCTCTCCTCTTCTTTTTCTATTACATTTTCTTATTGAGGGACTGGAGTTTTAAATTTTAAAAAAAGAAAAAAGGAGGTAGCTAAATGACACAGTGGATAAAGCACCAGCCTTGGAGTCAAGAGGACCTGAGTTTAAATCCAGCCTCAGAGACTTAACACTTACTAGCTGTGTGACCCTGGGTAAGTCACTTAACCACAATAGTCTCTCAAAGAAATACTTCAAATTACTAATAATTAGAAAAATTCAAATTAAAGCAACTCATTAGCTTACCCATTAGATTGGAAAAGTGGGAAAAAGTGGAAAACAAAAATTATTGGAAGAGTTATGGGGAAAATATGGATGCATTGTTGGTAAATCTATGAATCATGAAAGGTGCTAAGAATAGACTGGCCAAGAAACAGAATTTGAACCAACTGTGGTTTATTTAGTTCACCAGCAACAGAGTCTCACTCAAAGAGGCAAAAGGCCCCCCCCCAAATAAATAGTATAATTTTAGGGAGTGAAGAACAGAAAGGAATAGAGCAAAAAAGCTCCTTTAGGAGCTTAAGGATATCTGGCACAACCCTTTATTCAGTTTTGGGATTAGGAATTTCTGTATAATAGGGTGCAGTGGGATAAGTTGTGTCTAAGAACAGGTTGCACAACAGGATACTATGGCACATTTCTTTTTAGGTTACTTACATTTGCAAACAGAGTACAGAGTACAGAGAGTACAGACATATATGTGAGAACACAATGGAGTGATTCTCTAAATGGAGTAGCTCTGGATCCCCAACTGGTATAGTCATTCTGGAAAGAAATTTGGAACTATGCCCCAAAAGTTATCAACTGAGCATACCCTTTGAAAAAGTAATACTACTATTAGGGATATAACTTAAGATTTTAAAAAAGAGAAATGAAACATGTATGCATCATTGATAGATTTGGGAACTGATTCAACTGTTCTATAGAGCAACTTGGAACTAGGCTCAGAGTTATAAAACCATGCATATCCTTTGACCTCTATTAGGTACATATTCCAAAAAAGATAATAAAAAAAAGAAAAGGACCTATATGTACAACAAATATTTGTAGCAGTTCTTTCCTGGGGACAAAGACTTAGAAATTGAGGATTTGTCCATCAATTGGGAAACAGATGAATAAATAAATTGAATAAAAGAGGAAACAGTCCCAAATATACAAATTATGCTATATGAATATAATGTAATATTACTGTGCTGTAAAAACTGATGAAATTTAAAGAGAAATCTAAAAACATTTACATATCCTGATATAAATTAAAGCGAACAGAACTAAGAAGAATAATTTATCTGTACCCATCAGCATTGTTAGAAGATGGAGTAGGAGAAAAAAGAAGAAGAAGAAGAAGAAGAGAAGGAGGAGGAGAAGGAGGAGGAGGAAGAATTTCCTTATTTTTCCCTCAATGGGAACAAAGAGGAGATTTAAGGGAGAATAAATAAATGCTTATAGCCCTTGTATGCAATGACATCCCTTGTAGCAAATAAATAGAATCAAGCAAAAGAAATTCACATATTATCTATCTGAAAATACATATTTTATATCCACAGTCAAAAGGAGAGAAGTATGTTTCATCATCAGTTTTCTGTCTGGGCTCATGTTTGGTCATTGCATTAATACGTTAGAATTACCTGCCCTTTCAATTTGCCTCCAACTGTCATTTTCTCTTTTTATCATCTGTCAATTTGATAGGTGGAAGGTGGTATCTCAGAGTTGTTTTAATTTTCATTTTTAAATTTAAACAAGAAGGGAGAGGTGAGGCAAGATGGGCAATGACCTAAAAGCACTGGACTTGGTGTGTGACCTGCACACTAGCCCAGCCAAGTTTTAAAATGACTTATCACCCATCTCTTTGCTGATGATTCTCAAATATATCTATCCTACCTTAATTTTTCTACAGACCTTCAATATTGCATTTCCATTTAACTTAAAGACATCTCAAACTTCATGTCTAGTAGACATCTTTAACTCAATATATCCCAAACTGAACTCATTATCCTTCCCCCAATCCCTCACCCACTGCTACTCCTATCTTCCCTATTACTGTAGCGGGCAATGCCATTCTCTCATTCCCTCAGGTTCCTAACCTAAGAGGCATCCTACATTCCACACTGTCTTTCACAACCTCTCCCCCCATCTAATCTATAGCCAAAGCCTACTTATTTTACCTTTGTAATAGGTCTTGAACACGTATCCTTCTCTCCTCTGACACTACCACCTTTCTGGCACAAGCCCTCATCACCTCATCCCAGGATTGTTATAGAAGCTTTCTAGTTAATCTGCCTATCTCAAGTCTCTCCCCACTCAAGTCTGTTCTCCATTTAGCCATTAAAATTATTTTCCTGCGGTGTAGGTCTATGTCAATAACAATCCCCCCATTCCTTTTTATTTTTTATTTTCTGAGACTCTGATTGTATTTGTTTTAATATTTATCTCTTGTTGTACTTGTAATATTTACCTTTTGGGCTTCGCTTAATCCATAGTATTTTTTCCTTGTATTGTCAACTTTCTTTTGTTTCTGTTTTCAATCTCGCCATTTAGTTGGAATTTTGTGCTAATGCCAATTGCCAACATCTCCCACACTTTTGATGAGATGAGCAGACTCTGTTTTGTCCTATCTCTTCTTTAGTTTAGATACTGATCAGCTGTTATAGTTCTGGATGAAGCGGCTGAGACCAGGTTCCATCCTGCAGTCTTTAGCTTATACTTCCTCTGGTGATGATCTAAAGCAAACACTAACTATAGCCTATCTCCTTTCCTTCTCCTTAGACAATCTTCAGCCAGAAATTGTTTCTATTTCATGACAGAATCCAGTTGGATGTCAAAAACTTTCCTAATCTCAGGTTTCTTACAAATCATATCAGCTTATCAGTTCCTACAAATTACAGGTCTCTTATAACTCACATCAATTTCTGCCTCCCCTGACATGATTTCTTTTCCAGGGTCCGTAGGATTCTGACTATCTTATTACTCAGTCCGGAACTGGAAGAGGGAAATTACTGATATTTCCCTTTGATGTTCTTAATCATTATCTTTCTGGAGTCTTTGCCAGAATGTATATTAGGATAGGGGTATTTTTGTATGACCTTTCACATTGCCTTCTTAATTGAAACTCAAAATGCCTTAGACTAGTTTCAAATTCTTTTTTTTTTTCAGAAAGATCTTCAGAAGGAAAAGTTAGGTATAGAAAGTGAATAACTAATTAAGAATATGAGATGTGAAATGGGATTTAGATTTGGGGGAATAAACAAATTACTCCAGGTATGTGTGCCTTCACCAGTGTGGATGTTCCCTTCATCATGACCATGTTTTAATTGAATATTTTTGGTCAAATTGGCCACAAATTGATGGTCTACCCTCTGTTGATAAGCCATTCCAAAACCTGGCTGAGCCAGTGAGTAGTTGACACACCAGATCCAAAGCTTTTCATACAATAGAACACTGCCTTTAACACAATACCCAGGCAAGGTCATTGCCCATCTTGCCTCATCTCTCATTTCTTAACTTATTCTCCCTCCCCCTCCTTTAGAGTGCTACCACTCCTCATCCTATGCTTCCAGGTATCTGATGTCCTTTGATTCTATATTCTTCCATCAAAGCTTACTTTTGCTTAAGTACCTTAAATATCAATAAGTACAAATAAATAAGTAAATATCTCTTTCTCCTAAACAATTACATAGACAAATGCATGCACATGTGTGTATATCATATGTATTTAAATTCATACTTATATATAGCTCTTTAAAATATTTAAAACACTTCCCTATGATCCTCATCTTTTCCTCATTTCATTTATGAGGAAATTAAAGATCTGAGAGTTTGTGTCATGCTTGTATAACTATCCTGATTAGCTATTCCAGGATCTAGATATTTTGAGAGTTAAAATCATCTCTCAACTTTTTAGATTCCTGGTTATTTTTCCCAAGTTCCAATATCTTTGAATTAAAATCATCTCTAAACTTTTTCTTGAACTTCTACAAATGTATTTTCCTTTTTACTTGTTAGCCTGATGCCTTTAGTTCATAAAAAAAAAAAGTATTTCCGTTAAATAGCAACACTGTATATCTTCACAAGTATTATGTTATATACTTTTATATCATTTTAAATATATCTTTCTCTATAATAAATTTTGAATTTACTCTGACAAATACATGCATACTAGAGGAGAATTTTGCCTTTTTAGGAACGTGAATAAAACATTGACACACGTGGAATACATGGACATCCACATATGGATATTCCCTACAAAGTTGTGGTTAGGAAACACATAAAGACAACTCACACCTTCCAAACTGCAAAACTGCTGAAGTCTTCTGATATATGCTGCTACTTTCCAGCTGAATCTATTCCCCACCATGTACTGTTCTACAGAGACTTCTTCATTCTAGGTGCTGCCCTATACTCCAGCTAACCATCAACTCTATTTTCTGGGTCATACAACATGAATTATAGATAGGATCATTACTGCTCCTTCCCCAGCTCTTTTAGTTACTTCCATCATTCACTGGGGGCAGGAGTGGAATAGTTAATGTGCTTCTACTCTATGGAGAAGAGACTCAATAGAAAGCACCATTTCCTCTGCCAGCCTGTTCTCTCAGTATCTTTCTTTACCTCACTTAAGAATCCTCGGGGCCACCCATTGATCAGTCTTCGGTCTAATAGAGATGCTATGATTAATGTCTTTCCCTTGCAGTCAAGGTTACAGATCTCTTCAATCAGTATTCTTGATGAGTAGTTGCAGAGCTCACTGTGGTCTTCTGAATCAGCTATCTCAACCAATGGTTAAGAAGTTCTTTCCCCTCAGTCAGGTTTCGTCTGAAATAAAATCTACCCCATTAATTCTTCTTAGAACTTTTCTGTTAACTGTTGTTCTCCTTAACTGAATTGCTCCATCCTCTATCATATCCCCTGGATCTTCAGTTGAACCGTCATATAAATTATAGTCAAAATCCATTTATATCTTAGATCTCATCACACCAGTAATTCTGAGATAAATCTCCTCAGGCTTCTACTTCCACAAGTAGAAAATGGATTGAGATACTGCATCAGGAATAATTTTAAATTTACCCCTTCTTCTTTTTTGGACTATGCAAAATAGCAATGTCTGTGCTGAGTAGAAAGTTCTAAGAAGCTATTAACCTTTGTCCATTTGGTTCAGCAGCATATCACATCCTAGTCTTCTTCTTTCTGATGTCTCTATATATTGAGTTACTGTCATTGATCTTTTCTCCTCCAATTTCTTTATTGGAATTGGGTACCTGTATTCTAAGTTTCAATTTTCATTATGAATGGAAAGGCTTATTTCTCCTTTCAGAGTTAATGGATGGTGAAGCTATTTAGTGGGCCAAAGCTACATAGATAGTCTTGCCTTTTCACCAAATATGCTATTAATGACCATTATTATATTTCCTTGAAGCTTACCTGTCATTCTTCCTTTTTCTAATTAATATTTAAAAGAATTTTGTGAGATGTAGGTAGAAATCAGATTGGCTTTTCTTGGCAAAGCTTCTCCCTTCTCAGAGAATCATCTCCCCAGCTGTTAGAATGAAAAAAAGAAACTCAGTTTGTTTGGGAAAAAATTACTCTATGTCTATGCAATGCCAAAATTCAAATGAAGATTTTTAAAGTGACCAAATAATGCAGACATTTTGCCTTTTGGAAAATATCAATATCTTGTTGTTTGGAAACATCCATATGGTCAGATCTTACATTGATTTTTATCTGAATGCTTCATGCTGTGCAGAAGTAACATGGAATTGTGATATATATAAGATTTGGAGTCCAAAAGTCTACTTGGAAATCCTTACATTTTTCTTTGTCCTAATTGTATGTCCTTGGACAAGCCAATTTTTCTTTCTAAGCCTCAGTTTCTTCATATATTAAAAGAAAATTGAACTCTCAATTCTACATCACAAGACTTAAGAATAATAATCATGTGCCACATCCAGTACATGTAATAAAGGATAAGATGGTTGTTTTTGTTTCTCTCTCTCGTCTCCATCCACCCTTCTTGCACAGGTTAAACTGGTCCACAAAAAACCTGTGGGGATAATAGTAACGTTGGGTTCTTAGGGTAGTTTTCAGTTTCTATCACCACAGGGGCTTCCCAGAATAGTGATGGCTATGTGTATTGAGATGGAAACAAGGCAAGTGGATGCTGCTAGTCCCATGGCTTTCAGTAACAGTTGATTGGCTATTGTTGTTGATGCTTGTGAGGAAGACTCTCCCTCCACAGTGATTGCTTTCCTTAATGATGGGTTTGGGACATGGGCTAGAATTAGACCAGTGGCCTGAGGGATGCTGATATTCTTTTCTCTCGGGTTCAGGGTCCTGGGCTATCTTATTGGGGTCTGAGGGAAAGTGATGGTCAAGGTAGTGTTGATTTGTCTTTCCTGACACCTGCTGGCTCTTATCTCTCCCTCGGGATATCTAACTGCTTTTGTTAGACTGTCCTGCCTATCCCACAAGGTCCATTGATGGCCCCTTCTTTATATGATATGGAGCATACCATATTACAGTAACCACATAGAAGTAACTTAAAACACCAAAAGAAAGACAATCAATTACTTACATAAAAGTTATAGTGAAAGTTCAGTAGAAAAGCTCTGAAAATGTTCAAAATCAAAGAAAAAAAATAACAGAATGAAGTGGTATGATTCCAGTAAAAATTTTCAAAGATTGTTTTTAAGATGACATTTTAAATTTTTTCTTATTCCTTATCTCTGACAAAAGTTTAAGATGACCTGCTCTATGTGCCTCTGAAGGTTCCCAGCTCCAAATATACATTAATAGCCCTAGACAAACACAGAAGGGCCTGAATAATATATCATAAATTCAATTCAATTCAATTCAATTCAATTCAACTCATCCATCAATTCATTCATTCAGTGGATAGAGGGCTGGACGTGGAATCAGGATGAGCCAGAGTTAAAATCTGGTCTCTGACACTCTATAGACTAGGCAAGTCAATTAATCTCTGTCTTATACAATTTCCTCATCTGTGAATAATAACATCTACCTCTCAAGGTGGGGATAAAATGAGATAATATGTGTGAAAAGCTTTGCAAATCTTTAAAGAACTATATAAATGCTAGCTATTAAATGCTTCTTTTTATTCATTTGGTCATTCATTCAGTTTGTGTTACTTATACACCAGCTAAAAGAGTTATTGTCCTAAAAGAATTTATATTGTATTGGGAGATGGAGAGAAAACAACAAATAGACAGAAAAATAAATACGAAATAACAGGTGTAGAGTAGGGCCCTAATGATCAAGGAAGCAGGAAGGGCCTCTTCAAATCACTGCCCCTAGAGCCAAGTAGAGCTTCTAAAGCATGATATATAGGAGATACTAGAGCTTTATTTTTGAGAAGAGGAGTTTTGATTAGGTAAAGAAGCTGAAGAAGACTCGGGCCTCCATCCTCTGCTTCACTCCCATCCCCAAACTTCCACATGCCAGATGCTGGCATCTCTCCCCTACTCCCTGCCCTCAAGGCCACCCAGCCTTATTCTCCCTGGGTACACCTGGATGGGGGTGAGCTCTCACTTCCCAGAACACCTGGGCTTGCTGGTGAGACTTGCAATACCGTAAAGTAGGTTAATTTGTATCAGAGAGCCAGAAATGACAACCTGCAAGTATGATTTCTTAAAATTGCTGCTTCCTTTATTACCAACCAGGGCGCTGATAAGTTTAACCTTTTTTTCAACTGCTAAATTGCCAATCATCTGGAAACACGCTGCAGTTTGTCCATTACATAAAGGAAACTGTTAGTCTAATTTAAAACAATATTGACCTTTTCTTCTTGCCCTTTCCGTTTTGACTAAATTGCAGGGTACATTTTTGAAATGCGCCTTTCATCTGTACTGTGCCAAGTGACCCTATTTTAGCACAGTTTCCAACCTTTCCTTTCTGTCTTCAAGTTTAATTAATGAGCTTTTTCATTGCTCGTGGACATAAGGAAACGATGTATTTGAATTACCTTTTTTCCTGGTCATCCATCCCTGCCTGCCAGGGTCCTTTTTTCAGAGAAGGGATTTAAGAGGGCTTTCAAGGTCCTCCATTGTCTATTGCCTCCATTACTGCAGAACTAGCTTCGGGGAAAGCCTGCACATCTTTAGCACCTCCTTATAGATTTCTGCATCTAAAAGAAGACCACAGATCTAGAGGTACAAGAGATCTCAAACTAGTCTAACGGGCTCAGTTTACTGCATATCAGAGAAGTGTTTTGCTTAAGGTCACACAGTGAGACAATGATAAAGCTTGAAACCAGGAAACAGATTTCCTGTCTGTAGGTTTTCCTTCATGTGTCACAATATTATCAAATCTAACCCCTCCTAAAATGTCTCGAAGAAGAGTCCTATTCTTTGACTTACAGGGACAAAAAAGTCTTTAGACTTTTCAAATCTGAGGATCAAGTAAGTACTCCAGCTCAACCACTTTCTGCCTTTGAAAATTCATTTAATGTCTGCTTCTCAGTTTCTCCATCTGTAAAAATGTGGGACTTGAAGATGATCTCTGACATTACTCACAATTCTAAATCCTTTGACAAAGAAGCAGTTCCATAAGGATATAAATAAATAACTACAGTGTTACTGTAGTATGGAAGATACAATATTTCTAGACAGTTCTTTTATGTGAGATCACTCTACACAACTCTCCATCCTGGTCTCCTCACCAACATCCTTCCTTTTTACCCATATTCTTCAATCATTTTCAGTCCCGTCCAACTTTGGATAGGACCCCTGACCCCATTTGAAGTTTTCTTGGTAAAGATAATGGAATGATTTACCATTTCCCTTTCCAACTCATTTTGCAAATGAGGAAATTTAGGTAAACAGGGTAAAGTGACTTGCCCAGAATTGCACAACTAAGAAGTATCTATGACTATTTGAAGCCAGGTCTTCCTGACTCTAAAGCTGGTACTCTATCTACTCTGCCAGCTACCTGCCCCTGTGTTATCATCCATTCTGGAAAGGGTGTGATAATGGCTCTCTGGCTTCACTCACCATTCCTCTGACTTCTTGGACCAGCCTAACTTCCCTGGCTAACACTGCACTGTATGTGTTACTTTTCTCTTCTGAATATTAGCTCTTTGAGGGTAGACACTATCTCACTGTTGTAATGCATCCCAAGCACAGTACTTGGCACATTGGTTGTTATTGTTCATTTTAGTCATATCTGACTCTTTATGACCCCATTTGGTAAAGAAATTGTAGTGATTTGTCATTTACTTCTTCAGTTTCTTTTATAGATGAAGAAACTAAAGCAAACGGGATTATGTGACTTGCCCAGAGTCACACAACTAGTAAGTGTCTGAGGTTGGATTTGAACTCAGATCTTCTGACTCCTTTGCTTTATCCAGTGCAACACCCAGTTGCCCAACTTGGCACATAAAAAATATATAATAAATGCTTCTTATTCATTCATTCATTCATTCACTGTGGTTCTCCAAATGCTAAAAGGAGGTAGGAAGCATCATAGGATAATGACTGAACTTAAGAATTAGGAGACTTGGCTTTGACATTTCCCATCTGTAACTATGAAAAGTTTATCTCATCTCTATGAGATTCAGCTTTTTCCATCTGCAAAGTGAGGATAATAATAAATAAGCTAGCTACTTTATAGATTCGTTGTCAGGAAAATGCCTGGTAAACTTTAAAACACTATTAAAAGGTGAGTTGTGATTCTGGATAAGGTGAAAGGTTTTGAAAGGTAGAAAGCAGTGAATAGATGTAACATGCCATGACTCTTATTTTCCTCATAATTACTTAGCAATTTGTATCAGCTAAGTTCAGGTGACCTTTATCCTCTAAAATTCATTGCCTTTTCTTTTGGTCATTCGATTCTTCTCTTCACCTTCAGAGGAGAAATCTACAATAAGAAAGGCTATTTCTAGGTTTCAAAAAATGTGCTCTCTTGATACTTGACAAATCAGATCATATTCTCCTTCCTGTGCCAGTTGGACAAAGATTAATTGCACTTAATGTAGGACAAAGACTCAGCTGTGGAGTGGCTACATACCAGTGTGTGTGTGTGTGTGTGTGTGTGTGTGTGTGTGTGTGTGTGTGTGTGTGTGTGTAGGGAGAGAGGTTCTAGGTTGCAGTGGAAGTATCATATTTCTCACTCCCTGGCCCACAAATACCTGGATAGTAAGTAAATAATGCAGCCCTAATTCTAATAGTTACTTTTTGTAAATTTATTCAGTGTCATTTAGACCAGGGCTTCTTAAACCTTTTCCATTGATGACCCTTTTTGCTGGAGACATTTTTACACACCCCTGGGTATAAATATATAAAATAAATTTATATAAAATAGGTTTGTAAATCAAACACTATTGATAATAAATTGTAAAGAAATTTATTTTAAAACAATTCTTTTTTATACATATAATTTTGCCATTTAATAAGGACAAAAGCAAATTTGCATGCTAATGAGATCCATGGGCTTGTTTATTTTTACTTAAAGAATTAAATCTTGGCAGAATATTTGATACCTTTTACTGTTGCCAAATTTTTCATAACCCTCACATTATTATACATGACCCACAGTTTAAGAAGTTTTGATTTTGAAAATATGTCCAAATATGTGATTGGCCTGTTCATTCATTCTCTGGAAGTTATAGACCCAAATAGAAAAGGATTTGAACCTAGGAATTCCTAAGTTGTCAAACTCATGACTGTGGATACTTTTGGTGCTGTTGGAAATACTGTTCCCTTTGCCTTTCTATGGCAAAAGGTTCATTTGTCTTCCATAATGAGGAAATACCAAGCTGTCATAGCATGAGTCAGTGCATAGAGAAGACAATAAATTTGTCTAAATGAATGTAATGACGTACAAAATATCAGAAAATTCATTTGTCCATTCTTTTAACATGGGTTTCTTGAGTGTTTCAATTCAGGCCTTTATATAAGGGCCCTTTTGGTCAAGTTAAAGAAAGGAGAAAGTATAAGTGAAATCAGAGCCAAAAATGCTCTAAGAGCTTGGGGAGATAAACATTTTTATAAAGCTCATCAACAAAGATTTTCTTCAAGAAATGACATTGGATACTAGACAGATAGAATTATGTAGTAAAGACAGTCCAAGGAGAATGAAGAAAATAAATTAAATCTGATTCACTAAAATTTAAAAAAAAATTATTAAGTCCCAACTATATACAGAGGCATGGTCTTTAGTTAAAGTGTAGGATATTTGACTTTTTAAACAAAGCTGTAAAGTTAAGCATGAATCAAATCATGGAGGATTTTGAATGGTGGGAATTTATTCAGTAAAAGTTGATAGTAGGAAAGAGAATGGACTTACCAGACTCCTCTTGATACACTCCAGGCATCAATGAGCTAATAATTTTTTAACAACCACCTCTCTAGGGAGGAAAATGTATGCATTATCCAAATTTTCTCCATCACTTTCTTAAATCTAGACAAGCAAAAAAACAATCAAAACAATTTTAGCATAAGCTGATTTCCAAAGTAAAACTGCTCACAATGAACCTTTTCAGCTTGACCTGGTGTCAGCTTACCCCCAATTCTGATACAATAACACTTCATATTTTTATATGACCCGTGGCAAAATGTTTTCTTCCCTTTAGTAACTATAGATTTTTACAAATGAGGAGACTAAAGCTCAGAAAAAATTAAGTGATTTGCCCAAAGTCATACAACTAGTGTCAGAGTCAGGATTAGAACCCAACTCTCTCTTGCCTCCAAGTCCACTGCTCTTTTCTACTGTACCACACAGCCTCAATCATAATACATACTTGCTCCACCTACTTGAGAAGAGTCAATGAAATAATAGATATAATGGTGTTTCATATGCTATTGGAGAACTAGTGTAGCATTTCTATAAAAATAATAGGAGGAGGAGGGACAGAAAGAAAACAAGGAGAAAGAAAGAAGAAGAAGAAGAAGAAGAAGAAGAAGAAGAAGAGAAGAAGAAGAAGAAGAAGAAGAAGAAGAAGAAGAAGAAGAAGAAGAAGAAGAAGAAGAAGAAGAAGAAGAAGAAGAAGAAGAAGAGCAGGAGGAGGAACAGGAAGAGAAGGAACAGGAGGAAGAAGAGGAAAAGGAAAAGGAAGAGAAGGTAATAGTAGTAGAAGCAGCTTTTATTATCACTTTAGAATTTGCAAAACACTTTTAAAATATTTCATTTTACCTTCACAACAATCCTGAAAGGTAGATGCTATTATTATATTTTACAGACAAAGAAACTGAGGCAGAGGCTAAGTGACTTGCCCAGGATCATAAAGCTACTAAGTATCTATCTATGTCCAGTTTTGAAATTAGGTCTTCCTAACTCTAAGTCTAGAGCTCTATCTAATGTATCACCTAACATGTCATGATTATCAGCTAATATTTTCATTTTCATGGAAAGGTATTTTCTGCTCCCTATTTATCCTTTGAGTCATTAACTTTCATCATACAAGTAAAGAAGATACTAGGAACCTATATGATATTCATGAAGGTTTGCAGTGGTTAGAAAAAAACCTTGCAGTATATAGATATAAGTAAGGAACAGATAGAATAGCTATTCATTTTGTACATAAGAATTTACAAGACCAACTACTCTCTCATTAATGTATAATTACATGGTAATAACAACTCCATATTTGTACAGTAACTACATATTCTATGGATTACCTTATGATTTTACTCAAAGTTAGCATGTGAATCAGCATATAATTACCCAGCATAATTGTTCAATCTCATAGTAGCACTTTAATTTGCAAAGCAAAAGCAACCATGTGATCACTCTGCAATTACATGATAGTTACTAATCAATTATATCCACAGAGTTTGCCATGTATTTACAGAATGGTTAATGGCTATTTACACCTTGCCAAGTAAAAATGTTATCTAGTTCCCCTGTTGACAATTACAAGCCCCACTGTCACCTTCCCAGCTGGGAGAATAATGCCATCTGCCCTGAATTCTAGTGTCTCCCTGTCTTGCTCAATAAGATTAAGATGAAAGTGTGATGAACTCTTGACATTGTCTTTCTAGCAAGAGTTTGTTGCTGGCTTCATGGCATCCCAATTTTTGCAGCCACATTAAACCCTTTGGTTCTGGATTAAAAAATGAGTATATTGTTGGAGAGGGGAGCAAAGTCACAATTCCTCCCAGAAGAGTCCTCTGACAACAAAAGTTTCAATGGAAGAATTAAGGCTGGAAAATGAACAAACAAAAGAAAAAGTAACAATAAAGGAAGATCATGGATCCAAAGACATAAATGCAGAAGGAAAAATTTCAAATAGCTTTAATTGCTAACATAATAATCACTAACATTTAAATACAGCTTTAAGGGTTACACGGTACATTACAAATATTGTCTCATTCTATATTTCAAGCAAAAACTCTAACAGAATTTTAGCTTTGACACAAGGTTTACTATAATTCCTAGAAGAAATAAAGTAAGTTTTAATTTTTTAAATAAATGAAAACACTAGATGAAATATTTAAAAGGAGAGCCCTGGAAATAAGAGCTCTAAATCAGAGTTCTTAATCTTGGAAATGGTAACTTGTTTTTTTTTTTTTATTTGATAAATGAATTTCAGTATGATTATATCTTTTGTGATTCTTTTTTTATTTATGAATTTTAAAATGTTATTCTAAGAAAGGACCCCTAGGCCTCACCAGGCTTCCAAGAGAGTCAATAAAATAAAAAGAGTAAGAACTAAATGAAAAAATTAAAGGAGAATAAATAGCTTAGTACAAAAACCTTATGTAAGTAACAGATCACCTAAAACTTAGAATGTACCAAAGAAAAAGGTGATGACTTCAAGAAATAGTAGAACAAAAGCAAAAGCAACAAAAAAGTAGAAAAAAATCCAAGTTATCTCCTATCATAAATAACTGATTTAGAACATAGGCAAAAGAATATATGCGTAATAAGAATGCCTAAAAACTATATGCATAAGGAACCTCATATGACACTTTAAAATATTAATAAAAGTTGTTCAGACCCATTTGAACCAAAGGAACAAAGTTATAATAAAAGGAATCTTCCAATAAGCTCCTGAATAAAATTCCAAAATGAAAACTTCCAAGAAGGTCATGACAAAATCCAAAGGGTCTATATTAAAAAAACAAAACAAAACCCAAACCTGTAAACTAACAAGAAAAAAAAGAACTCAAACACTATGGAGCCACAGTCAGGATCATACAAAATTTAGAAGCTACTACATTAAAGAGTATATATTAGAAAAATTATATTCCAGAAAGGCAAAACATAAAGGTTAACAATAAAAAATAATTTACTTGGAAAAAAATTGCGTATATTTTTATTAAAGAAATAATAAACTTTTAAGCATTCCTGATGGGGGGAAACAGCAATTAATGGGTATTTTGAAATGCAAAAACAAAATTGAAGAGAAATTTTTAAATTTAATATATTTGGTCATTTGGAGTAAACTGATTATGAATTGTTTACATCCTAATTGGGGGCAAGGAGAGAGGGTGAAGAAAACATATTCTCTCAAAAGCTTAATATCTTCAATGGGCATAGAAGGATTATATAGGACAGAGATGCTAGAAGAAACGTTATATTTATGTGATATTAAGAGAATGAAAAAGGTAGAAAAAAGAATACACCAGCAAAATATTCTGAGTGTTTATAAAATAAGTATTTATCATCTAGGTTTATATTGACCTTCATCTATTAATTAATTTTTATTCCTTTATTCAAGCGTGAAGCCTCTAACTTTCCTTGGCATATATTAAAAACTTTTACATTTGTGGAATCTAAATGTTATTTTGATAGCAAAGGAGAAAGATTTCACATGATGAAGATGTTTAATTTATTTTTCAATAGAACCATGGCATAGAGCTTGTTATCATTCATGTAGATCAAGTAATTAATAAGATGTTTTTTGGTTCTATTCCTTTTTTAATTTGGAAACAATATGACAAATATGTATTGTCTTTTAGGAGAGATGACAGTGGTTTTAAGGTTAGGAATAATCATAATGGCCTTAAACAGTCTCTGAAAAAAATACTATGTTTAATGTAAATTGTTTTTGACATTATTTTATCAAATACATCATATTTTAAATAATGATAAGGACTGAATCTGTGATTTCAGTGATATAGAGAACTCCAGGATAAGAAAACTTGCTTTAATTATAACTACTCAGTGATCTCCAATTTTTTCACTCCTCAATTCTCCCAGGCTTTTTCTTCTTTCCACCATGAGTCATTCTCTTCTCTTTTCCCTATCTTGACTACTTGTTGAACCAATTCAACTCTATACTCATATATCAGGTTTAGATGCCTCTTACCATTCTCTACTTTTACTCTTAGACATATACTGTTAAATGAAAGTAGAGAAAATCACTCGACCATTCTGAGTAAGCCCACTACAAATTTGCTACACAACTTCCACTGAACCCTCATTGTTGCTAAACAATCTTTCAATTCACTCCCCCAACTCTCCAAAGAGGTTTTTCTAAACCTCCTAATCCCTCCTCAAACCTCTCATGGTTCACATTCTCTTAGCTGAGAACCTTGTCACAGAAATAATTTTACAGAAAAAAATTTAGGCCATTTACCAAAAGTTCCTTCTTCTCTCCTCTTCTTAAATCACTTAGATTCCTTGTGCTACTATCTCCTTCTTCACCCCTCTCTCATGTGATAAAGTATCCTTATTCCTTACCAAGATTAACCCCTTTACCTATTCTAATGATTTCATCACCACTTTATCAATTACTTTGATTCTTTCCCTACTACCTACAAACATGTCTAAGTCACCTTCATTCTGAAAATACCCTTATTTGATCCTTTCATCTCTGTTGACTATCTTCCTATATTTCTTTTGCCATTTGTAACTAAACTCCCTGAAAAAGCCCTCTACGTTATGTGCCTCCACTTTCTCTCCTCTTACTTTTTTCTTAATTCCTTACAATCTGGCTTTCAATCTTATCATTTCACCAAAATGGCATTTTTCCCAAAATTACTAATCATCTTAGTTGTTATTTCCAATGTCATTTCTCTTTCTTCATTCTTCACCTCTCTGTAATCTCTGACATTGTTGAACACACCTTCCACCTTGACATTGTCTTCAAGACACCACAGTCTCTTGGTTCTCCTCCTACCTATATGATGGCTCCCTCTCTGCCTCTTTTGCTGGATTTTCCTCCAGATCACATCTTCTAGCTGTAGGGGTCCCTCAGGATTCTTTTCTTCTCTTATCCCTATATGTTATTTCATTAGTGATCTTATCAGCTTCGACAGAATTATTTATCATCTGTATGCTGATGATTCTCAGATCCACCTCTCCTGTCCCAAACTCTCTGTTGACTTCTAATCTTACATCTTCAATTCTCTTTCAGACATATCTGAACAGAATGTCTAGTTGATGTCATAAACTAAGCATGTCCAAAAATGAACTAATCTTTCCTCTTAAACCCTATTGTCACTGTATCTTCCCTATGATTAGAAAGAACATAACATCCCTCTCAGTCCCTCAGGTTCATGATCTAAGAACTATCTTCCACTCCTCAGTATCTCTCCTGCCTTCCTTCTCTCCCCCATCCATATCTAAGCTGTTGCCAAGACTTGTCTGCTCTCAAATAGATCTTCTCTCTAGATCTCTCCTCTGACACTTCCACCACTCTAATAGAGGCCCTCAACACCTCACACCTTTATTTTTGCCATAGTGGTGGGTTTTCCTACTCCAAACCTCTCCTTATTTCAATCTATCTTTAATTTAGTCCCTAATGTGATTTTCTTAAAACACAGATCTGACCATATTATCCCCCAACTCCTTAAACCCCAGTGGCTCCCTATCATCTTCAGGATCCAGTATAAAATCCTCTACTTGACATTCAAAGTGTTTTCCAGTCTTCTTACACCTTACTTCCTAACATATACACTTCAATTGAGTGAGACTGGTCTCTTTATTGTTCCATGAGCAAAATACTCTATCTCTCAGCTCCTGGGATTTTTTCTCCCTCATGCTTCATGAATGCTCTTTCTTCTCATCTCTGCCTCTTGCCTTCCCTAGTTTCCTCCCAGGAATTTTCTCAATCCCTTTTAATTCTAATGCCTTTTTTCTATTAATTATTTTTTATTTATCCTGTATATGAACTGTTTGTATATATTTGTTTGTTTGTCTTCTCCCTTATTAGGCTGTGCATTCCTTGAAGGTGGGGACTATCTTGACTCTTTTTGTATCCTCCATACTTTGCACTTACCTGACACATAGTAGATACTTAATAAATGCTTTTTGATTGACTGATTACTTACAAATGCAAGCTGGTGCTTTCTCTGCTTATCTATAATCTTAGAAAGTTGCCAAGATCATTTAAGTGACTTAGCAAGGATCACATGGCCAATATGTTTCAGAAGTACAATCTGAACTCTTTTTTCTTGGCTCTGAGGCTAGTTCCCAATCCACTCTATCAAATCTTTCCATGTTTTAAAATAAAGAACAATTTTTCATGTTGATATAAAATACGCTAGCATTCTTACTCCTCTTGGGATAATTTGTATATTTACAGTACAAGGAAAAAACCCACAAGGATAAAACAGAGTCAAAAGTGGTATAATAATAAATAGGCGTAATTTTAAAGTGGTCTCAGGCAGCTTGCTTAAATATTGTTGACAATCCCAGAATTTTGTGTCACACTCTTTTTGCTCCTCTTTTGGTTATTCTAAGGTGTTTATGATTTTTTTAAATTTTGAGATACAATTTGAGATACAAATTGAGATACAATTTATATGCTTTAGGTAAAGCATATAAAGACAGGATTGTCCATATTTGGAGGGTCTGAGATCTTTTGGTAGTGGATATGTAACATTTTCTTCACTTCTTCACTTCCATTCTGCCACTCAGACAAAAACAGAGACCATGTCCAGAGAGACTTAAATCTTTAATCTATGAAACTCACCCCCAGAGACCTAAGGTGTCCTGACTGGTGAGTGCTTCCCACAGCTTGTTAAAAGTTAGCCAGGTACAGCCAGGCTTCATTTTATATTGCAGCTATGTTCTCTCTTACCACTTCTCCATAACCATATATTACAGATCTAGAACCTTAATCAGACAAAAATTACAATTGCCATTAGAAAGGATCTATCAGGGGCAGCTAGGTGATGCAGTGGATAGAGCACCAGCCATGAGATATGTGTCATCTTGTGTTTTTAGAAGGTAAGCTCTTTAAGGTAAGGGGACTGTATTGTTTTTGTGACTGTATTCCAAGTAACTAGTACAGTTCTTGGTACAGGGCAAATACTCCATAAATTATTTTATTAATTCTATTAAGCAAGAGAAAACATAGTTTATTCCTGAGAGAAAGCTGATATGATGCTTTACTACTAGCAAATTCATATCCTAGCAACTAGATGAGAGCCCTAGATTAGAGCCTTGGGACTGGAATGAGAAAGACCTGAATTCAACTTGGAACTCATACACTTACTAGCTAGGTGACCTCAGGCAAGTCACTTAGCTCAATTGTAAAGTAGGATTTAATAACAGCATCTACCTCCCTAGGTTGTGGAGGTAAAACTGTAAAGAGCTTAATATGGTGCCCAGCGTATACTAGACTTTACATAAATGCTAATGTTTTATTACTACTACCATGAAGTATATGGCAGTAAATATGTATTTTTCCTGCCCTTACCACCTTCCTGTTTTGTCAAGAAACTAGGGTTTTATGACATCCTTTGGCATAACTGTATTCCTTATGTTAACTAACATTGAATAAGCTTTCTATTTCTTCTTTAATCC
This sequence comes from Antechinus flavipes, assembly GCF_016432865.1. Taxonomy (NCBI): domain Eukaryota; kingdom Metazoa; phylum Chordata; class Mammalia; order Dasyuromorphia; family Dasyuridae; genus Antechinus; species Antechinus flavipes. The sequence continues at coordinate 254,512,361 of NC_067399.1, read as the reverse complement.
AATTTATATATTTGGTTTATTGGACTTCTTACAATCAGGTGATTTTCTGCATTCTCCTTTTTCTTGGGTTCTCATTTCTCCAAAGTCCTTGCTTTTCAAGAAGCAAAATTTGGGGAGGTTGTTGAATAGCTTGTTTTCTTCTTCTTTGTGTTGTTTTGGCTAGAGTTTACTTTTTGAATTTAACTTTCAATTTCTAATTAAGGGAATCTAGAAATTCTGATATAGTATTGCTTTCCAGATTATTTTCCATGTTGAAAAAAATATGCCTTTAAGTGAAAAGACACTGGAGTTTTCTATTACTTCTGTGCCAATTTAATATTGATGTAATCCTAAAATGAATTTCTTTTTTAAAAAATAAATTTTATTGTTGTATTTTAATTTATTTGCATCACCATAGCTTCTGCCAGTATCTCTCTCCCACCCCTCCCAGAGAGCCATTTTCCTGTCACAAATAGTATTTTAGGGACCAAAAAAAAAAAAAAAAAAAGCAAAAGCAAAAGCAAAAGGCAAAAAAACCCTCAGCATAACATTAATATATTGGAAAATCCTGAAAATGTGTAATACACAATATTTGTAGACCTGTTAGCTCTGCAAAGGGGTTAGAGTGAAGTATTATATCTTTCCTTTTGAGCCATGCTTGTTTTTTACCATATTGTATTATGCACTTTGTGTGTGTGTATGAGGTTATTCTTTTCATTCTGTGGGTTTTTAATAGCTCTCTCAAATCCTTTCTGCCAAAATGCTATTTAGCACTTATCCTTCTGTGTATTCTTGGCTCCATCTTTCATCCTATAATTCTTATCAATAAGTCAAATCAACATTTATTAAATGACTACTATAAATTTTGCAATATATTCGAATTAAGAATCTAAGTAAAAACAGTCCCTGTCTTCAAGGAATTCACAATCTAGTGGAAGTAACATATAAGCAGTTATGTATAAACACATGTGCAAGATAAAGTGAAGATAATCTCAGAGGGAAGGAACTAGAATTAAAAGGGACTAGAAAAGGCTTCTTGTAGAAAGTAATATTTTAGATGAGACTTGAAGGAAGTCAGAGAAATTGTCTTACTAGAAGGTCAATGGCCACCACATATATGATAGCCAAGTCCTATTTTTTCTATCTGACATTTATCTATAGAAATATAAAGTGATAGCATTGTATCTTTTTAAAATTACTGTTTTAATGTATGTTAGTTGAATGACTATATATTACTTTAATTATTTATTAGTTGAATTTATGCTGTCAAATTTTAAAAGAGCTTTATAAAATCTCAGTCTAAGTAGAATCATCTCCTTTTTAAGCTCATATAAGATATAGATATTGTTTTTGTTTTAAAACAGTATTTCTGGAGTTTTTACTAAATAGCTGTTTTTAATTCCCTCACATTTTTCAACTGTTTCCTCTTCATATTTTAGTAATTTCTTAATCTTATCTCTTATTTTTATTTATGATTAGCCAGCTCTTGTTAAAAATTATGATAGCAAAGAATTGGAAAAGGAATGGATCAACTGAGGAATGGCTGAACAAGTTGTGGTACATGAAGATGTACTGTTCTATAAAAAATGATGAACAAGCTGATTATAGAAAGGTTTGGAAAGATTCACGTGAACTGATGATGAGTGAAGCAAGCAGAACCATGAATACATTGTACACAATAATAGCAAGAATGTGCAATGATCAACTATTAAAGGCTTGGTTCAAAGCAATCCTGTGATGACCGCATATTTAAAATCAGCCGGAGTCAGAAATTCAGGTTAAGGGAAAAATCTTCAATCTTTATTCTCAGTAGAGGTGAAGAAGGATTGTGATAGCAATATGGGCAACTGCGATGGGAAGCCAGCCAGCAGAAGTGAAGGGGGATTGCAGGTGAAAAGGGGATTGCAGGTGAAAAAGGGATCAGAGATGAAGGGGGGTCGCAATAGCAATGCGTGCAGCTGTGACAAGACGCCAGCCAGCAGTCTCTCTTTCTGCTTCCCTTTCCACTCCCCTGCCTCCACCCACCAAAATCATCATTTCCTATACAGCACATCAGGATTTGCACAAAGAGTGGGCAGGAGCCATTCTTTCTCCAAGCTTATATATTAATAGAATATGGTCCAATTACTATTTAGCCTCATGTGCTTGGGACCTCAGTGCATCAACTCGAGCCTCAGCCCATTACACAATCCCAATAGATTTTGGACAAAAAATGCCATCTGCATCAAAAAAAAAAATATTAAGAAGACAATGTAAATCAACACATGCTATGTTAACTTCTTTTTTCTGCTTTGTTATCTATCCCATGGTTTATTCCTTTTGCTCTGATTTTTCTCCCAACATAATTCATAAAACAATGCATACTAAAAATAAACTAAAACAATGTAGTTGAGTGACAAGTTGAGGATACCATTGAGAAAGTTGTTTCTGATTTTATTATGATATTGTACTAGTACATAATGAAAATTTTCATTTATCCAGTCCATTTCATTCACACTCACAGACTTTGTAGACATGTTATAATTCTTTTAATTCATTCCAGTTTATACTGCTTTCTTGTGGAACCAGAACATGAGAGAATAGCATTCACTCAGTAAGTTAATGATTACAGAGATTTCAAGTAATATTAGTTTGCAAACTTATGATATCCTATCTACTTCTTTTACCCTTATGAGTCCTTAACCTTCTGACTATTTATTGCATCACACGAAGCATCACACTAACAGAATCAGCATTACCTTGGATCCAATTTGGCAGGATCTCCAGCTTTAATGCAAGGTGTTGACTATAGTTGACAAACAAAATCAAGAAACATTTATTAAGTACTTACTAAGCATTGTGCTAAACTGCTGTGATGGGATCAGAGTACATAAAGTTCTCCCAAGCACCTTACCCTGGTTAATTTTGCCAAAATGAGGGAAGAAAGGTTAGCATGGATTATGGATTATTACTTTAATGGTGTTACTATTATAGCTATTGTTATAATTACAATTACTATTTCTTCCTGCCCCTAAACCTAGCCCTGACTTCTGCCAGTTAAGCCTTTCTCTAATAGAGATGCAGGAACTATATACCTTCATCCCTCCATGGCATCCAAATCCAAGCCTACCACTTTAAGACAACCATTTTTAATAATCATCCTCCAGAACACTTACAGAGACTCACATAATTAACATTTTTCCTCTTTTCCTTTCTTTTCTACTAAGAAAACTTTCAGCTTGGAAAATCTGGGTAAATGGGAGGATTGTGGCCTTAGCAGCTGCCAGTTTCTCACTAGGAAACCCTGTGCTTTGGTATTGTCTGGAGGTGGAGCACATTCAGTTTTGATTTAGAAAATTGATTTCCTGACTGACTCAGGCACAGAGTGGAGTCCTTCTTCCATTAAACATGGTATTGTTGTTTGGTTACAAGACTTGGTTCATTGTACCATAGCACTTTAATATTTATTAAATTATATCCCCCCAAAGAAACACCAAGAACTACTATACGTTAGGGACTTTCCAGTTTCCTCTTCTCCTCCTCTATGTCCTCCCCTCTCCCTCATTTTGCAAATATTTCTGAAGTAAGAAGATTTACAGGCTATCAAAGATTCATCCATACATAATCAATGGGTAAGTATTCATTAAGCACTGAGAATCCAAAAAATATTTAATTCAATAAGCATTTATTCACCATCTACTCTATTGAAAGACACATGGTATAACAGAGAGCTGGATTTAGAATCAGATGTGAACTCAGTCCCAGTTCAGCTACTTACCACCTATATAACTTTGGAAAAGTCATACTTCCCTTTCTGAGCCTTACTTTTCAGATCTATAAAATAAGATTAAGCTAGATGATAGGTATTAGGATTCCTAACAGCCCTTAACTTATGATGCTACTAATGGGTAGCACTGGCTACTCTAGGTACTGAGGATACAAAAAACAAAAACAAAACAAAAAAACAGACTTTGTTCTCAAGAAGATAATATGCTTCTGTAATTTCCTAGTTTTTTAAATTTTCTTTTTAAAAAACATTTAATTATTTTCAGTTCCAAATTCTCTCTCTCCCTCTACTTCTTCCCCAATTCAGAGAGCAAGAAACATGATACCCATTATATATATATGAAGTTATACAAAACATATTTCTTCATTAGCCATGTTTTGGGGGAGGAGAGTAAAAAACAAAGAAAAATATGTTCCAATATGCAGTCTGAATCTAACAATTCTCTGTAGGTGGATAGCATTTTTCATTATGAGTCTTAAAATTTTGGTGGATAATTTTATTGATCAGAGTTGTTAAGTCTTTCATAGTTGCTTATTGGTATAATTGGTATTATTCTAGATATTGCTATTACTGTGCACATTATTCTCCTGGTTCTATTCAATTTCCTTTGCATCAGTTCATACTATATTCCCAGATTTTTTCTGAAGCCATTTCTTTCATCATTTCTTATATCACAATAGTATTTAGTCATATTTATATACCATAATTTGTTCAGCCACTGCCCAACTGATAAGCATATGAGTCTCTTTGATTGATGTCCTTTGGGTATAGATCTATTAGCAATTTTTTCTAACCTCCTAATAAAAGCTATCTCAGCGAAAAATAGGCACATTTAACCTCCATGTCAAATATTTGAGACTAGCAAGGTGGAGGACGACAAGGAAGTCAAGATTGCTCTTTCATGTATTTATTTATCCTTGTTCCAGATCAGAACTTCTGAAACTTGCTTCTGAAAGCAAGACTTCCAAGGCATTCCTCAGACTTAAGTCCATTTTCAATATTCTTCTATGATTCTGAGGATCAAGAATAGCAAAAACACATAAAGGAGTTTTCAGTGGCAAATCAGATGGAAAGGTCTGATAGTGCTTAAGTTTGATTTTGAAAGACCTGAGCTGACCTGAAGTCTCAGCTATCAATTACATATTGGTCACTCCCATCAGGAGACAAAGAGTAACCCTCCATTACCTGACCATGAGGTAGGGTCAAAAGTCTCTCTCTCTCTCTCTCTCTCTTCAAAATCTTTGCTTCTCCAATAAAACAGAACAATGGGGGCAGACAATTTTCCAGCAGAATTGGAGGCATCTGGCTTGTAGGAGCAGGAAAATAAATAGCCAGAAGGTTAGGGGCTAACATAGGCTCTCTCAAGATTCTCTGTGCTTCTTGTCCTAAACAGAGAGATGTCAGAATATTGGCACATGAGGGGTGCCTTTGAAAGTATGGAGTGAAGGGGGTGGCATTTTACACACATCTCTCCAGCAGGGTCCGTTTCAGCTGAAGACATCCTGATCAATTGAGATCTGTCTCTCCCTCACATGACAGACCTAGAGGCAGAAAGGAAATTTAGCTCCTTGATGGTTTTTTCTTTCTTTTTTTTTGATGTTATTTTGTTTTAGTTTTTTGTTTGTTGCTTGAAAGAATCACAGAACTGAAGAATTTTTAAACCAGAAATAAATTTAAGGATCATCTAGTGCAACTCTTTCATTTGAAGATGAAAAACTAGAGAGAAAAGAATTAGCCTCAGTACTCAGCTATGATAGGACCAGGACTCAAATTCAGGTACCTTGATTCTTGTAAGCTTTTACAGTGAAAAGGTTACTTCTGTTTTTCTTTGTATCCTAAGACTTAAACCAGCATCTAGCACATAGTAGTCACTTAAGAAATGTGTGTTAATTGAGTGATTGATTTTGTATTTGTTTCTCTAATAGGATGTAAACACCACTTGGGCCAGGAAAATTCCTTTTTGCCTTTTTATCCCTATCATCTGGTAAAGATCTTGATGTCTAATAAATGTTTTTTGATTGAATGACTGATTAAAATCTCATGCTGGTTCCCTGTACAATTTCTGGTGCATTTGTTCCAGCTCCTCTCATGACTCTATTCCCTCCCTTCCTCACTCACATGTGAACTGTTTCTTTGAAAGAGAACTGGGGCACTATTTGTCCCAATAAGTTCTTTTGCGTGGCTTTATCTTCCTTCCCCAAATGTGGTTTACCAGCAGAACAGAAACCCTTCCTTCAAAAGGGATAGCCTGGTCAATAAGTATTTACTATGGAAAGAAAGGAGATTTTTACCATTCACCCCAAAGGAATCGGAGACCTAGTATTCTCCTCTCCTGCCTTTATAGAAAAGCCAGTTTTCAAGATCTTCCTTTCATTAATGTTTCTCACTGCTATAAAGCACTCTACCGAGATCATGCCCAGTTTCCAAGACCTTATGATCCCACCTTGTGGACATCCACACACCTAAGTCACTGTTACAAGGCACAATCAACCATGGAATTAAATGGTCATTATTGTATATGTGCAGTGATCACATGGCTATTTGTGCTATGTAGATTATATGATTATTTGGAGTTCCCAAAGGTTAGTGGGCAATTTGTGTCGTTCAATCCCATGGCAACACTTTAGATTATAAGGGGCACAAATAATCATGTAATTGTTTTGAACAAAATGCCTAGTATAGCTCCTTAATAATTACAACTCCTATTCAGCAAAAATTCACTGTGACCTTAAACAGAAAAGAAGGTCACAATGTCTACTTCTACAAGCCAGATGAACAGGACTTACTCGTTTTATTTGATTGCCAAAGCAGTTATTGTTTCCCTTTTATATTAGGGAGGATTTAGCTGTGTGATTTCACTCTTGGTAAGTAGTGAACTCTTGGTGCAAAAATTCCTTCCACCAAAGCAGACTAACACCTGTGTATAGCTTACAGTTTTAAAACTGCCTGGAAGCACTGCAAAGCTATCCATCCACCAACTTTTATTAAGCACCTACTATGTGCCAAGCACTGTGCTGAGAATATGAAAAGAAACAAAGGATAGTCTATGTCCCTAAGGAGCTTACAATTTAATGGGAGAGACTATTTGTAAACAAATACATACAAAACAAGCTACATATAGGATATATAAGAAATAATCGACAAAGGGTAGGTATTGGAATTAAGAGGGGTTGGAGAAGACTTTCTGTAGAAAGTAAAATTTTAATTGGGTCTTATAGAAATCCAGGGAGGTGAGTAGTTGAAGCAGTGGGGGAATAGAAAATAGCCAGAGAGAATACAGAAGCATCAGATAGAGTGTCTTGTTTGTGGAATTGGCAAGAAGGCAGTATCACTGGATTAAATTATATGTTTCAGGGAATCCATCATAAGAAAACTATAAAGGTAGAAGGGAGTTATGTTATGAAGGGTTTTGAATGCCAAATACAGCATTTTGTATTTGCTCCTGGAGGCACTAAGAAGCCACTAGCATTTGAGTAGGGGAATGACATAATCAGATTGGAATTTTTAAAAAAATTACATTAATGGCTGAATGTAGAATGGATTAGAATGGGAAGAGAATAGAGGAAAGCAGATCTACTAGTCTGTTATTACAATAATCAAGGCATGGGGACCTGCACTAGAGTAGGGATAGTGTTAGAGGAGAGATGGGGACATATTCGAGAGATATTGCAAAGATGAAATTGTCAGGTCTTAGCAACATTGAATATGGAGAAGAGCATAAGGATAAAAAGACTGAGGAATTCGGAATGAGTCCTACATTTGCATGCTTGAGGAACTGGGAGGATGGTGATATCCTTAACAGTAATAAAATAGGAGTGGGGAATGTTTAGAGGAAAAGATAACAAGTTCTATTTTGGATATACTGAGTTTAAAATGTCAACTGGACATCCAGTTTGAAATATCTAGAAGATAAAGATTAAAGGTCAAGAATATAAGATTAGGAGTAAAAAGATATGAGTTCAGATACTAAACTCACAACATTGGGTAACCTTGAGTGTCATATGCCTTCCATGGACCTAGTTTCTGCTCTGTAAAATAAGACAAATGGAATACATGGTCACTAATGTCTCCTTCAGTTCTAATATCCAATGCCTCCATAAATGGGCAAAGTTTGTATCACATAGGTAACATTTTAAAATAGAAAGAGTAATATATTTGGATAAATAAATCCTGGACCTGACTTAATATGTGTGACTATGAGCAAGTTGTTTTATTTTTGGAATCTCAGTTTCCTCCTCTGTAAAATGGGAACAACAATGTTGCTTCCTTCAGAAGGTTATGAGAAAATCATCTTACACATTTAAAATTGATATGCTTAAAGCAAGAAAAAGTTCTGGACTTGCTGTTGAAGGGCATGAGTTCAAATTCAGACTGTCATTTAACACCTGTGTGACCTTAGGTATTCTACTTCATTTCTCTGGGCCCCGGTTTCATCACCTATAAAATGAAGTTGTTGGCTAAATTATCTTCTAAGTTTCTTTCTGACTTTGAGTCTATGGCCCTACATATTAGTGACATAGAAATGATGTGTGATTATCACAACTATGCACAAAAAAATCTATTCATTACTTAATGCTGGAAATCTTGTGATTGGTAAAGATGTGACCATGTTCTAAATCTGAAACATTTCATGTTATCAATTCTTACTTTAATTTTTAACAATGTTTTATTGATGCTTTCTTTAAAAAAAAACAATTTACTTTATCACTTATCCATTCCTATCTTCTAGTCTCAATCTGCCAGAACATTCCTGTGTAACAAAAAGTTTCAGATTAAATAAAATAAAATGCATATAGGGGTCCTCAAACTTTTTAAATAGGGGGCCAGTTCACTGTCCCTCAGACTGTTGGAGGGTCGGACTATAGTAAAAACAAAACTTTGTTTTGTGGGCCTTTAAATAAAGAAACTTCATAGTCCTGGGTGGGTGAGGGGGATAAACATCCTCAGCTGCTGCATCTGGCCTGTGGGCCGTAGTTTGAGGACCCCTTTGTCAGCATTGGAGGATGAAAGCCATTACCTTCATTTGTGAATCCATCCCCACGGATTCAGCAGGACCACAATGTTCTCTCAGCTGGAAATAGCTTAAAATCCTGAACTCAAGAGCTTTGGGAATAGCAATTCCCTCAACAAGATCTGTCTCCACCAGCCCCCACAGCTATTGCTGAGGTAATATATATTACAGAGAAAGGACCCACATTTATTATCACCATCATCACCAATTGTTGACAAGCTGCCTCCAACCAGTAGATAATGGTCATGGAAACACTGGGAGCAGCAGCAGTCCTACATCACTGGTGCATACTAGATCATGGTTATCATTCAGACAAACGACTCCTATGGAGAAGAGACTATTCCAAATGCCAACCAACTATCACACACAGGACAGGAAACCCAGTCTAACTGAAGAAGCAAGATACCTTAAGGGAGAAAGAGGAGGTAGCATGTTCTAGGCAAGTCAGACCACCCATCTCCCTTCAGACCTTTATGAAGATAGCTGTTTGGGGATATCAATGAGTGGAAGCCAGTACCCTCAAGATATCTTCTTGTGTCAAGGGAATTAGGTGGCCTAGCTGTACCTGATCTAAAATTATATTATAAAGCAGCAGTCATCAAAACCATTTGGTATTGGCTAAGAAATAGATTAGTTGATCAATGGAAAAGGTTAGGTTCACAAGACAGAATAGTCAACTATAGGAATCTAGTGTTTGACAAACCCAAAGATTCTAACTTTTGGGATAAGAATTCATTATTTGATAAAAACTGCTGGGATAACTGGAAATTAGTATGGCAGAAATTAGGCAAGGACCCACACTTAACACCATATACCATGGGTCCATGATCTAGGCATAAAGAACGAGATTATAAATAAATTAGAGGAACATAGGATAGTTTATCTCTCAGACTTGTGGAGGAGAAAGAAATTTGTGACCAAAGATGAACTAGAGACCATTACTGATCACAAAATAGAAAATTTTGATTATATCAAATTAAAAAGCTTTTGTACAAACAGAACGAATGCAAACAAGATTAGTAGGGAAGCAACAAACTGGGAAAACATCTTTACAATTAAAGGTTCTGATAAAGGCCTCATTTCCAAAATATATAGAAAACTGACTCAAATTTATAAAAAATCAAGCCATTCTCCAATTGATAAACGGTCAAAGGATATGAACAGACAATTTTCAGATGATGAAATTGAAACTATTATCACTCACATGAAAGAGTGTTCCAAATCACTATTGATCAGAGAAATGCAAATTAAGACAACTCTGAGATATCACTACACACCTGTCAGATTGGCTAAGATGACAGGAAAAAATAATGATGAATGTTGGAGGGGATGCGGGAAAACGGGGACACTGATGCATTGTTGGTGGAGTTGTGAACGAATCCAACCATTCTGGAGAGCAATCTGGAATTATGCCCAAAAAGTTATCAAACTGTGCATACCCTTTGATCCAGCAGTGTTTCTATTGGGCTTATACCAAAAAAGAGATACTAAAAAAAGGAAAGGGACCTGTATGTGCCAAAATGTTTGTGGCAGCCCTGTTTATAGTGGCTAGAAACTGGAAAATGAATGGATGCCCATCAATTGGAGAATGGATGGGTAAATTGTGGTATATGAATGTTATGGAATATTATTGTTCTGTAAGAAATGACCAACAGGATGAATACAGAGAGGCTTGGAGAGACCTACATGGACTGATGCTAAGTGAGATGAGCAGAACCAGGAGATTATTATACACTTCGACAACGATATTGTATGATGATGTATTCTGATGGAAGTGGATTTCTATGACAAAGAGACCTAACTGAGTTTCAATTGATAAATGATGGACAGAAACAGCTACACCCAAAGAAGGAACACTGGGAAACGAATGTGAACTATTTGCATTTTTGATTTTCTTCCCGAGTTATTTTTACCTTCTGAATCCAATTCTCCCTGTGCAACAGGAGAACTGTTTGGTTCTGCAAATATGTATTATATCTAGGATATACTGCAACATATTTAACATATATAGGACTCCTTGCCATCTTGGGGGGGGGTGGAGGGAGGGAGGGGAAAAAACGAAACATAAGCGAGTGCAAGGGATAATGTTGTAAAAAAATTACCCTGGCATGGATTCTGTCAATACAAAGTTATTATTAAATAAAATTAAATTTAAAAAAAAGATATCTTCTTGTGGAGGTGCATCTTGGCAAATTCTCTTATAGAACTCTTGCAGTTCTCTGCAAATCTATTTTGCACTTACAAGATTTCCATCATTTCCCATATGATTCCTTTCCTAGACTTCATCATCCATGAACCTATAAGATGAAATTAACTCTGAAACTCTCTTCTCCTCAAATAATTCTCCTTCTTAGATTACAGGAATTGTTGTCCCACTTTGGATAATCTCCTTTTTCACCTTCTTTAGAAAAAAAAAAAAACCACGTTATATCCTGTTCCTTTAGGACAGGGACTATCATCCCTTTTTTGCATCCCCGTTACTTAGCACATAAAAGATGCTTTATAAGTGTTTATTGACTCTAATTTTGGTATGATTTAACCAGTAGAAATGACAAGAAAGAAGAGGCACTAACATCTGCTTTGCCATTGCACCCTAAGGACCATTGGATCTTTCCATCTGTCTTGCAGCTGAAACCTTCCATATGTGTTGTTTTCTTCATTGAAATGTGAGCTCCTTAAGAGCAAGAACTAGCATACTTTCCATTTGTATCCCAAAAACTTAGCACAGTTCTTTGCACTCAAGAGCTTTAGAAATGCTTCATTCATTCAATTTCATCTGAGATTCTTGGTCTGTTTCTACAGTGGTGGGGTGCATAATCTTCCCTTCCTCTACTTTCCTTCAAGAATATAGAGGAATTTCAAAAGAGTCTCTATATATAATTTTAAAAGTACATTGCTTTATGGATATTGTGTAAGCATGTGTAAGCAATGCTCACTATTTGGTGAGAGTCAAAACTTCTGATACTGCCTCTTATCTTCTAATCTAGCAAGAATTGTGATTGATGGCAAAAAAACAAAACAAAACAATTCAACACCAGAATAAAAAGAATGTATGTTACCAATCTGAATAGTGATCCATTTGGCCAATCAAATCTATTGATAAGTACTAGTTAGGAAATTTTCTACTCATTTACCAGTGGACTTTTTGGCACATATCAGATGCCACAGAAATAAATGATATTAGAATTATCCTTAAATTCATTAACCATATATATCTTTGTTCCTCTATGCCTTTGGGCCATCCACAAAGTAGAAAGAGTCAGAACTGGGACTAGATGGATTTATAAGTAAATTCTTCAAATCTCAAATATTACCTAAATTATTTTGCTTATTCAGCACCTAAACACTCAAACTACCAAAAATTACTTTATGGAACTAGAAAAAAATATAACAAAATTCATTCAGAGGAACAAAAAATCAAAAATGTCAAGAGAATCAATGGCATAGGGTGGGGAGAAATGTAAAGGAAGGGGACCTAAGCAATACCATATTTTAAAGTATACTACAAAGTGGTAATTATCAAAAGAGTCAGAGTTGGGGGGGAGAAAATTCACCTGAAGACACCAGGAAATATGGAGGATAAAAAGAAAATGAGAACCTATGTCCTTAGATCTTTTTGCAAAGAAAGAAAAACATAATTATTGGTGTGATTGTTAGATGGTTGTTATATGATACTCTTCATTCGTGTAAAATTATTGTTTTCTTAGAAAAATTTGCAGTGTTTTGTCATTAAGGTTCATTCAAATAAGCAAGAAAAGTCTTTTGGGGATCTTTAAACACTCCCTATGCTTAGTTTTTCCCACCAAAAAAAATGTTTTCAATGATATAGGACTTAACAATCTGGTGAAAGTGTAATAGGGAGAACAGTTATAATGGTGATGCAGCGGTGGTTGGGAAGAGAAATAAGAGACCCTCCAATTTGAAATTTCTTCAGTGTGAGTACTATCTCTCCAATGGAGATCATGATACCTATAGGAAAATAGGTGAAATAATGGCTTAGTTGAAACAGCAAGGGGAGAGAGAGGAGATAACATGGTATGTCAAACCACTAAACCACTCATCTCTCCTCATTCTCTCAGATGGTCTAAGACTCTGAATCTAAGGGCCTTAGAGATAGGATAGATTGCAACCCAGTTTTGGAGACTTGTTCTGGCCAAAAATTTCATCACACTATAGCTAACATAACAATTAGGCTATTTAAATTTAATTAAACTTGTCTTCAGATGCCATGATCAAATATTTTGGATTGGTAGTACATGTTAGACCTTAGAACAGTTTCAAAAACCCAAGAATATCTCTCTGTTTCATTAGAAGAGGATTTTAATTAGGGGGCGGGGTTGAGGAAAACATGACTGTTATATTTAAAATGTTATGTGTTGTTTTATATTTTAACAAAGGCTACTTAGACAGAGGCAAAATGGAATATTAGAGGCAGCAACCTACCTGAACTCTCTCAATATTCCCCTCATAACAACTTTAAAATAATACATCAAATCAAATTTTGGAGTGATAGAGTCAAGAAAAGATCAGTGTGAGACAATTTTCCAGCCTAAGAAAGCTTAGAAGGTCAGCAAGAAGGGTCTTTAACACCAGATGGAAGCCTGTCTGGAGTACATACAGGCAATACCAGCAGCATCAGCAGCTTCAGGAGCTCTCAGGCCAGAGATAGTAAGGGAGTTTAAACAAATGATAAAAAGGAAATTATAGGAGATCCTTTGTGGGAACTGGTATAGCTGGTGCTGATTGACAGCTTGATCAGAGTCCCATTTCCAGGGAGGAAAGGAGCACTTGTAGTTTGTCACAAAGGAGCAAGAACTCTAGTGCCAGTTCCAAAGAACAAAGGAGCATGAGTGCTTGTGGATACAAGACAGCAGGGGACCTAGTCACAATTTAAGGGTCAGGAGAAGAATTAATGATTGTGCCTACAGGGAGAAGGGACCCTTCCTGGATAAAGACCTAAAAGCAAACCAGGAGAGCAATGACCATATTTCTTCCTGGGTCATACTATCTTGGAAACACTGAAAACTTGTAGATTCCCATAACTAACACAACCCAAAAAATCTGAAGCTTGGGACAATACCTGCCCACCCCCAGGTAAGCAAAATCCAACTTTAACATAAGGTTGAAAGATAAGAAATAGGTTGGAAAATAGGTTGAGAAAACCACAACAAAAAAAGAAGTGGACCATTAAGAAGACAATAATGTGAAAAAAATTACAACAAAGCCTCAAAGAAAAATGTTAATTGGAGCAGGGATGCAAGAAAATTATGAAAAGAGAATTAATAGTTTGCTAATAGAGCCACAAAAAATTACTGAGGAAAATTACACCTTAAAAAAATAAAGTTGATTTAATGATGAAAGAGGTACAAAAATTCATTGAAGAAAAGAACTCCTTTAAAAAGCATAATCAGCCCAATGAAAAAACAAAAGCTCAAGGTAGAAAATGATTCCTTAAAAATTAGATTGGTCAACTGAAAGCTAATGACTCCAATTAGATTGGTCAATTGAAAGCTAATGACTAAGAAACAAACTTGAAAAAATTTAAAAAGAAGAAGATATTTGGGAAATATCAGAAAAACAACTGACCTAGAAAATAGATGGAAGAAGGATAATTTAAGAACTATTGGGATGCCAGAGAGTCATGATTTAAAAAAAAAAAAACAGCTTAGACATCATTTTTCAAGAAATTATCCAACTATCCTGATATTTTAGAAGCAGAGCATAAAATAGAAATTGAAAGAATCTACCAATCACTAAGATCCAGAAATAAAACTCCCAGGAATATTATAGCCAAATTCCAGAGCTCCTAGGTCAAGGAGAAAACACTGCAAGCAATGGGAAAGAAGTAATTCAAATGTCATGGAGCCACAGTAAGGATCACAAAAGACTTAGATGCCTCCACATTAAAGGAGGTGAAGGACTTGGAATATGATATTCTGGAAAGCAAACAAACTGGGATTGCAACCAAGAATAATCTACCTAAAAAAACTGATTATAATCCTTTGGTGGAAATGGATATTTAATGAAATAGATGATTTTAAGCATTCCTGATAAAAAAGGCCAGATCTGGATAGAAAATTTGATATTCAAACAGAAGACTCAAGAGAAGCATAAAAAGGAAAACATGAAAAAGTAATCATAAGGGACTCAATAAAGTTAAACTGTTTATATTTTTATATGAGAAGATGACACATGTAACACCTAAGAACTTTATCGTTGTCAGGGAAGTTAAAAGGAGTTTATTTAAATATAAGACATGAGTGTGAGTCAATTATATTGAAATGATGCCCCGCCAACACACACACACACTGAATGTGAATGTGAAAAAAAGGGATGCACTTGAAGAAAGGGGAAAGGAGAAGTAGAATGGAGAAATTTTCTCACATAAAAGAGGCATGCAGGAAAACCTTTAAGTGGAGGAGAAAATAGGGGGATTACAGGCAATACATGAACCACAATGTCACTGAAATTAATTCAAAGAATCAACAGGGAAATAGGAGGGTCAAGGGATAAGAGAAAGGGGAAATGATAGAAGAGGCAATGGTGTGAAATAAAATAGTCTTTAAGGAAAAATGAGAGAGAGAGAAAGAGAGAGAGAGAGAGAGACAGAGACAGAGACAGAGAAAGACAGAGAGAGAGAGAGAAACAATGGGATAGAAAGAAGTATATAGTTAATCTTAACTGTGGATGTGAATGGGAAGGGCTCACTGATAAAACATATTGCAAAAAGATTGCAGAATGGATTAGAAACCAGAATTCAACAATATGTTATTTACAAGAGACACCCTTGAAACAGAAAGACACACATAGCATTAAAATAAAGGGCAGAGCAGAATCTCTTAGGCATCAGCTGAAGAAAAAAAAATTTTAAGGCAGGGGTAATAATCATGAACTTAGAGCAAAAGCAAAAATAAACCTAATTAAAAGAGGTAATTGAGGAAATTACATTTTGCTAAAAAGGTATCACAGATAGTGAAATAATATTAAAAATTTATAGTAATTTTTCTCTGATAAAAGTCTAATTTTTTTCAACCATATAGAGAACCAAGTCAAAATTATAAAAATAAAATCCATTTCTCAATTGATAAATTGTCAAAAGATAAGAACAGGCAGTTTTTAAAAAAAGAAAACAAAGCTATCTATAGTCATATTTTTTTAAATGCTCTAAATTACTGTTGATTAGAGAAAGGCAAATTAAAACAGCTCTGAGGTACCACCTCAGACTCTCACAAATAACAAATGCTATATGGGATGAGGGAAAACAGCTACACTAATGAATTATTTGTGGAGTTGTGAACTGATCCAACTATTCTGAAGATCAATTTGGAACTAGGTCCAAAGGGCTTTAGAACCGTACACATCCTTTCACCCAATAATACTGCTATTTGGTCAGTATCCCAAAGAGATCAGAGAAAAAGGAAAAAGACTTGCACATAAAAATATTTATTGATGCTCATTTTGTGGTGGCAAAGAATTGGAGATCAAGAGGATGTTAATCAGTTCAGTAATGGATGAACAAGATATGGCATATGATTGTAATGTAATATTACTGTGCTGTAAGAAATGATGGGGGGGGGTGTTTTCAGAAAACACAGTAAGACTTATCCAAACTAAAAGAAACTGAAATGAAAATAACTGGGAGATGATTGTTCACAATAATACAATACTGCAATGGTGATCAATTGTGCAAAAACTAGGCTATTCTGATCATTGCAGTGATCCAAGATAATTCCAAAGGATTCATGATGAAAGGGTGCTATCCATATTTAAAGAAAGAACTGATGAACTGCAAACTGAAGTACAATTTTTTCATTTTTTCATTTTTCTATTTTTTTTGAAATATAGCTAATATGGAAATGTTTTGCATGATTTTATGTGTATAATTGAAAAAATGTTATGTTTTATATTTTGTGTTATATTATATAATCATGACACTGGTGAAAAGGAGAACCCTATTGTAATATGAATGTCAGGGTAATGTTAGCTTAGGAAGACAAGAATAATGCTGAAACTGTAATGTCAGATTGTACTCTGTACATTGCTTTTGGGATAAGAATTGGAGTGGTTCTACATGTGGCCCCTCAGTTTTCTTGATTCTGCCCTCTCTTGGTTCCCTTCCTACAAGTCTAACCACTGCTCAATCTTCTTTGCTAGATCTCCATCCAAATCACATCCTTGAATGGGGGTATATTCCAAGCTTCTGCCCTAGAAACAAAAATAAAAGAAAAAAGAAGCATTTCTTCAGCTCCTATTATGTGTCAGCTACTATACTAAACATTTTATAAATATGATCTCATTTGAGCTCCACAATAATTCTGAGACATAGGTACTATTATTATTTCCATTTTATATGAGGCAGACAGAGCTTAAGTGGGTTGCCCAAGATCCCACGGTTAGTAAATGCCTGAAGCTATATTTGAACTCAGATCTTCTTGATTCCAGACCCAGAACTCTATTTGTTGCACCACCTACTTGCTTTAGGTTCTCTTCTTACTGGATAACTTCATCAGTTTCCATGGGTTTAATTATCACCTTAATGTAGGTCCCTTCCAGATAAAGATATCCAGTTCTACTCTCCCTCCTGAGCTCCAGCCGTATCACAAACTACTTATTTGTTTTCCTGTCATCATCTCAAAAAAAAAAGCATGACCAAAAAACAACTAATTATGGTTTTCCCATAATTTGCTCCTCTTCCAAAGTTCTCCATTACTACAGAAGGCAATACAGTTGCAATCTTGGAGTCTATATTCTTCACTGTCACCCCATATCTTCAATCAGCTGCCTAATCTCAGTAGTTTTTTTCTTCACAAAATCTATCTGATATTTTTCCTCTCCAATCCCACAGCCACCAACATAGCTCAAGCTTTCATCATTAATTGCAATTAATAATTGCTATTGCAATAGCCTCCAGTTTGTCATTGCTGCTTCAAATCATTCATTTCCCATGCCAACCTATTCTCTAGAGTATTCCCAAAGTGACTTTTTAAAACCGCCATTCTGATCACGTTACCTTCCTCCCTCTCCACTCAATAAATACCTATAACTTAGATCAAATATAAATTCCTCAGTTTATCTTCAGAAACTCTCCACAATCTGATGCCTTTCTGCCTTTCCAGTCTTCTTATATCTTACCCTCTCTCACACTCTTCCACATTTAATAGATTTCACAATACTCTAGCTCCCATTTCTATACCTTTATCTTGAATTGTCCTCCTTGCCTAGAATGCATTCTTTTCTCAATCTCTGCTTGTAGGAGTGCCTGGTTTCCTTTAAAACTCAGCTTAAACCTCTCTCTCCACATGAAACCTTTCCTGGTGATGTTCTTCTTCCCAGTACATTGTGTTCATTTTGTATATTCTTATAGAGTTTCCTCTCATTAGAATTTAAGTTTCTTGAGGGCCAGGACTGTTCCCCTTTAGTCTTTGAACAGGCAACACTTCACAGAATGTCTGGCATATATGTAGTTTATGTGCATAATATGTAATACCCTTGATTAATGCCTGGTGAGTGAATAATTAATTGCTCACATAAAGGGCAAAATTTGTATCTCATGGTAGTAAAAATCTATACTTTATTAAGGATACATTGTATAGGAGCTTCCTTGTCTCTCCTTTCTGTTTGCTGAATGAATGAACAGATGGTTTGAGATTGAAATGTGGAAAAATCTCACAATTTTGCCTGACACAGCAACTCCACAGAGTCCCATTCACCTGTGGAGGTGGAAATACAAATGGCATCTTTTTTTCCCCTCCCACATCTATGGCAGAGTTCAAGCTATCATTTTTGTTTGTTTTAACTAGACAAATTCCTTTGCCTGTTCTTGTTCTTCTTCTTTTCACCTCTTATCCCCTGAAGCACTATATCAGCCTCTTAGCTTTACCCAAAATATAGTTGCTTTCTGCTATGACCAGCACCTATCTACCAAGGTTTTATTAGCCTTTCATGTCACAAATGTTTAAGAAAGGAAATGAAATATATATGAGAGGCAGCATTGTGGAATGCAATGGACCTACCTTTCCTTGTGCTCCTAAAAATCAAGAACCCCCAAAAGCTTTTGTTTTGTGGCTTATATCTATTAATGTTTTAAGAAATTAAAGCTGAAAAGATTTTTTAAATAATTATTTGCTAATTCATTAAAATAATAATAAATCTATTACATTTTAATATAAATATTATTAAAACAGAAAAATCAGTAAGAAGAGTAGGATTGCTCTATACTTCTCTGCAAATATTTTTAATTTCCAACTTAATAGAAGACAGCTGAATTCTCATATCTGCTTTGGCATTCAATCTGTTATGATATATTGTTTTGATTGAAACACACACACACACACATATATATATGTACATATGTATCTAGCTTCACACTATTATGTAATTGAAAGAGGGTGTAATATTTTATTAGGCAAATAATGTCTTGGTATTACTATGAAAATAGTTTTGCCCTTGCAGATACCACCCCTTCCCCCAACGGATCTTTTGGATCACCAGGGATAGGCAAACCACAATTTAAGAACTGCAAATTCAGTGGTTTGAAACCTGGCCTCATAGATCAGAGGATCCCCCTCTAACACATACTTGTGTGTACAATGCCATACAGACCCTCAGTACTCATCTCACCTGCAGAGACCTGCAGTGAAAGGCACAGACCTAGTTAAATTAAGATTCTCACCAGCATCTCCCCACACCAGTAAAATCACAAATTTAGTCCAAAAACAGAAAAAATACAATTGGAGCTGGAAGTAAGTAATGTTTTCTGAAGTACCTAGACTCTTCTTTCCTGCCTCTTACCTTCTTCCCTCCTCTCTTTTTTTCTAATCTTTTCACACATTAATAAGTTCTCAGTCTTAGCAGCTCTAAAAAACTCTTATAGGAATTTCTTATTTAAGGGGCAAAGAAAAAATGTAATCAACAATACCCCAGGTCCAGAGAGAGGGATAGCTCTATTATCTGATGGTTAATTCAGTTATGACTAGAAGGGAGAATATTTTCTACATAAATCATTTCACCCATGAAATTTTTTAAAAATGTCTTTTTTACCCAAACTAGACTGGCATAAAAAGAAAGGCCAGTCTATCAGCAGTGCATAAAATGCTCCAACTTTGTTTCCACTCATTTTCCCAGGTGAATAAACATGACATAGCAATTGCCCCATATTTCAATAGGCAGGCCAGGATAGAAAGAGAAGGCTCTTTGCTCCAAGCTGAGCAGGAGAAGAGACAATATGAAAATTCAAAGCAAGTATACTTTATTTAATAATGAGGAAAAGCTCATCTTTAAGAAGATAAGAAAATATCAATTAAAATATTAAGATAGCCCTTTAAAAAACAAGAGCAGCAGTTTGTGAGAAGGGTGGCTCTAATTCTTCATTCCTTGTAAAATTCTGCTCCTTTAAGCAGGACAGAACAACCAATCACCATAACACACTTTTATTATTCTTTTCAATCTTTGCTTTCCCCTCAACATTCTCTCTCTCTGTCTCTCTCTCTGTCTCTCTTTCTCTCTCTCTCTTTGTCTCTCTCTCTCTGTCTCTGTCTCTCTCTTTCTCTTTCTCTTCCCCTCTTCCCTCCCTCCCTCTCTCTTTCCCTCTCTCTTTCTCCCCCTCTGCCCCCTCTGCCTCCTCTCTCTGATTTTCTCTGTCTCTGTCTCTCTCTCTCTCTCTCTGTCTCTTTCTCTCTCTCATTTTAACAAAAGGTGGTGACAGCCATTCTCATCATTTTAAGCCTTCCTGACTGTGCACACTTCTGTCTTTCAAGCAGTCTGAAACTCAAAATGAGAAATAATGATCTATCCTGTAGGCAGACTTAAAAATAAATTAAGGGATAAGACTCAGCGCCATGTTTTGTCCTGTCACTCTCTGCACCATGTTTCTAGAGAAGGGAAAGCTAAACTATAGACTGAGTTTCTACCTTAAGCAAACATTGAAAATTGACAAATAGGCATTCTGCACCCCCAGCTTTCTTCCTTACTTGAAAAGGTAAGTGTCATCCTGTGCAGTGCCCAGGCTGGGAGGCTAGGTATTGAGATTCCAAAGGGGAAACCACATCTTTAATGATACATTTGATAATTAAAGAATACAATAAACACAATTAGCATATGTTTTAAACAGTTTATTAGTGAAGCTTACCATAAAATCAGAATATATAGCGCTCCGGGGTTTGTTGGGATAACAGCTTTGAATCCTTAGAGTCATAAAATCCCTGGCTTGGAAGAAATGGGCATCTTTAAAATGATGGAATCAGCAGGCCTTGAGTTAGAACACACAGATTACAAACTCCAGCAGTTGGGCACTGTTCAGTGACTGTTGCAATGCAGTGGGGTGAAGTCATAGCTTAAAACTGCCCCAGTGGCTCAGCTCTGATAGGATGGGGGGATGGGGAGTCAAGAAAAGAGGGGAGAGAGGAAAGAGAAAAGAAAAGGAGAAAGGAAGGGAGGATGCTGCTCGAAGAAGGAGAATTAGAATGGGTTACCGCAGGATATAACCAGCTAGGAAATAATTGCTTTAACCCTTTCCACACAGAATTTATTTTGCTGGATTATGCATATTTGTTATGATGGTCTTAATTTTATTTTTTTTCTTATTGTTCAGTGGGGAGAGGGAGACAGTGGGATGGGGATAACAAATCCTTATAAAAATTAATTTTAAAAAAAGCTCCACACAGGGATATTTCTAAACTAGGATAGTAGGCTCATGGATCATGATCTATGAGGGACCTAAAGTCCATTCCCTCAATTAAAAATGAGGAAACTGAAGATCAGAAGGTTAAGTATCAAGTCACTCATTCCCAGGTTAAACAGAAATAGAAGTCTAACTGTGTGAAAGCAAAACCTAGCCATCCTGCGAAAGAGATGGGTCAGGATCATAGATTTAAGGGCTGGGAAGGAACCTTAATCACTCACTCTCCGTATGCCCTCGCTCCATTTTATATATGAGGAAACTGAGACCCAAAGAGATGAAGTAATTACCCAATTCCTGTGCACTCGACCTAGAGCCAAGAGATTTGGGTTCTAAAGTCAACTAGGCTTCGGGAGCCTCCTTTTCTTTATCTGTAGAATGGAGGGGATATTTGAACGACCTTACTTCCCCAAGTGTTTGTGAAGCCTGGTATTTTTTATATACCTTAACCGGGCTCATCATCTTTCCAGGCTTTGGGAAGGACAAACGCAAGGTTATTGATCAAATTCGATCAAAGATGACGTGGAGAAGCCGCCTGACCAGGTGGCCTCGCAAACACGATTGGCTTTCTGTCTTTAGCAAAAAATCCCTGCGGATCTCGAGGTAATTAATGAGTTGCCGCAGCTTCATCAGCGCCCTCCAGAAAACGGACTCAATGCCGGGCAAAATAAAGCTGGCTGAGCCATTCAAAGTGTCTGACACTTGCCTTCCTGGCCTCAGTCCCACGGCCCCCTCCTGCTGTTGCCTTCCTCTGGCGCACTGCGCTGATAGTCCGCTGGAAAAGAGCAGCACACGGGCTGTTTCTCATTCCAGGGGAGGAGCTCGCTTCCCTGGGTTTTTGGTGTTCCATTGTCTGAGTGGGGTGGGGGCTTTGCCTATTCGGGGGAGAGGAAAAGTCAGGGAGACAGGAGCTAGCTGCTCCAATTCAGGTACTTCAAATTTCCAGCGGAGCGAGAGAGTGGGAAGGTATTCAGTTCAGTCTCTGTGGGTTAGAAAGGTTAAGCTTTGGCTGAGTTCTGCCGACATCGGGGTGAATCTCCAATTGTCAACTTCATAATGAATCTTCATCAGCTATGATGACTTCTCATTTCTGCAAAAGGAAGAGAGAATAGAAATCGAGCTGATGTTTGAATACATTCTTATGGGGAAATTGGGATGTTTGGACTTTAAATTAGATATGAAGACAGCTGATAATCTCCATAAAAATGCGAATTTCACTCTAGCACAGACATTTCAGACGTGTTCGGCTTTGGGTCCCTGGTGAACAAATTCAGTCACCGCTCAGCTGATGATGCAACGCTACTTTCTTTGAAAGAGATTTTAGTCTATGGTTATATTGTTGTACACTGAAGTGCTAATTGAGAAAGAACAGTGAGAATCATTGCTTAAAATGTTTTAAGAAAAGTGTGACCTTAGATGCAATGGAAATTGTGAAAAGAAATTCTGCATGAATTTTCAGGCATCTTGCATGTGCAAAAACACAGAGGTATCCTAAGATTAGAACTGGAAGGATGTTTAGAAGCTGCCTAGTCCAACTCAACATTCTCGTTTTACATATGAGGAAACTAATGTCCAAAAAATGTAAGTGATTTGCTTAAGGTTATCCTCTTAAATAAATGACAAGAAAAAGATTTGAACACAGATCTGAAGACTCTTTTCCACTATATTGTGTACCCCCTCTTGTCTGCTTAATCTCAGAGATAGAAATGAAATTTTCACAAGGTTTCTCCAGGGAAGTAGATGTTTCTTCCCTTTACTGGAAGCCAATGACAATTTTAAAATTATGACCTCATTAGGCATATCTGTGGGTATGAACCTCAAGGCTCTATGATTTAATTGTCAGAGGTACTTTCTTCACAATTCTTCACACATCTGAATCTTCAATAAGTGGCTCAAGTAGAAATTTCCATCACCTAATAGCCTTCTGGTTATGAACCTCCAGCCTTCAGGCTGGTCCTTGGATAATCTTCATTCATACCTCTAACAACGAACTCTGGTCCTGACTGAAGTCACGAAGACTTGAGTTCAAATTCAGCCTCAAATACTTACTAGCTGTAAGATTCTGAGCAAGTCACTTAACCCCTGACTGCCTCAGTTTCCTCAATTGTAAAATAGAATAATAATAGCACTTACCTCACAAGGTTGTTGTAAGGATATATTTGTAAAACATTTACACAGTACCTGATACATAATAGGCTCCATATAAATGCTTATTCTTTCACACAAACACATCCCAATAAAAATAATAATTTAGAGTATCTTGAGTGATTTTCTTACAAATACCCTTCGAATGGAGAAAACTTGGGCTTTAGAGATCTTACATGATTTGTCCAAGATCAAATTTCAGAACTGTGACTTGAACCTACCTCTTAGTTCTATGCCTGTTGTTCTTTCCCCACATCAAGTTCCTAATTCCTTTAACCTTCAAGAGCTTGTGTGCTAGTATGCTGGTATGGCCTTCAAGATCTCAGAACCATCCCCACATCCCAAATACAACTCAGTGAATATGTCTGTGAAAATTCTCTGGTGAGAAGTAAAAATTTTAATCGATCATTATAGTATTTTGATTACCAGAGTAAAAAATCTAAATATTTAGAAACAGCTGGATGATTCACTGAATGTTTGAGTTTTATTTGGATACCTAGAGATCACACTGAACTATTCTGGAAGTCAGGTCATATGTTTTCCCCTTGTCCACGTCCATGTAATATTGACAAAAATTGGTACGTGTTTGGCCATGTGTTTATAATAAATGATGTTATAGAGAGTTCCTGTGTGGGTTGGAAAATGGGATCCAACTTCAATACACAACAGAACTGCTTATCAAGGCAGAATAGGCACATTACTATTACTGTTACTGTTTATACTCTTAGGAATTCATACACCAATTGAAAGTGAATTTTAGCAACTCAGATTTACAAATAACTTCTCATAGCAGCAATTTAAATTCATGTTAAATGTTGCCAATAGATATTGAAGGCTGGACAGAAAGACATACTTATGTTGTGTCCCTAACCATTGGAAAGGTTAGGTAGATAGGAAAGTAGCCAAGCTATTTTTCAGTCATCTCCCATCATGGACAATTTTTGTCAGATTTTGGGGGTTTTCAAATATATGACATCTAGAGGAGAACTTTGTAGATTCATGGAACATTAAAGCTGGTATGTGTCTCAGAAGTAATCTAATTCAACCTTTTCATGTCATGGATAAGTAACTGAGGCACAGAAAGCAGAGTAATGAACAATATTGCAAGATGATCTTGTACTAGGCACTTTGGAGAATAATAACTATAAAAAAGGAAGAAAAATGACAGACCCACATCTAGAGGAGCTTATAGCTTAAAAGTAACCAGATAGCACAATAGAGAGAGTGCTAAGTCTAAGAAGGTGTGAGTTCAAGTCTAGTCTGACACTTACTAGCTGTATGACCTTGGGCAAGCCATTTAATCTGTCTCAGTTTTCTCAAATGTAAAATGGATATTTTAATAGCATCTATCTCCCAGAGTATTTGTGAGGATCAAATAAGATATTCCTAAAATGCTTAGAAGAGTGCCCAACACATAGTAGATGCTTAATAAATGCTTTATTCCTTGTACTTCCCTTGGATTTTATATGAATTCTCTGGATTTATATAACAAAGGTGCATTTGAAACCAGTACAAGTCAAAACCTTGAAAAATCCCTTCATATTTTAAATGCATTAGAGTAGCTTGCTATTTAAGGAACCCTGCAGAGAATGTTTTTGCAAAGTGAAGCCTCCTTCTGCAGTGTCAATAATGATTTCCAATTTGTTGTGTAATTTCATATGTTGGGTTAGTTTAAAGTGAAGCTAACATGCTCCCAAATATCATAGGGGTCCAAATACAATACCAACTATGGCTGCCAAAAGAAAAAGAAGAAGGAAGAAGAAGATGGGAAAGAAGTGGAGGAAGAAGAAGAAGAAGAAGAAGAAGAAGAAGAAGAAGAAGAAGAAGAAGAAGAAGAAGAAGAAGAAGAAGAAGAAGAAGAAGAAGAAGAAGAAGAAACCACCCAAAATTTTTATCATAATTTAAGGATCACAAAATACTTTTTTCACAATAACCTTACAAAATAAGTAATGTTACTATTCTTATCCCCAATTTACAGATAAGGATATTGTTGCTCATATCATGAAGCAATTTTCCTAGGGTCACAAAGCTGCTAAGTATCAGAACTAGTACTAGAATCTTGTATCTTTTAACTGCAAAAGCACTATTCTTTCTTTTCTTTTCCAGAATGGCATGTTGCCTCCTCCAAGTAAAGTTTCAGGATCTTGGAGTGATAGGAGGGAAGGAAGCCTGGTTAAGGACATGGGATGGTGTTGGTGGATAAGCAACACTAAGATCACCACCCACAGCAACTGTCATAATCCAATTTCCTTCCACCTTTTTAAAATCTCTCTTCATATACTGGGATTTCCTGCTCAATTTTTTTTGCTGAATTGTTTTGGCTTTCTATGAGGATATTTTGGCTTTTACTTTTCTGAGAGAAGCAATGAGATAGAGACATGTTGTTGTTGTTGTTTGTTATTGTTGTTTTCAATGATACAATCACCTTTCAGTATAATGCCAGACATAGTTCTGCAATGTGTCTTTCAAGCTGGCAGAGATTCCCCAAAGGAAAATTCCCTATTCCCCTATATACAAGAAGAAGGAGTGGTGCTTGAGGAAGCTATATGGAAGCTGGAAGGATATGAAAGCCTAGAGAAGAGAAGATGTAGTGGGAGATATGACAGCTGTCCTCAAGCTTCTAAAAAGCTGACTTGAAGGAGACAGATTAGATTTATACTAGTTGGCCCCAGGGGACAGAACCAGAAGCAATAGGCTCAAGTCATAGGGAGACAGATTTCAGTTCAATGTAAGAGCTTTCTAATAATCAGTGATGTCCAAAAATGGAATTAACTGCCTCAGGAGGGAGTGGGTTCCGTTATTTGGAAGAGTTAGAGCAGAAGCTAGATGACCACTTGTAAGGGAGGGGTAGAGAGAATGCAAGGATTCCTGCATACAGCAGGAGCTTTGATCCAACTTCTATATTCTACAATTCTAAGTTTGGAATGAGTTGGATGGAGCTTGTCATTTGCAAAATGTGTGGCCTGAAGGGCTGTCACAGCAGGATGGTCAAGAGAACAAGTGAACTGGAAGGAGGACATTTCCTTTGGGCACAAAGTGCAAACAGAGCCTAAAAATTCAGAACTTTTCAGCTCCAGGATTTCAACTGCAGTTGATTCAGGGGACAGATCTAGGCATCCATTACTTTAACTTAATTCAATTTGGCCAGTGTTTTGGAGCGCCTACTGAGTGCTCAGCCCTATTCTTATTGCTATATGAGGAACAAAAAGGGAAGACCCAGCCAACCCCAATACTTAAATCTCTTTTTTTCCAATCTCAGCAATTGCAAACTTCTTTTTTTGCTTCTTGAGGTCCTCCATCAACTGCCCCATCAAATCACTATTATTTTAGAAAAGCACATGAACTTAAGGGCAAGAAAAGGCTTTAGATATCATTTTGGTCAACTCCTTCAATTTACAGAAAAGGAAACTGAGTCCCAGAAAGGGGAGTTAAGTTCTCAATTTCAAGCAGAGAGGAATAGAGTGAGGATTTAATTCTAAGGTCCTTAAACTCTAATTTCCAAATTGCAAAGTAACAGAGCAGCCTTTATTTTTCTACTCCAGTGAAACAGCCTCCTCAGTACCTTTTAAGAATGCTTTATTTATCTATGCCTGTGTTTTCTCTTGCCACAAATGGTCTTCCTTCTTTCCACTTCTCCAAATTTTACCCAATCTTAAAAGACCTACCACTTCAGGGAGCTTTTGCTGACCATCACCACCCACACTAATCTGAATTCTTAGAGGATTTGTCTCACCTACAGTCTTGGATACATACATAAAAGTGGAAGGGATCTGAGAGGAGCTGTCCATGGTCATTCCTATAGGAAGTAGCAGAGCTAAAATTTCAATCGAGGTCCTCTAGCTTCAATTTCCATTTACTGTACCATTATGATCTGTAATATCTTCCTTTGTGGTCGACTCTATCCTGAAGTCTCATTTTTGTTTCTTTACTTTCAAACACTCTGAAACGCAATAGAAACTTGAGCTCCACCTCTGGCTCTAAAAAGTGATCTTTTTTGTCTTGCTAAAGTCTCCTAGTCATTCCTTTTCACTGGTACTTTCTCTTTTTATAACATGATGTGTTTTCTTCCCCCTTAAACTATGAACTCCTTGAGATTAGGGACTGATTTGCTTATAGTTGAATTTCCAGAATTTAGCACAATGCCTGGAGTATATTAAGCACTTAATAAATGTTCTATCATCTATTTATGTCTCATCTACCTATCATCCATATATATCCATATAATATCTTCTGTCTGTCTCCCTGTCTCTTTGTCTCTGTGTGTGTGTTTCTGTCTATGTGTGTGTCTCTCTCTGTCACTGTCTCTCCTTCCTTCTCTCCCTTTTTCTGTCTCTGTCTGTCTGTCCTTCCTCTTGTCTTTCTCTGTCTCTCTCTTTGTCTCTCAGTCTCCATCTCTGTCTCTCTGTGTCTTTGTCTCTCTCTCTGTCTCTGTATGTCTGTCTGTTTCTGTTTGTCTGTCTTTCTCTCTCTGTCTCTGTCTCTGTTTCTCTCTGTCTCTCTCTGTCTGTCTCTGTCTCTCTCTCTCTCTGTATCTGTGTCTGTGTCTGTGTCTGTGTGTCTCTCTCTGTCTGTCTCTCTCCCCTCCTCTCCTTTCCTCTCGTTTTCTTTCTTTCCTCTCCCCTCCTTTCCTTCTCCCTCTCTTTTGCCTCCCCAATTAAACTGGGAATTTCTTGAAAAAAAGAACAATATCTTATTTTTTGTAACCCTTTCTCGTGTTTTGGTTGAGTAACTCTGCTCAATAATGTTAGCAGTAAAGATAACAATAATAGCCAGCATTTTGTAAGGCACTTTATATGTGTTATTTCATTCTCATAATTCCAGGGGTCATAGGTGCCATTATCATCTTCATTTTGCAGGTGAGGTAACTGAAACAGACAGAGATTAAGTGACTTGCCCAGGATCACATAGCTAATATCTGAGATTGGATTTAAACTTGTTTCTTTCTAAGTTCCATACTCTACACTGCACTTTGGGCTCTATTTTACTACCTAGCTGTCTTAGAGTAGTGAAAAAATACTAAACTTTAGGTCAAAAGTACCTGCCTTAAAAATCTGACTCTGACTTTTATTAACTTTGTGATCATTAGTAAGTGACTTAATCTTTTTAAAATTGTTTCCTTATCTACAAAATGGGAATGTTACTATTTGAACTTCCTACCCCAAGGGCCTGTTATGAGGGACATTTTTTTTACATTATACATGTACATTCATTTTTTACATATTTCCATATGAGTTAGGCTGAGAAAGAAAAATCAGAACAAAAAGGGAAAATAGTGAGAAAGAAAAGGAAAAAATGGTGAAAATAGTGTGTGTTGATCCATATTCAGTTTCCTTAGGTCTCTCTCTGGATGCAGATGATGTTTTCCATCCCAAATTTATTGGGACTATCTTGAATCACTGAATCACTGAGAATAACCAAATTTATAATAATTAATTATCACATAATCTTGCTGTTGTGGTATACAATATTTTCCTAGTTCTGTTTGCTTCACTCAGCATCAATTCATGCAAACCTGTCTAGGCTTTTCTAAAATCAGCCTGTTCTTCATTTTTAGAACAATAATATTCTCTTACTTTCATATATTTATTCAATCATTCCCCAGTTGATAGGCATCTACTCATTTTCTAATTCTTTGCTACCACAAAAAGAGTTGCTACAAATGTTTTTGTACAAGTGAGTATTTTCCATTCTTTTGTTATCTCTTCAGGATACACATCCAGTGATGGCCCTGCTGGATCAAAGGGTATGCACAGTTTTAAAGCTCTTTGGGTATAATTCAAAATTGCCCTCTAGGATAGTTGGATCAGTTCACAATCCCACTAACAATGAATTAGTGAGGAATGTACTTTTTAAGCCTTAAAAAACTATAGAAGGTAGAGTTATAATTGTGTCAAATTCCATAAAATAAGTAAATAGAAGTAAAAGTTAGTATGCACTTATAAGCACAAGTTTATCATAAGCAAGAGATGGCCATTTCCCCAGGACAAAGATGGAAATACAACATTTCCCAGAGGCCAAGCCACAAAACACGGTGTCTGGGGATATAGAGAATTGTAAATGGCCACTGATTCTGTGACCCATCATGCTTTACTTTACTTTACATCAACAATATGGTTCAAACTGTTCCTAAACCATTTCAACCAACCCCAGGCAGTGGTTGACCTGAGGGAAATGGGCCCATGGTGCATCAAATCTGCATTCCATGTAGCAAATTATATTAACACAGCTATTTCTATCTCAGCATCACAGAAACAGTGCAGGCTTAATTTTAGGAACATTTGTTATTTGGGGGAATATTTAATATTCATCAAATCACATTAATTCTGACCAATATTTTACATGCCCGTATATAATTTTGCAGAGCAGTTACAGCTTTGCTCAGACCAATGTACTGGGGCTCCACAATCAGCAGTCACTTAGATGAATGCTGTGTTTGACATAATGCTTCCCCATATTGTAATGAGCTCCAGTAATGTCCCAGTAAAGGGAAAGCAAAAAAATAGAGATAGGAGTAATAAAGTGGGAGTCACAATGAGGCACATTCCAGCCTGTATTTTTAAAAAGATTTCTATCACTGAGAACTGTTCAAAAAGCTATCTCAGTTGGTTCCCATCACTGGATGTCTTCAAGAGAATGGACAGAGAATTTAGAACTTGAGGGAACCTTAAAAATCATTGAGTGTAACCCTCTCATCTTATTAATAAAGAAATAAAGACCTAGAAAATTTGTTATTTACCCAATGTCACAGTTATCAATTTCTTAAATACCTACTACATGTCAAGCACTGCATTCAGCATTGAAAATGCAAATAAAATTTAAAAACAAGCCTGTAATTAAGAAGTTCACATTCTAAGAGGGGAGTTAACATGTAAATATCTATGTACATATGAGATCTAAAAAAGTATAAATAGAAAGTTTCTAAAGGAAGTCATTAGCATTGAAGGGTCTGGGAAAAGATCTCTTGAAGAAGGTAGGCCTTGAGTTGACTTGAAGGAAGCCAGGAAAACCAGGAGGCAAAGACAAGGAGAAATAATATTCATGGCTTTAGGGATAGCTAGAGAAAAGTCAGGGTGAAGAGATGGAATGTCTTATTCAGGTAATCACAAGGAGGCCCATATTCCTGGATCTCAAAATATGTGGTAGGGAGTAAAGTATAAGATGACTAGAAAAAGAGGAAATGGCTAGGTTGTGAAGGGTTTTAAAAGCTGAAAAGAAGGTTATATAGTTGATCCTTGAGGTAATAGGAAGTTTATTGACTTAAAGGGGGCTCAAATCTATACTTTAGTATTATTATTTTGCAGCTGAATGGAAGAAGGACTGGAATGGGAACAAATTTGAGGAAGGCTCACCCGCCAGAACACTAATGCAATAGTCCAGATGTGAGGTGATAAGAGTCTGCAGCTGTGACAGAGGAGATGGGGAGGACAATTTGACAGATGTTGCTAAAGTAAAAATGACAGGACATGGAAACAGATTGGCTATGTTAGGTGAGTAAGAATGATGAGTAGATGATAGTCCAGATTTTGAGTCTGGGTGACGGGGAAGATGGCAGTGTCCTCTATTGTAGGAGAGAGGTTTGGGAAGAGGGGAGAAAGATAATAAGCTCTGTTTTGGACATGATGAGTTTACAATCTCTATAAAATGTATAGTGTGATTCATATATCTCAATTGACACAAATAGGTAGTACAGGGGATAGGGCACTGGGCCTATTGTCAGAAAGATTTGAGTTTAAATCTAGCTTGACACAAGCCATATGACAATGGACAAATCATTTAACCTCTGTCTGTTGAAGTTTCCTTATCTGTAAAATGGGTACAATAATAGCACCTACTTCCCAAGGTTGTTGTGATGCTATATGAGATAATAGTCATAAAAGTGCATTTCAAAAAACCTTAATACATGACATAAATACTAAATTGTTATTATATATAGGCAGCTGGGTGGTATAGTAAATAGAGTACGCGGCCTGGAATTAAAAAGACCCAAGTTCAAGTTTGGTTTCAGACATTTACTAGTCATGTAATTTTGAACAAGTCATTTAATCTCTATTTGCCTTTTTCCTTTACTATCAAGGGGAGATGATAATAGCACTGACTTCACAAGGTTGTCATAAGAATAAAATGAGATGATATTTCTAAAATGCTTAGAACAGTACCTGGCACACAGCAGATACTATATAAATGCTAGCTATTATTATAAGCTGCATCCAGTGAGCTATGAGATGAGAAACTCAGTTCAGGAGAGAGATTAAAGCTGGATTAATTGACCTGAGAATAATCTACACAGAGCTGATAACTGAATACAGAATGTGTGTGGGGAAACTGATGAAATTACCAAATAAGAAAAAGAAGACAAGACTTAGGAGAAAGCCCTGTGGGACATCTATGCTTAGTGGGTATAACCTGGACAAAGATCCAGCAAAGGATAATGAAGAGGAGTATCAGTGATTCTGTTATTTGTTCACTAAGCCTGCTAAGATTCTGTTTCCAAGGCTATTTCTTGAAGAGCTTTCACCACATTTGGGACCCTTGAATACATGAAAATGTGTTTGTATTTTATAAGCTTTGCATTTCATACCAAGGACCCAGGCTCAGCAAACACAATGAGTCTTAGGAACAGAAGTTCTAAACAGAAGCACAACATGTGAATTTGCTAATTAGTCTTCTCTTACCCTGGACATTATCTGGGGTTCTGTTTTTAACCATAACATCTGCTCTAACAGTTTTGAGCTACGTGCTCTATACATAGAGGGTGAGGGCTTGTGCTTTTTTTTAAGAATGATTCAATATGCAGTTTTAAAAGTTCCTCAATTTAATGTACTTAACATGTTTCCATCTGTTGGCTGTACTTATACGAACCTTGCTTTAGAAAGGGTAAAATTATTGGGTGTGGTGCTACATGCTCGTAATTCCTTTTGGGGAAGGCCAAGATTGATGGATTGCTTGAGTTCAGCAGTTCTAAGCTGCATTGAGGCTAAAGTCCATTTTGTTTCTGGACTAAAATATGGCAAGTCTCTCAGGAATAGAGGGCTACCAGGTTGCCTGACAAGTCACGAACCTGCTCCGGGAAGAAAAATGGAACACCACAAAGCTTCCATGCAGACCAGTATTGGAGCTGGGTCCCTCAGTGACCATTGTACAGCCTAGAAAAAAACACTAACACTCAGTCTCAAAAAAAAAAGATAAGGAAAAGTAAGAATGTGAAAATGCTGTCTTGTGAAACTAAGATCTAAAGGATTATAGTAAAAAGTTAATCATGTAGCTGTGATTTCTACCTTACACTGATATAGATATATATCCATACATATACATACATACAAATGTACATGTATAAGGGAAATAGTAAATAGGCATTTTGAGGAGTTCTTCATTCATGGAAATAGGGACTAGAGTTTTTATTTCATTAATATGTGGAATTCCTAGATAAAAAACCTCTATCCATCAGTCAGTCCATAATCATTTATTAAGTGCTTATTATACCAAGCACCACATTGAGTTCTGGGCATGCAAAAAACAAACAAACAAACAACACCAATTTCTGTTCTCAAGGAGCTTATAGTCTAGTGAGCAAGATAACACACAAAGAACTAAATAGAAACAAGAGATATAGGAATAGATTTGAGGCAGAGACCTATCAGAAGACTATTGTGATAGCCTACATATGGGGTGATAAGGATCTGAAGCAAATCAATGACAGAGTCAGAGAAAGGGTCATACGCCAGAAATGTTTCAAATTTCAAATCTGCAGTACTTGGCAATAGATTACATATAAAGAGGGAGATAGTGAGGATTATTGAAAGATAGTGAGAATTATACTTACACTTGAGCCTGATTGACTAGGAAGATAGTACTACCCTGAACAGTAATAGGGTAGTTCAAAAAGAGGTAAAAGTTTTTAGGGAACGATAATGAGTTTGGTTTAGCATAAATGGAGTTTAAGATATTTATGGATATTCAATAAATGATATTCAAGAGGCACTTGAAGATGCAAAACTAGAAGTGAGGAGAGAAGTTAGAATTTAACAAATGAATCTGAAAAACGTCTTCATAGAAATGATAATTAAATCCATGGGAGTTAATAGAATATCCAAACAAAATAGTATGGAGGGAGAAGAAAAGAGGGGTCAAGACAGAGCCTTGGGGGACATCCACCAGTTAGTTGGCACCTTCTTAATTTATAGTATTAGATAATTGAGTAGAATTCTGAGGAGTTAAATGGCCCAGGGTCACTCAGTCTGGAACCCAGTCTTTCTGATATGGAAAGCAGCTTTCCATACTCTAAGGCACATGGCTTTTCTATGCTACCTTTACCCAATAAACAGACAAGATTCAGAACTTTAGTCATTGTTTGAAGGCAACCAGAAAGCAATTACTCATGGACTGGCAATTGCCTCCAAAATTATTTTGGTTTCAGAAATTGGAATTGTCCCTTGATGAGTCTCTGACTGAAAATCAACCTCTGAGATCCATAAAAGCAAGATATGAGACTCAATTCAGCCCTTTTCTCATTCATTTTTCAGTACTTCCCCTTCACTGGAGGGTAGCAAAAGAAAACAGAAAAGAATTTCTCCATTCTACCTTTTCCCTTATGCAGGAGACATAATGATGATTTATATCAAAACATATGCTTACCCCAGACCTCAGAGGAAACTTGAGGTCACTGTTCCTGAACTCCAGCCTGCTGGAGAGAGGAGAAGGAATTTTGAATTCCCTGGAGCGAAATCCCAGAAATTATCCTTTTAACCACAGAAGGATAATTTCCTGGGTAGGACCAACTTTATTGGAAATACCTCTTGAGTGACCCCAAGTTCAAGAGTGTCAGGGATCAGACTTCTGAGAGAGAGAGATTTCCTTATGCAGATCTTCTGATACTCCTTAGGGAAAGGAAAGGAAAACCAATGAATTACTTAGACATCTGTAGATCCTGTGAAAAAGAGTATTTATTTGACAAAGTATGATTATCTTCCAGGAGGAGTCCATAAAACAAGGTGTTATATTAAGTCTTGGGGAGATAGTAGAACTCTGTAGGAAATAAGGAGACACTGGAATGACACAGAATTGTCTCCAAAGCAACCTTATTTTGATTGCTCTGTATTTCTGTGTCTCCAGAGGAGACTCATTCCTGTGATCTTTATGCCCTATGCATTTTCTCAGATCCCTTGTTCTATCACTGAGCATGCCTTCTCAAACCTCAATCCTCAATTACTCCAATCATCTTTCAGTCCTATTTGCATGATATCCAAAACAGCAGGAGGAAATCATAGACCCATGCTGACTAGGTACACTAAAAATCTAATGAGTCCTCACTATAGCAAGGCAAGCATTCTATTCTTCCCCATTTAATCTATCACCTTCCTAACTATAATAGTCATTCTAAATGTTCTCAAGATTCCTATAGCACCCTTCCTTTCTTGTGCTTTCAAGACCTTGATTGATACTTCACTGAGAAATTTGAAGACATTCAAGAGCTCTTCCATCTTTTTTCCTTCTCACTTCACATCATGAAGACATCTTGCCCCTCTATCTCCTCCTTCCTTCTAGTAATGGCTGAAAAGATCATTCACCTTGCCTAGGTCAGCCCCTTTCCAAGCAGCCTCAATCCCATGCTGTCCAATAGGTTGTCCTTACTATTATCACCACCTTTTCACCTTCAGCATCTTTTTCTCTACTGGCTTCTTACCCAATACCTACAAATGCTACCTTCTATGTCTATATCTTTCCCATCTTCAAAAAATCCTTTTTTGATCATGTCAGCTATCATTATCTATCCTTCCTTTCCCCCAATCATTAGATGTTGAGCTCCTTGAAAATAGGTTCTATCCAACCATTCTGGAGAGCAATTTGGAACTATGCTTTAAAAGTTATCAAACTGTGCATACTCTTTGATCCAGCAGTTTTACTACTGGGCTTATATTCCAAAGAGATACTAAAGAAAGGAAAGGGACCTGTATGTGCCAAAATGTTTGTGGCAGCCCTGTTTGTAGTGGCTAGAAACTGGAAAATGAATGGATGGCCATCAATTGGAAAATGGCTGAATAAATTATGGTATATCAATGTTATGGAATATGATTGTTCTATAAGAAATTACCAACAGAATGATTTCAGAGAGATATGGAGAGACTTACAGGAACTGATGCTGAGTGAAATGAGCAGAACCAGGAGATCATTATACGTAGCAATAACAAGATTATATGTTGTTGATCATATTCTGATCACACACACAAGATGATCAATTCTGATGGACATGACTCTCTGCAACAATGAGACGATTCAAACCAGTTCAAATTGTTCAGTGGTAAAGAGAGCCATCTATACCCAGAGAACTGTGGGAACTGAGTATAGTTCACAACATAACATTTTCACTCTTTTTGTTGTTGTTTGCTTGCATTTTATTTTGCTTCCCTTTTTTTTACTGGTTTGATTTGATTTTTCTTGTACAACACAATAATTGTATAAATATATATACATATATTAGATTTAATATATATTTCTATCATGCTTAGCATATATTGGACTACTTGACATCTAGAGGAGGGCAGGGGAAGGAGATGAAAATTGAAACATAAGGTTTTGCAAGGGCTAATATTGAAGAACCATGCATATGTTTTGAACAATAAAAAGCTTTAATAAAAATTTAAAATATGCTTATTGGTGCTTAAAAAAAAAAGAAAATAGGTTCTATCATTTTTTTGTATCCTCAGCATCTAGAAACCCAGATAACTCATTTCCCACCAACTGCACTATATGTGTATAACTCCATAATCACACTATTATTTCTCATCACCCCTTATCACCAGAAAATTTAGCATCATGGAGACAGCATCAGTTCTGGTATTCATACTTGAACTAAATTCTCGGTTGTCTCTATCCCTCAAAGAACTGGAGGGAAAAGCAAAAAATGCCCTCAATTAAAAAGTCCTTGGAAGCCCAGTTAACTCTTCATTTTCCATCATTTGTACCACTTAGATTTGATCTAATCCTTCCTCCAGCCAGATGCCTTCTTTCTGTTCTGGCACATAGTAAGAACTTAATATTTATTGACTGACTGGTTGACTCCCTTTCATGGTTTAATTCCTTAAGAAAGTTATTTGCACTTCATAAATCCATTTCATTTCCTTTCACTCTAAAAGCATTAACCCCTTTACAATCTGACTTACAACCTTATTAACCAACTGAAACTCCATAGACCTCTCCCAAGTCAACTATGACCACTTGATTGCCCAATATTATGACTTTTCCCTCAATATTTATTCTTCTTGACCCTTCTGCAATATTTGACACTTGAGCACTTTCAATTCCTGGGCATGCTCTCCACTTCAGGCTTTCTTGATTTTACTTTCTGCTGGTTTTCCTCCTATCACTATGATAATTCCTTCTTTGCTTATTCTTCCTTCATGTCACACCCACAACTGTCCCCCAAAGTTCTATGCTGGGCCTTCTTCTATTTTTCATTCTATGCAATCTAACTTGTTGATCTCATTAGCTCCCAAAGGTTTCATTATCATCACTATACAGTCAATTCCCAGATTTATGTATTTGGCCCTAGTCTCTCTCCTGATCTTTACTCTTACATCACCAAATTCCTTTTGTATATCTTGAAAAATGGATAGTGGATTATGGGGAAATTTAGTATCAAGAAGATGAGAGTTCAAATGCCCCCTGAGACATTTTCTAGCTGTTGACTCTGGGCAAGTCATTTAATCTCTCTCAAACTCAGTTTTTTTTTATCTATAAAGTGGAGGCTAGAAATATTATCTACTTTCCAGGATTGTTGTAAAGATAAGATGAGGATAGGTGATAGACAGATGATAGATAGGTAGATACAGATACACATGTATACATATGTCATAAAGAACTACGAAAATGTTACTATTATTATGTTCCATGAGCATCTCAAACTCAACATTCAAAACAAAATTTATTGTCTATTCCCCCAAACTCTTCCCTCTTCCAAGATTCCCTTTTGCTGTCAAAAGTCTCTCAATCTCTATATCTTCCTTAACCCTTTATCCATCATACTGAATCTTTTGTAAAATCTTGCCATTTCCATTTTCACAACTTGTCTCCTATATGCCCCCCCTCTCTAGTCATATAGCCACCATTGTAGTAGAGGCCCTCACCAACTCTTACCTATACTATTGAAATAGCCTTAAGATTGTATTCTATTCGGATCCATCCTTCATTCAGCTGCCAAGTTCTAAAGCATAGGTCTGACCATATCACCACATGAACATTACCCCCCGACAATTTCAATGAGTTTAAGTGGCTCCAGTTCTTAGCACAGTGACTAGCACATAGTAGGTATTTAATAAATATCTATTGAATTGAATTTTATTAAATTATTAAATCCATTATAAAATATACATTTCTCTGTTCTAAATTTAAAGCTCTTGATATCTGACCCTTTCCTCACTTTCTAGTTTTCTTATGCTCTACTACCTTCTATATATTCTGTGATCTGGCTACATAGGTTTATTTGCATTTTTGGATACAGTCTATTTCCCATCTCCATTTCTTTGAATTAGCTTCTGTTCCCTCTCCCATTCCAAATGTTCCTACTCTTAGTTTCTCTCAGTTTTTCTTAAAGATTCAACTTAAATTTTGCCGTTGTCAAGAGGTCTTTCCTGGTCTTTCCTCCCCCCAAATGAAAGCAAACCCCTCTCATCTAATTTTCTATTTATTATCTATACATCTTGAATCTACCTAGTTATTTAAATGCTATTTGACCCATTAGAATGTGTGTGTTTTGAAATCAAGGGCTTAGCATGATGACTGGCACCTAAAATTTAATAAATGCTTGTTGACTTAATTCTGATTTTAAAAACAAAAAGGCTATCCCCTAGACAATAGACTGAGTGCCCTTAGGGGAATAAAGGGTTCCATTACTCATTTAGTAGCCCAATATGTACCTAAGTTTTATTTTCAAAATTCCAGGATGGGAGTAATGAACCAACAAAAATGAATTTTGTGATAAGTCCTCAGGATCAGACTGTGTCCATGTTAGCCCAGAAGGTTGGGGAAAAGGGAAAAGAGAGTTAAAAACCTAGACCATGGGTTACACATATATATGTACAGATAGAAATATATATTAATAACTACTCACATACAATACATAGTCCAAAATGTCCATTGAAGGATTTGGTGTGGAGAAGACTACATGACATCTGAATGAGATTTAGGATAATAAGTGAGTTAGGGGAATGAGTATTCCAAGCATGTGAAGATTTTTCCCAACAGAAGTTTGATGAGAACAATTTATTCCATAAAAGTGGCTAAAGCATGTGCTAAGTACACTAAGAACATAGTCAGATATTGAAGATGCCAAAGTGACCCAGGATACAATGGGCTGTTACCAGTCATCCCTGATTTTGTCTTGACACTGTATTTTGATGAGAAATCAAGACATCACTCCATGATGTCATTGGTCCTTTTTGAAAAATGGACGATAAACAACAACAACAGAGAAGTAGGGTTGCCTCTACATCCTGATGAAGCATCAGAATCAGGCTTGAGCAGAAGCTAATTACAGAACTTGAAAATTCACCTTTGTGCATCTTGATCCTTTTCCCTAAAGCCAGACTTCAGAGGCCAGCTCATTCTTTCCAATGGGACTGCTTGTCCCAGAGAGATAAAAAGAAAAGGTGATTATTTGATTTATAAAAGTTATGCTGAGCTAAAAGCTTTGGTGTAACTAAAACCAAAACCAAAGCATTTTTTGGTTTAGAGAATCATTTGAGGAAATAAGACCTGAAAGAACATGGAAGGTACAGAATAAAAGATATCTATGTCTCCTTTCATGAAGTAATTTCCAATAACTGGCTTATAGTTGTTGTTTTTCATTTTCAAAGAGGACCAATCACATCAGGTGATATCTTGATTTCCATGTGAATTGGATTTAAGTAAGGCAGAATTGCATAAAATCATCAACTAGTCTCTTTTCCAGTAACTGAAGTCCAGTAGTAAGACAAAAGACATAATGATTGCACATGGTCTAGGATATCTTTAATATCTGATCAAGCTCTAAGCACTCCACAGCACCTACTTCAGGTGCTTTCATGGCCATGGGAATAAATTGTTTTCACCTACTCATTCTTCCCAGGGAAATCTTCACATACTTGGGAGAGACACCCCCAGCTCCCCTACAGGACTAAGATCTGTTGGTTTCTCTCAATCTTCTTTAGCCTGTCCGCCAAGGTGATTTTACTTGAGTGTGGCCATTGTACATGCCACAGCTTCTTGGAGCCACAGGTGAGACTTGGGTGACAGGTAAACACTAAAGGTAAATGAGCAGCCCTGAAAAGAACTTAGCAAGCTCTCACAACAAAGGCACTAGTCCTCTTGCTTGTTGATTAATTGGTTTATCTAGCAGTATAATTTGTGTTGAGACCTAAGGATAAAAAGTTAACCATCTTTTTTATTGAAGTTTTTTATTTTCAAAACATAGACAAGGATAATTTTTCAATATTGACCCTTGCAAAACCTTTTGTTCCAGTTTTCTCCCTCTTCCCTCTATCCCATCCCCTAGATGGCAAGTAATGTAATATAAGTTAAACATGTTAAAAATATATATATATGTTAAATCCAATATAGGCATACATATTTATACAATTATCTTGTTGCACAAGAAAAATGAGATCAAAAAGGAAAAAAAGGGGGGGGGGAATAAAACTTAAGCAAATACAACAAAAAGAATGAAAATCCTATGCCATGATCTATCATTAATTCCCACAATTCTCTCTCTGGGTATATATGGCTCTCTTCATCACAAGACCATTGAACCTGGTCTGAATCATCTCATTGTTGAAGAGAGTCATGTCCATCAGAACTGATCATCATATAATCTTGTTGTTGCCATGTATAATGATCTCTTGGTTCTGCTTACTTTACTTAGCATCAGTTCATGTAAGTCTCTCCAGGCCTCTCTGAAATTATCCTCCTGATTGTTTCTTACAGAATAATAATACTCTATAACATTCATATATCATAACTTATTCAGCCATTCTCCAACTGATGGGCATCCATTCAGTTTCCAAACTGAAACCTCCAAAAAAGGCTGCCACAAATATTTTTTAACATGTGGGTCCCTTTCCTTCCTTTAAGATCTCTTTGGTATGCAAGCTCAGTAGAGACATAGGATCAAAGGGTATGCACAGTTTGATAACTTTTTGAATGTAGTTCCAAATTGCTCTCCAGATTGGTTAGATCCATTCACCACTCCACCAATGATGTATCAGTGTCCCAGTTTTCCTGCATCCCCTCAAACATTCGTCATTATCTTTTCCTGTCATCTTAGGCAATCTGACAGGTGTGTAGTAGTATCTCAGAGTTGTCTTAATTTGCATTTCTCTGATCAAAAGTGACTTTAGAACACCTTTTCATATGACTAGAAATGGTTTTAATTTCTTCATCTGAAAATTATCTGTTCATATATCTTAAAGACTTTAATTTGCTTATAAAAGAAAGACAAGTGCTTTCAAGAAAGAAGGAAAAAAGGCCAAATTCTAATTCCAGTTCTGCCAATAACAAACTTTTTGTCCTTGGATCAGTCATTTTACTCTGCCCATGACTCAGTTTCTTCCTCTCTAAAATTAATGGACTAGATAATGTGCTCTTAACCTCAGGTGTACAGAAAATCTGCAAAGTTAGATGGGGGGAAATCATCTTTATTATCTTTATTAACACTGACCTCAAGTTGAAATTTAGCATTTCTTTTAATTATGAGTTTAGAATCTGAAACTTTATTTTGAGGAGTCCCTAGGCCTCATTAGACTGTGAAAGGAATTCATGAACCAAAAAAAAAAAAAAATATGTACCACTAAACTAAATGTTCACCAAGTTTCCTTCTAACTCTGACATCCATGAAGCAATTAGGCTTTAGGCTTCTATCTAGTGTAACCATTCTACTGGAAAAGAGATGAATGTCTATGGCCCTTGTACTCTTATTCTGTGAAGTCTTTATTTTTCGATGTCACTTAGTAAATACCTTATCATTTGCCTCTCACTGTCTGCCCACTCATTCAGTAGTTCCCATTAATATCCAAACAAAGGAATCCATGTGCATACTGTCAGGAGTTTGGTTTACATAAATCCCTTTTCAGATGTACTTGATCATTAGGCCTATATTCAAAAATAAACTGGAGTCAGCCCATACTAGCTTGTGAGAGCCAATAGTTAAATTTTCATTGTGAGCTTATCAAAAATCCATGTACCTCTATTACATATAAGGAATTGTCTTCCTAAACTATTACATAAATATACACAAAATATGTAAGAAATAAGTAAGGTCGTTTTTTAGAGAGAAAGCACTGGAAGTGGAGTCAGAAAAGCTTGTAGAAGGTGATGTTCGACTCATAAGTGAAATTAATTAAAGACATACATATGAATCACACAGGATGAAAAGGCAGGGAAAGTCTGAGATCTGCCCAGTTAGAAGGAGGGCCTACATCGATGAGGCATATGGCTACTGAAGTATTAGGGTGTGAAGGAAAAACAGAAAAGGCACATTTAACATCAAATCCATGAACTTGTATTTTTAAAAACTCAACTGTATGAAATGAATTCCTTTGTAATTTTATGTATTTTATTTTATGCATCTAAAAACATTATTTTGAGGAGTCCACAGGCTTCAACAGACTGTCATGGATCCATAGTATATAAAAACAAGGTTAAGAACCCCTGACCTAGAGAATTTATTGGGCTAGGAGGCAATATAGGCTGGAATTTTCTAGTTAGTTCCAGAGGGTTAAGATGATTTACAAATTATAAATTCATAGCAGATCCTTAAGAGAAGCTAGGAATGTTTGAAATAGGTCCTAACCTCCTGAGTATTTCTTCCCTCACTACCATGTTTCTTCTCTTCATCCTATGACCATCTCTAGCTGTTGCAAGCCCAGATTGATCCTTGGGCTAAATAAAGGAGCCTAAAATCCACTTAGCTTATAATTACGGCATTCCATTCCATCCTCATCTACTCCTTTTTCCCTACATAAATCACTTCGGAAAATTGTCCTCTTGTTACTGAGCAAATTTGCTTCTTGGGTAACTCCCAACTAATTTACTAATAAAAACCGGGAGACAGACTGAGGGTGCTATAGAATTGATCAAGCAAAATTTCCTTTAGCCTCTCTTTGTTGGGCCATTATTGCTAATGATAGCTGGGGAAGCAGACAGAATGGATCTTGATTTCCAGATACCAGGTTGTACAGTAGTGCTGACAGATAGGAAAAAAATCTTGTTCAGACTTGTAAATTGAGAAGATTTGATATGTATGTTGCAGGTGGATTATAAATATGCAACATTTTCAGATGAGTTTTGCCAAGCCAGGGGAGCCTTGGGTTCTCTGAGGACAGTGTTATTGTCTCAAAGTCCTGACCCATTTGAGACTTTCTACTTTCACATTCAAAACCTACTAATTAAACTTAGTAGAAAATTTTCTTTTATACATCAATTCTTTCATCTGCCCCAAAATGGGTATTCTTGATAAAAAAAAAAAATGGAGAGACATCCTGCCAGAGACAGATACCCTGTGGCAGCAGGGGCAGTAATCGTTGTTTTAAAACTGGACTTTGCCAAAGATTAAATGTGACAAGTTGATGCCAGCAAGTTACAGAAACAAAGAAACATGCAAAATGGTACTATGTAAAGGCACTTTTCACAGCCTTTAATCAAAAAGTTTACTTTTCTGCCTTCTGGTAAAATCATAAGAATTTAATAGAGACTTATTTAAAGTGACAATGGCCCCCTGCCTTGTTTTCTTTTCCCTTAATGAGACTAATTAATGAATACCCCATCTTTCCTCTTTCGTAGGATTCTATTATTTGACGTCCACATGTCTAAAGTCTAAAAAGTTTATATTTTCAGA
Organism: Antechinus flavipes; assembly: GCF_016432865.1. NCBI lineage: Eukaryota > Metazoa > Chordata > Mammalia > Dasyuromorphia > Dasyuridae > Antechinus > Antechinus flavipes. The sequence continues at coordinate 254,468,923 of NC_067399.1, read as the reverse complement.
TACTCTTCCAGGTAACTGGATAAGTGAAAATTTAAGGGATCTGAAGGCAAGTTATTAAAAACATTAAATAATGAGGTTCACTGCCCAAATCTATAAGGCACTCTTAGAGACATAATTTAAATCACTATTTTAAAAATGCATTGCTAATATATTTATTTTTTATTCTTATTTTTATTTTTATTCTTATATAAACATATGCATATATGTTATTTACCTTGAAAGAATGTAAGTTCTTTGAGATCAAGGGCTATTTAATTTTTATCATTGCACCCTGTACCAAGTATGGCACGTGAAATAGAGTCTGTGTTGGTTGATTGTATTACTGGTTGATTGAATCATTGCTCTTATCAACTTTTCTTCATATTTTTGAATGATCTAAAAAACTTTTTAAAATACATTTCTAGTTTATTCTATCTTCATTCATAATCAATGTTTTTATGTATCTTAGTCTTCATAGCAAGAGTCATGTAAAAGGGTCTTGAACATAATTGACACCCTCAAAATGTTCTTGGAATGAATGACACAAGTAAATTAAGGAAATCAAATCACTTATCTAAAGTTGAAGCTTTTTTCTAACTCTTCACTTTGCATAAAACTCTCTCTTGGAAAGAGCTCAGGAGATTATTAGTGAATAGGAATAGGGTTAGGACCCCTTCCACTTGTTCTATACCTACTTTTCCTCTACCTCTCATTTCAAATGCTATATTTCACAAACAGATTTCTCTAATCACCCTAGTCTCCCTCTTCACCTCATACTTTGTTTACCTATTGCATATACTTTTAATGTATTTCCAAAATATACAATGATTTGGATAGCTGTTATATTCCCCTATTATTCTATGAATCTTATGAAAACAGGAATGATATTTCATCTAAGCTTTGCCTCTTTTTTATCATTGAATATAGTGTTTTTTATGTACTTAAGTAAGTATTTAATGGCTTGTCTTTCTATATCCTTAAGTACTTAATGATATTAAATTGAGTTGATTAAACCCAAGATAAAATGAGGGGGCTGGACTACATCATCTCTAAAGTCTCTTCCATATATAAATTGAGGATTATAAGAGTTAATAGTGAGAAAGGGTCTTAAATATCATTATTTTCTACTCTGGAACCACAGACATAAGACATAAGGCTGAAGGAAGATGTAGTGGAATGCTGTAGGAAATAGAGAGGGTCCTATCTAAATTCATATTTAAGATTATGTATTGATATAAAATAAATGAAAATATATTAGTGAACCAATCCTTAAGACTTATGCAAAAAAAAAAGTGATCCAGAAAACTATATTAATTGATTTTTTAAAAATAAATTCAATCATATTTTAAATTCACTAAGATAGCTTGCTATTTAAAATAAGCACAGAGTGATCCCTTTTGTAAAAGAAAAAATGCATCTTCCCCTTCCTCTACCACCCCATTTAATCTTCTGTGTAAGCCCAATTTTTTATATATTGGGTCTGTGTAAAGCAGTGTTAACTATATGTAAATTGATATGCAAATGAAATTCAAAGAGGTAGGGGAGACATTGGCTGCTTATAGGGATGGGAAGCCATCATCTCTTTGTCCTTGAGAAAAGCCTAAAATGCCCCATTCTCCCCCTTAAAAAACCACTCCATGTAATATAAAAAACAACAGACCTGGAATCAATAGATCTAAGTTCAAGTCATATCTCAGATGCTTAATAGTCACATGATTTTGAGAAAATAATTTGATCTTTGAGAACCTTGGTTTTCTCATCTATAGAAAAAAGGGATCAGATTACATGACTTTGAAGACTAAGGTTCATGATCTTATAAAATCACTTCACCTTTCTAAGCCTCAGTTTCCTCACCTGTAAAATAAAAATATTAATACTTATGCTACTTACTTCATAAAACACATTTATGGAAATGTCAAAACATTGTTTTGTTAAATCTATCACTCTGAAATTAGCCTTGAGATCAATGAAACACACTCTTAAGCATCAAAGATGAAACCTTCATTATCTCAAGAAGACTTTATTATCATTGATTAGCCTATATCTATAGGCTGACCCTACTACCTACTACTACTACCTACAAGAGATATGTCCAGAATGGACATCAAATAGCAGACATCAAATAGCAGACACTTGGAATAGTGGAAACACAAACAAATGGATGACTCCCCTGGACTTCTGAGTCAGTATGCCAAGACCACAAGCAAATGCCCCTGTGGGGGAAGGTTTGAAGGGATCCTAAACAACATGACCAATGCTTTTTCTATGCACCAGAAGTCTTCCCTGATTCCCTCAACTACTAGCACTCTCTCCTTATTAAATTTTCTCATATTAACTTTTATTCACTTGTACAAATATTGTACATCTCTCCACTGGTAGAATGTAAGTCTCTTGAGAGCAGACAGTGTTCTGTTTCTTTGTATCCCTAGGACCTTGGACAATACCTAGCACATAGCATTAAAACATTTGTTGAATTGAACAACAGCCCAATTAAATTCCCTGACATCATCGATTGAATCAAAACATGAATTCTATTCCTTCCTCCACTATTAACTTTCTATATAGCTCAGTAGCTTCTCTTAGGCTAGTTTCCTCTTAAGTCACATGGGGATAACATTCCCTGCCCTGACTACCTCAAGGGACTATCATAAATTCTAATGAAATAATAAGTGGGAAAGCACTTTAGATAATGTGCCTTTTGTCTTATTAAAAAAAAAAAAACAACAACAACATATTTTAAGCTTCCAATTCTTCTAGGAAATAGTGACCCACAGTAGGGTCTGAGAAGAATCCCTAAGGCTCTGCTCTCCTGGATCTGGAGTAAGCTGAAAAGGCAGCAGAGCTCTTAGGAACAGAGAGTCCATCCGGATGAATCAAAATTACTTGCATGGCAAATCAAACCAAAAAGAGTTATTTTGCAAACGAGGCCTTTTACATAAGAGGAAAACACGGTCACAGTTGTGCAGCCATCTGCCTTCCTTATGACAAAATCACACGGATTTTAAACATACTTGGGGAGCTTTATAGTCTACTTCCCTCTCTCCACAATTTCATGAGTACAGTCTTCTCACCCTTTGGGAAATGATCCTGGCCACATGCATGAGGCATAAGTTTGGAGAACCTGGACTTCAATCAATTCAAATGTCTTCTATTCAAAAAGTCATTTAAGATCATAGATTTAGAACTGGAAGAGACCTTGGAAGTCATTTAGGGCAAATCTCTCATTTTATAGATGAGAAAAATTGAAGCTTAGACGGTTTAAGTACTTTGTCCAAGGTCACACAGGTAGTAAATGACAGAGACAGAATAACCAAATTCAGTGATCTTTTCACTGTAGTGTGTTATTTAAAAGCATGGATCATGTGTGTAATAATAAAGAAAAACTACTGAATCTGGGAAATGTTACAGGCTTATTATGTACTAAACCATGACAGAGCCAGCCTTATACTTTCTTAAGTTCATGGTCTCATAGCACTAGTCCAGTAAAATGTTTCTAGTCCTAGAACCTAACCATATTAAAGTATAATCTTTTATCTCTACTACATTCCCTGAAGGTCAGAGATTCCCAAGAACTAAAGGCTTTGATCAACAATCCCTATTAAACATTAACCAATCAAATTCTATCCAATACGTAAAGTTATAGAGACTTTTTTTGAAACCTGCTCTATTCTCCCTCTTATTACCTATCCCTGCCTTCAAATTTCATGACTCCTTAGATATAGAGAGGAAAAGGCTCTCAATCTGCCGCCTCACTAACCTCTAGACACAAGAAGACAAGAGACTTTCTATCTCATTAAAGGCTATAAATATCATAGATTTAGAACTGAAAGGGACCTTAGAGATTATTTAGTCCAACTTTCTCATTTTATAATTGAAAAAATTGAAGCTCATAGATCTATATGAGGTCACAAAAGTAATAAATGATAGAGCCAAGATTTGAACTAAGGTATTCTGACTCCAGAAGCCCTGCTCTTTCCACTGTAGTGAAACTTCTTCTTGTTGTTCTTCCTTTGTTCTTAAAGACAACCATAAAATTAGAGAGGTGATATCATGACATTCAAGTGAATTGGATTTAAGTGAGAGGGCTGTGCAAAGTCACCAGCTTCATTTTTTCCTCCAAAGCCATTTGGATCCAATGGCCAGATAAAAATCAGGATGACTAGAGACGGCCCTAAATGCCATCCAGTGGAAGACCTTGGTCTTTTTAAGCTAAGGTCTTTGGTCCTAGTTTGACTGAGGCCATACCCATTCAGTGATGAAGCCAATAATAAGTATAATCTTATACTTGACAAGCTTTCAAATATTTGTAGGCAATAATCATTCCCTAGGAAAGTCAGTCACAACTGGAAAGAAGAAAGAAAGAAAGAAAAAGAAAGAAAGGAAGGAAGGAAGGAAGGAAGGAAGAAAGAAAGGAAGGAAGAAAGAAAGAAAGAAGGAAGGAAGAAGAAGGAAGGAAGGAAGGAAGGAAGGAAGGAAGGAAGGAAGGAAGGAAGGAAGGAAGGAAGGAAGGAAGAAGGAAGGAAGGAAGAAGAAGGAAGGAGGAAGGAAGGAAGGAAGGAAGGAAGGAAGGAAGGAAGGAAGGAAGGAAGGAAGAAAGAAAGAAAAAAAGAAAGGAAGGAAGGAAGGAAGGAAGCAAGGAAGCAAGGAAGGAAGGAAGGAAGGAAGGAAGGAAGGAAGGAAGGAAGGAAGGAAGGAAGGAAGGAAGGAAGGAAGGAAGGAAGGAAGGAAGCAAGGAAGGAAGGAAGGAAGGAAGGAAGGAAGAAAGAAAGAAGCAGCTCTGCCATTAGTCAAGTCATTGATAAAAATTGTTCCAGAACAGGGCCAGACAGAACTGTTGTACTCATCTAGAGACTGCTCTGCAAGGTGATTTCAATCCACTAATAACTATTCTTTATATTTTGTTATTCAACTAATTTTAAATCAATTTAACTTTCATCATCTAGCCTTCATCTCTCTTTTTATCTTGTCCATAAGAATGCTGTATTCACTACTGAAATTCAGACAGACCTCATGTCTAGTATCTTTTGGATCTTCATATAGTCATAAGTACATATAGTCACATGTACATACATGTATTTACTTGAAATTATACACATGCAGACATTCATATTATTAAAAACTTAATGTTGAGTTTTTCAGAGATTTCTTCTGAGAGATTGATGTGGCTTTCTTTTACAACCAGTCAATAATCAGTTTGTATTCTTGACTTAAACTTGTGAACATCTAAGATGAAAATTTTTTTAAATCATTCATTCAGTGCTTTGTTTTATTTTGCTTTTTTTTCTACCCAGAAAAAAATATCTAACTATCTGGAAACATCTGGGTAGATGATTAAACACTTTAGTTTGTATTTGTATGTTTAAGCTTTGGGTAGGCACAGTCTGAAAGGCCTTTCCCCCCCTCAATTGCTTCTTTAAATGAAGCACAAAGGTATTTCCTATCTCCAGGATGACAGGAGCATCAGTAACAATGGGGCAATCTAATAACCCTGTCAAAAAAGAAATTAGGTTAGTCTGGCATGACCTATTCTTGATGAGCCTATGTTGGTTCTTAATGGTCATCGTTTCCCTTTCTAAGTGTTCATGATCCATTCTTTCCATAATGTGTTCTGGAATTTTGTCAGAAATCAAAATCAAGTCCACTGGCTTCCAAATTCAAGAATACATCTTTTCCCTCCTTTTTGCTAGCCTCCAGCCCCAAAGCAACTTCTTCACTTTCCTTCCTCTCCTTTTTAATAATAATTACTCATATTTATGTAGCATTTTAAAGTTTAAAAAGTTTACAAAAACACTTTCTATGTATCATCTTATTTGCTCCTCATAACAACCCTAAAAAGAAAGCAATGCATATAATTACTTCCATTTTACATACTAGGAAATTGAGGTTCAGAGAATATAAGTGCCTTGGCAGTAGACACCAAGTAGTAGGTGTCAGAGGCAAGATTCAAATCCAAATCTGTTTTGACTCCAAATTCAGTCTTCTGTCCATTATTCCATATTACCTCTCAGACTAATAGATTCCTCTCCTTTAAACCAAATCTCCTTTTCTCTTTTAAAAAAATAAATTTAAAATTTTAAGCTTCCTGTCCACATCCAGGAAGCTAGTATCCATCCCACTTATCCAGAGAAAGAGCAACAATAATAAATCATAATCATTCAAGCTCCACAAAATCACAGCATCGTAGAATCACATAGTAGTGGTACTATTGGTACCCGCATAGGAATATTCTCTATAACATTATTGACTAGTAGTCATCCAGCCTTTACTAGAGGACCTCCAGTGAAAAGAAAAATACTTCCCAAGGCAACTCATTCCAATCCATTTTGGATAGCTCTAGTTGTTAGGAAGTTTTTCCTTACATTGAATTTATATCTGCCCCTCAGAAATCACTGCTCCTGATCCTATTTTCTGGGGCTAAGTACAAGTTCATTGGTTCTACTCTCGAGCATCTTGCTTTATACAAAGGAAGTTCTGGGGCTATGGAACTGATTGATTTATTAAAAGAGAAGATGCTATTTAACCACTCATAAAGAAGCAATAAAATTTTAATATCAGGTGGGTTCATTCAAGATGGGGCAGGTTCAGCTGCAGTGGATAAGAGAATGATGGGAGAAAATTCACCTAAGAAACTGCTCTCTTCTGTTTATCTGTTTATCATTGTCAGGTGCTGAGAGAAGGGAACATCAACAAGCTACAGTTTAACATGTGCCAATCTCCCTGACAGATTGCTTATTGTGGGAATCCTTGTGAAGGGTTAGGTCGTCACTTAATCTTACCACTCTTGGTTGAAGAGAATGAAAGTTGTATAAAAAAGGATCTATATGCCCCACTCTCTAGGAGGCTTATTACAATTTTATTCTGTTATTTTCCATTTCTTAAGAAGAACAGAGCGCTAAGTTGTTATCACACTGCTCCATGTTACATAACTTCATTGGCTAATGCTCTGCCCAGATGTACCACAGGTCAAAAACATGTCCCCTCAAATAGAACAAGAGACAGTAACAATTTGATATAAGGTAAATCGGGGTGGTATAGTAGAGAAAGAGGAAAAAAATTGGTCTAAGATGCAAAAGACAAGTTCTAGTTGAAACAATTCTCTAATTTGTGATCTGAGGCAAGTCTCAGTTTACTTATCTGTAAAATGGGAGAAATTGTGCCTATTCTTCTAACCAAACAAGACTGATATAAGGAACAAGTGTGGAAATGTATGCAAAAGAGCCAAACAGATGTATGGTATAAATATTATTACAAGAAAGTTGGGAGTAAGGATCCAAATATCTGAGCTGGGGAGGAATCTTGGCATGAATTTTACTCCATCCATTGTTCAAAAAGTCAGGTTTTATTCCACATATTAGAAACTCATTTACTCGAATTTGTATTTAACAATAAAAATTTAAGGCCTAAAAGCATTTATACAATGGCTTTGTTGTGTACAGAAGATTAAAGTCCCTTTCCATGAAAGTGTAGAATTTTATAAATGCATGGGTCTTTATAAATGCAAAATGCAGGGCATCAAAAGGTTCAAGGCTGCTCTTTGATATAGCTAACTGAGCTGGTGTGTGGAGAGAGGTATACTCTTGAATGATCTCAAATTCTTGGCTTCATTTCTATCAAACATTTGAATATGACTACAAGATAATAAAGCATAAACTTCAACCTCCCTCATTTAATGAATAAGCAAACTGAATCCAAGAAAAGTCACATAGCTAATAAGCATATGAGGCAGGATTTGAACTCAGACCTTCCTAACTTCAATCTCTTCACTCTATCTGTTGAACTACCTAGAAACTTTGAAGAAACTAAAAATACCTTTGAGAGTGAAAACTGAAAGCAAACAACCAAGCCAGGATTATAGAGATATGTGAGTTGTATAAAGAAGAGTTGGATAAATTCTAAACGAGTTGAATGGTCAGATTTGGAATAGTAATTATGGGGAAATGTGAACCCATAAGGAGATCTCTAGTGGAGGGTCACAGGACAATGCCCTTGAAACTGTTTTATTTGTATTTTTATTATTTACACCAATAAAGACACATATGGTTTATGGATATCTCAAAGCTAGAAGTAGGGAATGGATAGTATTTTGAAAAAGAGAATCAAAAATGAACATATCTTGGTGGGCTAGAAGAATGAATTGGCTAGAAACCAGTTTATCTTTTTTTAATAGCTTTTTATTTTTGAAATATATGCAAATATAGTTTTCAACATTCACCTTTATAAAACCTTGTATTACAAATTTTTTCTCCCTCCCTTCTCCCTACCCCTTCCCCTAGACAGCAAGTAATCCAATATATGTTAAACATGTATACATATTTCCACAATTATCATGCTGCACAAGAAAAATTAGATCAAAAAGGGAAAAAAATGAGAAGGAAACAAAAAGCAAGCAAATAACTACCCCAAATGGTGAAAATACTAATTTGTGATCTACTCTCAGTCCCCACAGTTCTCTCTCTGGGTGCAGATGGCTCTATCACAAGATCATTGCAACTGGCCTGAATCACCTCGCTGCTAAAAAGACCCACGTCCATCATAATTGATCCATCATATAATTTTGCTGCTACTGGGTACAATGTTCTCTTGGTTCTACTCACTTCATTAGCATCAATTCATGTAAATCTTTTCAGGCCTTTCTGAAATCATCCTGATGATCATTTTTATGGAATAATAATATTTGATAATTCAGATACCAGAACTTATTCGGCAATTCTGAAACTGGTGGGCATCCACTCAGTTTCTAGTTCTTATCACTACCAAAAGGGCCGCTATAAACATTTTTGCACATATAGGTCCTTTCCCCTTTTTTATGATCTCTTTGGGATACAGTTCCAGTAGAGATGCTGCTGGATCAAAGAGTATGCACAGAAATCCCTCCTCATTTTAATAGTCAAATAATGCCTGATTTAATGCTCAAATATGTGGTGATAAACATCTCCAAATTTAGGGAGCCCATTCCGATATGACAGGCTTTCTGTCTCTCATTAACCAGTCATTAAGCTTTTCTAACTTGGTAGAACGTGTAAGATTTAGACACTAACAAAGCCTTTGAAAGCCTCAAGAATCCTTTGAACAGGATTAGGACTTCATAAATGAATGTGATCTTAGGCTGCTGTGTGTCTGAAAGAAAAGGAAGGCCATGTTCTTACTGCACTTTGCCCTGACCAAACCACAAGTGAATTTCTAGTTCTAGTTGCCTTATTTCAGGAAGTAAATTGACAAATTCAAGGTGTCCAGGGAAAGACATTTAAAATAAAAAGAAAAGTCAAACCATGATATACCCAAATCTATTGACATATACCACAGCAGAATAGAAAAAGGAACTTATTTTGGACTCAAAGAGGCTGAATTGAAATTCTAGCTGGTACTTCTCTCTTAGTCACTTAGCCTTCCTGTACTTCAATTTCCTCATCAGCCAAAAAAAAAAAAAAACTGGGTTGGAATAAATGACTTCTAAGATCCCTTCTAACTCTAGATTTTATGAATAGGAATGTTTAATGTGGAGATAAAAAGAGTTAGGAGAAGTTATGGGCAGCTAGGTGGAATAATAGATGGAGTGGTGGGCCTGGAGTCAGGAGGACCTGAGTTTAAATCTAGCCTCAGATGCTTACTAGCTATGTGGCCACGTCACTTAATTCTTTTTACTTCAGTTTCCTCATCTGTAAAATGAACTGGAGAAGGAAATAGGAAACTACTCCAGTATCTTTGCAAAAAAAAAAAGTCACAAAGAGTTGGACACAACCAAAATGATAGAACAATAACAACCAAGAAAAAGCACAATGCTTGTCTTAAAATACTTGAAGGGCTGTCATGTGGGGAAAGAATTGGATTTGTTTTGTGTGATCTCAAAAATTAGAACTAGGACCAAAGGATGAATTTGAACTCAACATAAGCAAAAACTTCTTTAAAATAAAAAACCTTAGACAGTTGTGAGCTCCCTCATATTGAAGGTTTTCAAGTGGAAGTTCGATGACTAATTATCAGAAATATTATAAAAAAGTATCCCTGCTCAGGTGTGAATTATTCTGAATGTATTCTCAGATCTCTTCCCCTCATAGAATGAATCATGTATAATTCCTCTTTCCCATGACAGTACTTTGGGTATTTCCCTCCTCAGTTGTGTGCAGGTTAAATATCCCTGTCTTTCAAGTACTTCTTTCACAAGGCTATTGACACAATGGCATGATGTCATCACAATCAATTCATGGGGAAAAAAAATCTGTTAGTGGTAAAAGCAATGAAACAGTGCTTGGTTTCCAATCCCCAATTAAGGAAGTTCTAGTTTTTACATAACTTTTCACATCTTTTTGTCCTACACACACACACACACACACACACACACACACACACACACACACTAACAGACACACAATGTTCAAGATACAAATTGGTTCAAACTGTGGCTTTAAAAATTCACAAAGGACAGAATCAAAATGAATTTCCATTTATTGCCTCAATTATCCTCTTTCCTAGGCCTTATTATCTTGCTTGCACACAAACATCCCATTCCAAACAGATACAGAGTTTTAGGCCAAAAAGGAGAATTGTGGATAATTCTGTTATTCACACTATTTAGGTTTTTTAAATCATATTCCCCCCAATTATATATCAAGACAATTTTGAGCAATCATTTTTACAAAATCTTGAGTTTCACATTTTTCTTCCTGCCTCCATGCCCTCCTCTATTCCTAAAAAATGGTAGGCAGTTTGATAAAGCTTATACACATATGATCATATAAAATATATTTCCACATGAGTCACAGTTGTGAAAGAAGAAACAGATCAAAAAGAAAAAAAAACATGAAAAAATGAAGTGAAAAAAGTATGTTTCAATCTGCATTCATAATCCTCCCATTCTTTATCTGGATGTAGAAACCATTTTCCTTTATGTGTCTTTTGTATTTGTTTTAGATCGTTGGGTTGTTGAAAAGAACCGAGTCATTCATAACTGATAACCAAACAGTGTTGTTGATACTACATACAATGTTTTCCTGGTTCTCCTCATTTCACTTTGCTTCAGTTAATACTAATGTTCACAGGTTTTTCTGAAATCTACCTGCTTGGAGGTGGAATCAAGATTGTGAAGTAAAGACAGGGACTCATCCTAACTTTCCTCCAAACCTCTCTAAATACTTTGACTCTAAATAAATTCTAGAGTAGTAGAACCCACAAAAGATGGAGTGAAATAATTTTCCAATACAAGACAACTTGGAAGGTTAGCAGGAAAGGTCTGTCATACCAGGGTGAGAATAAAGCACAGTTCAGTGCAAACCCTAACAGCAAAGCCTGGCCCCAGTAAACCAGGAACAGATCTCCAGGTGACTGACTCAATGGCAGCAGCAGCAATTTCCAAACCTTTCAGCCCACAAGCATCAAAAACAGCTTAGAAGATCACCAAGAAAGGTTTATTGCCCCTGAGTGAGAATAGAGCACAGTCCAGTGGCAGTGGTTTTAAATGTTTAGTTGAATGGCAATAGTAAGATTATAAAATGATCTATTCTGATGGACGTGATTCTTTTCAACAAGAGATGATTCAGGCCAGTTCTTGTGTTGAAAAGAGACATTGAGAAAAAGAGGACCTAGAGAGAGGACTGTAGGGACTGAATATAGATCACAACATAGTATTTTCACTCCTTTTGTTGCTGTTTGCTTGCATTTTATTTTCTTTCTCATTTTTTTCCTTTTTTAATCTGATTTTTCTTGTGTAGTATAATTGTGGAAATATGTATAAAAGAATTGCACATGTTTAATATAATTGATTACTTGCTGTCTGGGAAAGGGGGTAGGGGAAGGGAGGGAGAAAAAAATGGAACACAAGATTTTACAGTGTTAGTATTGAAAACTGTCTTTACATATATTTTGAAAATTAAAAGCTTTAATAAAAAAATAAAAATTAAAAGGACCAAAAAGTTTGGTAGAATTCACATGTGAACCCATCTGGCCCTGGGAATTTTTTTCTTAGGGATTTCATTAATGACTTATTCAATTTCTTTTTCTAATATGGAGGTACTTAGGCATTCTATTTCTTGTTCTGTCCTACTAAGTAATTTCTATTTTCATAAATATTCATCAATTTTGCTCTAATTGTAAAATATGTTGGCAGATAATCAGGAAAAATATTTCTTAATAATTGCTTTCATTTCTTTTTCATTGGTGGTGATTTCACTTTTTTCATTTTTAATACTAGATATTTGGTTGTCTTCTTTTTAAAAATCAAATTAACCAGTGACTTAGCTATCTTATTGGGTTTTTTTTTCATAAAATCATCTTCAACTTTTACTTATTAGCTGAATGATTGGTATTTTTTACTTTCAATTTTATTAATCTCACCTTTGATTTTCAGAATTTTCACTTGTTCAATTGGGGATATTTAATTTGTTCTTTTTCTAGGTTCTTTTAGTTGCATGTTCAATTCATTGAGCTGCTCTTTCTTTATTTTGTTTGATGTGAGAATTTAAAGAAGTAAATTTTCCCATAAGTACTGTTTTGACTGAACCCAACAAATTTTGGGATCTTGTCTTATTGATGTTGTTTTCTTTAATGAATTTTTTTTAACTCACTGATTCTTTAAGATTAGGTTATTTCCGAATCCAACCATTCTGAAGAGCAATCTGGAATTATGCCCAAAAAGTTATCAAACTGTGCATATCCTTTGATCCAGCAGTACTACTACTGGGCTTATACCCCAAAGAGATACTAAAGAAGAGAAAGGGATCTATATGTGCCAAAATGTTTGTGGCAGCCCTATTTGTAGTGGCCAGAAACTGGAAACTGAGTGGATGCCCATCAATTGGAGAATGGTTGGGTTAATTGTGGTATATGAATGTTATGGAATATTATTGTTCTTAAGAAATGACCAGCAGGATGAATATAGAGAGGCTTGAAGAGACCTGCATGAACTGATGCTAAGTGAAATGAGCAAAACCAGGAGATCGTTATGTACTTCAACAATGATACTGTATGAGGATGTATTCTGATAGAAGTGGATTTCTTTGACAAAGAGATCTAACTCAGTTTCATTTGATCAATGATGGACAGAAGCAGCTACACCCAAAGAAAGAAGAAATGAATGTTAACTGTTTGCATTTTTGTTTTTCTTCCTGGGTTATTTCTACCTTCTGAATCCAATTCTCCCTGTGCAACAAGAGAACTGTTTGGTTCTGCACACATATATTGTATCTATACTGTGACATATTTAACATGTATAGGACTGCTTGCCATCTGGGGAAAAGGGTGAAGGGAGGGAGGGGGAAAATCAGAACAGAAGCGAGTGTAAGGGATAATGTAAAAAATTACCCTGGCATGGATTCTGTCAATAAAAAGTTATTTTTTAAAAAAAGATTAGGTTATTTCATTTCCAATTAATTTTTAATCTTTCACTGATTTTTGCTGACTGTAATTTTATTGCATTATGATCTGAAAAGAACACATTTAATACTTCTGTCTTTCTACATTCGATTTTTTAAGTTTTTATGCCCTAATACATGGTCAATGTATTAGATACCATGTACCAAAAAGGTACATGACAAGAAAATATGTTCCTTTATATTCCCAGTTTTCTTCAAAGGTTTGTAATACCTAATTTTCTAATATCCTATTGTTCTCCTTAGTTTCTTTCATATTTATTTTTTGTTAGATTTATCAAGTTCTGAGAGAGAGCAGTTGAGGTCCCCCATTAATATAGTTTTGTTGTCTATTTCTTTCTGTAATTCACTTAACTTCTCCTTTAAAAAGTTGGATCCTAATGTTTCTACTTGACTTATGTCCCAGAGAGATCTTAAAGGAGGGAAAGGGACTCACATGTGCAAAAATGTTTGTGGTAGCCCTTTTTATGGTGGCAAGGAACTGGAAAGCAAGTGGATGCTCATCAGTTGGAGAATGGCTGAATAAGTTATGTGAATGTTATGGAATATTATTGTTTTATAAAGAAATGATCAGCAGGATGATTTTAAAGAGGTCTGGGGAGACTTGCATGAACTGATGCTAAGTGAAAGGAGCAGAACCAGAAGATCATACACGTCAACAACAAGATTTATACAATAATCAATTCTGATGGAAGTGGCTCTTCAACAATGAGATGATTCAAATCAGTTCCAATAATTTTGTATTGAAGAGAGCCATCTACACTCAGAAAGAAGACTGTGGGAACTGAGTGTGGATCACAACATAGCATTTTCACTTTCTGTTGTTGCTTGCTTGCATTTTGTTTTCTTTCTCATTTTTTTTCTTGATCTGATTTTTCTTTGCAGCAAGATAACTATACAAATATTTACACATATATTGGATTTAACATATATTTTAACATATTTAACATATATTGGATTACCTGATATCTAAGGGAGGGGTGGAGGGAAGGAGGGGAAAATTTGAAACACAAGGTTTTGCAAGGGTCAATGTTGAAAAATTACATTACCCATGCATATGTTTTGAAAATAAAAAGCTTTAATAAAAAAAAGAAAAAAAAAAGAAATGGCATCAGCAATCTCAAAAATAAGAATTTGGGAGCTATATCACTTGGTGAATATATGTTTAGTATTAATATCAACTTCATTGTCTATGGTACCTTTTTTTTTTAGCAATATGTAGTTTCCTTTTATATACCTTAATTAGGTCTGGTTTTACTTTTGCTTTGTCTGTAGTCAGGATTGCTACCTCTGCTTTTTTTCTCTATTCAACTGATTGTGTCTATTATTCCTTATTTGATATGATACTGATAAAATTAAGGTTCAAGCAATGCCCATTTCCCAACTTTCCAACTTTCTCTCCACTGTAATTGGATTTTCTGACCTCTTCAAGTGAAATAATTCACAACATTCTATCTCTCCTTTCCTTTATATGTTCTCTTCTTTTTCACCCCTTAATTATTTTTATATCATTCCCTCAAATTCACCTTATATTCATACCCTCTGTCTATGTATATTTCTTCTAGCTATACTATTAGTACAATTTTAAAGAATTACAAGTATCATCTTCCCATGTAGGGATGTTAACAGTTCAACTCCATTCACTCTCTTATGTTTTCTTTTCCCTTTTTTTTATTTTTAGGCCTCTCTTGGGCCTTGATATTGAGATCAAATTTTTTATTCACTTCTAGTCCTCTCCTTATAAAACCCTGAAATCCATCTATTTCATTGAATAGTCATTTTTTTCTTGAAGTATTATGCTTAATTTCTCTGGGTAGGTTTTTTTTAATTGTAGTCCTAGATCCTTTGTCTTCCAGAATATCATATTCCATGACTTGCTTAAGTCATGTGTATTCCTGATTGTGATTTCCCAATATTTGAATTATTTCTTCTGGACACTTGTAGTATTTTGCTTGAACTGATAGTTCTGAAATTTAACAATAACGTACCTTGGAGTTTTTATTTTTGGATCTATTTTCTGAATTATATTCAAATATAATTTGGATTATATTATTTGGATCTATCTATTGCTCACTGGTTCCAGGATATCAGGACAGTTTTCCTTGACAATTTCTTGAAAGATACTATCCATATCTCCCTTTTGATTTTGACTCTCAGGTATTCCAGTAATTCTGACATTGTCTTTGTTGGATCTTTTTTCCAAGTCAGTTGTTTTTACAGTGAGATATTTTACTTTTTTTCTATTTTTTCCCATTCTTTTGAATGTTTCCACTTGTCTTTAAAGAGTTGTTTTTCTCCACTTTTATACTTCCTTTTCCATTTGGCCAATTGTACTTTTTAAGGATTTGTTTTCTTTAGTGAATTTTTTAATCTCCTTTTCCATTTGACCAATTCTGCTTTTTAAACTGTTTTCTTTTTCCAAGATGTTGGCTCTTTTTTCATAATTCTCTTGTATCACTCTCATTTCTTTTCCCAATTTTTCTTCTACCTCTTATATGATTTTTAGCTCCTGTTTGATCCTTCCATGAATTTTTTCTGAACTTGAGACCATTTTTCATTTTTATTTGGTTTGCACACAGGTGTTTTGACATTGTTGTCCTCTTCTGAGTTTGTGTCTTGATCTTCTCTTTCACCAGAATAACTTTCTATCGTCAGATTCCTTGTTATTTTTGTTCATCTTTTTTCAGCCTTTCTCCTTTCTTTTAAATTTGAGCTCTGCTACTAGAGTGGAAGGATGTCTTAAATGCCCTATGCCAGGAGCTCCAGATCCTGATTGTTACCAGGCACTAATGTTGCCTTGAGGACCATGGAGGACCCTCTTATTTTGTGCTGTGCTGAGGGAGTGAGGTAGGGGATGGCTGGTGGTACTGGAGGTTGTAAATGTCTGGCAACTTACCTGGTACTGAGTCAAGGTCCTAGTACTGGCATCTGGCATGAGCTGGGGCCAGTGAGGTATTCCTACATTTCTCTGGGACTATACAGTAAGTTGCAAATGGTCTGGTTACTACAGGTTGCCTGTTTGCCTGGGGTAATGCTGAAAAACCTGGCAATTCTCCCAACTTGACTCTTCCTGTTCCCCTGACTATGCTGAGGTATGTGAGGAGTCTTGGTGTTGATGTTGGTTTTCTTGGTTCCCTGGCACTGGAATTCAGGATCTCCTGCTAGTGTGCTGAGATGAATCTTGCTGTTGGCTTGCTGGGACATGTCCTGTGCTGGACTGCACTCCCCTTTTACCCATGTGGTAATCTTCCAAGTTCTTTGGGCTAAAAAATTGTTTTACCCCTCTTTTTGCTGGTAATGTTTTTCTAGGATTTGTTTTGAGAAGCTATTTTATGATTGTTTGAAGGTGAACATGGGAGAGTTACAGTGATTTACTGCTTTCTCTGCCCTCTTGACTCTTGGAAGTGAATCACACTGTTTAGTTTTTAACTTGATTATATGATCACAGTATCATAGAATTTAATGATAATGGGCAACAATCATTTAGTGTTTTGAGGTTTGCAAAGCACTTCACAGAAATTATTATCTCATATGGTTCTTACAAAAACTATACAATATAAGCACTAAAAACATTTTAAAGATAGAAAAACCAAGGCCATAAGAGATTACTCAGCTCACTCATAGTCACATCCCTAATAAATATAAGAGCCCAGTTTTGAAATGAGCTTTACTAACTCCAAGTCCAGTATTCTTTTCTAAAATACCACCTAACCTCTCACTTAAAGCTGAAAAGGTCCTCACAAATCATCTAATCTAACCCCTTCAATTTATAATTAAATCCCCAAGTATTTATTAAGTATCAGCTAAGTTCCAGACACTGTATTAAACATACAAATTAAGATCAAGAGGAGTTAGGAATTTTGATGGTCAGTGATTGAGTAGAAACAGTAACTGATTTAGCACCTGAGAACCTGGGTTCAAATCCTGACTCTACCATTCACCATGGCCTTAAGCATGGACTTGAATCTTGAAGAATTTTGCTCCCTTTATCTATTAAATAAGCGTTCTGGCTATTCTTCCAGAAATCTCTAATCCTGTGATTTGCGTATGGTCACATAAGTAGTAAATGAACCAAGATTAAAACACAGGTCTCCTAATGTCAAACTCAGGGCTTTTATAGCTATGAAAAAAATTTAATTTCAAGCATATTTATGTCTTTTATTTGGTTCTTCATTTGCTATGAGGGATTTTCCTTTCTTAATTCTTTTTGTCTCCCATCAATGGCACCTAGAGCACATTAGGGCTTTACATATGATTGTGCCACTGTTGCTAAGGTCAAGGACAGAACAGCTTGTCCAGAAAATAGAAGTAACTGCCAACAACCAGATTGAGACAGGAAGAAAAGATCTTAGTGGCATATGGGGAGCTGTGCTAGAATCTCCCTGAGAGAGCCTTGCTAATGTCTCATGGTGGAATGGACTGGGGAGACTTGGTTGAACCTGAGCTGATGAGTCAATCATCCCACCAAAGTATGGAACAGTTTGGGCTGCCTATCACTGTGAGCATATGTTAAAAGATATTCCTCGCTCTAACACTCACAGACCTTTGGTGCCCACGCTCTCCTCGAGTTCTCAGTACAGCCCCATTTGCAGCAGATTTATTAGTGATCATTAGCACAGGATTTGAGAAAGGCATCATGTCTGATTTCTAGGTTTACCATAGCCACAAAAAGTCTTTCTTTCTCTATTCCATTATATTCCAACATGAATCATAGAGCCTCCAGGGACTTCTCATCCAGCCCCCATCTCCAAGCAAAAGGATGCCTGAACCATAATAATTCAATTCAACAAACATTTATTAAGTCCCTACTATTTGCAGGGATCAGTGCTCTGGGCCTATGAAAATGAAACCATCCGCATTTAGGAGGGTTATGATACATACCAGTGATATAAGACTGCCTTGTTTTAAAGATTAATTTTAAGGACTAATCAGGCTGTGCAGTGATTCACTTTGGAGCAGAGCAGATGGAAAGTAGAGAAAGGAGGAGGAGAGAAAGGTGGCTTTAAGAATTCCCTAGGGTGAGATACCAGATTCAAAGTCTTAGATGTGGGCAGTTACATATTTTGAAAGGGGGGAGGGAAGGGATTGAAGAGAGGAAGAGAGGATATAGGGGAGGAAAGGGAAAAGGAGAAAGATGGGAAGAAGAGAGAGGAGAAAAGAGAAGAGCAGAGAGAAAGTGAGAGTGTAGAAAAGAGAGGGGTAGAGAGGAGAGAAATAGTAGAAAGAAGAAAAAAGAGAGAAAAGAAAAAGAGAAATAAAAGAAGAGAAAGATTAAAAGAAGAGAGAAAGAAGTGGAGGGAGAAAAGAGACAGCAAGAGAGAGGAGAGAGGAGAGAGGAGAGAGGAGAGAGAGGAGAGAGAGAGGAGAGAGAGGAGAGAGAAGAGAGAGAGGAGAGAGAGGAGAGAGAAGAGAGAGAGGAGAGAGAAGAGAGAGAGAGAGAGAGAGAGAGAGAGAGAGAGAGAGAGAGAGAGAGAGAGAGAGAGAGAGAGAGATTACAGGCATATTACCACCACTACCACTACCACCTCCAAAGCTTGAAAAATGACCATTTTCTTTTTCCTATTAACCCCAACCTGCTGTGACCATTTTTTCCTTCCAAATGCAAACCAATTTTTTTCAGGATTTCAGAGATCATCTTAAATCTCAGCAAAAGACATTTTAATCCTATCAAAGCCCTACAACCCTTTCCAGGAATGGTCCATGACACAGTTTGCAAGACCATACTGAACTGACAGGCATGTATTTGTAAATTCTGTGTAGAGTATGTATCCAAGCTGGTGAAATTCAGTTTTTGAGGAGATTGTGGTAAGAAAGAGAAAACAGGAGAGATTACCTTTCCAATGAAATGTCACTGGGTAGACCATATAGACACACATGTGTCTCTGTCTCTCTCTTTCCCTCTCTTTCCCCCCTCTACTCTCTCTCTGTCTCAGTCTCTGTCTCTCTTCTCTTTCTGTCTCTCTGTCTCTCTCTTTCTCTCTCTCTCTGTCTCAGTCTCTCTCTTTCTGTCTCAGTCTCTCTGACTCCTTCTCTGTGTCTCTCTCTCTGTCTCTCTCTTTCTTTCTCTCTCTCTCTCTTTCTCTCTCTCTGTCTCTCTCTCTGTCTCTCTCTTTCTCTCTCTCTTAATCTCTCTCTCTTTCTGTCTCTCTTTCTCTCTCTCTCTCTCTCTCTCTCTCTCTCTCTCTCTCTCTCTCTGTCTCTCTCTCTCTTTCTCTCTCCCCCTTTCTCTCTTTCTGTCTCTCTGTAAACCAAAACAATGTTTTCAAATCTATCTCATCTACATAATTTCCCATAAAAATTAAATCAGTATTTGACATCAGACAACAGAATCTACAGCACAGCTTAGTTTTAACAAGCCAATTGCAATCTCTTGTTTCATCTTAGACATCTTAATAGTTAATCCAGGACACACTGTATACATGATATCATATGGCTTTAACAGGCTTCCCATTTCAGGCATGACTCTGATGACCAAAGAAATTCCAGCTATCATATGCCTTGGACTTAAAAAGTGTGTGTGTGTGTGTGTGTGTGTGTGTGTGTGTGTGTGTGTGGTGGGAGGGATATTTTTATGCAATTTCCCTTTTTCCTTCCACAAATGCATTTCTGATTCCTCTTAAGTAATTGGAGATATTGCAGATACAATCAAGAGTCAAACTCTTCAAGATGAAAATGTCTTGATGATGAATAAAGTTAATGGAAGCAAAATCCCAGTCCTGCCTGATTAGAAAACCCAGAGACTTATCAGAGACAGGAACATATAAGCCAACTCACAACCTGACCTTGTAACGAATGAGAGCTGAAAAGCAATTAATTGAGAAATTATCAGGGAAAAGAGAAGTTGTACGGTTGGTTAGGTACAGCAATATGTCAATGGGCCAGGGATTGATTTGGCTGGAGTGCCTCAAGGTCTCTGTTCTGATGATTCAGGAGTTGAAAGAATTGGCCTGAGCTAAGCACTAAGCAATCACAAAGGGTCAGATGTGAGTGTCATCATTTAGCAGAAGGGATCACTATTCATGTATTAAGATCATAATTAAGCCAAGTTCTTAGTGAAAGGTCAGTTTATCAGTTTATTCTTAATAGCAATAATAGTTCATGTTGATAGTGTGCTACGAGGTTTTACAAAGCAATTTATGTGCTTTTTCTTATTTGATCCTCACAATATTCCATGCTATTATTATTATTATATCCATTTTACAGATAAGGAAAATTAAGGCTCTTAGAGGTTAAATGACTTGCCCAGGACAGTACAACTAGTAAGTTTTTGAAAAGGAGTTGAACTCATGTCACCTTGACTCCACATTTAGTATTGTTTACTAAGAACTTTTGTGTTCCTGTAAATGGGTATTGTGCCAATTGTTTAGATTCTGCAGGCATTATCCCCAAATTTCTCTCCTATACCATGGGTAAGCTTCAGTACTGCAGAATGGTGAAGTAGTAGAAATCCTTGAACTTGTGTCCCTCATTTTACAAACCAAGGCTCTAAAAAAATCAAAGGGAAATGACTTCATATAATTAGTAGAACTGGTGTTCAAATTCAAGTCTCCTTCCTCCAAGCTTCACAGTCTTTCCTATATGCCACATTGTCAGATTTCTCAGAAAGATTGACTTTTCCCACCCATCCTCTATATTCAGGCAGATGATTGGCACACTAGACCTGATATCAGGGAAAATTTGAATTCAATTCTGACCTCAGACACTGAGCTGTATGATACTAAGCAAGTCATTTAAATTCTACCTCAGTTTCTTTGTTTATAAAATGGAAATAATAATAGTATCTATCTCCCTGGGTTTTGTGAAAATAAAATGTGATATTTTTGAAGTGCTCTGCAAAGCTTAAATCACTATATAAATGCTAGCATTTTTCTTCAAGTCCTCCAGCCATCTCATGCAGTTATTTTATATTTTCGTATCAACCAAGAGAGGACATGTTTCCTCTATTTATATATGCACTAAACCACATCCATAAAGGAATAACTCTGTAAGATAGATACCATTCTTTTTTTTAACCCACACCCATTTACAATGGCTAATTCAACCCCCAAAATATTTGACCACTAGATCTACAAAATAGACCCTTTCCCTAACAAATAATACTAACCAATTGAAGAAGTAGAAAGAGCAAATACATTTGTGTTTTGAAACTTGGAGCACATTTTACCAAAGCAGTTTTCCTCTTTAATTTTAAACATGTGTATGTTGAGGAAAAAATGTTATCCAAATACTTAAAATTTCAGCAAGCTAAACAAATCTGGGTGCTTCTTTTTTAAAACAGATTTTTTTTTAATTGTAAATAAATTGGAAAAAAATTTTTGGTCAGACTGAAAAAAACAACAACCTGGGAGAAGAAATTGAATACAGTCTTCCATATGGAAAAATAGGACAACTGCTTAATCCAATGATTCTGACCTTCAATGAAGGATATGGAATCTCAGGGCCCAAAACAGGAATATGGAGGATTTTTTAGAAAAACAGCCTATTTTTTCTGGGAAGGGAAAATTAGGCCAAATTGGAGTAAAAGACAAATACTACTTGATTTGGAAAATCAAGGATGTGGCTATAAACTGCTTTTCCCAAACACTGTCCATTCCCCCAACCAGTCAGCCCTGAATGCTTTGTGACAAACAAATCATACAAGAGCATAAAATATTTTAGTGTTTACACAGGAAAAGTCTAGCATAGGTGTTTGGATCATTCTGAAATATTTCCATTCAGGATTGTGTTTTCAGGGATAATGGATGTCATGACTCATATCATCCTTTATTCAGACTGAAAAGAGATATCCAAATATTTTGGTTTGTCCTCACTTTCTCCACACAGAGCAGCATGGACTGAGAATCACAAGTTCTGGACCCAATTCTCTCTCTCTCTCTTTGTATTCTCACTCACATTCCTTTGTGTTTCTTTGCTTCAGTTTCTTTTCCTGCATAGCAAAGGAGTTAGATTAGATGATTTATAAGGGCTTTATAAATATTGTCATGCTTTGACCTATGATGGTTACTTCAACCAGACTGATTTCACTATCCTCTATGCTTTTCCTACCTTGGTTTTGCTTCCTGTAGATACTCTTGGTTTTCCAAATAATTATATTTTATTTCTTCTCCCAGAAAAAAAAAAATGAACTATTAGCTTTCTATTCCTTTCTATTACTCTGTCTTGAGCTTCCAGTTTTCACACTTTCCATTTAGTACAGTGCCACTGACTAATTGTCCTATTATCCATTTGGAAGGGTTGATGGTTACTCTTTCTTTGTCATTGTCATCATGGGTTTGGACTTCCAGCAGGAGCCCAAGCAATATGGTAGTGTGATTATTTTCCTTTTCTTTTACCCCCAGAAACTTTTTACAGAGAGTCAGAATTTAATACTGATTGATTCTCTTACAACATACTAGATCTATAGAAAGCCTATATGTATTTGCAGAAAGCTAGAAACCTTATATATTTGACAATGGGAGTGAATCAGGATGAAATGTTCTGAAGGTCACAGCTCATTTACATCATATGCTTATTTGAAAAGGCGAGAATCAATGGGAAACAACCTATCACCAGGTGGGAGTCTTGGCCCCTGGGACCCACCTAGCTCAGAACTGTTTATCATCGGTCCCTGTGTTCCACCCTTAGCTGGAGCTGCTTATGTTCATCCCTGGTCCCTGAACTGGGCATCCAGCCTGGAGCAGTTCAGCAGGCAAGGTGCTTAATGATCTACTAGAACAGCTGTCCAGGTGTTGAAAGTTTTGAGGTTAAGGAGAAATGCATGGGCAGCTGTGACCCGGAAAAGCTGAGAAATGGTGAGAGTAGCAGCTGGACCATCCATCTTCCATTCACCAAGGGAGACTACCCTGGCCGGGCCAGCCGCCCAGTTCTCACTTCAACCCCTGTTTTCTGTAGTCTTATTCTAAAAATGAGTCAGCCCCCATGCTAACCCCCCATCCAGGCCAGCCCACCTGATACCATTGGGACCATGTGAGCCATATGGAGAGAAGGGCTATAAATATTCATTCCTAGTATTTTTAAAGAAACAGATGCCTTAAGAACGCGCCATGACAAAAATATTATAAGCTCCCCCTTTCAGACTTTTTTTTCCTAAAAACAGCCTAACTTCATTAATCTGGACCCCACTAATTCAGAATTTATATTCATTCAACTAGACTATGTTGGCTTTCTTTTATTCTCTCAGTGGGAAAAATCATTATATAAATTAATAGGCTAAATAAAATTTAAGGACTATGATTAGCCTACATAGAAGAACAAGATTTTTTCAGGACTTTAGAATATTTATTGTTTGTCCTCCAGTCTATGCTACTAAATGCACATGAACCATATCTGTTCATTGAAGCAGACTCAATAGGATCTCTTTTGAGAAAATATAATATTATTACTATTATTCTTCATTACATCAAAAGATCCAAAATTTAACAAATGTGAGTTCTCCCTTCTCTAATACAGATCTCAACTTCTTCCGTCTTTAATAGTTTTTATGAATTGATAGAGCCAAAAATATGCATCCTCTGATGGTCAACCCTCAAGTGATGTACTTCTCCACACTTACCTAGGCTGGTTATCAGGAATCAAACATATTCTTTCCCAAGAACCATAAGCAAAACTTTTCCACTTGATAGGAGAGGGCATTTGCATTCTCCTGGCAAAGCTTTCAGAACCCAAGATCACTTCCCTATCATGATGAGGCATCAGCTGAGATAATAAGTAGAAGTAAAGTTCTTAGATGAACTTGATCAGCATATTCTTTAATGCTGGGGTGGAGAGGAAGAAAGACAAGAGAAAGTCATAGAATTTTTACAAACTTGTTTGATCAGGATACTGTTTACTTGGTTCTGTCCCCAGAAAACGGTGAAGGCATTTAGGCACAGACTCTTAGTAAGGAGAAGCCACTGAGCTGATGATTGCTGATTTGTTCATAGATGGCATGGGCAAAAAAACTGGGAACTACTTTGTTTGGCTTTTGGAATTTGCAAAATACAATTATGCCTGAAAGGGACCAAGAGGGGACAAGAAAACTCCAGAGATTTCATTCATTCCCCCTCTTCAATCAACTCCAGTGGTTCCCTATTATCTCCAGAAGCAAAAATAAAATCCTCCATTTGATTTTTAAAACCTTTGTAATCTAGACCTTCCTACCTTTTCGGTTTTCTTGCACCTTGCTTCACACTGACCTTCCTGCTATCCCTCCAACATGACACTTCATCTCCTGAAATCAAGCACTTTCCCTGACTGTCCATCATCATTAGAATTCTTGGACCATCCCTTCCTGGCTTCCTTGGCTTCCTTCAAAACCATACTAAAGTCCCACCTTCTATAAGAAGCCTTTCCCAATTCCCCTCAGTCTTTAAACCTTTCCTCTGTTGATTATTTCCAATTTACCCTTTATATATTCTGTCTGTATATAGCTGTTGGCATGCTGCCTCACCCTGTCCCACCCCATCCTTCTGTCTTAGCCTATGAGATTTTGAGAGCAGGGACTGTTTTTGTCTTAATTTGTATTCCCAGAACATGGCACTGTTCCTGGCATATAATAGGGGCTTAATAAATGCTAGTTGATTGTCCGTCTGACTGTATGCACACATGTATGTATATGTTTCCATTTACCATGCACAAGCATGGCTATGCATTGTACAATTTACATATGCCCATAAAGGTGCAAGCAAGTCTATTTATAAAGGCATGCATATGTGCATATGAGCACACTTGTATGAACTATGCATATATATCAATGAGTATGCATGTACAAATCCACCCAAGTCATGTGGACTTAGATTATTGCCAGTGATTGCACTGAACTCTAGTTTTGCATCCCTTTTCTTTGGGGATATTTTAGTTCCCCAGTGTTTGGGTTTTTTAAAGAGCTCAGCACCTGTCACCTCTGGAATCCCCGACTGTTTGTTTGTCTTTTCAGTCCATCTGCTGTCACTACTTTAGTATCAGGCTGGGGCTTGGGCCACATTCTCTAGTTCTCATTCCTCTTGATTCCCTTTGGTGAAGACTCTCCCTGTGGCTGCCAACAGTGTGGTAAACAATCCATTTATTCTGAGAGGCTTAAAAGCTTCTTGGGGGAGTTTGTTTCTTTTACATCTTCAAGAGGGTCAAAGAGAAATCTCAGAAAAAGAAGATAAAGAAAAATAGAAACCTTTACCTGAATCTTCTGAAATCCTCTGAGTAACTCACTATTGTTCCTCTGATACACTATGAAATCCCAGTAATACAAAAGGAAAAAACACAAGGTAAAAAAAATAAATAATAGCTATCATTTATTTGAAGCTTTGAAAAGCACTTTACAGATATTACCACATTTTATTCTCATGACAATCCTATGAAGTTAATTCTATTATAATTCTCATTTTACAGATTGAGGAAACTGAGGCAGGTCAAGTAACTCTCCAAAGTCACCTACTTAGACGGTGCCCAAGACTGGATTCAAACCCAAGTCTTCCTTTTTCTAAATCTAAAGCTCTACCCAACAAACTGCCTTTGTCTTCCATTCCAGCACAATCCCTACTTCATTAGGAAGTTCTTCCTCATACTTTGCTGGAAGTTATGAGAATCTACTCTGAACATGACCAAGTATTCTGGAACTAGGATTATTTCTTATGCATATCTATATATCTCTTCACAGGTATATATACCTATTCATACTTTCCATATCAATGCAGAAATAAGAGCAAAATGCAGAAAACTCCAGGAAAAAAATTGTACCTATTCATTTTAGACAGATCGCAACATCATTTTAAGACATAATAACATTTATTTGTCTAGGCAAATTCAAAAGAGTCCAACTAAATTTAGGAAAAGTTTCCATGAGACAAATTAAATAAATATTTATTGTGTCCTAAGCATTGGAGGAGATACAAAATATAGATGATTCGATTTTTAAAAAATGTTTACTGGGGGCAGCTAGATGGCACAATAGATAGAGCACCAGCCCTGAAGTCAGGAGAATCCAAATTCAAATCTGGCCACAGACCTTTAATACTTCCTAGCTGAGTGACCCTGGACAAATCACTTAACTCCAGTTGCCACAGCAAAAAAAAAAAAAAAAAAAATGTTTACTAAGGATCTACTATGACAAGCTTCTGTACTCTCAGAGACAGTACAGGAAGGGAGAGAGGAAGGAAAGGAAGGAAGAAAGAAAGAAGGAAGAGGGGTTTGTAGAGCAGGGAAGAAAAGAAAGAGATTTAGATAGATAGATAGATAGATAGATAGATAGATAAATCTATTATAAGGTAGGATATGAAAAGGACAAAGAAGAAACCCGGAGAAAGTATGACAGGACAATTTTAGAGGGAAGATGCTGCTTTTACTTAGGAGATCAAGGAGATCTCATCAAAGCTGTGGCTTTTGAATGGAGTCTTGAAGGAAGATACTGCTTTTAACAGATAATGACAGGCAGGAAATATGTTCTGTTGATAGCTTATCAAATGTTCCAGAGGCAGAACAAGGTAGGACAAGATCAAGAAAGAACTGCTAGTTCAGGATGGCTGTATCTTAGAGTACGTGAAAGAAAGTAGTATCAAATCAGGTTGAAAAGGAAAAGACTACATGTAATTAAAAAGGTTTTGCACAAACAAAATTAATGCAGCCAAAATTGGAAGGAAAGAAAAAAACTGGGGAGGAGGGGATTTTATAGCAAGTTTCTCTGATAAAAACTTCTGTCAGCTATATAGTGAAATGAGTCAAATTTATAAAAACAAAGACCATTCCCTACATGATAATTGGTCAAGAGATATGAACTGGCAATTTTCAAAAGAAGAAATCAAAGCTATCAATAGACACATTAAAAATGCTGGGGCAGCTAGTTGGTGTAGTGGATAGAGCACCAGCCCTGAAGTCAAGAGGACCTGAGTTCAAATCTGACCTCAGACACTTAACACTTCCTAGCTGTGTGACCTGGGGCAAGTCATTTAACCCCAATTGCATCAGCAAAAAAAAAAAAAAAATGCTCTAAATCACTATTGATTAGAGAAGTTCAAATTAAAACAACTCTGATATACCACCTCATATTTATCAAATTGTCTAACATGACAGAAAGAAAAGTGACAAATGCTGAAATTTTTCTGAAAAAAAAAATAGGATATCAATGGAGTTATAAATTGACCCAACTATTTTGGAGAATAATTTGAAACTATGCCCAAACTATGCCTATTCCTTGACCCAACAATAATATTCCTAGGTTTGTATTTCAAAAAGACTAAAGAAAATGGAAAAGGAGCTATATACATAAAATATTTATATCAACTCTTTTTGTGGTGGCAAACAACTGGATATTGACAAGATGTTCATCAATTGGGGAATGGCTGAACAGTTTTGATATATGATAGAGTATTATTTGTGCTATAAGAAATTATTTATAAGCAGGATGCTTACAGAAAAACCTGGAAAGACTTATATGAACTAATGCAAAGTAAGGTAAACAGAACCAAGAGAACACTGTACACAATATTGTGACAAGATTGATGAACTGTAAAATACTTAGTTACCCTATTAAGGACAATGACCCAAGACAATTTTAAAGGACCCATGATAAAAAAAAAAGAAAGAAAAAAAGAAAAAAAAATGTTGTTCCAAAGAGAGAACTGATTAATTCTTAGTTCAGATTGAAGCATACCATTTTCACTTTCTTTGGTTTGTTGTTGTTGCAATATGGTTAATAGGAAAATATATTTTGGATGATGTCATGTGTCTAATTCATATATTTCATACCTTTTCAATAGAAGGGGAAGAGGCAGGAGAGAAAATTTAAAACTCAAATTTTTAAAATAAATGTTAAACATTAATTTTTGAAAAGATGTTCATTAGTGATTCAAGGCAATTCCAATATATTTGTAATGGAGAGAGCTATCTGTCCCCATATGGATATGAATGTGGATCACAACATAGTATTTTTACCTGTGTTGTTGTTGTTGTTGTTTCCTTGCTTGCTTTTTTCTTTCTCATTTTTTCTTTTTTGATTTGGTTTTTATTCTGCAGTATGATAAATGTGGAAATATGTTTAGAATAATTGCACATGTTTAAAAAAAAGAATAATTGCACATGTTTAACCTATATTGGATGACTTGCTGCCTAGGAAGGGGAGAGTGGGGAGAGAGGAAAAATAATTGGAACACAAGGTTTTGCAAAGATCTATGTTGAAAACTATCTTTACATATATTTTGAAAAATAAAAAGCTGTTATTATAAAAAATAAAAATAATAAGAGTGAACAAAAAATAAATAAATAAAAATCTTTTCTGGGCATTTTCTCTGGCTTTCCCCCATACTTAGAACATTGCTTCCTTCTACATTTCATCTACTGAACTCCTTAGCTTTTTAAAAATCTCAATTAAAATCCTATCTTTTACTGAAAGTCTTTTCCAACTTCCATTAATTCTAGTGCTTTCCCTCTGTTAATTATTCCCTATCATCCTGTATATAGCTTACTTTTGTATATATTTGTTTGAATATTGTGTTGCCCATTAGATTGTAGTCTCCTTGAGAATAAGGGCTGTCTTTTGCATCTTTTTGTATCCCCAGCACTTAGCACATAGTAGTGGGAACAAATAAGGCATTTAATAAATGTTTATTGATTGATAGTTGTTGTGACATTGGGCAAGTACTCCCTCTTTGCTTCTTTTTTCTCAGATATGAAATGACAATAATAATAATAGTTCACAATCTTCTATTGGTACATTTTACTTTTTGTGAGGCAATTGGGATTAAGTAATTTGCCCAGAGTCACACAACTAGCAAATGTTAGGTGTCTAAGGTCAAATTTGAACTCAAGCCCTTCTCACTCTAAGACCAGTATGCCATCCACTGGGCCATCTAGTTCCCTCAATGGTATATTTTTTACAGACAACACAATTATTGAAATGGTATAGTGGGAATAGTAGTGAGGAAACATTACTCCATAAACCTGACACATTCTCCTATAAATACCTGGCACATCAGTAGGAAGAGTAGATGTCTATGGAGTTCACAAATAGAGAAACACATTTGTAGGGAATATATATGTATATATATATATATATATATAATATATATATATATATATATATATATATATATATATATAGTCAAGTCAAGTGCAAGGAGGGGACACTCTTCTTTGGCCCTCTGTAGTCCCAAGATTTTTTCTCTCTTTTTATGTCCTGATACTTATATGCTTACCATGGGTCATACATTGTGCTAAGCATTGGGATTATAAATACCTTCCCTCAAAAAAAAAAAAATCCTTGCTCTCAAGAACTGACATTTTAATAGGGAAAGACAGCAGTTATAGAAAGGTAGGCGAAAATATTTTGGTCTGGGAAGTCACAGTAATGGTGACTGAAGCCATAGAGCAATTGATTGATTTGTCCTTTCCAGAAATGGTACTATCAATT
The DNA here is from genome assembly GCF_016432865.1 of Antechinus flavipes. Lineage (NCBI taxonomy): Eukaryota > Metazoa > Chordata > Mammalia > Dasyuromorphia > Dasyuridae > Antechinus > Antechinus flavipes. The sequence goes on along the minus strand of NC_067399.1, from coordinate 254,439,208 downwards.
TAATGACTGTTCCCAGAACACAAAGCAGATGTTATGAAGATAGTGAGAGAGCAGCATAGTGGCCTGAGTGTATATGGGTATATGTATACATATACATATGTGCCTGTCTGTTCTTACCAATCAGGATCTTAAGGAGTGTGTATATGTGTGTGATTGTGGTTCATGGAGCTGTTCATAGGTTTCTGTGTCAATCAAGGTTCAAGATTCATACTGTTTCAGAGTCCAAACAAGGCATCCTCCTGAATTCAAGATGTAAGTAATGATGACAGCTGGAGTCGGGAGTGGCTTAGCTCTGTCAAGGTGAAGTAAACCAGCTAAGTTCACTTTTAGTTTCCCATCCTTATAGAAAGTACTCAAGAAAGGATAAAACAAATGAAATAGTGGGGCAAGTAAGGAAAGAGGAAGAAAAGCAGTTCATGTCACTATGACATGAGCCACTTCAAGCCAGTTGCTTTTCTCCTCTTTGCTTACTGGTTCTTTGGACATGGCCATTCCCACCATTCCAATTCAGGGGTTCTTGTGGTGGGAAAGATCAGCTGCTGGAAAACCCATGGAAGGCCTTGGGGAATGCCATGGCCCGAGGTAATCAGCAGGCGAAGTTATTATCATTATGCTGCTAATTAATTCCCAGCTCATTACATTTCCTGTGGCTAATTTGTACTCGCCGCTGATTTGATTAAACTCATCTCTATGCTAATAAATGTGTTTTCCATTTGTTTTAGCGACTGTAGGAAAAGGGCTTGATATTTACATATTTTGACGTTTATCAGAGAAATCGCAGCATCTGAATTAATTCCTCTCTGATTTATAAGTTTTAAATAGGGAAATTTAAGGGTCATGCCTATTTTCTCATTTTTTACCCACAGCAGGTATTAAAGGCTGCTTTCCATCCTTACCCTGCCTTTATTCCCAATATCTCTCAAGATGGTCATTAGCTATTTCCCAAATCTTTTATCACCAAAAGACTGATCTCTCTGGTCAAGTACTACAAAGGTGTGTGTGTGTGTGTGTGTGTGTGTGTGTGTGTGTGTGTGTGTGTGAACATGCTTGTTATATGCATACTACAGTAGTTATCCACTCTGGTCTCTTCTGGTTGGACCCTGTTCTTAGAAAAAGAAACAAAAAAACTGCTGTCCCCAACCACCACAATCATCACCTGTTTGCCTATTCTGTTCCACTGTAACTTCATCTTGATTCCCTCTCACTATGCTATAGCAACTGCACAGCTTCAGGGTCCAGGAGAGAATCTGCGAATCTTACAGCTGGAAGGAGCCTCAGAGGCCATTCAGTTCTGCTTATATCTAACCAAGAATACTTTCTCCAACATCATCCACAAGTAATCATCCAGCTTCTCCATAAAGTCTTATAAAGATAGAGAACCAATTGCAACCCAAGGCAGCAAATTCATTCAGACATTCCACTGCTCTTTCCATTTGGACAGTTCTGTATTCTTACATAGAACCTAAATCTGTCTCACTGAAATATCCATCCTAATTTTACCCTCTCGGGCCAAGCAAAGAAAATATAACATGACATCCTTCCAAATACCTAAAAATAGATGTTGTATTCTCCCAAGTTTTCTCCTCTACAAGCTAAAAATCACAGGTCTTTACATGGAATATAAAGAAGAATCAAAAGAATAACATTCACTGTTGCTATGACAAAGTGATGAAGACACTATTAAAAGACTACAAAACTTAGGTCAATTAGAATGGATGGCATTAGCTTTAAATTGTTAAAGTTTACACATGCATCCTTCCTTTCTGTTAACAAATAGATAACTACAGAAATGGAAATCAACATGTATTGTCAGTCTCAATTAGATCCTTTTGTTTAACTTCTTTTTATAGAAAAAAGTTCTTTGGAAGAAGGTTTGTCAGGAAGTAACTAATGTATCAAAAAAAATGTATCTCTGAAAAACTGTTTAAACGTCCAGTTCCATCAATGCATCAATACTTAACATCAAGATCAGCCTTCTCTGAACATATTCTAATTTGCGTTGTTTTTAAACTTCCTAAAATGTGGGGATAGAAGTAAGCACAGTTCTCCCAAATGTAATCCAACCAAAGCACTGTACAGCAGCCTTCTCTCCCTTAATCAGTAAATCATGACTTTCTTACTGCATCTAAGATAGTAATCTCTTTTGGGGAGAAGGGGAGAGGTATGGTAAGGGGACAATGGGATTTATGTTACACTGTTGGATCACATTGAGCTTGCATTCTCTTAAAATCCATATCTTTTTAGAATAAACTGTTCTCTAGGTAAAACTCATCCATTTTAGACTTGTGAAGTTTGGATTGTTTTTTTTAACCTGAAGGTAAAACTTTATTTGTATCCTTATAAAGTTTTATCTTGTTAAGTTGGCCCATCAGTCTTGCCCAATGTTTTCAAAAAGTGTAGTTTAAGGTAGATCCTTTCAGTGGATTCTTGAGATTGTTGAGGTTCAAAAGGAGACCCCAAAAGGCTGGAGTTGCAGACCAGTATCACAAGGTGTCTCAAAAGAATTGCAGGCTTAAATCCATCTCCAAATCAAGGGGCAAATTTTAGTATAATTGCAATGCCAATTCGAATGTAAGTGGGCTAAGTTCCAAAAGGATTTAGCAAAGAATCAGGAAAAAGAAGATAAAGTTAGAGGATAAAGTTAGAGAAACCAGAGCTTCATGTTACTCATTTGCTAATTTTATGGTTACAGGTAGTTTGAAGGGTGGTCTATTCACTATTGTTTCAGGAACTTGGTTATTACTGACCAACAGATTGTTTATCTGACACTTAGCAATGTTTGTAGGATAAAACTATAATATTCCTAAGGCCAGGAGACTTTAGAATCATTGATAGACAGATTATTACAGCAATAGCATTCTTAAGGTGAGGGAACCTCAGGATTACTGCTATATCTTCCCTAAAATCTATGGGAAGAAATATATAACTATATAATTATATTCCTAAGGCCAGAGGATTTCCCCTAGAAGCTATATCCTATCATTAAGGTCAAAATTATTTTCCTAATAATACCAATTATTTCTATTATATTTCATTTCCTATAAAGTCAATCCATAACACATATAAGCAAAATTTTGAATTTTTTCCAAAAGTTTTTTGGGTGTCCTCATAAATGTTAAAAGTATAAAGAGATCCTGAAACTTGGGGGTAAAAAAGTTTGAGAACTGCTAGTTTAGCCTATTAAGATATTTTTTTGATCTTGATTCTGTCATATAACATATTACATGTCTTTCCCAACTTTATAGCATCTAAAAATTAAATGAATGCCATCTGTTATTTAATCTAACTCACTGATTTTTAAAATGATAAATAACATGGGGCTAAAGACAAATTTTCTGGGGCATTCCACTAGAGACCCTACTCCAAGTTTACAGCAAGCTACTTTTTAGATCCAGTCAACTAACCAGTTGTAATTCTATTATCTTCCATACAGATTGTCCAAAAGGAAAACATGAGAGACTTTATCCCACAAGAGAATCATAGCCCATTAGAGTTGGAAGAAAACCGGAAAATCATGCTTCCTCCTTTCCCAGATGAGGAAATCAAGGTCTTAAGAAACAAATGACTTGTCCAAAGTCACTCAGTGAATTAGTGTCCATTAGCTGCCTAACTGAACATGGCAGTTATGTTCACCATTCTGTATTCCTACAAGGATTTGTTTTCTTTGTAACATAAGCCTTATTCTTTAGGAAGAGCATGGGGTAGCAAGAGCCACAAGAAGAATACCTTTCCCTAAAATAACTCTAATAACAGGGGAAGAAACAATCCCAAAAACAAAAATTACAAGGTGTATGTATGCTTGAGGTTTTCATCTATTCTCCCCAATTCTCTTCAGAGAGTTGGAGTAACAAGCATCACTTACCTCAACATGAAGCCTTGAGAAACAGCAACATTCTTTCCATTTGTTTCTCACTGAGTATCCACCCTATCCTCATTCCCAGCCATTCGTATAGTCCTAGAATATCAGAGCTGAAAGAGACTTTAGAGGAAAGCATGGATTTCAGACAGCTGGAAGGGACAGAAATATGTAGAATGCTGAAGCTAGAAGAATCGTAAAACACAGAAAATAGAATGTTGTAGTTAGCAGTGACCTTGGAACATTTTGTTCAGTCAAGCTTTCAGGGGCCTTAAAAATCATCTAGTCTTAACAGTAGAAAATTCTGAACTCCAGAGAGAAGCCCTGACTACCTCAACTTTGGCACTATTGGAAAGATTCCACCCAGAATTAGAATCATTGTTTTTCCTCAAGGTTCTCTAGTGTGTCAAGGAAAGCATCCAGGGCACAAAGGACGGGGATGGCTGAATGTTCCTAAATCACCAACCAAATAGTCTAGCCTGGGATTTTTGATCTTCGGTAATCTAATAGGGATTTAATATCAATTATCATCAGTCTATAACATTGGAAAGATCTCAGTCTCTAATAGATGATTAAATTAAGACTGTTCAGTCTGCTGCAAGAATGAAGAGGAATGTAGATAATTAGCATAAAACATGATTGTATCAAAGGGAATCCTTAGCTACATTTACAACTCTCCCCTGCCTAGCTTCCCCCCATGCACTTTGATATCATTTGGAACCTGGGAGATCAAACTTCCTGGACCTCAGCTTAATGATGAAGTCAGTTTGCTGTCATTTTCCCCACCTCCACTTTTTTTGCTGTTTTCTTCTGATCTAGCAGCCAATGCCCCCTAGCCTGCCTCAACTTCTCAGACCCTATCCCCCCCTCCCAATAGTTCGTCTTTTCACAACTTTTTCCTAACAAAGCTTCACCTACTCTCAGCATTGTTCTCCCTCTATTGGCAGCAACATGTTGACATTCTATTCTTGTCAGGTTTGGAAGAAAACACTAGGAGGTTTCTGTCTTCATGCATTCCTTGATAATTCTCAGTAAGTACAATTAAATTCCCCAGTCGGTGAACTAGAAAGGAAGGCTGCTGGCTCAGACCTCAAACCAGCATTCACATCAGGAAGTTGCTTGCACAGTTTTGCAGATACACTCCCCATGTCAACCCAGGGACTGTGGGATTCTGGGCCTTCCCCTGAGTCAGTGCTGACGCAGCTGCCAAACTGGGCCACAGCATGTGATGATTTCCTAATAGGGACAAACACCACCCAGGGACTGAGATGGGCACAACTCATTTGACTTGTGACTCAATTCAGGATTGTATTTGCTGTAAGTGGAGTTGAAAGGTGAAGATATTAACCTATCTGGCTGGCTCACCACATCCTTGGGACTTAGATTGAAAACATAAAATTCTCTTTGAGGGGGAGAAAGGCAATTAAGCGCATTAAGTCACCTACAACATGGCTTCTACAATCCACTCTTCATTATTCTTCCTGGCAAGGCCTCTGTTTAGATGTCTTCTTTCAAATTGTGGGATTTAAATTTGTGTCATGGGAGATAGCTCACAGAGGATTTTTTTAGACTTTTTATGTTTATAGTACTTTAAGGTTACAAAGCACTTCCAATTAATTATCACAATAACCCTGAGAGGTAAGTACTATTATTATCTTCATTTCGCAACTAAGGAAACTGAGGTTGAAAGAAGTTAAGAGATTTCCAGGATCACACAGCTAGTAAATGTCTAAGGGAACATTTATATGGAGGTCATCTTAATTTCCAAATCCAGGACTTTATCCATTATTTTAAGAAGAGAGTTTTAGAGAAAAAAAAGTTTAAAAATACTTCATCTAAAAAAATCTTTGATCAGGGAAATAAAAAAGAGAGGATATTATCATATGCTAATTAAAAATCAAATTCCAGGAATCAAGAGGTCAACTACAACAGAATTATGATAGAGGATTCAGGGACAAAGGCACAGGCTTAAAACTGGACTGATATATGTGATAGAATAAAATTGACAGATCTATGACTTCTTTGGGTTTTGTGTGTGTGTGTGTGTGTGTGTGTGTGTCTACCTCCCTCTCTTCCTCCTCCTCCTCCTCCTCCTCTTCTTCTTCTTCTTCTTCTTCTTCTTCTTCTTCTTCTTCTGCTGCTGCTGCTGCTGCTGCTGCTGCTGCTTATGCTTCTGCTGATAGTGCTGCTTCTTCTGCTGCTGCTGCTGCTGTTGCTGCTGCTTCTGCTTCTTCTGCTGCTGCTTCTGCTTCTTCTGCTGCTGCTTCTGCTTCTTCTTCTTCTTCTGCTGCTAGTGCTGCTTCTGCTTCTTCTTCTTCTGCTGCTGCTAGTGCTGCTTCTGCTTCTTCTTCTTCTTCTTCTTCTGCTGCTAGTGCTGCTTCTGCTTCTTCTTCTTCTTCTTCTTCTTCTGCTGCTAGTGCTGCTTCTGCTTCTTCTTCTTCTGCTGCTGCTAGTGCTGCTTCTGCTTCTTCTTCTTCTGCTGCTGCTAGTGCTGCTTCTGCTTCTTCTTCTTCTTCTTCTTCTTCTTCTTCTTCTTCTTCTTCTTCTGCTTCTGCTTCTTCTTCTTCTTCTTTTTCTGCTTCTGCTACTGCTTCTTCTTCTTCTTTCTTCTTCTGCTGCTGCTGCTGCTGCTTCTTCTTCTTCTTCTTCTTCTTCTTCTGCTTCTGCTGCTTCTTCTTCTTCTTCTTCTTCTTCTGCTGCTGCTTCTTCTTCTTCTTCTTCTTCTTTTTCTGCTTCTGCTACTGCTTCTTCTTCTTCTTCTTCTTCTTCTGCTGCTGCTGCTGCTGCTTCTTCTTCTTCTTCTTCTTCTTCTTCTGCTTCTGCTGCTTCTTCTTCTTCTTCTTCTTCTTCTGCTGCTGCTGCTGCTTCTTCTTCTTCTGCTTCTGCTTCTTCTTCTTCTTCTTCTTCTTCTTCTGCTGCTGCTGCTGCTGCTGCTGCTTCTTCTTCTTCTTCTTCTGCTTCTGCTTCTTCTTCTGCTTCTGCTTCTGCTTCTTCTTCTTCTTCTGCTTCTGCTGCTGCTTCTTCTTCTTCTTCTTCTTCTGCTGCTTCTTCTTCTTCTTCTGCTTCTGCTGCTTCTTCTTCTTCTTCTTCTTCTGCTTCTTCTTCTGCTTCTGCTGCTTCTTCTTCTTCTTCTTCTTCTTCTTCTGCTGCTGCTGCTTCTTCTTCTTCTTCTTCTTCTGCTTCTGCTTCTTCTTCTTCTTCTGCTTCTTCTTCTTCTTCTTCTGCTTCTGCTGCTGCTTCTTCTTCTTCTTCTGCTTCTGCTGCTGCTTCTTCTTCTTCTTCTGCTTCTGCTGCTTCTTCTTCTTCTTCTTCTGCTTCTGCTTCTGCTTCTTCTGCTTCTGCTTCTTCTTCTCCTTCTGCTTCTTCTTCTTCTCCTCCTCCTCCTCCTCCTCTTCCTCCTCCTCTCTATGTTTCTCTGTCTCTCTTTCTCTGTCTGTCTGCTGTCTTGGTCAACCCCAGAAGCTTGGGGGCATGGCTGTAAAAGAAGGTATCTGGGACTGAAATCAATACATATATCTGGCCCAGGAATCACATAATGAAGGGTACAAAAGAGCCACCATCTGATTCTTCTCTAGCCTAAGAACTAGTATCTAGGGAGTCAGGGAATAGGCAGATCCTGATATCACTGTTCCCCTAAATCCAGAACAGTATTGTTCCTGCTTATTTTTTTCCCTTTACTGTGGCAACTTTTCTTTGTAGCATATTAGCATTTTCCACCTGATCTAAGGCAATAAAAACATTTATTGAATCCAGGGCTGAGCAGATGACTTCTTTAAGCCATCCTTTCCTCCCATGCTCAGCTTAGGTTTGGGAAACACAAAGTAGAAATTTAGCATTTAGTTCATTATAATTTATTATCTAAATTTCATTCATTTTTTTAATGAAAACAAGTCTTCCAAATGAGTTGAACCTCAAAATTGATCTTTGGTGGATGTGAATTTAGTATGTAGATCTAGACTCAGAGAGTACTAGTATCTGATTTCTAACCCATATTTCATAGTTGGGGCTGGAAGGACCAACATAAATTCTCTCTCTCTCCCTCCTCAGATCTCACAATGATACTTTACTGTCACCTTTCTTATGTGCTTATCTATTATTTGACATAAAAGCTATTTGAAGGTGTATGTCAAATCTCCCTTCTATGTAATAAGTTCCATGAGGAAGGGACCATTTTGTATCTTATCTTTCTATCCCTTCCAGTCCCTACTTACACAGATTAGTCACCTAATAGATATTTGTTGAGTTGATTTTACTTAAAGAGATCATCAAGCTCGATTGACATAGAAAGCCATTTGAAAGGGAAATGCAGGATACAGTGAGATGTAACCACAAAAGATATTGATATAGCTGCATTATTTTTTCAAAAGAGATAGGTGAGAGACTTTATGTTACCAGAAAAAAATCTAGAAAGTTAAGTAGCTTATGTTTCCAAAGCCCAATAAGCCAATCTGAATTCAATTCAAATTAGAAACTACTGAGGTACAAATGCTACTATCCTCAATACTCACTAGATTTCCAAAGACTATGCCCCAAGGCATATAACGTACACAGCTTTGTAACCCTGCCTGGGATTCATGCTGTCTTGATTGGTGAGTTTGTGAGCACTATCTATTCCAAGGCTTCTTAAACTTTTTCCATTCTCAATGCCTTTTCACCAGAAAATTTTTACATGATCCCATCTTGAATCTGAGTTAAAGTCTTTCTGACATCACCCTGTTGCATGGCAGGAAGGTGTATGCAATGAAAAGTGTGTGTGTTGTGTGTTCAGAACCAAGGCTTACTGAAATCATGCCACGTTAACATAGGCCAGCGTTGCCAGAAACACCTCGTATCCATTGAATTAATTTTGGGATGTTGCATATTCGGAAATCCTTTCCTATTGCCAAATTTTTCACAACACCCACATTCAGTTACACTAGCCCATATGGATCATGACCCACAGTTTAAGAAGGTTTGATCTATACTAAATCTAGCCAGTCTCAGTTTCAAGTTTTGACACAGTCATCTTCTTGCCACCCAACTTTGTGTATGAACTGCCATCTTCCCTAATTTGCACATCTTTCTCTGATAACTGTAATCATATCAGTCTTGCTATTCTATTGGCAAATTAATCAACACCCCAGGGAACAGCTCACCATCTCTGTAGCATTTCAAAACATCTTTTCCTGGCCACCATTCTTTTATATGAATTTTCCCCCCTCCTAAAAAGTAAGCTCCTAAATGGAAAGGATTGCCTCACTCATGTATTTTAATCGAAAACTCTTAGCATAGTACTTAGCACACACTAAGTGCTTAATAATGATTTTTCATTCATCCATTTTTTCATTGCTCTAAACAATTTGAAGAGTTCAAAGATTATTAAGCTGTGATTTCTATACTTACCTGAACTGATGCTAAGTGAAGAGAGCAGAATCAAGAGAACACTATACAGAGCAACAAGAAGATTATGTAATCATCAACTGTGATGGACTTGACTCTTTTCAACAAAGAGGTGATTCAAGGTGATTTCAATAGATTTGTGATGGAAAAAGCCATCTGTACCTAGAGAGAGAACTATGTAGACTGAATGAGGATCAAAGCATATTTTCACTTTTTTGTTATTATTGTTGTTTATTTGCTGGTTTTTTTCTTTCTCATTTTTTCCCTTTTGATCTGATTTTTCTTGTGCAGCATGCTGAATTTGGAAATGTTTAGAAGAGTTGCACATGTTTAACCTCTTTTGAATTGCTTGCTGTCTGGGTAATGGAAGATGAAGAGAGAAAAATTCGGAGCACAAGGTTTTCCAAAGGTGAATGTTGAAAATATCTTTGTGTGTATTTGGAAAACTAAAAAACTATTTTTAAAAAAGATATGATTACTGCCCTCCTGAAGTAACTAAAATCAGTAAAGTATGTACATAGACAGAGAAATATCTTCTGTCCAGAACACTTAAAAGTCCAATGTGACTCTACCCAAAAGTTCTTGAAATCTGCTAAAATTTGTCAGAATTCTCAACACAACTTTGCAAGAGACTAATGGGAAGATATGGCTTTCTTCACCCTCCTAGTAATCTTCCTTGTTTTCCTCAGACTCTTCAGTGGTCATGGATTTACAGAAATGCTGCAAGGAATGTTTTCCTTCATTTCTGTGCAGAAATCCCAAATTTTTCCAGCCTTCTATTTCATCAATAGAAGCAGAAATTAAATCCCAGATAGATTCAAAAGCCCAGTTCTTGGCCCAGATATCTTTGAAGCCAGACTAAGAAGTCCTAGTATAGTATCCAGGTTTTGTGACTGCAGAAAACTATATATTACCCTGATTTGAACCTTATTCTATCATCAACATTCCCTAGTCTGGAAAGGAATTAATCAGGTGACATTCTAAAGTTTCCTATCTTAAAATATCATTCTTTTGGCAAATGAGTGTTTTCATTCCATAAAACTAGCTCCTAAATGGAAAAAAAATCTCCCTGTACCAAGAAGAGAGAGTATGAAGAGAAGGATTCTGAGAAGTCCTAATCTGTTGTAACAGACTACTCCCTCCATTATATGGGATCACAGGCTCATAAAATTTAAAGGTAGAACAGACCTTCCAAGATTTTAAAACCAATTCCTTTAATTTACAGAAAAGGAAACCAAGACAGAGCAGTTAATTGTGTTACTCAGGATCTCACAGCTAGTAAATATCTGAGGTGGATTTTGAATCTAGTTCTTCCTGACTCTCAGTCATCCAATCTTTGTTTAATGATCCATCTCCCCCATAAGACAAACCCACCATATTCTAAGGTGATATGTTCTACTTGAGACAGTTTTAATTGAAGGAAGTTTTTCTTTGCAATAAGTCAAAAGCTGACTTTCTGCAGTTTTCAGCTGTGTTTCTAATTCTTTCCTCTAGAGATAAGCAAAACAAGTCTAATCCTTCTTCTAACACAATGACCCTTCAGATATTTGAAGATAGTTCTCCCTTCTACTGCCCTTTCCTTCAAGTCATCTTTTCTCTCTAGTTTTTTTCCCCTGATCCTCCTATGATTTGATCTATATTCCCTTTGCCATCTGTTCATTTTTATTTGGACATATGGTAGTCTGGAAATGTCCTCCCTAAAATGTAGAACTCTGAATTGAACACAATACTCCAGATGTGGCCTGACCAGGGCAAAGGTCAAGAACATTAGAAGAAGGTTGGTTATATGCATTTATAATATTATATTGACAAGCAACATTTGTCAAAGGCATCTTATTCAGATATTCCTTTGTTAGTAAGTTCATTCATTAGAGTCATGCTTGTATTTAAGTTGTCTTTTATTGCATGTTTTGCTTTAAACTTTGGTCTCATCTTATTTCAGACAGAGCTGCTTATTGGTAAACAATGTGTTTGAAGATAATCTACCATATGAATGATACATGAAAAAGATGTCTAGCTTCATTGTTTCTACATTCTCTCCTCTTACTCTCTTCTAAATAATAACAATAATTTATATAACAAATAAAATGTATATAGAGTTTACCATGTGTTAATCCCTTTGCAATTATTATCTCATTAGATCCTCAGCCAAACAACCCTGGAAGGCAAGTGCTATTGTTATCCCCATTTTATAGATGAGGACACTGAGACCAAGTTTAGTAACTTGTGCAGGATCACACAGCTAATAAGTATCTGAGGCCACATTTGAATTCAGGTCTTCCTGACTTCAGGATTAGCCCTGTATCCACTGTACCACATAGCTGCTTCTAAAACTTTGTGATATAGATAAGAACATCATTCAACTGAAATTTTTTATTCTATAGTTACCAAGAATCTCTTAACTGCCAAATATAACAGCTTTTATTCAATTCTCATCTTTTTTGATCTCTTTGCAGCTACTGCACTGTTGACTATCCTTTCCTCCTGGATAATCTTACCTGTCTGGGTTCATGTGACACTGCTCTCTCCTCCAGCCTATCTTAAAAACTCCTTCTCTATTTTCCTGACTGGACCATCATTCACTCTTTGCTTGCTTAACTGTATCTGTGCCTCAAAGCTTTGTCCTAATCCCTCTTCTCTTTTTTCTACAATTTCTCCTTCATGAAGCATTCAGGTCCCATATGTTCAATTATCATCTCTATGCACTTAATTCTTAAATGTCTATATCTAGTGTTAGTATCTCCAAATTTCAAATGTCCCATCAACAACTGCTTATTGGTCATTTCAAACTGGATGTCTCATAGGACCTCAAGTTCTAAAATGGAACTAGCTATCCTTTCCCTCAAACCCACCCTCTTCCAAACTTCCCTATTTCCATCAAGGACACTAACAACCTTCCCAGTTACTCCAATTAACAATCTCATTGTCATACATGACTTCTTACTTTCTTTTACTACACACATCTAACTATTTACCAAATTCTGTCATTTCTCCATCCACTTCTCTTACATCCTTCCCTCCAGTCATACAGTTACCACTCTAGATCATGACTTCATCACCTCTCACTTAGACTATTAAAACAACCTCTTAATTAGTTTCCCTGCTTCCTTCAAGTCTTCTCACTCTAATCCACCCTCCACACAACTGCCAAAGGGATTTTTTTTCTGAAATTGAGGGTCTAACCATGTCACCTCCCCACAATCAATAAACTAATATGAAAATTTCCTGGTTCCCCATTCCCCAATGCTAGCATTCTACCTCAGAACCTAACTTCCATTTATACTGTATTTTCATTGTTTGAGCAGCTAAGTGGAGCAGTATATAAAGGGCCATATGTACAGTTAGGATGACTGAAGTTCAAATCTTACCTCAGACACTTACTAATTATGTGATCACAGACAAGTCACTTAACACTGTTTATCTCTGTTTTTTAATCTGGAAAATGATCTGGAGAAAGAAATGGCAACCCACTCAAGTGTCTTTGCCAAGAAAATCCCAAATGGCATCACAAAGTCAGACATGACTGATAATAACTAAATAACAATTTGTTGTTTGTACATAATTATTTGAAGATTGTCTCCCATTAGAACATAAAGTCCTTGAGTAAAAGGACTATATTTTTATGTTCCCTTGAATGAATCCCCAATTTTTAGGGATTCTTAGAACATAGTAAGCTTTTAATGAATATGTCTTGATTGACTGATGGACTGGTGTTGTCTGGAACCTCTAAGATCAAATATAAATCCCTCTGTTTGGCATTTAAAGCTCTTCTTAACCTAGTCTCATCCTATTTTCCCAGTCATGTTAAACACAACTTCCATGAACATATTTTGATCTTTCTGCTATTCCTCACACACAAAACTCCATCTTCTGTCTCTGTTCCTTTACACTGACTGGTTGTCCCCTATAACAATTATGTGCTTTCTCATGATCTTTGTCTTTTAGAATTCCTGGTTTCCTAAAAAGTTCTGTTCAAATGCCACAATATATATGTTTATGTTGTATCACCTGTCTGTCTCCTTGAGGGCAGAGTCTGCTTTACTCTTGTCTATAGCCTCAGATCCTAATATAGTACCTGCTATATATTGGGAGCTTAATGAATACTTGTTGATAGATTGATTAACTGTACTTTTATGTCCTTCACTTTTTAAAAAGGATCTAACTTCAGTAAGTCAACAAAAATTCAAAGGATTTCAGATTCTCAAACTTGTAATGGACATTAGAATTTATTTAGTCTAACTTCTAATAAGAAAATAATTCCTTAGGTCAACAGTGATATTTACATTTATTTACCAAGTACTAAATTCCATCTCCATCTCAGAAAATCAGTTCCCTACCAGTAAACTCCAAACATACATCCAGAAAACTTAAAAACTAATTTGCTCAAAAAGAAAATCACTTGGGGCAGAATATGTCTTTTCTCTTAGAAAGTTGTTAGCTTGAATAGGCCCCTAGGTAGGGAGAGGTTTGGTAGTTTATTTCTCAAAGAACCATAGCTGAGCCATCACCTCCTTATCCTAGCTGCTGGACTAAACCTGGTAAAGATCCCCTAAGAGCCAAAGGAGTTAGATACCAACCCACCTCTGCAGCACTGATTTTTCCTGAGCAATGCAGATCAGCCAGGATTCCAAGAGCCAGCTGAGATTGCTGTATAGCTCCCCAACTCCTAGCTTTTCTGAGGAACTGGCTTTGGCCAGCCTTGCCTGGGCTTCCGGTCTATCCATCTTTAATGAGAGATGACAGTGCAAGTTCCCTTAAGGGAGAGCATGGGCAATTTCAGTTCTGGCATTTTAGTTTATCACTAACCAGCAGTTTTCAAAAGGGTACAGCTAAAAAAGGATTGGGCCTGCCTATCTGTGGAAGAAGTTGGGCGTAAAATGTGTGGGGAGGGAGCTCTGGTGCCTTCTAACTGCTCCAGTTACTGTGTTGACACAAAGAAGCTGGAATGGCTGTTGTTTGGAGTTTCAAGCTTTCCCACTATCTTTTCCTCTTCTCTCCCTCCTCCATTCCCTTTTAAAAGTGTTAACCACTCAGCCACACAGACTCAATAATCCATGTGGTTATGTTTGAGTGCAGAGGTTTCATCCATATTTTATTACTGCTGGTTTCCATGCCCTGACCATCTACCATGTCATGACAGCTGAGGTCCCAACCTTTATAGTTTATTAATCCCAACAGTTTTATTCAAATAATAGTCAGGGCCTGACTCCAGCCCCCATGAGCCAGGAGACTTAGAATTAAAGCTCTGACTCTTCCCAGTGTTTCCCAATTATCCTTCTATGGGGCCTTCTTTTTTTTTTATTCCTTCAGCACACATATGTGACTCTCATTAATTTTATGCATATGGGTAACTCCCATTAATATTAATGGATTTGGACCTATGCTTTGTGAAGAGAAAATCCTTTAGTGGCCAGTCCTCTATCCACTTACACACACACACACACACACACACACACACACACACACACACACACACACTGTACCTACATTACTTTTTATTTTATGTTTTAAAAAATTAACAAGCATTTGATCTTTCTCCCACTCATTTCACTCATAGGCAAAACCCTGTAACAAAAATGCATATTCAAGAAAAATAAATTCCCATACTGGTTATGTGCAAAAATATATGTCTCATTCTTAAATCCATCTCCTCTCTGAAGAAGGTGAGTAGTATTCTTTATCTTCTATCCTCTGGAATCATGATAGGGTTCAGAGTTCTTAAGTTTTTCATAGTTATTTGTTTTCATAGTGTTGCTATTATATACATTATTCTTTTATTTGTGCTTACTTCACTCTGTATCAGTTCATACAAGTCTTCTTAGGACTTTTGGAAATTTTCCTTCATAATTACTTGCAGTACAATAATATGTCATTACATTAAAAAAAAAAAAAACAAGATTTCGTTAACACTTCCCCAAATGATGTGAACTCCCTTAGTTTCCAATTATTTGCTACTTCAAAAAGATGTCTTTACTACCTAGTTACAAAGAAGGGGTTTAGTGTCCAGAATGAGAAGGTTATGGCTCTTGCCTTCATCTGATCAGAACAAAAACCAGAGAATTATGTTAAGTCTGACCAGCACATTTCAAGCAGGATTTTAACAAATTGAAGTGTCTAGGAGATGGAAATTAAAATGATAAGAGAACTAGAAATCATGTCATAAGAGAATGGGTTGGAGAAATTGAGGGTGTTTATTGAGAAGAGAAAGCATGTGAGAGGACATAATAATTATGTTCAAACTTTAAAAGGGCTCTCATAGGAGAAAGGATGTTGACTTTACTCCTTAACATAGAGAGAGAACAAGAAGCAATCATCAATGGCAGTTGAAAAAAGTCACTTCTTGGAAACTGAGTAGATAACCATCAATAGGAGAATGGCTGAATAAGTTATGGTATATGAATGTTGTGGAATATTATTGTTCTGTAAGAAACAATCAGCAGGATGATTTCAGAGAGGCCTGGGGAGAATTACATGTACTGATGCTAAGTGAAGTAAGTAGAACCAGGAGATCACTGTACACAGCAACAACAGATTATGTGATGATCAATTGTGATAGAAGTGGCTCTTTTCAACAGTAAAATGATTCAGGCTAGTTCCAATGATCTTATGATGGAGAGAGAGTCATCTGAAGCCAGACAGAAGACTGTGGGGACTGAATGTGGATCACAACATAGTATTTTCATTTTTTTCTTGTTATTTGCTTGCATTTTATTTTCTTTCTCATTTTTTCCTTTTTGATCTGATTTTTCCTGTGTGTGATAATAATTGTGGAAATATGTATAGAAGAATTGCATATATTTATCATTACTTGCTATCTGGGGGGGATGGGGGAAAGAAGAGAGAAAGAATTTGAAACACAAGGTTTGCAAGGGTGAGTGTTGAAAATTATCTATTCATATGTTTTGAAAATCAAAGGCTTTTTTTAAAAAAAGAAAACTTTTAATGGAATTGCTATCTCAAATTAAATAATTCAAAATGATAAACTATAATTTGACTTTAAAAAAGTCAGTTCATTGAAAGTAAAAGCTGTAACAGAGGGATCTAAAATGGAATCTGCTCCCTGTTGAATAATGAGGTCCCCATCACTGGTGATCTTCAAGAAAAGATTAGATGAGCACTTGTTGGAGATGTTGGGGGGGGGATTCCTAATTACATATGGATTTGATGAACAGGTTTTCTAGTTATGCAATTCAATGAGTCTGTATAAAATGGGAAATGGTTCTTAACCTTCAAATACTCACTGTTTAGCTGAACCTAACAAAGAGTGTAATAGTTATGTGGGGCTGCCAATAGAAAAAGGATTATTTAAGGATTGCACAAGGGCTCTTGAAGCCTGTTGCAACTATTAAATTTTCATCAAAATAATAGACCTTTAGAGACTAAAGGAACTCCAGATATCATCTAATCCAAAACCCTCTTTTTACAGAAGAAACGGAGGGAAACAGAGGGAAAAGGGGAAATGACTTTTTCCAAATTCATACAATTAGTAAATGGTAGAATATGACCATGAACCCAGATCTTCTGGAATGGCTGCTGTTTGGAGTTTCAAACTTCCTCACTACCTTTCTTTCCTCCCCCTATTCCCTTTTCAAGGTGTTAAACACTCAACCACACAGACCCAAAAATCCATGTAGTTATGTTTGAGTGCAGAGGTTTCATCCATATGTATTACTCTTGGTTTCCATGTCCTGATATATCAGTGCCTGTTTTTAGATGAATGCCAGCCTGACACAGTTGGAACTGAGCTTCCTTTAGTATGTGAATGTTTCCTTTGTGCCTGTCTTCCTTCCTTTCTAGAAAGTTCGCTGAGATGTAACAAAGGTTTCAGAAAAAAGTTTTTCCAGGAAAATAAACTCTTCCCCCCCCCAGGTATGGGTTTTCATAGAGAATCATCTGGAGGGAGGGAGGAAATGGTGTTCTTTTCTCTATTTATAAGTACTTCACTATGCATCTGTTCATACAAGTCTTCCTAGGATTTCTCTGAATTTTTTCTCTCCTATTTCTATTTTCCCAAAATAGTTCACAAAATATCACAGATTATTAAGTATCCTGGTTTATAAAACATGTAATATAATCTCCTTATATGACAAAGAAGGAAAGTGTACTGCATAGTAGGAAAAGTGACTATCTTAAGGTCACACAGCTCTACTAAAACTGAGGAGTCCCAGGGCCCCTAACTCCCAATGCAATCCCCTTTCTGACATGGCATCCATTACCTTGTTGGATTTTTGTCCTAAAATTATCCTTTGTTCCATTTTCAAGTCCTTGTTCCCCTCCATGCACTTATCAGTACCCAGGGACAAGTGATATAGCACAAATAATTCCAAACAGAGGGAACCCCCCCTATCCCCCACCCCACCCACCCAACCCCTGCCAAATCATTAATGATATGTGATTTTCATAGTGTTAAAAGTAGAAAAATGCCTCTGGGATCAGCTAGCCCAATACCATCCTTTTACAGATAAGGAAAATGAGGTAAGAGGGGAAAAAACAGATTAAGTGAGTGACCCAAGGTCACCCATGTTGCTACTTTTATCAGAACCAGAATTCAATCCCAGGATAATCCAAATCATGTGTTCTTTCCTCTACCTAGGCTTTCTCTCCCTTGGTACCTTAGGAGAACTCAGCACTTCCAAGTTCCAGGAAAACAGATGGTTTTCCCTGTATGGAGCACCAGGATGCTACTCCCATGAGCTCTAGAAGCCGTCAGGAATGAGCTGATGTAGGCAGACACAGCCTGGCACGTGACCTCCCCAGGCCCATCTCAGCAGGACTGTGTTTGCCTCATCCTAGGAAGAACTAAGAAGGATGTGCTGCAAGCAAAAGGGCAGGTTTTAGCTTCATGCTGCTTAATCAGTCTCCCTCACCTTTCATGCTCAAAGCATCCCCCCTCCTCAGCAAATAGGTTTCCATGCAGAAAACGGTGGCAAATGATTTCTTGTTTTCTGTTTCTGCTAAGGATTTTCCCCCTTCTTATAATGTCATTCTTTGCCTTTTGTTCAAGGCTGGTTTTGCTGTTGAAGTTGGGTTTTTTCCTTAATAGTATTTAGGTGACGTAGTGTTCTCTCTCTAGCTTGATGCACTAAACAAGCAAAAAATAGAAGAAAACTGGGTTCTGTTCCCAACTCCAACTATATCACTTAACTATTTAATTTCTCTTAGCTTCAGTTTCCTTTCTCCTAGCCCCAGTTTCTAAAGGCTTTCCCTCCAAGGTGACTTTCCATCTTCTCTTGTATATTTTAGATGTAGTTATTTATATGCTGTCTCTCCTATTAGAAGGGACGCTGTTTGAGGGCAGGTTCAGTATTTGACTCTTTTTGTAACCTGCCCTAGAGTAAGTGCTTAGTAAATGCTTGTTGATTATGGCCTTGGGAAAATCATTTAATCCCAATTGCCTCAATGTTGGAATCTTTACAAACTGCTAACTCATTAGAGTTGATAGATTATTGATCTGATCTTACAAGATGTTTTGGTCCAGAACCTGAAACAAGGTACTAAGTAGAACTAATTGATACAATGCTTGTGTTCACACCTTTACTCATTGGAGTTCACAAGTATGGGAGTTCACAAAGTTAACTGTGTAACTTTGTGAATTCACACCTCCCTTGAAGCACTTAGGGCCAGAGAGCACTATGGGAGAAACCCATAATCCCTCTCTCTCGCATCCCACAATTCCTCTCTCTTGAATAAATAGAGCTTAAAAGGGGCCAGTCAGAGGAGTTTTCAGAGGAAGAAGCCACGAGTTGAGACAGTGGAAGACTGAGAAGGCTCTCTCAGAGGCACAACCAGATTCATCTTCACCTCACACCACTGTGGTGACTGGGCTCCTGCACTTCCCCCACTGAGACCAAGCTGGTCTGAAAGACTTGCCAGAAAGCTGCCCAGCCCCAAGTGAAGGAGACAAGAGATTCATTCCATCTTTGTGCTGGCTGGAGGCTGAAGAAAGCAGAGGCAGAGGCTGAAGGACAAAACCTTTGGATTTGGAGACATTTGGAGGGAGCTCTTGGAACCAAGCAGAGAGATAGGCCTCTAAGCTAAGCGGGCTATATTAGAGACAATAAAAGATCTGAACTTTTATCACCTGGCTGCGTTTTGGGTAATTATTGATCTGGACTGATACTAAGGCTGCCTCCAAGAAAACCTCCCCGAGAAACCTGCTCTCTCCCTCAGAGAGAACCATCTTTATATTATTATTTTAAAGAAGAAAAAGAGCACCGCACCTCAGCAACAAAAAATGCTTGTTGATTGATTGTCCATTAAGTATATTTGTGCTTACTCTTATTAGAGTCTTCCTCTTATTCCTATTAAAGGCATTGAGGTTTTCCTGGCTTCCTAACAATTCTTCCAACAAAGTACAAGTTCTTACATATTCCACAACTAAGAAATACTTTTATTGTTATGCCTTATGTTTTACTATCCATCTCAACTAGTGACCAGCCTCACTGCATTCCAAAAATTTCATCACCAGAAAGTCATCTATCAGATGATAAATTTTGGCCATCATAACTCATGAAGACAAAATTCACAAAGGCAAACTGTAGAACTCTATATAAATACTAATTTTTATTAGCCAATTAAATTTTTTAGTTCATTTTAATTCCTAAACACAAATCTTAATATCTAGGGTTCTAGAATAATGATCAATATTGGATCCTTCACTACCTTGAATTTTACACAACTGATTCATGTATGAGTGCTTGTTTTTTTTTTCCAGATTCTCTAGGAACATAATTATTGATTGACCAATTCAGTGCTAATAGGTATTCTATAAATATTTGGCAATTGACTGACCTGTTGATTCCCTCCAAATGGTAAAGCTCATTGTGTGTATATAGTACAAGCAAAGATATCTAATCACATTTTAGTAAATTATACTTGGTTGTCAATGAAGACTTTTAAAGAAGGAAACCTTCCATCTTAGTTACACAACCTCAACTGGACCCTAACTGCTGCTAGTCAATCCAACTAGACTCCCTTTATCAACTTATTATCTCACTCCATAACAGTTCTTCCAAATTTTTTTCATCTCTATTGCTCTTGCCCCCACCCTCTCAATTGAGAACCTTGACATATTTTATAGAAAAAAAAGTAAGAACATTAATCACAAGCTCTCTATTCTCCTTCTTTTTCATTTCACACTACTCAGATTCCTTCTACCATTATCTCCTCAGTCATCTCTGGTTCACATGCAGAGATGGCCTTATTATTCACCAAGCAAATACCTTTATCTGCTCATGAATTCAAGGGCAGATCACTCTCCCCTATCCCACATCAGTCTATATGCAAGTGGAGCATTATTATACCTATTTTAATGATGAGGAAGCTGAGGCTCAGAGATGTAGTGGAGTGACTCACTCTGCCAGTAAGTATTGCATATAGCTTTTAAACCCAAGCCTCTTCTATCTTGAAGTCCATTGATCTTTCCAAATCATAGTGCTCCCCTCTCATAATTTAATAAAAAATTCAGATGTGGCCAGATTGGAGCAGAATACATCTAGACTAATAATAATAGTTGGAATTTATATAGTTTAAAATTTTTTAAGGTTTTCATATATATAATATTAAACATATATACTATATATGTATATACATAATATCACATGTATATTTGCCTTATGAAAATCATAATACAGGTTATACCTTCATTTTGCAAGTAAAGGAACCAAGATTTGGTGGCGGCTAAGTGATAAGCCACATTTTTGGCGGGGTAAGCATCAGAGGTAGAATTTGAACCCAAGCTTTCTTGATTCTAAATGGAATGTTTTATCCACAATGCCATTTATTAACTATGTATTTCCCTCCATACCATTTCCCTCTGTTTATCCTACTCTCTTTCCTTTTACCCTGTCCATTCTCAAAAATGTTTTGCTTTTAACTTTTACCATCCCCAAGCTGCCCTCCCTTCTATCAGCTCTCCCTCATTTCTCTTATTTCTTTCTTTACCACTTTTCAGCATGATAAGATAGATTTCTACTCCCAACTGAATATATATATATGTGTGTGTGTGTGTGTGTGTGTGTGTGTGTGTGTGTGTGTGTGTGTATTATTCCCTCTTTGAGCCAATGATAAGAGTAAGTAAGGTTCATGAATTCCCCTCCTCACTTCCCCCATTTCCTCCTCTACTGTAAAACTTCTTTCAAGCCTCATATAATTTATCTGATTCTACCTTTCCCTTTCCCCTTTCCCCAGTCTTTTTTTCTCATCACTTAATTTTTTTTGATAATCATATTATCATATTCAATTCATACCTCTGCTTTCTATTTATATATACTCCTTCTAACTGCCCTAATAATGGAAACTTTGTAGGATGTATATATTATGTGTGTATGTATATATACATATATATATACATGTAAAATACACATATACACATACACACACACACACACACACACACACACACACACACACACACACATCCTAAAAACCTCCCCATTGTTAGGGCAGTTAAATTCTCTCTCCTTGATTTATTTTCCAAGTCAGGTGTTTTCCAATGAGGTATTTCATATTTTCCTCTATTTTTTTTTCATTCTACTGATTTCATTTAATAGTTTCTTGATGTCTCATGAAGTCATTAGCTTCCACTTGCTAAATTCTAACTTTTAAGGAATTATTTTGTTCAATAAGTTTTTGTACTTCCTTTTCCATTTGGTCAATTACACTTTTTAAGGAACTTTTTTGTATTTTTGTATACCCATTTCCATTTGCCCAATTCTGCTTTCAAGGTATTCTTTTCATTGGATATTTGTATGTCTTCTACCATTTGGCCCATCTTTTTAAAAGTTGTTATTTTCTTCAGGATTTTTGTGTCTCTTTAACCAAGCTGTTAACTTTTTTTTTCGATTATTTTCTTGTATAACTCTCATATCTCTTTTCAATTTTTCCTCTACCTCTTTTACTTAATTTTTAAAAAATTATTTTGAGCTCTTCCATGACTTGAGATAAATTCATATTTTACTTTGAGGCTTTAGACTTTGTTATCTTTTTCTGAATGTGTCTTTTGATCTTTCTTATCACCAGAGTTTCTATGATCATAAATTTTTCTATTTGCTCATTTTTCCAGTCTATTTTTTTAGTTTTAACTCTTTGTAAAGTAGAGCTCTACTTCCAGGGTGGAGAAATTCATTGTCCCAAGCTTCAGGGTTTGTGCAGCTGTTCTAAAAGTATATTACAGGGTAATTAGGTGGCACAATGGATAGAGCACCAGCCTTGAAGTCAGGAGGACCTGAGTTCAAATTTGATCTCAAACACCTGTGTGATCCTGGGCAAGTCACTTAACCCCAACTGCTGAAGAAGAAGAAGTAGCCCCAAAAGAACCCTCATACATCTCTTTTTGACCCTTTATCTTACCTTTTTAAAATTCGTGGGCTGAGGTTTGGAAACCTCTATTGCTGCCACTTACTCAGTCACCCCAAGACCTGCTCCTGGTTTTCTGGGGCACTGGTGCAGCCTTCACTGAACTGCCTTCCTCTCTCACTCTAGTGCAATAGATTTTTTCCTGCTGACCTTCTAAGTTGTCTTGGACTGGAAAGTTTTTTTCACTATATCTTTTAGTGTGTTCTTCCACTCTATAATTTGTTTAGAATCATTATTTAAAGATATTTATAGTGTTTAAAGGGAGAGCGCAGATGAGTCCCTGTCATTACTTTGCCATCTTGACTCTACCTCTCTCCCAACACGCTTTATCCATGAGGTCCTTTGTATTAATTCTCATAATGATTTATCTGCATGAATGGTGGACTTCTGTGTTGAGGAGTGGTGCCTTTGGCATTGGGATTGTGCAAATGAAAATGTTTCACAGATCTTAACCCAGGCTACCATATCTATGTAGTGAATGATAAATCTGCAAGGTCATGTATGAAATGAATCATATCATTCCCTCTCCTCTTTCTTTTTCATTTCTTCTTTAGCCTTTTCAACCACATTTAATACTCAAAAATCAGAAAA
The DNA here is from genome assembly GCF_016432865.1 of Antechinus flavipes. Classification (NCBI taxonomy): domain Eukaryota; kingdom Metazoa; phylum Chordata; class Mammalia; order Dasyuromorphia; family Dasyuridae; genus Antechinus; species Antechinus flavipes. The sequence continues at coordinate 254,416,026 of NC_067399.1, read as the reverse complement.
CAATGATTTGGGACTAGAGACAACAGACATTCCCTAGTTCCCTCAACAATGAAAATCCTAGAAAATGCAAAACAAGATAAAGGGAAAAAATTGGGAATTTCATAACCGACATACAGGTTTAAGGTAGTGTGTGTGTGTGTGTGTGTGTGTGTGTGTGTGTGTGTAAGTAAAGGCCAGAAGCTCAGTTTTATGCTATTACTTTCTTCATGGACCTGCATTTGAATTATGGATCAGTGGTGGACACAAAACCCATGCTGCAACTCTGGAAGAACATGTCCCTCAAAAGTCTTACAGTGAATACTAAATAGTTGTTGTTGTTATTGTGGTGGTGGTTGGTGGTGGTGGTGATGGTTGTAGTGGTGATGGTTGCTATTATGTTGGGAATAAGAGCAAGGTCAACAACCTAAATTACATCTAGGAGTGGTTGGGCTAGGATAGAATAATGATAATATACAAAGGAAAGAAGGCATAACTGCTCAGTGTTTTGTTCATCTTTTTGTACCAAGGAGAATGGTAGTCAGACTGAAAATGATAGGAAAAAAATAGTTATTAGAGAATTTTTTTTAAAAAAGATAAAACAGTAAATGATAAGAGAACATCTAATTGCCCTCAATCATGAACTTGTCACTAGGCCCAGATCAAGACTAGGATCTGATCAAAGGACTACAGGCATACAATTATCATCATAGGACCCATAGCTTAAGATCTAGAAGAAACCTTTAGAAGACATAGCTCTAGGGAGGAAGAGATTTTCTTGTCTGACTCACTTTAAAGATGAAAAAAGTGAGATCCAGAAATGTTAAAAGCCCTACCCAAAGTCAGATAGGTAACAAGTGGCAGAGCCAGGGTTGGAGCCTAGATCCCCTAACTCGAAATCCAACATGCTTCCCACTATGTATCACTACCCACTAGGTATCAAAAGACTGTCAGGTTTAATTGCTGGAAAATGAGGGAAAAATCAGAGACATGCTTCAGAGTTGGAGATGGACAAATGTTGCCCCAATTTTCAAAAAGTGGAGTCTTGAGTCCTGACCTATAAACTACTGAGATTGCCTTAGAATTCTAACAAAATTTTATAATGAATTAAGGAGGTGGTTTGTGAGCATTTGGAAAGGGAAATGATCTCTAAGAATCCGTGTGTCTTCATCAAGAACAAGTCATGCCAGAGTAACTTCATTTCTTTTTTTGACAGTGTTACAAGACTGGTAGAACAAAGGAATGCTGTCAACCTTGTATACCTAGATTTCAGCAAAACATTTGACAAAGTCTCTTGTGCTGTCTTAGTGAACAAGATCAAGAGACGTGTACTAGGTGATATTGTAGTTTAGAAGGATTAAGTGAATGAACAGACCCAAAAAGCAATGAGTGATGAATCTGTGTAAACTTGGAGGGAGGTCTCTGGTGGTGTGCTTCAAGCATCTGTCCTTGGCTCTGTGCTGTTCAGCATTTTTATCAATTATTTGGATGAAGGCTTAGATGGCACGCTCATCAAATTTGCAGATGACACAAATCTGGCAGGGACAGCTCACACAGTGAATGACAGACTCAGGATCCAAAAGGATCTTGACAAGCTAGTATGATTTTGTTGTTGTTCTTATTGTTATTATTTTTTAGGGGTTTTCAGGCATGTCCAACTCTTGACCCTGTATGGGTTTTATTGGCAAAGATACTGGAGTAATTTGCGACTTCCTTGGCCAATTCATTTTAGAGATGAGGAAACTGAGGCAAATAGGGTTAAGTGACTTGCTCAGAATCACAAAGCTAGTATCTGAGACCACATTTGAGCCAGAAAAATGAGTCTTCTTTGTTTCAGGACCCATACTCTATCCACTGTGCCACCTAGCTTCCCCTGCTAGAATTTAATAAAATGAAATCCCACAATGCCCATCAATTGGAGAATGGTTGAGTAAATTGTGGTATATGAACGTTATGGAATATTATTGTTCTGTAAGGAATGACCAGCAGGATGAATACAGAGAGGACTGGTGAGACTTACATAAACTGATGCTAAGTGAAATGAGCAGAACCAAGAGATCATTATATACCTCAACAACGATACTGTTTGAGGATGCATTCTGATGGAAGTAGATCTCTTCGATAAAGAGAGCTAATTCAGTTTCAATTGATCAAAGATAGACAGAAGCAGCTACACCCAAAGAAAGAACACTGGGAAATGAATATAAACTGCTTGCATCTTTGTTTTTCTTCCCGGGTTATTTATACCTTCTGAATTCAATTCTCCCTGTGCAAGAAGAAAACTGTTCGGTTCTGCACACATATATTGTATCTAGGATATACTGTAACCTATTCAACATGTAAAGGACTGCTTGCCATCTGGGGGAGGGGATGGAGGGAGGGAGAGGAAAAATCGGAACAGAAGTGAATGCAAGGGATAATGCTGTAAAAAATTACCCTGGCATGGATTCTATCAATAAAAAGTTATTTTTTAAAAAATGAAATCCCACAGGAATCACTATGGAATTCTATACTTGTATTTAAAAATAATGGGCTTCATAAATACATATGGTGGACAAAAAGTTAACATGACCTCAGGTTGCATTAATAGAAAGCATATGATACAAAAGAAGAGAAGTGATCATCCCAACTGTGTGCTTCCCAACTCAAATGTTCTGTTCTATTCTGAGTATCACATGAATGGATACTGATAAATTAGGAGTGTGGAAGAAAATGCCTAGGAAACTGAGGGGAGTAGAGATTTTTCCATATGTGGATCAGTTAAAGAATTCTTGGATATTTAGCCTGAAAAAGAGAAAACTTTGTTCTATGTTCAAATATTTGAAGGGCTGTTATGTGGAAATAAGATTAGACTCATTCTGCTTAGTTCAAGAGGCAGAGTGAGGAACAATGGGTCAGAAATAAAGCAGCAGATTTTGGCTCAGACTACCTGTCACAACAATTAAGTAGTCAGTTCTCCATCGTTTTATATATATATGTGTGTGTGTGTGTGTGTGTGTGTGTGTGTGTGTGTATACATACATACATATATATATATAGCTATATATATATATAGCTAAGACCTGTCACCAAGACCTGATAGATTCCACCTTTGTAATATCTCTCAACTATGTCCCTTTCTCTCCTCTAACACTCCATCACCATCCACCTTTATTAATGGAAGAATCTGCTGATGGGTCTGCCTGCTCAAGTCTTTACTCACTCTAATCCATTCTTCATTCTAAAAGTTTTCTCTTTTTCAGGTTAAATATCCATTAAAGTGATTTTACTTAAGATGCAGGTTTAATGTCACAATCCTACACGATAAATTTCAAGAACTTCCTTTTGATTGCAAGTTAAAATACAACGTGATCTGTTTGGCATTCAAAGCTCCTCATACTCTAGCCCAGGGAAACTAGATGATAGGGTGGATAGAGTGCTGGGCCTGAAGTCATGAAGACTCATCTTTCTGAGTTCAAATCTGGCCTCAGACAAATATTAGCTATATGACTCTAGGCAAATCACTTATCTCTGTTTACTTCAGTTTCATCATCTGTAAAAAGAGTAAGAGAAGGAATGGCAAACAACTCCAGTATCTTTATCAAGAAAGCCCCAAGTGGGGTCATGAAGTCAGAGACAACTAAAATAATTGAATAGCAACAACAAATATAATTACTTCCTACTTTTCTAGTCACCAACAAATATCCTTCAGTCTAGTAATATGGTCTCCTGACTGTTCCATGAACAAGAAATTCCATCTCTCAGCTCTGGACATTTTTTTCTGGCTTTCCCCATGCCTAGAATGCTCTCCCTCCTCATTTCTGCTTACTGACTTTCCCTACTTTCTCTGAAGTTCCACTCAAAGTCCCATCTTCTAAAGAAAGGCTCCCCAACTCCTCTAAATTCTAGCGCCTTTCCTCTGTTACTTATTTCTTATTCATTCTGTATATATCTTGCTTTGTTTATATCTGTTTGCACTTGTGCCTTGTTAGATTTCAGTATCTTTGAAGGCAGGAACAATCTATTGGCTCTTTTTGTATCCCTAGAACTTAGCACAGTGCTAAGTAGACACTTAATAAATGTTTAATGATTGATTGAAAGGCGTCCATGACACAAAAAAGGTTAAGAACCTCTGAGCCAGATGGACACTTGTGATATACAATGGGGGAATTCCTTTCAGTTAAGGGATGAGATGGATAACCTTTGAGGTTTCTTTTTTAAATGTTTAGGTTTTATAATTCAGCGTTTTATTTGAAGGGCAAAAGTTCTTACTGACCAGAGTGATCAGAAGAAACTTCACAGAGTTGACCGACAAGTTTATTCTTAAATAATGTTTAAAAATTCAATAAGCAAAAAGGAAACCATAAGGGCATTCAAGTCTAGGGAACAGTATAAGTAAAAGCAGTGGAAGAGAGCATATGGACAATTTCAAAAAGACAAAGAACAGAATTTGCTTTTATAGGGTATAGAATACATAGAAAAGAGGATATGGTAAGGCTGAAAAATTAGAATGTCACCAGATTGTGAAAAGACTTTAAATACCAGAAAAGAAAATGTGAACTTTATGTAAGGAGTACTAGGGATCCACTGCATATTTTTGAGCAAAAGAGAGAAACAATCAAATCTGACTATAAGAAAGATTAGACTGACTGTAACTCTCAATACCCTAGAATGACAATCCACATATAATAAAAGGATATATTAGAATGAGAAGAGAGTAGAGGTTGCAAAAACTATTAAAAGACTTTTAGAATGGTGATGAGTAAGTGACAGTGACAGGTGACAGAAATGGAAATAGTGAAAGTAGACAAATACAAAAGGTATTGAGAAGTGAATTTGGGGGAGAAAACTTGGTAATTTATTGCATATCAAAAAGAAAATAAAGGTCAAAGAAAGAGCCCCTATTTTATAAACATATGATCACCATTTGTCAGGATTGTTGCTAGAGGCATTCCTGTTCAGTATGAGTTAGACAAAATGACATCCAAGGTTCTCTCAACCTCTGAGATTCTTCATTTCTGCCATTTTAATATTTCCCAAGCACTAGGATTTGGAGTACTTTTGGTAATAGATAACAATAACAATAATAATAATGATCAGCAGTTCTGCTTGGTTTAGACTCCACGAACATGATGGCCCATCACCTGAAATTTCATCACTATGCTGATTAACTCAGTTTTGGACATTCAATACCTTCTCCACTCTCTCAGCCTTCTCTCATCTCTGTTTGGAGACCTGGAAGGTGAAACACTAAACTTCTTCCCAAATCTTTCTTTTATAGGAAGACTGGAGTCTGGATTTTACAGCTACTCTCTGATTTCCAGAAGCAACTCTGATTGGTTCAGATTCTATGGAGGCAAGATATTCCTTTCTTTCTTTCCCCCTGCCTTTACAGCTTTCTTTTGTGCATTGTCTTCCCCAATTTGATAGTAAACTCCTTGAAAGCAAGGGTTGTCTTTTTCTTATTTGCATCTATAGCATTTTCACAGTGCCTGGAATGTTGCAGGTCTTCATAAATGTTTATTGAATTAAATTGAGAATTACAAAGCACTTTCTTCAAAACAGTTATCTGGGCAAAGACCTAAAAAGAGCTAATTGATCCTGCCAAAAACAAGCACTGAGAGAATTTAACCATGGATTAGAGGCCATGCAATTAGGGTAGATATAGTGATGCAATGTGATAAATGTATGCAGCACCATTTACACCCCTATCCTCAAAAAATACCATTAAATAAATGATAGGATATTAGCACCTGAGTAGGTGAACCTGCCTCCTATATCTTCAAGTCAAAACAAAATCAATCCATTCTATGTTTCCAACCCAAAGTCTCTGCAGGAAAAGGTGCCTCCCTGCACATTCTTATAGCTCCCTGCAAAAGAAAAGAACAGTACATTCTCACCAGAAATGGAAATAAGGGCCTTTTGTTTAAAATGCCGACTTAAAAGAAAGCTCTTCAGATTGATTGCTTCATGTGTATTTAAAAGAAGGACAACTACTGACATGAACAATCTCTTGGTAATTGAGTGGGCCTCCAATAATTCTATTATTTGTTAGCCCAGAGTAAACCAGGAAAAATCTAGTTCCTGCGTATGCTGCAGGCTTCATTTCTCAGCAAGCTATTTGGGGAAAGTTGATGCCACTTAATTTCAGTGTCTTCTCTTACTCCTACCATGAACAAGAAAATTAAGGACCTTTGAGATATTTTTTCTTCTCCCTAATTTAATTATTGCCCTCAAAGACCTCAGTCTTGGGGGAGAAAGAGGAAGGTCAGTTAGTAGCATTTGTATAAAGTAGCAGCTTTATGCATCAGCCTCCCTGTCTAGTGGAGTTTGTGACACTTTTCTCTAAATGGTATTTCTTGAACATTCGTATTCCAAAGCCCATTTTAAAAATAATTTCAGCTTGCTTACTATTTGGGGAAAACATTGAAAGAAAAGAAAGAGGACCATCGGTCCTTTGGGGACTTGTTTATGTTGTTTTTTTTTTTTCTCCCTAGTCACTGCTCGGGAATCACTTCAAAGATCCAATTGGATACTGGCTTTAGCTGCACCCTAACAACACATGCAATCAAACATTTCCCAGGAGATAACTGCTCAAGATCTATAACTGGACCTTAGGAACAGAGCAAGGCAATGTCACTTCACAAAAGATGGAGTTAAAATACAGAGTGAAAGAAATGCACAAGCCTCCAATTCTGAGTAAGTCTATGTTCACAAGAATCAAAGCAGAGCAAACAATGACTTCCTCTGCATTGGTACATTGTTGATGTATTTTATAAGATAATATATTTGGTCCAGTAACTACAATTCTCCCTCCCTCCCTCCCCCCTCTATCTCTGTATGTGTCTTTCTCTCTACCTCTCCCTCATATTCCATACTCAATATATAAATGTCCATTATTGTTATTATTACTTACATACACACACACACATACACAACAAAGGGGCAGCTCAGCTGAGTTAATAGTAAGCCAAAACACGGATTCATTCAACTTAAAAGGTAGTTATCCCTCTTATGCCACTGCAGAGTTTTTAGGTTGCATCAAGAATTCTATTTCACAGAAACAAAAGTAAGATTTGATGTGTCTCCTTTCTAATATTGATTACTCAGATTTCCTCTTTCAGTTTAATTTTACACTGAATTAGCTACATTGTACATAACAGAAATGTTATTTTTAAATGACTATTTTAATTCTTTGAAATTACATGCAACTTCCCTTCCATGATTGATAGATATATTGTTCGGTTACTGTATTATGAAAGCAATAAATATATGTAACAGGTAACGAATATTATGGGTTATGAATTTAAAAATTAAATCTAACACAGAAACTGTTTCTTGACAGAGTCTGATGAGATAATGCCTTAGGTTCCACAATTATGCAGTTCAACATTTGGATAAATCATATGAAAGTAAGTATTTAGTACCATTTTTCATAATCACTATTAATGAGACCCAAATGAGAGCTGAGGGCACACGTAAGCGAGTTTTGACAAGATAAATAGCATATGGGTAGTGTTGTCAGCCACAGAAAACCCAGCCTGCTCAGCCCCTACACAGCCGAAAAGCAGCACTGAAATGGGACTAGTAACATTTCCTTATTAGGAACAATCTGTGCCTGCTCAAGTTTTCTGTTTCTGAGAAGATGGCTCATGTTCCAGCAGGATGTTCCATGTTGGAATCATAGAATGTTAGAGCATGGAGGAGGGACCTTAGATCATAGAATGTCAGAGCTAGCCAGGACCTTAGAACAAAGAACACAGAATGTCAGAGCTAGACATAACAATCCATGTTCTTTGTTCTTAGAACAAAGAACATAGAATGTCGGGGGGTGGGGAGGAACCTTAGAACATAGAATGTCAGATAGGACTTTAGAACAAAGACTGTAAAATGTTAGAGCAGGGAGGAGGATATTTGGGGGGGGGGGGTAAAAAGGAGGAGGACATAAGAGCTAGGCAGGGACCTTAGAACAAAAACCATAGAATGACAAGGCTAGAAGGGACTTCAGAACAAAGAACATGGACTGTCTGCATTTAAAGAGATTTTAAAATCGTTTTTAAAGATTAAAAAAATAGAGAAGTTAAATAAATCTCTCCAAGTCATGTACCACCTTGGTGATGGATCCAGAAAAACAACTCTGATCTCCAGGCTCTCAAGCCAGTGCTCACAAAGATTTTTCCAAGACAATATCAGTTAGCACATACTTTGTATCCCTGATGGATCCCTCTGAGTCAAATTATGAAACAAAATACCCACTATTTCTATAACTGCATGTCATCCATTTATGTATGGGTAAGGAGCACACATTTCTATAAACCTGAAGAATTTGAGTCAAAACCCAGGGATTAGTCAAATAATTTCCGATAAAAGAAAAAGTTTTATTGAATTGTTTTGGTATTTGTGGGAATGTGATATTGATAATTTGACTAGCCAGGAAATCTTCCATCCCAGTATAGACAGAGAGGATATAGTATAATATACTGCAATGGAAAGACCACTTAGGTTTGGAGTCAGATATATATTTTGAACTGCTTACTTATCAGCCAGGTGGAAAAGGAAATAAAGTGATTGACCTGAAGTCAAGAAATCTTGAGTTCAAATCCAGCTTGAGAAATCTCTCTGTGATCCTGGGAAAGTCACTTAAGGTGTTCGATTCAGTTGCCCCATCTGAAAAATAGGGATAATAGCAGCACTTAATTCCCAGGATTGTTTTGAGGTTCAAATGAGATAATATTTGTAAAGCACTTAGCACAGCTCCTTGCCCTATGTAAGTACATAATAAATACTTGATTTCTCTGTGAGCTTTGGGTTTGACTTTGGGAGAGTAACTTAAATTCCCTATTTTACCTCATCCATAAAGTGAGAGGGTTGGATTTGATACATTATTTCTGCTTCTTCCAACTTTAAATCCTAAAATCATATGAATTGGCTTACCCCACAGGGAGTTAGGGTGCTAGGTCCTCACACCAAAGGAAATGTTGCTGTTGATTTTTTCAAACCTATCTAACTCTTCATGACCCCATCTGGGGTTTTCTTGGTAAAGACACTTCTCCAGCTCTTTTTTATAGGTGACAAAACTGAAGGAAACAGAGTTAAGTCACTTGCTCAAAGTCACATAGCTATTAGGTGTCTAAGACTAGATTTGAACTCAGGAAGAAGAGCTTTCCAAACTTCCAGATACAGCACTCTGGCCACTGTGTCACCTAGCTGCCCACCAAATGAAAGACAGAGTGTAACTCAGAGTTGATCTTTATGCTCTCCTTTTTTTCCATTTAGCATCTTTCTGGGCTCTCTTGTAAATGAATGCTATTTTAAGTCAATATATCTTGAAAAATGGAGATGTTATTAATATTCTCTTATTAAACTATATTTTATTATTCACAGCATCAGGTGTTTAATGAGCTTTGTGTGCAGTTTATTGTGTTTTGATGTATTTCTTAAGAGGTTTGAGCAATTTTCAAAGGTGGGGTTCATTCTGATCCTCACATGGGTTATCAGAGTCTGGGTATCCATTTTCCAAACAATATTTGCCATTCAGCAGCAAATAAAAAGTCCAGCCTTAAGCATGCTAAATAAGAATGGTCTCTTAATTAGCACAGACCATTCATTGAGCATTTTCTATATATACATTAATCTCTTCAAAAGCAACATTAGCAATAGGTTGGAACAAAAGCTGAGTACATCCAATTTTAGCGCTTTACCATCTAACTCTTGACAAATTTACATTGTTCCCCATGGGTATGGTTCAGGTTGTCTAAAATAGAATGACCATTGCTCTGATGATCTGGAAGAAGATCCAGTCTCCTTCTTTACCACCCTCATGGGTTTAAATTTACAGATTATTATTAGGTACAGTCACTGCCACCAGGGGTTTACAACAGTTGGATGGAACCTAGAATCAAAGCTGTGGATTGCAGCCTTCAAAGGGTTCCACTGGCTTCAAAATGATGCATTCTACCCCAAGCAGGGTTAAAGATGTCAGATGCATATCAGTCTGGAAGAATCCTTAAAGGAAATCTGGAAAACAAGGGAAACTGGGCCAAAATGTATAGCGGAATTCAGCGCAGGCTCCCCTGCAGGCTTCAGTTGTACAAGTCAATATTAATCAGTGGGGGAGAGCATTGTAAGGTGGGGGTTGAGATCAAAAGAGTCGTTGCTGTTTTCTATAGGGGGAGAGGAGGGCTTTGATGTCATCCACTCCTTGGTACACTGCCTAATGAACTGAAATTGTGGCACAGTGACACCCTGGAAAATTTGAAAGCACTTGCCACAATGACATATCTTTGGATTATGCCTTTTTTTTGTCAAGCTATGCGCCTTCTTTATTACAATTTGAAAAGAGGGAAAGAGGAGGGAGAAGAAAAAAAGGAGGGGGAAAAATCCTGAATTCCAGGATGAAGTTAAAATATTGATGGGGAAGATATAGGAGCTTACTAAGGAAAAGGAGGCTGCTTCAACGCAGATCACATGAAAGCTATTCAGCTTACATGCACAAGAATGCGCACCAGGATTCTTACAAATGTGCTTGGAGCTGATCAGATCAAGAAATCTAAACAAGAAGGAAGGAGTTGAATATTCCTTCCTATATTCTGTCTGTCTCACCTGCCAAAGGAGAATGCAGAGCTAAGGAAAGCCTACCTCCAAAATTGAAAGCTGGACGCGATAGCTTCATAATGCCTGAAACACTTCAAATGATACTTCTGTCTTACAAAGGGCCCGTCATCCTCCACCAGGAAGTCAAACCAGGGAATCATTCATAATGGCCTTTCTCTCCCTTCCCCAAAGCCTTCCTAAGAATAGTCCATCTTAAAGGAATGAATCAGATTTAACACTTTCTTACCCATAATCACATCATTGCTAGGATAAGCCTTTCAAACAAAGCATTATGTGGAAGACTAGCATTTCTTGCCAGTTATTACACTGGCTCCCCCTGTCTATGATCCTGACCCCAAACTCTAATAGATGGTAAATAGTTGTTCCAGGCTATAGATATAAAATCTTTCTTTTCTGGGATGGTTGGAAAGGAATTAGCTCTTATTGGGACCTCTTCAGTGGACTGGGCCAAGTTAGTGAGCACTACATCCTATGACAAACTTCTGTATCTACTAAGCTAATTCTTGATTTCCATTTTAACAAAGAAGCTGAGATGATTGTGTACTTGTATCTTAGAATGATAGCTTTAGAGATGGAAGGGACTCTAGAGAATATTTACTCCAAACCTTCATTTTACAAATGAGGAAACTGAGTCTTAGAGAAGTTGGATGGCATCCTCACTATCACAAAGATAGAGAGGGACAATGTTTGAGGGGGAAATGGCAGAAAAAGAAGTTGTGGAGCACTAAAGAAATCCCTTTTTTCCTCCCTTCATTCCAGAAAAATCTCTGCAAAAGAATAATATTTTTCAAAGGAATTTTCCTTAACCAATCTTTAGGCAAGCCTTGAGGAATAATAATGATCATAATAAAGCCTTTTTTCCAATCCAGGAGCATACAGACACTCTTCAAGAGCAACTTTCCCAATGTCGGAGATAGACATTTTAGGGCATACAGAGAAAAAAACTGCAGCAGAGTATACCAAAAGGAGGAGAAGATTAAAAAAAGAAAAAAGAAAAAGTATACATACATATATATATATATCCATCTTTAACTGATAATGCAAAGCAATAGAAAGGAAAAGGTGATAGATTCTCCCTGGGAAGCAGACAGCATAATCTTTTCTGCTAAGAAATTCAGGAAAGCAAGAAAGCTGTAGGCAAAAAGGGCTGTTTTCAGGAGTCCATGTAAAAGAAATAAAAAGTCTTCAGTGAATCAGTCATGATAGCTTGATGAGTTGCTTGACTATTTTAATTTTTATTCATTCGGGTTCCTTGTCAATGCAGTTTCTTAGAAAGTGTTGGAGTGTGTTCTATATTATTGTGCTATAAAAATAATTTCATTTGATGTTTTCCTCTGGCAAAAACAAGGCAATCAAATTGACTTGCCCCCAGGTTTGGGGTTTAGAAAGGAATTATCCTAGTAAACTGGCTACTACAAGCTAACTCATTATTTTCTACTTGTGGTCAACTTGGGTGTTTACTAGCAACTCTTTCCACAGAGCTTGATTTTTTAGGATGATCCTAGTAAGAGAAAAAGATCTCTCTTCCTGGACATAAAAAGAGGAAAAGCTGAGCTATCTTAGTCAAAACCTGGTTCTAAAACAAAATATTTAGAATCGATATCCATCACATTAAAGATAGAGAAAGATATTGAAATTTGTGAAATTTCTTAAAGGATTAAGAATCAGCTTTCGAGGACCTTCCTTCCTTGTCATTGAACATACCATCCCCCATGAAAGAGAAATTAGGAGCTGAGAAATGCACAGAAGGCATGTATTGTCTGGAGAAAGTGTGGAGCTGTGGTACAAAAAGCACTGGATAGGCGGCAAATGACCTAGGGTTATCTTTGCTGCTTACTAGATTATGTAACCTTGCACAAATTGCTTCCTCTCTCTGAACCTGAATTTCCTTACCTCAAAAATAGGGTTAATAATAATCACACTACTTCCCTCTTAGGATGCTTGTAAGTAAAGCATTATATATAAACTATAAAGTACTATAGAAATGTATTTTCCCCCAGGTCAAAATAGCTTACAATGCTTCATTAAAATATAAGATTATATTAAATAGGTCAGTCTGAAAAAATAAGCAGGGCTTAGACTAAGAAGTACTTCAAATGAGAACAGAGCCGTTGTGTATATCTGTGTATTTGCACCCTCACAAATATCACATCTTCCTAAGAATCAAACTGGACTTTCAAGTAACTTGATTTTCTAATAATTGAGTTTATCTTTAGAAGAAATTAATGTGATTCTATTATTAGGGAATCAGGTCCAGAAGGACAAAAAAGCAAAGGGGGTGGTGTTTCAGGCTTAAGGACTCTGAGAGGTCACCATCATTACTCTCAGCTACATGTGCATATCAGCTGGTGTAGAGGGGCCTGAAGGAGTCATTGATCTGTCTCTGTCACCTCTTTAAAGGAAAAGAGAAAGCGGAGGCAAAATTAGAAAATATGGAGAACAGAAAGAAAAAGGTCTTATTGCTGCTCATGAGCTGCATTTCCCTAGATGACTCGATCCCACCAGTCATCCTTCTCTTACCCCTCCCCCTGCAGACCCGAGGACCATAGCTGCCTTGAGGGCTAGCCCAGAGGGAAAGGAATATATTTGTTCCCTGGGCCTCTCTGGATTTTCCCTATACATTTCTGAACCCAAATAACAAAAGAGAGGCTTTCTAGAAAGGTTGCTTTCAGAGCATCGTTTTGTGGCGAGGCAAAAGAAATGAAAATTCTTTTTCACCTGCTCCACCCCACCACCCACAGAAAAAGAAGGCAAAAAGGGTAAAGGGGAAGGCAAGGGTCTGAACTTCAGATCATTTGGACAGGGTCTGACATGAAGCCTGAGAAATAAGGAGATATATGCTCCTCCTCTCACGGTTCAAGACATTTGTTAAGACAGTGAGCAGCTGAAGCTGGCCCATACCCATAGCCGCAGTCCCTGCTATTTTGATGCAGGGACCAAATCATTCCTCTCTATATAGGACACATCTACCTCTGCTCAGCAACCCTGACTCCAGTGAGCTGCCCTTATGAGGCTAATGCTTCTAAAGAAAATGAGCTACAGTTAACTCCTTCTTGCCTGTGGCAATGTCACTGCTGGGCTTATAATTTTTAATAAAGCTTTACAAGAAATACATGGCATTTCATGCTGGCAACCACAATTAGACTATTTCAACCCCATTAACAATGTCCTCATAAAATCTGCTTAATGTGACTAATTGAAGGTACTTTTGATGAGATCTTTTTTTCTCTTCCTTTCTTACATTTTATTCCCCATCTTTCTTCAGCCATGGCATCCTTTGCCTTTATAAGTAGAACGAAATATTTTTATCTCTCACAGAGCCAAGATGCCACACGAGACACATAAGAAACAAAGTAATTTGATCTCAACCTCCTTCCCTTTTCTTTGTCAAATGGTCCCTCCCCTCCAAACTACACAAGACAATTTTGCCTTTCCAAGGCCACTTGCCTGGATCTTTTCTTCCCTCTCTCCTCTCCCACATCTCCTTGGTTTTCTGTTGTTGATGTTTGTTTGTTTGCTTTTAATACCAAGAGAACCTGCCTATTGCCTTTAGTTAACTGGGAAAGGTCTGAAAGGGGGAAGAAAACATTTTTTCCCTGAAGCACGTGGAAGGAATAAAGTATTCAGACTAGGGCTTGGCTAAGGAATGTTTTACTTAACCTACAACACCGAGCAGATTGAAACCGAAGATTTACAGATAATACTTGTCCATTTTCAACAAAGGCCACACCACATGAAAGAGACCATTGCTTCCCAGGTCTAGCTAAGGAGACCTTTTCTCTCAATGAAGCGATAGGATTGCAAAGTATTCATCTGGCAAGAGAACGAATAGGTTTGCAAAATAGTCTTCTGGCAAGAGAAACCCGGCTGCCCATCTGAAGTAGCGGTGGAAGAGCGCGGCAGCAGTAGCACGGGATGGCAGAGTCCAATTGATCACCTGAGTTCAAGTTGGCCTTATCAGAAAGCTTTACTCGCTGTTAAGTTGATAATATAGCCAGCTGCAGAGGGCCAGTTGTAAATTAGCCTCGAATCTCAGTCCTTTAACTTCGATTGTCTGTTATTGTGACTGTCTCTTCGGTGGTAATAGGAAGCGACCCTGATTCGAGTGACAAATGTACCTGTCCTTTCCCGACTGCGGGCTAAGCTGAGAGATAAAATACCCGATCAGGAAGGGCTCGCCCAGTGCAGAGCAGGCTGGTCCACAGTGGCCAGCAGAAACTACAGCCGTAGCGAGAATGAATCCAGAGGAATACGCTCCCCACCACGGACTCCCTTTTCTCTGCAGTGAGAATAGCTTGCCTGCCTTTGGGGTACATGGGAATCTGTGTTAGTCCATTAATAACGCAGACCTTACATTTCAAGGTACATGTTTCTAATTCGGGTGAAGCTTTCATTCTGGCTTTCTCCACCATCACCACCCACTCCCTTCTTCCCTCCCACCTCTTTCAGCCACTCCCGAGTCAGTGCTGCCCCCTGCCGTCCCATAGAGGTTCTGCAAAAAAAAGTGAGGGTGGAGAGGGGGAGGAGGAGAAAAGGAAGGGGAGGGGGAAGAGAGAAGGGAGAGAAGGAGGGGGGTGGTGAATTGGGACAGTGTCAGCTCCTGTCAGCATCATCATTCTGGTTGCCATGGCAATGAGAGGGGGTGGGGGAGATAGAGCGGGTTCTGCAGCAAAGCCTTTCTGCAGAGGTAAAGCCGAATTCCTCCCGCTTGGCGGGGAACGAGGCCCCGGGAGCAAAGATGTGGTAGGAGGAAAGAGAAAAGGAAGGTGGGGGGAGGGGGGAGACCAAAGAAAGAAGGGGAGGGGGATGAGGAAGCTTTTCCTTTCCCAACCCCCGTTCTCATCCTGCAGAATATGCAAATTCATCTCCCACCCTCACCCCCCAATAAATCCTGGTGAGATGGCATAGTTAGTGTTATATGGAGGAGATTTGGGGGCGGAGGGAGGGGAGGCGGGTCCAGGCACGTGGGGAGGAGAAAGAGCAGCGCACAACTTCTCTCCTTGGGCGAGTGCTGCTCCGGAGGCCCGGGTTTGTCACACTGCCGCTGTGGGCAGCATTCACCGTGCTATTTATACAGCCACAACCGCGGCTTTAGCAGGGACACAATTAGCAACCCCATTAATTCCACCTAGGCTCAGGCTTCCTAATTAGATTACTTCAGACTTCTTTCAGAGCAATATTTCTACTATTAAGCATCTGTAGCAGTGTAAACCCATGTGCTTCACTATCAGGGCTCACTTCAAAAATAATTAAGTGTCTTGCGGAAATGACTTGTGCACTCAGCCCTGCGCAACAACACGGCCGCCGCAGCTGCCCGAGCTGCTGCAGGGGCAGCGCCGGGCGGGGCTGGCCCGGGGGACGGGCTGCGGGGCAGTGGCAGCGCCCCAGGAGGCTGCGGACTACAGCCGCAGTGAGCCTCGCGGCCGCAGACAGGACTGCCCCAGGAAGAGGGGGTTTCGGCGGACGCTGCGCTAGAGCTGTTCTACAGTCTGCCGCCCAAGCCCCACCGCCTTCAAGACTGGGAAGTGCAGGAGAGTTACCTCCACCCGAAAGTCTGCTCTCCGGAGATGGGAGCCCAATTACTAGCCTCTCCTCTAGTTAGCACGCTATGAAGCCTGTCTTCATAATTACGATGAGGGCGATGACTATCGTATATTCTTGTTATTATTGAATGCCCAGGCCTCTGTTGGCCTAGTCTTTTAACAGCAGAGAGAGCTGGAGTTGCTGGCAGATGCTAAACTATAGCTGGAGCGAGGAGATACCGATAACAGTTCCTGACATGTTTCTACCAAGCGACGGAAACATTAATGCTTGGGCACATAAGAAGCTGCCTAACGAGCTGGTTTGAATCAGGATAAAGAGGCCTGGCATCCTAAGCAACTGAATCACCCCTACCCTCATGACGCTGGGTGACTAGAAGTAGGAACCTGCCATCCTGTAGTGTGATTAGTATTCAACTCACAGCCCCTGGGGGAGGGATGCATATCCCAGCATGCACCTGGCCCCAAATTGCAGACCATCATCCATTGCTTGTGCTGCAGTGGCCATCTGGTTTGAAAACAACAGGCCAAACAGTTTAAGCATAACGTCATATAATCCACCACGCCGAGTGGGAAGGCGAAGAGGGACAGAGCAGGGGGAAGAAAATACAGAAATGCTCACAGGAAAGCCGGAAGAGAAAAGCAATGAAGGGAAGAAGGGAGGGGCATTTGGTTCTACTGCAGAGTAGAGTCTCAAAAATAAAATACCTTAGCTGAATGATAAGAATTTCTGTGGAAGAGCATGAGTCTGCATTACAGGTTGAAGGACTGTTACCTTTGTGAGAGGTGAGAGGAAACTGTTCAACAGAAAGCTTTGCACCTTCTTCCTATCAGATCTCAGCAATGGGGTGTAATTATGGGAAATATTCACATACTCATATCACATCAGTCCTTAACTGTATATAGTACATTAAAGCTTGCAAAGACTTCCCATCATAAATTAGAATCCCCTAGATGTTACATTCTACATAAAATCTCTTCTATTTCTTCACTTATTGCTTTATATAAACAAACACGAGAGCTGCTCATTCTAAATAAAGTTATTTGTCTATGTAAATTAATATATCATATTCTCTCCTGAAATATAGAGAGTTATTTGTCTCTAGAGAAATCATGTTAAAGACTGACATAGTGTATAACCATGTTCATTTGCATATGCAGATATGTCTAATTATTCAACTTGCAATTAAAGGCTTGTGTGTCAGCAAATGAGACTAATTAGATACATTTATCTATGATAATCAGCTTTATTACAAACAAAATAGATTCCCCTTCATTTCACAGAGATGTGTTACATGGTGGATGACTGCTGATGGTCAAGAAAAGAGAATAGGAATTACCTAGTCTGAGGCCCAGAACTTCAAATATCTGTGAATTATATTGGACATCATGACAAGAGGAAAAGGTGGAGTAGTACCTGTCTCTTAGTAGGAGAATTCAGTTTGAATGACATTTAGGAGTCTAATTCTGGAGTTGAAATTGGCTGGAGGGAGTTAAGCAGTCACTGCAATCTTTCATTCAACCTTAATCTGCTTTCCTAACAACCAGGCCACCAGAGAAAGGGTCTGACACACAGGTCTTGAAAATTCTGGCTGTTTCTCTTGCTCTTTGGTTTGCTGATTAGGACAATACAAACAATTTCAGCTAATGAGAATGCTAGTTAAGTCATCATCATTCTGAGTCCAAGCAGCCTAGCAATAAGATGAGACTTGTTAGAAATGCTAAATCCTTCCTAACAGAATCATGTTGCTAGTCCCTAGAGAAAGGCAATGGAGGAGTTGTCTCTAGTGGGATTGGATGGAGCTGTTAAGCTCCCTGTCCCAGGTGGAACCATCCTGAGAAAAGCTGAATATACTCCAATGGGAGTACCTTCATAGAGAAGCAATTGAATTTCTCACAAGAGAGGAAAAGAGAGAAAAAAATGGGAAGTAGAAAAGGAAAAAAACAAGAAATAGGAAAAAAATCATTTGGCTCTATGACTTTAGGAAGGTTGCTAGACTGGGGTTTGAAGTTTTATTAGGTTTTTAAAAATATGAATTTAAAAATATATGAATATAAAAATATGAATTGAGGTTATGTTCAAACCCAATCTTCACCTGCTATTTTCTACTTGGCTGTAAGAAAGCTGCATATTGTTCACTGGAGGAAATGCAGAGACTTTTATTTTCAATTTACTTTCCTGCTCTCTGAAGAAGACTCCTTCAGGAAGGCAATTTTGTAAACAGACCCAAGG
Organism: Antechinus flavipes; assembly: GCF_016432865.1. NCBI lineage: Eukaryota > Metazoa > Chordata > Mammalia > Dasyuromorphia > Dasyuridae > Antechinus > Antechinus flavipes. The sequence goes on along the minus strand of NC_067399.1, from coordinate 254,397,684 downwards.
GACAGGAAGAAGCTGAGCATCTCCCTACAGGGACCTTGTCAGCTGTAATAGAACCAGTTAGAAATGGCTTGAGAAGACTTTCCTTCTTTACATTTTAACTCTAGAGAGAATCTACACTCTCCAAGAAGAGAAAATGGTCTCTGGGTTTCAGGTGACACCTGGGGCCAATTTTCAGAATAAGAACCAGTTGGCATCTCAGCTCCCACTCATCTGGACTCATTCTGAGGTTTTCTTCATTTAGTCATTCATGTAATAATCATTTATTAAATGCTTTCCATAAGCAGAGCAGTGTGGTAGACACTCTGGGATAAATAAAAATAATTAAGGCATGATCTCTTCCTATACGTAACATACAGTCCCACAGAAATTGGTTGACTATCACTTTCTTTTATTCCCCTGCCCCTCATGGCTCTTACTTGAGGAGAAAGGCTATGGAGAATAGGAAGGATGTCTTAAAGTTTTACCTTCCCTGTGGTGTTCTCATGCCAAAAAATTATCAGTGGTTATTAATGCCAGATCCAAATGCTTTTATCTGATCTTCAAGACGCCCCATGATATGGTCTCATCCTACTCCCCAATATAGATACTCTACTATAATCAATCGGGGCTCCTCACTGTCGCCTCTCCAGACCAAGTTCATTTCCTTTGTTTGTAGGTATAGGGATAAAACCTATAACCTCTGGCATTTAAAGCCCTTCAAAAATAGACACCCTCTCCTCCTATATTTCCAGCCTTCCTGCATTTTACTACCCTCCAAACATTATACCAGACTACAAGCTATTTCTCAAACAAGACAAGATATTCCATCTCATGACTTTTTGTCTTTTCACTGGATGTCCCCCATGCTTGAAATTTTCTCCTTTCTCTTCTTTTCCTCCTGGCTTCCTTCAAGACTCATCTCAACTCCCACTTTCTACAGGAATCCTTTCCTGGTATTCTTCCCTATCCCTTGCCACTGCTATTGCTTTCCCTCTGATGTTATCTTCCATTTAGACTGTATGTCCTCTACACATATAGTTATTTATGTATTATCTTCTCTATTCATATGTGAGGTTTTTTAGAACAGGGACCTTTTTTGACTTTCATTGTATTCCCAGTGATTATCATAGTATGTCCAATACATAAAAATACTTAATAATGATTTGTTGACTGTGATTTCATTTGGTATAGAGAATTCTCAGAGAGTTCATAAGGTCTTCAAACTCCAAATCCAGTGGTCTTTACACACACACACACACACACACACACACACACACACACACACCCCTAGCACTCTCTTCCTTATCCATAGTCATACTTAACCATGACCTATTCCCTTAAGTCCCATATCCTTCAAGAAACCTTCAATGATCCAGAAGTCTGGTTAATTTCATAGTTGTTCCACACCATTTAACAGTCAGTTTTGTGTGGCCTTGTATCATTTATTGTTGGTTCATGTGTGTTAGTTGCTACCTCTCCAGTTAGGCTATGTATGAGCATTTTGATACTGGGGTACATATCCAACTTTTTTGTATCCCACAATGCCAGTTACGAGACTGGACATATAGTAGGCATTCAGTAAATACTTAATTTCTTTCCTCTCCTCCCCATATACATATATATATATGCATATACATAAACACACAAACATATACATCATAAGTATACTTGTTATATATAATAAAATTTATGGTGAAGAAAGGAGATTTAGGAAATGAAAATGAAATGATCAATATTATAGGCCATAATAAAATTTTATTAGAAAACCATAAGATTGTAACTTCAGAAATCATCTTATCCAATCCCCACTCAAACAAGAATCCTCTCCACAGTGATGACAAGGTCATTCTCTGGTTATAACCTTTGAAGTATAAGTCTTCCAAGAAAATTTTAGTCTACTCTGGTCTCTTCTTTGCATTGTTTTTTACACCTCTGGTTTGGGTGTATTACTTTCTGCTTAGTCATTTTAATTTTCTTTGCATGTAATTACTATATAATTCTTCTTTGTATGTATGTTATTTCTATGTACTACTTCTGCCTGGTTTATGTCCACACTTCCCAATGAAACTATGAGCTCCCTCACACCTGTCAGATTGGCTAAGATGACAGGAAAAAATAATGATGAATGTTGGAGGGGATGCGGGAAAACGGGGACACTGATGCATTGTTGGTGGAGTTGTGAACGAATCCAGCCATTCTGGAGAGCGATCTGGAATTATGCCCAAAAAGTTATCAAACTGTGCATACCCTTTGATCCAGCAGTGTTTCTATTGGGCTTATACCCCAAAGAGATACTAAAAAAGGGAAGGGGACCTGTATGTGCCAAAATGTTTGTAGCAGCCCTGTTTGTAGTGGCTAGAAACTGGAAAACGAATGGATGCCCATCAATTGGAGAATGGCTGGGTAAATTGTGGTATATGAATGTTATGGAATATTATTGCTCTGTAAGGAATGACCAGCAGGATGAATACAGAGAGGCTTGGAGAGACCTACATGGACTGATGCTAAGTGAGATGAGCAGAACCAGGAGATCATTATACACTTCGACAACTTTGTATGAGGATGTATTCTGATGGAAGTGGATTTCTATGACAAAGAGACCTAACTGAGTTTCAATTGATAAATGATGGACAGAAACAGCTACACCCAAAGAAGGGATACTGGGAAATGAATGTGAACTATTTGCATTTTTGATTTTCTTCCCGAGTTATTTTTACCTTCTGAATCCAATTCTCCCTGTGCAACAAGAGAACTGTTCGGTTCTGCAAATATGTATTGTATCTAGGATATACTGCAACATATTTAACATATATAGGACTGCTTGCCATCCTGGGGGGGGGGGAGGAGGGAGGGAGGGGAAAAAACGAAACATAAGTGATTGCAAGGGATAATGTCGTGTAAAAATTATCCTGGCATGGATTCTGTCAATACAAAGTTATTATTAAATAAAATAAAATTTAAAAAAAAAAAAAGAAAAGAAACTATGAGCTCCCTGAGGGCAAGGACCATATCTTATTTCTACATTCCGCTATCAATAACCAATAATAATTGGTGACCAATTAAATTTTGTCAACAGAAAGAATAACAAACAATAAGGAAGAGAAAAAGGAAGTGGTAACACTTAGTAACCACCCACTTTGTGCAAATCACCCTCACAAACCTTTGAGCACATCTGCTTTCTCAGACTCACTGTCTGATTTCTTATAGTTGCTTCTTTCAAACTATCTCCCATTAATTCCTTACATATTTTATATTTACCTAGGTATTTACTTGTCATATCTGCCATTAGACTGTATGCACCTTAAAAGGTTAAAAAGCTTAAAAGCAGGGATCACTGTTTTTGCTTTTCTTAGTATAATGCTTGATATACCACAAGTACTTAATAAATGCTTGTTAATCTGGCTGATTTCCCTATTTGGATGCTAATTTCTTTTGCGTTTTTATAAGTTCTGCTTTTCCAAAAAGAGAAGGGCATCAAGGGCACGTCTCTTCCAGGAACTTGGATTCTGGCATAAATAGAATCCAATCCATTAACGAAGTTTTTCTTTTCTGACTGTGATGTATTTTGTATTGAATTTCTAGACAGTTAGTATTCTCCTTAAATAAACTCAAAAGGTAAAAATCTAGGTAGATATATAAATACATAGATGCATAGGTGGATAGCTAGATGACTGAATGAATAATTTGGGGGTAATGAATCCAAGAGCATTCTTATTTTTGAAGAATATCAAAGCTGAAAAGAACCTAGGATATCACCTAGTCCATCACTTTCACTTTACAGAGGAGTAAATTGAAGCCTAGAAAGGGAAAATGACCCAGTTGGGCACCAAGGAAGATGCATTAATATTTTCAGTTTTTCATAAGATTATCTAATTCATCAGAAAAAGAAAGTATATATAACCTTTAGTTCTTAACTCATTGCCTAATTTCCTAAATAGGAGAATCTCAAAGACTTTTAAAAAAGCAAGCTATCTGGAAGTAAGGAAACAGACAGCAGTTCATAAAGACATTCAAGATAGTCAAGATGATCCTTTGCATCCAGGCATCACTAGGTAAGAAGTTCCTCTAACTTCTTATGCAAAGAGGGGAAGGAGGATGAACATAACCACAAAAAGTGACATCACTAGAGAAGACATCATCCTCTTTGCTGTAAATTAGAATTCAAATCCCAAAAAATCTGAGGCAGATTCTCTGCACAGCACTACTAAACCATATTCTGAGACAGTGAATTAAGATAGGCATCATTCCACCAATATCTGGGAGTGTACTTTTTCGTGTATAATGTAGCCAACATGGTAAGTCCAGTTGCTAACAGAAATGAACATATTTCCAGCCTTTTTGAAGCCAATACTGTCATTTAATTCCTCAAAATAATCTCAAAAGTACAAAATATCAGAAAGGAAAGGAAAGAGAAAATCAGCTGAGTTAATTATGTATCCATCACATGAAATATCATTAATAGCATAATCATTTTTATTTCACTAAATAGGCCTGGAAACTTTTACAATCACCTTCTGACAAAAAAAAAAAAAAAAAAAAAAAAAAGAATGACTTTAAGACTCTTTGTTTTATTCCAACAATAGTTACTCACGTTAGGTCAATTAACACCAAATTGCAATGTCTGATAACCAAAGGTTTAGTCTCTATTACAGTAAATAATGAAACTTTTTTTCTAGGCAAGTTTTTCTAGGTAGCAATATTCACGATAATAACATGTTTCTTAAAACTCTTTTAGAAAAAAAAAATCTGACTTCAGCCTTGAACTTTGCCTCAGAGAAATGATGGTACCAGGTTTCAGGCTTACTATTTTTTTTATTCTCACTCTATTCTACTCTTTCCCCATCAATGACAGAACTCCCTTCCCTAGTTCTAGTGTGATCAGCCACTAAAACTTCCTCCAACCAAATTAACAAAGATGTATGGGGATGAGAGGGAAAAGGAGTATAGCCAGTGGGATGTGTATGTGTGTGTATGTGTGTGTGTATGTGCATGTTTGGGGAGACCTGGAGACCTGAAATGAAAAGTACTCAAATTTCTGAGATGGGCAAGAGTGAGACTGTTCACATGTTGGAACATGGGCATTTTGCAAAAAGACACGGACACCATAAGCAAAGCTGCTACTGCTTTAAATTAAATGCTGCCTCAGCCAGTCCCTCTGGAGTTGATAGAAATCTAATTAGTCAGACAATCTGGCACCAAATGTCCTAATTTCCTCAATCCATGTGGGACTTGAGTGCTCTCTTATTCGTTGTAGCTCTAAATTTCATCCTGTGCCTTTGTAACCTTTCTCGTTTTCCACACAGACCTGGGATTGGATAGAAGGTGATTCCTATCAAAACCCTAATTGTTTTTCATAAACCTTTAATTAATTAGACTCAGTATCATGAAAAGCACTTAAAATTTTCACAATTTGTTTAGAGTAGAAGAGTAGCAGAAAGGGAAACACAGGGAGTATTTTCTTTTAGAAACAAGCAAAGTTTCTTCGAAGGTGTGAATTTTCTACATGAGATATACACTAATCTATCCTAGAGTCTCTTTGGGTGGCCTGCATTACCATTCACATCAGCAGGAATCCAACTCGGATAACAACCTCCAGTGACACTAAATGGAATATGGTCTTGACTTTTTTTTTTTCTTGAATCCATACTGCTGCCCCATACTGCTATAGAATTGAATGACATTACATAATCAACATATGGAAAAAAACTTTAAAGACTTTTCAAGGAAAAATAGAGTTAACTGTATGTCATCTCAGTTTTTCAGTTGCTTTTACCTGGAATTTAATCATAACTGGGGCAGTCCTCTATTAGTAGGTCTAGTGCTCAAAAGGACATGGATGGATTATTTCACTAAAAACTTCCTCCCCCTACCTTGTAGCTTAGTCATCTATTTCAGATAACATGAAATACATCAAAACTTTAACAGAGAAAAAAAATTTCAACTCTTCCTTAAAACTGATTGAAAAGAAAGTTGACTCAGTTCTTAATTAATTTTCTATAATGATGATTTCTTCAATTGTTCAGTTATTCAACAAATATTTATTTAATGACAACTATATGTAAGGTCTTGTGCTAATCATGGGTATTAACAAGCCCCTGCCCAGAGACTAGTAACTAGTTTTATATTTTATCAAGGAAAGGCATCTTTTTCTGGTAATAAATTCCTTTCAATCAAGATTGCTCTATCAGAACAAGGCAGCTGTCCAAGGTCATAAAGAAGAGAGAAGAGATGTGTATGATGTAAGAATGTGTGGTCAGGTCCATTGTTTTCTCATATCATATGTGCAACATTGTAGCACAAAAGTCCATTATTTCTTTTTTTCCTGATTCTTTACTTTCCAATGCTTCTTCCTCTTAGTTTTAAAACATAAGTGAAAATACCACCGAAGCAATCCCTGTGGCAAGGGGTGGATAGAGAAAAGCAGCCAATGAAGAGAGGATCTTTCTAATGAAGTATTTTCCAAGCTGAATGTTTTGTGAAACCCGGGTCTTCTGAAGCAAAAGCTAGATTCTAACATTGTATCATACTACTCAGTGGGGGGGAAGGGGAACAATTTGAGAATATCTATAGAATATGGAATAAGAGATTCTGTACTAATAAAAATTTATTTGCGACTAAAATTCAGGAGAAGCATCAAAGTAGACTTATACAAGAGAGAAGTTAGTAGTAAATTATCCATTTTACAAAAGGTTCCCTTTAAGTATCAAGTTTCCCTGTTGGATTTTTAAATTTTTTATTTTTATACAACTTTTCAATACTATTCCTCTTTACAAGGAACATGATATCCCCTATTTGAGGGGGTATCACATGAAAGAGGAATTAGAACTAAGAGCACTACATGGGGCAGTGTTAAAGTAAGTTGTAATGAGATATATTTAGGATTGATGCAAGAAAACTTCCTAATAATTAGTGTTATTCAAAAGAGCTTTGTAAAATGAAGTGAAGCCTTGGGATGTATTAGGATTTTCCTTAATTGGAAGTCTTCAAACACAAACTGGATTTGTCCACAGTGAAAGGAAGTCTTTATATGAAATTTTGTTTGGGTTGAATGCATAACATGAAGTATAAAGATTCTTTAGCACATCAATAAGGTTGTACTTTAGATAAATATTGGTTAGCCTTGGTAGCTAAATCTAATAGAAATAATATCACAACTCTAAATATATAAAAGTATCACTAATAGTCCTTAGATTCTAGCACACTGCCTCACCTCCAAGTAAGAAGAGGAAAATATGACATATTTAAGACATTTTACAAGGCAGCATTGATTCAAATGCTAGTTTTTGTGGTACTGACTGAAGGTTGTAGACAGTCATAGGATCTTAAGACCCAGATCCTAGACATAGAAATGCTGAGGACCTCAGAAACGATCTAGTCCAACTCCCTCATTTTCTAGATGATGAAAATGAGATCCAAGCAAGTCAATTGACTTTAACAATAGCACATAGCTAGTTAGAGTAGAAGGCAGGATTTGAATTTAAGATCTCTGATTTCAAGTCCAGTGTCTTTTCCTTTAGATTACACTGCCTCTCTATTAAAAGTATACAGCATCGGGGACCAGAGAGATGAGCTTAAAAGGATGAGTAGAGACTCAAAATGTAGGGAGGAAAGAGTTAAGATGGGTATAGTTAGTGGAGTGCTTTGAATGCTTTTATCTCTGTGCCTTAGTTGTCTGCCTAATTATACCATTCCTGAAGTTCCCATCCCTTTTCTATAATTCTTTGTCCAGTATCATTATTTCCCTCTCCCTTGGTGATGTATGGACTACCCCTTCTCCTGGAAGGAGTGTAATTAGCTAAGGGAAAAACTATTTTCTGCCCATACCACTCTCTTTGTTGCTCAATGGATAATCAACAATGCATAATTCCAGAACTTTTCTCTAGTCTAGCCTTATACTTTCAGGCTATACCTCAAACCATATTTGACAGACAAAATTCTTATTTTCAAAGATGGTTCAAAGAAGGAAATTCTATAGTGCCTGGATATAGTATTTTGAACAATTCCAATTGAACTGCATCTTAATTTGATTTCTCCTAAAGATAGTTTCCCCCTAAGGTTCTGTCCTCAAATTTCTTTCACAACTCTTTTTCCTTTGATAAGCTCATTCATTCCAAGTACATGTCTCTCGGATTGATTTATCCAAGCTGTGTCTCTCAGCCAAGATCCAGATCAACATCTCCAACTATAAGAGAGAAGCTTTACCTGGAGGTTCCACTAACATCTTAAATATAGCATGTCCAAAGCTACATTTCTTCCTCCTTCCAATTTTACAATTTTTATCATTGACATCAATAATCACCCAATATCCTATGTTGATAATCTTGGGATTCTTTTTCATTGTTCTTTCTCCCTCTCATCATTTTCCAACAGTTAGCAAATCCTGTCAATTCTATATGCACAATATTTTCCCCATCTTTTATTTTCTATTTTCTTTGCCACCACTATAACTTATACCATTGTTACAGCCTCCCAATAGATCTCCCTACTTCTTGTCTTAGCCTCTTCTATCCCAGACATCATATACTGCCAGATTAATTTTTGTCTAAAACTTTTCAATGGCTTTATATTTAAATGCTACATTAAATGAAACTCCATTTATTAGCAATCAAGGCCCTCCATAATCTATCACGACTCAGTAGTGCCTTATTTCATATTACTCCCCCCACTCCAACATATATTCTATGCTTGTAACATTCCTCATTATGCAATCATTTTCCCACTCTATATCTTTGCTTCTGAAAAAGCTGAAATGCTCTGTCCCACCCATTTAATTCCTAACCATTCATTAGATTCACCAAACTCAACTCTAATGTTACTTCTTCATTCCAGATTCCATTATTTCTCTTTGTTTTTATTATTTTGATGTATTTGCCATATACTGTTTTGCATTATAGTATATTTGTGTATATATACCATTACTATCTGTAAGACTATAGGATGCATGAAGACAAGAACCATATATAAACTCCAGTCCTCAGCAATCTACATGGTTCAATAAGTGTCTGTTGAATTAAATTGAATGATCATATTGGACTATTTCTATTTAGGACATTTTTAGAAATAAATAAGTCCCATAATGTACTTTGAGATCTTTGGATAGCTGATGTCAGAGAAAGTCTATCTAAAAGTGAGTGTCATGAACTGTGCCTTGCACCAGTCCCAAGAGAACCTACTGCCATAGATCATTGGCAACAAACCAATTCAGCCAGTGCTGGTGACAATATAATTTGTTGCCATGGAAAGCATTGTGATATCACACAGAAGAAGCATTCTGACCCTGGTATGATGGATTTAAGGGTATCAGAGACAGAAGGGGGACTATAGAAAACAAAACTCAAACCAGTGAAGACAGCAAACATCCATCATTCTCTAGACCTGTCCTATCGAAGATTGCTTACAAAGTTCACTAGGAAACTTAGGCTTTAGTATCCTCATCCTCAAAGAAGAGATTAAGGTCAAGGTGATTATGTTCTTAGTAAAAATCACTTTTTTGAGAGACTTGAGTAAATGTAAAATATACATTGAATTAAAAACAGAAGATTCACATTAAAAAAAATAATGATTCCTTGAATTGGTGTTCATTTCTAAAAACTCAATTTTCCCAGATTATCTGATCATCCTCTACTCATGAGAAATATGTATGTGCTGAGAAGGATAATAGCTAATGTTATTCCTCATTTACAGATGGGGAAAGTAAAATTCAGACAAAATAATTTCCTCAAGTCATAGAATCAGTCAGCAGTAGAGTCTTCTCTCCTGTTCCCTCTCCACCTCCAAACCCCAATGCTTTAAAAAAAAAAAAAAAACACCATCCAAAACCTCATCACTCGTGGGCCCAAAAGCAAAAGAATGAACACAACTCTACTTTTCCAAGGAGGCTTGGAATTCACACTTGCCAGCTTCAAGCAAGAGTATTCTTCTTCTTTCCCTTCTCAAGAAATCCCTTTTGTAGATATTTAGTACTTCCTCATGTTTTTTAGTCTACTAATCATAGCACAGGTACAGAGATGGTAGAGTAGGGGGAAGTCAAAGGCTTGAGAGGTAGGGTAATTTATATAGGCACCATCCTAGTTCAAAAGATTGTATTAGTTTGAAAATTGCCTTTGCTCTTGGCCTCCCTAAGCTATGAAAAGGGCAGTTCAGAAGCCATGAATCACCTGTCATGAAGATAGCTTTTGATTCTGACCACTTAAGGATTTCTGCTAAATTGCATATTGCATTAATAAATAAAATGACAAATTAGGAAAGGATGTTGCCAGGGCATTTGGGAAAATAACTGGGAGAAGCAACTTCTAGGACAGTCTGTGCCCTTCTAAGTGCCAGGGAATGTTAACTGTCATGCTCAGTTGTTGTGGAATGGCCTTGGTGGGCAGAGCCTCTTTAAAGCAGGTTCCATAAGCAGCCGTGGGATATTTAAATGGCCATTATAGAGAACAGCTGAATGTACTAAACTATTGGGGCATGGGCCAATTCCACTTCCATGCTAGCTCTTGGCACAGAATCAGGCCCTTTGGGAGAAAAGGTGGCCACAGTAGCCCCACAGACTCCTAGAAATTCAGAGATGGGTCCAATCCAATGAGAACACAGAATAAGGTATAAAATCCTTACCACTAAGAGAGCAAATTTTTCCATTAGGAGTTGAGCTTTTGTACATATTGTGCCAAGTACTGCAAAATAATGAATCACCTGTGTGATAGAACCACTCTTCCCATGAATTGTGGGCTGGGCTAGAAAGAGGCAAAGTTATTCTCAGGATTTAATGGGTTCGGGGGACCAAAGTTCAAGCTGAGTCTTCTTTTGACATAACTTCATGCCACAGTCATTTTAACATGGCTTCCTAATTATCTAAAAGCATAAGAGCATGGAGTTGAGGACTTTTAGATTTAGCAGATGTTCCTTAAGATATGACTCATCATATTCTTCTGCCCTTTTCCATATGGGCCAAAACAGTGGGGGCTGAAGGAGGGCCTGCATCTATCCCAGCTAAGAACCAGAATGTACTTGTACAACATCTCTTCTGTGTTATAGCTAACTAGAACTCTTTTGTAAACTGTTTAATGACTTCTTAATTCCTCATTTTGTCCCAAAATTGAACCTGAACTGATCTACCATACTCTACATTTCTTGAAGCAAATCATTCCTCAGTATTTTTTGTTACCCTTTTCAGCAACGGATCCTATTATCATAAACTCTTTTAGGGCAAAGACTATACCTTTTACTTCTTTCTCCCTCCTCCTTCCCAACACCTGGCATAGTGCTAAACACATACACACTTGACTGATTGATTAAAGTTGGCATTAACATGATGTTTGAGCTTGTTGAAAGTTTGTTTTTCCCTTCATAAGCCTAAAGTTCCTTCTGGCTCTAAATCTATGATCGTCTGATCATGGGCAAAAAATAAATTGATTATCTAATACTTTAAAAAAATCAGTATAAATATTCTCTCCACTCAGAGAGATTGAAGGCTGGTTTCATGTGTTACTGTAGCCAAAATAAAAAATAAAAAAGTCATCACCTAGTGACCAACCTTCTGCTGATGAGCCTCTTGGAACTTAGCTAGAATGGTCCTTAGATGAGAGGAACACAGAGTTTTTCCCTGGCCTGTTCTTGACACCTTTCCAGTTTGACAGGAGCAATTAGAGTTTGTCTCCCTCTGGTTTAGTCTTTGAGAGCCCCGAGTAACCTAGAAGCCTGCTATGAGACACTGAAGACTTCAGTGCAGAAGTTACACAATGTATTTTCCAATTCAATTTAAAAATTGCTTTTCTAGTTATTGTTTTCTTGAAAAATAACAAAACTGACATTTGTTTTTATCAATGAAGCTGGTCTCACACCTATGCTGCTAGGTGGAGCAAGTGGATAGATCAGGGGACCTTAGAATCTAGAAGACCTAAATTCAAATCCTGCTTCAGAAATTAGCTGTATAATCTTGGGCAGGTCACTCAGGAACCTCTCTGAATTTCAGTCTCTCATCTGTAAAACAAGGATCAGAATGCTACCTACCTCATAAAGTTGTGGTGAGGATCAAATAAGAAAACATGCATAAAGCTCTTTGTAATCCTAATGTTCTATGTAAATACTGTTATTATTACATGATCTATGATTCTATGATTGTATGGAACTTTAATTCTGACCCAAACAAAAATAATTCTAACATAAAATAATATATAATATATGCATAAGTAAGCAAAATGCTAAATCAGGGTGTGTAGAGAAAAATCATTACTGACTGAAATAAGAATTTCCACACCTGTAATCCTTTAAGGCTTGCACAATACTTTGTAACAATCCTGGGAGTTAAGTTGCATCTATAAATGTTATAGGACCCACTTTACAGTTGAGGGAACAGATTCTGAAAGATAAAGTGATTAGCTCATGGTTACACAGCTTTTTTTTTTAGTTTTGAAACTAACTCACTGGTTTCCAAGTCCAGCACTATGACTACTCTTCCCTATAGATGCTCAGAAAAGGCTTCCTAGAGGAGATGGCAATTGAAGTGGACTTTAAAAGATGCAAAGGATTGGAAACAATATCTTGTCTCCTTGCTAGTTTTGTCAGACCTCAGGACAAAATACTCAAATCAATGTGTCCTAAAACTATGTGCCCTCATTTATGCCTAATTATCCTTACAAATATTAAAGGCAATTCAAGGAACCACATCCAAGTTATTGGATTTGGAAATTTTTTAATTCTTCCCAAAGTTAGCTGGGTTTGGAATTGTCTGCAACACCTGCATGCTGAGATAAGTCAGATGATGTATTCAGAAATGCTTTGCTTGGGAAGGTTACATCTTTTATAAGCATAGCTCTGAAGTCTATGTTTAAATACAAAATGAATTTCCCTCCTGCTTTACATACATTGATGAATCTATTTGAAAGGGGGCTGGGTTCCTCTGTATTGGGGGGGCTTTGTTTTCTTGACACCCAGATGCCAAAATCACAAGTCCTTTTGTTGCTCTTCTACCCATTCACCTGCTAAACACACAGGCCTTTTCATCACCTATCAGACCTGCTTTTATAGCAAGATGCATCACACTACATCAGTGTCTGGTAGGTCTGATTTTCCTATGAAAGCATATGGATTTATGTACCTTTCAAGGCTAATCTAGACCCAAAAATAGGCAATAAAAATTTTCAAACAATTTTAAAGTCTTTTCTGAAGAAAAATCTCCTCTCCCACTTAAAAAAATAGCTGATAAGGAAGTAAATTAAAAGTTGGATGGCTCCAAGATGAGAGCTGTGGATCATACCAACATGCTTGCAAACATTACACATTTTAAAAATATGGACCCACATGGCTTGCCTTCAACCCTTATCATTTTCTAAAATATCATTGTTAGCTATAATAATAAAAAAATATATATCGTTACTAAAAACCAGAGTGACCAGATATTCTGGAATAAAAGAGTATAGGATTTAACCCCTTTCTCGCATTAAAAGATGATTCTATCTTGGGGATCCAGCAGCAAATTTCACTTTCTATGCCTAAACTATGTTCAGCGGGTTAGTAGCCACCATTTCAAGGATCAAAGTAAAGAAAATCATTTTTAATTGGCAAAATCGGGAAGGGGCACAGAGAGGAGAGAAATACTATCTTGCTTTCAGAAAAATTTCTAATATCCAAATCTATCTGTGATCTCATCAAATGAGATAATTGTGTCCTCTGGCTGACTATTAAAGGTAAAAGCACTGTGGAGGTTTGGAGTTTTAGGACATTAGCTCCATAGAGTATCTTGAAACAGAGGTAACTTAATTCTTGGTGGATTAACTAGATAGTAATACAGACTGTGATACATTCATCCCTGCCCATCCTGTGAAACTTTCATTTCTCCCATAAGTTTACTGTCCATTAAGAAAATTCAAAAGATGAAAATATAACTTTACAAACAAGCAAATGAGGTGGCAGAAATGAAACATAATAGTTTGTTTTTTTTAAAAAGGTTGCTTTAAATATTGAACTTCTTTTATGAAATTAATTGTATTTTGGTTATAAAACTGAATCATGTGCAATATCTCAGATAATAAGTGTTGTCTCAAGTTAAGCCCTACTATACTTAACTAGCAGTTGTATAGGGTAAAAACCATAATTGAATCTCAAATTCCATATGCCTCAAATGCTATATTTTCCTATTATTTTCCAAATATTACCATACTTCCATCATATAAGACCCCAGAGGAAAGAAGTTTAAAGTCCTCTGTGTTCATTGAGAAGAATTGCAAAGAAGCAACTGTGAAGTAAGTAGCCTGAAGATTGGGTAGCTACAACATCTCCTGGGCACATATCCCTATATCATTTTTTGATCACATACATGCTCAGGTACATACTTTCACCTGTAGTTTCATTCTAAGATTAGTGCCTAGCAATCAGTACAGTTAATATGTTACTACTAAATAAGTTAATTACATTATTACTTTCTGACATTGCAATCACAAAATTTTTATGTTTGATGCTAAATCTGGTAAAACTTTAAATTAGAGCAATTAAATAATTAGCAAGAAGATGTGACAAGCTAACAAAACGATTGCCCTATTTTTATTTATCTATTATCCTAATACACCAATCCTGGTTTATTCTTCAGAATGGAAATCTCAAAGGCAAACACTTCAAGGAATAAAAAAGCATCAACTAGGGGGATAGATCCGTTCAAATGGCCTAGCTGTCTTTGGGAATCCATCTTTACTGTGTCCCCGCCTACATTTCAATAGCATCATTTTATTTGGCCTGTGTTAGGAATTTTTTATCCTCTTTAAAATGTCTCTTCCTTCTCTGGAATTCTTGCATCTTTTTTTCAGGTTTTACAGACAGAGATACTGATTTTTTCTTCACTGCTGGCACACCTGACTGTAGGTTTGTTCCTTTGGCTTTGAGCCCTCATTGCTCACACGCTGAACCATATAATACAAAGATGAATGAGATAAATGAAATTTTCTTTTTTCTTCCTCAATGCCTTTCTGTTTTGGCAGCAGCAGGGTTTAGTGATGTAAACCTCTTTCTGTGTGTGTATGTGTGTGTGTGTGTGTGTGTGTGTGTGTGTCTCTGTCTCTCTCTGTCTCTCTGTCTCTCTCTCTCTTTCTGTCTCTTGTCTTTGTCTCCCTCTTTCTCTCTCTCTCATCCACACACCCACCCCACCCCCCCCCACACACACACACACCAGCAGTCTACAGATCTGCATTCTTGTATAACATCCTGAGCCAAATATATTTGTCATATAGCAACTCAGAGGGGTTGAAAATCAAATAGCAATTTAGCTTCCCAGACAAGATTAAATCTAAGAGCCTACCTTTTCTTCTCCTTCCGCTCTCCCTTAATTCTCCAGCTCTTGCTCTTCCTTTTCTCCCACCCTCTCATCTCCCTTTACTCACCCTTCCCCCAAATAAGACAGTTCGTTAAATGGCAAATTATAGATTGTTCATGATCACAGGATTTTGGGGGGTTTATAGCAATTTGAAGAAACATCAGGATTTCAGTCAAATTTGATATATGCAAATATTTAGGAATTAAATACTCAAGAAAGCAATATTTATAAAGCTTTTGACACCAGCTGGGGTTGTATTTTTTCTTATCAGGTGATTTCACTTTCAAGGTTATATGTGAGTAAGAAAAGCCAAGGTGATTATTGCATAGGCTGCTTCATTTAGAAATGAAAGAAAACACTATTTTCTTTTTTTAAAAAGGAATGTGATTCTCTCTAGCATCAAGAAGCCACCTGAATTGGTACTGGCTATGGTTGTATCTCTAGTACTTTTGGGGAGAAATACCAACAGCTGTGATTTGTTTTCCTTTGCAACTTCTTGCTTTAATTTCTATGTCTTTACCCAAGATGTGGGAAATCATCTGTGTTTGGGGGAGGTAAGAATTTGTTGTTCCTACCGAGACATGAAAAATCCCTTTCTTCCCAAACCTGAAACAAATAGGAAAATATTTTGTCATGAGGCATTTTATTTGAAGGTGATGAGAATAATGACAATTATTATAGCCACAAATAAAAGAATTTTTAAAGCATTTTTCCAGTGAAATCTCATATACATTCTGAAAACATCAAGGATTTCAAAGAAAGGATAAGGAGCACCAAAAATAAAGATTGGACTTTGGTTTGTTGGGGTTTGCATTTTTTTAAGATTCAATTTTTTTAAATCGTTCAAAATTCTCTTTGAGAAAGCAAGAAATATAATACCCATTATATGTATGAAATCATATAAAACTTTCACATTAGCTATGTTTCAAAATAAACACAAGAAAAATTTTTAAAAGGGAAAAATATGCTTTATTATCTACTCAGAATCCACCAGTTCTCTCTCTGAAGGTAGATAGGGTATTTCATCATGAGTTTTTTGGAATTGTAATGGATCATCGTATTGATCAGAGTAGCTAACTCTCACAAAGATGATCATCATTATAATACTGCTATTATTATGTATGATGTTCACCTGGCTCTGCTCACTTTACTCCGTATCAGTTCAGATATGTCTTTCCAGATTTTTCTGAAACCATTCCTTTCATTATTTCTTACAACACAATAGTATTTCATCATATTCATATACCATAACTAGTTCAGCCATTTTTCAGTTGATGAGCATCCCTTCACCTTCCAATTCTTTGCCAGAGGGGTGAACTTTAATTAGCACACATCACTCATTTTTTTCTAGTTTTCAATATGGTGATGAGACCCCATGCCAATTAACAGAAGAGGTCATCTGAGAAGTTAAACTGAAGTCATAATCATCAATGCAAGTTATAGATAAAATACCACATGGTGATCTCACAGCAGCAAAGCCATCTAGTAGATCATTTTGTAGCATGCAGATTATTAGTTAATTCACCAGGGATATGAAGTTCTAATGCATTCTTCACTGATGCAATCAGTATCATAGTTCTAAGTGCTATTGAGTTCCAAAAAGAAATATGAGACAAAGCCTCGACCCACAAGCAATATATAGCCCATCATATATTGGGATCTCTTCCAGGCTACCTCCCTAACTGGCACATTTCAGGGATAATGATAGTAGGTTCAAAGGCATAGTCCTAAAACTACAGAGCATGAGGCCCTAACTGTGCATTGGCCTTTAATAATCAGCTAGAGTACACAAATTAACTCAAAGTTTGGGGATTTATGGAGGTGACATAGAAATAAAAACCAAGTAGCTACAAAACATTCCTATTTTTCCCATCTGGACCTACCTAAGGTATACCTTCCCACAAATATGAAGTATAAAATTAGGACAGAAGTAAAAATTTAGAAAATATATGTGGTCAATGTGACACATCTTTGGTGCAACAGGATCCTCATTTTCTTTGCTTATGGTGTCCTCATATGATATGCTTCTAAAACACAATAGTCTGCTGGTCATGTGACTATTGGGATTTCTGGACAACTCTGATGGTCACAGTATTTTCTCCTAGGAAAGTAGCTCCATCACAAGACACTATGGCTGTTGAAGGGAAAGAAAGAGAAATCTCTTTATTCTCACCCTACCCCAAAGAGGCAAGGAGTAATTCTATCTTAAAAGCTTCATTCTTCTTCCATAACTGGATTTATTCTTGACTGCCAGAGGTCACACTCCTCAAATCTGTCTCCTCTCTGATTCACTTCTTAGAGAATATGGTTTGCTCTTTAAATGTCACTATGTTTTCACTGAACTTTCGGTTAGTCAATGGATATTCACTCTATAATTCAATCAAATTTGAATGAAGAATTTCTTCATACCTTGTTAAGGGGTAACAGTGCAAGTGCTCCTTTATTCTTCATTTAAGATTTTAATACCTGTTGTTCCTTATGTTTTATAATTTTTATAAAAATGTATTACTAAAATTGCCAATATCTGTGTTTAATACTTATCCCACTCCTCTATACTCTGCAGTTTCAGCAAATAAGTTAAGAAGAAAGCAACTCATCAAATGATTAACCTTCCCTACTACCTACATATGTGACTACTGATTCCTAGAACATGACAGATATCACTAAAATTTTTAGAGTCCCTTATAGAACTGCACTGATTCATGTTCATGCCAAAGAAAATTATGGGGACATCTGTATCTGATTAATATCTTTCTCTCCCCCCTTCCTTCCCAAAAGGACTTTTGGTTCCTCTTTAAGTATTCAGGACAGATATAGTTCACATGACTCATACTAATGAGTTAGATTGTTTAACCCATTTAGATTCAAGTCATTCTTTAGTATACATAATTACTCTCTCTATCAGTTTTTTAGACCCAATTTAGTATGTCTTCTTGGTTTGCTCCTCCATATCAGACCTCTTTCATAAATTCAGAATCTCCATTTGATAACAGCTTCTCAATGAACATAGTTCTCAAAAGGACCCATGTTGATACACAGGGCTTTCCCCAAGTTCTTGAAACTCAATTTCTCCATCTTTTCTCCTCATGTTCTATGAGTTCCTTCTTATATTCACAATCAGATCATATCTTGTGCATGTGTACTATGGTATCCCTATTTCAGAGGATAAATTGATTATTGTCCTTCATTCTTGAAGAGGACCAAAATGACAATCACTATGTTAGAGTCAAGTTACATTGTGTCCAACTGTGGCTGATCAGAAAGCAGAAAGATTTACCTGAATGACTACTAAATAAATAGGGGTATGTGAAAATGCCTTTAGGTAAGTTCAAATATCCAGATCCATATTAATTATATTCCAAAGTATTGAAAAATCTTAGAGATGTGATCTTAGAACCATTACTGATCATCTCTAAGAAATCATGTTGAATTAGAAATATTAGAGACTTCTTAGAGACTTAGAGATTAGAGACCAAAATATTAGAGACTGACACATATCCTAATTTTCAAAAACCCCTTCTCTCAAAGAGCTCATATTCTAATAGAGGAGACAATACAGAAAAATTCAGCTGCAGAACAGATGGAAAAGCCCAGTGATCCTTAGAGTATAACAGCAACACAGATGCTAATACATCTTCTTTAGTGTCATTACCATTGATACAATCATATTCATTTCTGCTCCTGAACCAATTAGGAATGCCAAAGACTTTAGTAGCAAGAATTTTCTTATCTGGGTGTTTAGCAGTGTACTGCTGAGAAACATAGTAGTTTCTCCTACTCTTTCCTGGTACTATAGACCAACTCCCTTATGTTACAGATAAAAAAAAAATTATATATAAGGGGAAAAAAACAACTAAGTTGAAATTGAAAGAAAACAACTAAATTGAAAAATAGGTTGATTAGGATTTAAATAAGAAAAATTAAAAAGCAAAAGAGTATTCCAAGGAAAATACTGTAAGAATAAATATAGTACTTTAGCCTAAAGAAAAAATCTCTAATGATAAAATTTTGGACACTAGCAAATATCACTAAGAGAAATGTTTGGAAGCAAATGACCATAAGAGGGTTACTATAGTAGGGTTATATTTTATTGACTTCTTTGACTTTCCTCTTGGCAACCTTTTGGTTAAAAGTAAGAAATGGCTCTTTAGTCTGGTGATACTAGGTGGTTGGTTAGATGCAAGACTGTCATAAAGCGTTACTCTCATTTCCAAACATATAACAGACAATATTGTCCTTGGGTACACTAAAACATAAATAATGAATATTTTCAGTACTGAAGTATTAACACCAGAGATGTTTCTGAAGCTACCAGCAATCAAACCAAGAACAAGAGCATTGTAAAGTTGAAAATTTAAGAAGGTAACAAAGAAAAAAGAAATCAGAACGATATAGAAAGAAGGACAAAACAGACCAGGCAGGAGCTTTTTTTCTGTCAGTGCTGAAAAAAACTGGCAAACAAATGGAGAAGAAATAAAAGAGGGAAAAGTTGTTGAAGTCCTTGACTTGAATGGCCCTGAGGACTAATAGTGCCTTTATTAGCTATAATGAACAACCTGCCAGGGTGAATGCCATTAAGAATTGCAAAACCAAATGAAGGTCTTTGTGTATGTGTCTATTTTTGTCTGTCTATCTCTCTGTGTGTCTATTTCTGTCTCTCTCCCTCTGTCTCTATTTTTGTTTCTCTCTCTCTCTATGTATATCTCTGTATTTGTGTATTTCTCTTCCTCTCTGTCTCCCTGTCTCCCTGTATCCCTCCCTCTCTCTCTTTCTCCCTTTCCCCCTCTACCCCTTTCTCCTTCTTCCCTTCTCCCCCTCTCTCTTCCCTCTTCCTTCTCCCAGTCCACCCCTATTGTTTGACTTTTCTTCTATGTTCCTGTTTGCTCTGGTGTATTCTTTTTTCTTATATTCTAAATTGTTTTCTTTTAGATTAACTTGTAGAAGAGAAGATTAAACGGTGGGGGGAACAAGAAAACAAAAAGTGAAAGGGAGAAGAAGAGAATGGTCCTAAAGAACCCAAGCTCCTTGCTCCCTCTTTAAGATGGGATCTCATCATGTTCAATAACCCCATCTCTTTTCCCATTCTTTCCACATGTTGTACTAAAATTCTTGCAGAATTGTTTCTTGGGCATGTGGTCTACATTGCATAAGAGAAACCTAGTGAGTGATGCTTAACCTAGAGAAACAATTGAACTTGTGACAATTCTCTAGCCTAAGCATTTATGATCTTCCTACTTGAAAAGTGTCAGCTTTTCCTTCTGATCTTCCCCTAATTCCAAATTATCCTACTCCCTATTTCCTTGTGGAGAGATGATAGATACTTCCTACATTTACCTTTCATCCATTCACTCGTTCATTCATTCATTCATTCACTCTCTTCAATACTTAATATTATCTAAGTCTTCCTTGTAAAATCAGATATGAAGCAATCAGCCCTATCATGCAATAATAAGCTAGAAATGCTACCAAAGCAATAATACAAGAAAAATTGTAGAAATTAAAATAGGCAATGAGGAAACAAAACTATCATTCTTTACAGATGATATTTGGAGATCCTAGAGAATCAACTAAAAAAACTAGTTGAAATAATTAGCAACTTTAACAAAATTGCAGGATATAAAATAAACTTACATAAATCATGTAATTTCTATATTATAGCAACAAAATTCAACAGCAAGAAGAGCTAGAAAGAGAAATTCTATTTAAAATAACTGTAGGCAACAGAAAATATTTAGGAAACTACCTGCTAAGAGAAACCCAGGAACTATATTAACACAATCCTATAACTCTTTTCACAGAAATAAAGTCAAACCTAAACAAATGGAAGAATATTCATTGTTCATGGGCAGGCTAAGCCAATATAATAAAAGTTACAGTTTAATCTAAATTATTTTTACTTACTCTTGTGCCATACTACTCAACACTTATTTGGTAGAGCTAGAAAAAAATAACAATTCATCTCAATTTCCTCATCTGGGGAAAAAAATGAAGAAATTTGGCCTAACAGTTCTAAACCTTAAACTATTTTACAAGGTGGTAATCCTCAAAACAATCTGGTCCTGGCTAGGAAATTGAGTGGTGGATCATTGGAATAGATTGGGTATACCATATGTGGTAATAAATGACCATAGTAATTGAGTATTAATAAATGCAAAGATCCCAGCTTTGGGGACAAAGACTTACTATTTGGTACAAACCATTGGGAATCTAGAAATCACTATGGCAGAAATTAGGTATAAATCAACATCTCACACCATATATCAAGGATAAGATCAAAATTGGTATATAATTTAGACATAAAGGGTGATAACATAAGCAAATTAGGGGAACATGAAATAGTTTGTCAGATCTAGATTCGGGAAGAATTTATGACCGAACAAAAGATAAAGAGCATTATGGAATATGAAATTGATAATTTTTTATTATATTAAATTTAAAAGATCTCAAGCAAATAAATCAATGCAGCCAAGATTACAAAGACAGCAGAAAACTGTAGTGGGGAAAGAGAATTTAATAGCAAGTTTATTTGATAATGACTTCATTTCTCAAGTTAATAGAGAACTGAATCAAATTCATAAGAATACATAGCATTCTTCAATTTATAACTGGTCAAAGGATATGAACAGATATTTTTCAGATGAAGAAATTAAAGTTATCTATAGTCATATGAAAAAAATGTTCTAAATTACTACTGATTAGAAAAGAATAAATTAAAACAACTCTAAGGTACCACCTCATACATATCAGATTGGTTAATATGACAGAAACAAAAAATGACAATTGATGGAAAGGATGTGGGAAAATTGGGACACTAATGCATTGTTTGTGGAGTTATAAACTAGGGATTCAGCATTCTAGAGAGCAATTTGGAACTATGGCCAAATTGTGAATATACTTGATCAGTAATACCATCACAAAGTCTTTATCCCAAAGAGATTTTTAAAAGAAAGAAAGAAAAGTAGTTATAAATTAAAATATATACTTATAGATCTGGAGTGAAGCAAGGTTGCCCACTATCACCATTATTATTTAATATCGTATTAGAAACACTAGCCTCGGCAATAAGAGTCGAGAAAGAAATTAAAGGAATTAGAGTAGGCAATGAGGAAACCAAACTATCACTCTTTGCAGATGATATGATGGTATACCTAGAGAACCCCAGAGATTCTACTAAAAAGCTATTGGAAATAATTCATAATTTTAGCAAAGTAGCTGGCTACAAAATAAATCCCCATAAATCCTCAGCATTTTTATACATCACCAACAAAACCCAACAGCAAGAGATACAAAGAGAAATTCCATTCAGAATAACTGTTGATACCATAAAATATTTGGGAATCTATCTACCAAAGGAAAGTCAGGAATTATATGAGCAAAACTATAAAAAAGTCTCCACACAAATAAAGTCAGACTTAAATAATTGGAAAAATATTAAGTGCTCTTGGATCGGCCGAGCGAACATAATAAAGATGACAATACTCCCTAAACTAATCTATTTATTTAGTGCTATACCAATCAGACTTCCAAGAAAATATTTTATTGATCTAGAAAAAATAACAACAAAATTCATATGGAACAATAAAAAGTCGAGAATCTCAAGGGAATTAATGAAAAAAAAATCAAATGAAGGTGGCCTAGCTGTACCTGATCTAAAATTATATTATAAAGCAGCAGTCACCAAAACCATTTGGTATTGGCTAAGAAATAGATTAGTGGATCAGTGGAAAAGGCTAGGTTCACAAGACAGAATAGTCAATTATAGCAATCTAGTGTTTGACAAACCCAAAGCCCCTAACTTCTGGGAAAAGAATTCATTATTTGATAAAAACTGCTGGGATAATTGGAAATTAGTATGGCAGAAATTAGGCATGGACCCACACTTAACACCATATACCAAGATCAAAATGGGTCTATGACCTAGGCATAAAGAACGAGATTATAAATAAATTAGAGGAACATAGAATAGTTTATCTCTCAGACTTGTGGAGGAGAAAGAAATTTGTGACCAAAGATGAACTAGAGACCATTACTGATCACAAAATAGAAAATTTCGATTACATCAAATTAAAAAGCCTTTGTACAAATAAAACTAATGCAAACAAGATTAGAAGGGAAGCAACAAACTGGGAAAACATTTTCACAGTTAAAGGTTCTGATAAAGACCTCATTTCCAAAATATATAGAGAACTGACTCAATTTATAAGAAATCAAGCCATTCTCCAATTGATAAATGGTCAAAGGATATGAACAGACAATTTTCAGAGGATGAAATTGAAACTATTACCACTCATATGAAAGAGTGTTCCAAATCATTATTGATCAGAGAAATGCAAATTAAGACAACTCTGAGATATCACTACACACCTGTCAGATTGGCTAAGATGACAGGAAAAAATAATGATGAATGTTGGAGGGGATGCGGGAAAACTGGGACACTATTGCATTGTTGGTGGAGTTGTGAATGAATCCAACCATTCTGGAGAGCAATCTGGAATTATGCCCAAAAAATTATCAAATTGTGCATACCCTTTGATCCAGCAGTGTTTCTATTGGGCTTATATTCCAAAGAAATACTAAAGAAGGGAAAGGGACCTGTATGTGCCAAAATGTTTGTAGCAGCCCTGTTTGTAGTGGCTAGAAACTGGAAAATGAATGGATGCCCATCAATTGGAGAATGGCTGGGTAAATTATGGTATATGAATGTTATGGAATATTATTGTTCTGTAAGAAATGACCAGCAGGATGAATACAGAGAGGACTGGCGAGACTTACATGAACTGATGCTAAGTGAGATGAGCAGAACCAGGAGATCATTATACACTTCGACAACGATATTGTATGAGGACATATTTTGATGGAAGGGGATTTCTTTGACAAAGAGACCTGAGTTTCAATTGATAAATGACAGACAAAAGCAGCTACACCCAAAGAAAGAACACTGGGAAACGAATGTGAACTATCTGCATTTTTATTTTTCTTCCCGGGTTATTTATACCTTCTGAATCCAATTCTCCCTATGCAACAAGAGAACTGTTCGGTTCTGCAAACATATATTGTATCTAGGATATACTGCAACATATCCAACATATAAAGGACTGCTTGCCATCTAGGGGAGGGGGTGGAGGGAGGAAGGGAAAAAAAATTGGAACAGAAACGAGTGTCAATATAAAGTAATTATTAAATAAAAATTTAAAAAATAAAATAAAATATATACTTATATCAGGTCTTTTTGTAGTGGTAAAGAATTGGAAAGTGAAGAAATGTCAATCAATTGAGGAATGGTTGAACAAGTTGTAGTATATGATTGTGATGCAATATTCCTGTGCTATAAGAAATGATGAGCAGAATGATTTCAGAAAAACCTGAAAAAGCTTACATGAACTGATGCAAAGTAAAGTATGATGATGAACTATGAATGACTTAGCTATTCTCAAAAACACAAAGATCCAAGAAAATTCCGAAGGACTTATGATGAAAAAATGTTATCTAGTGTACCATCTAGCTGCCCCAGTGGATAGAGCATTGGCCCTGATGTCAGGAAGACCTGAGTTCAAATCTAGTCTCAGACACGTAACACTAACTAGCTGTATGACCTTGGGCAAGTCTAACCCCAGTTGCCACACCAAAAAAAAAAAAAGAAAAAGAAAAAAGAAAAAGTGTTATGTACTTGCAGAGAAAGAACTAATAGAATCTAAATGCAAATTAAATCATCCTACATTTTACTTTATTTTTTTCATGGATTTTTTTTGGCCTGTGTTTTCTTTCACAGTATGACTAATATAGAAATATGTTTTGCATGACTATGTATGTTTTAGTTCAGTCATTTCAGCTTGACTAAAATGACTTTGTGGGGTTTTCTAGGCAAAAATACTGAAATATTTTACCATTTCCTTCTTTAGCTTATTTTACAAATGAGGAAACTGAGGTAAACCGGTTAAGTGACTTGTCCAAGATCACATTAAATGTCTGAGGTTAGATTTGATTCAGATTTTCTTAATTGCAGTCCTATCATTTTTATCTGCATCTTTTATATCCCCTAGTTTATATCACCTAGTTGCCACAACTACATGTGTATAACCTATGTCAAATTGCTTCTTTCCTTAGAGAGACATAAGGAGGAAGGGAAAGAAAGAATTTGGGACCCAAATTTTTTAAAGTGTTAAAAATAGTTTTTACATGTAATTGGAAAAAAATAAAATATTTTTAAAACAATAAAAAAATAGAAAAAAAGACACTATATCTACAATCAAAATCAGACTTATGTATATGATGGTGCAATTTGATGAATAGTGCAAAATATACTTCCCATCCCTGTAACTACATGTTGACAGTAATAGATATGTAGTTATCATTATAATTATGTCCCATACAAGCTTCTCACTGCTATCTGAAATTCCATCTTCAGGGCATTATTCCTTTGAGTTAAGCACTAGCTTCTTTAGGTTTCTTTTTTTTTAATTCAGCAAACACATCCATGAAACAGCTCTGGAACAATTTCAGGACAATTCTTAGATGGATCACCATAGAACACTAAAATATCAGAATTTAAGGATCATTTATTTTGACTTCCTCATTTTATACATGAGGAAATTGAGGTTCAGCAAGAGGAGTTGTCTTGCTCAAGGTCACACAGCCTCATTCAGCTCCAGTAGTACAGGTCTGGGCCTTGCTAGGTGGACTCTAACTTTTGTCTACAGAATCACTATAAACTAATACTAAAACTGGTGCCAGGTGGCAGTTACATTTCCTGCTGTGAGAGATGATCTCTCTAAAGCAAACCCTGCTGCTTACCTTGGGAGAACAGGCCCTTAGGACCTTAGGAGGCAGCAAAAACCTTAAAAAGAAAAAGTCTATTCTCTGTTTGTTTGATCAAAAACTGATTTTCTTTTTAAGGGCCAATTTGACCATCATAATGGGTTGAATCAATCGTGTATATGCAAACAGCTGAAGTCTTTTTGTGGATTTTAAAAACGCAAAATCAGAAAGTTACCAATTTTAAAAAGAAGGGTGCATTTTCTTTGTTCCTTTTCAATCGTCACCAATTTCGGGAGTCTAGCCTTGAACTGAGACAAAATCAAAACAAGGCTAATTCAGGAAACAAATGCATAGAATCTGTCATTCTATCCAAAAGGAAAATGCCATTCTCCTGGAAAGTAACTCATTTTTATATTTGGGCTGTGGTTGAATATTTATACTCAGCTTCCAACTTGAAATTTCTAGATGTGAACTTTGTAAACTCATTTCTCTTCACAGAACATAATGTTTCTCTTTCTGTGCTTAAGTTAATTGTGGGATTCAAAAGCCAGAGTCTAGATAAGGAGCAAAAAAGAGAGAAGAAGGCATGGAAAAAAAGGGAAGGGAAGGGAAAGGAAGGGGAAGGGGAAGAGGGAAGGGAAAGAAGAAAGGAAGGGGAAGGAGAAAGAAAAATGAAGGAGGAAGAAAAGTGAAGGGAAAGGAAGGAGGAAGGGAAGGGAAGGAAGAAGGAAAGAAAAGAAGGAAGGAAGGAAAGGGAAAGAGGGAAGGAGGGAAGGGAGGAGGGAAGGAGGAAAGGAGGGAGGGAAGGAAGGAAGGAGGAAAGGAGGGAGGAAGGGAAGGAATGAGGAGGAAGGGAGGAAGGGAGGGAGGGAAGGAGGAGAGAAAGGAAAGAAATTCTTTATTTTGATTTTTTCCAGCAATAAGCACATTCAAATGTACTATTTAAAAACTACATTTGCACTTTCCACCCTGCTGCATCTCATGATTGCAGTGTGATTATTAAACACTTCATAAATAATAATGTGACATTTTCCGATTGTGCATCTGATTAAGTGGCCATTCTTCTTTTTGCCTGAGACCATGGACAGATGAGATTGCTGAGGACAGGACATTTTCAAGTGGCCTCCATCCCCCTCTGCTGGTCCCCTGGGATAAGAAGTCACTGCAGTCTCCCAATTAAATGTGTGCAGATGTGAACCTCACCAAGCATGAGGTGAGTCATTCTCTCCAGGGCCAGTTTTCTCCTGCTGCAGTCTCTCCCCTTTGCCTGGCCCAGGACATTGACTTTTCCAAAGAAATCTTTGCGATGATTTTGCAGCCCCATTCATTGGCAACGCCATTCATCCTGAGATGACAGAAAGGTGGACGTCATCCTGTTTTGTATCTTGGCCAAGATTTGCTACTCTGATCCCATAGCTCCTCCCTCCTCCTCCCCAGAATTGAGTCTGGGAGAAGTCAGCACTGTTTGGTGAACAGAAAAATCTGCAGGTAATTTTGTGCTGATTTCCTAGTGCCAGGAAAACTATTCCTTTGACAGTCTCTTCCTTTTTTTCCACTATTTATTTGCAATAAATCAAAATCCACCCCACTCAGTATAGGTTTAGGACAAGTCTCATCCCACTACAAGGACAGAATGCTTTTCCCAACATAATCGCCCTCTCAGAAAATGACTGAAAGAGACAGGGCAAGATATCAAGCCCAACCCAGCCATCTGCCCAGAGAGGGGCCTCTAATATTAGAGTGGGGAAACAAAATTGGCTCCCAATTTGGAGTTATCATATTTGGATAATGGCAAATCTACCCTAGTGATCATTCCCCTCCTTTCCCTTTTTTCATCAGTTATGCAATTGATTCTGGTCTTCATTTTAACAATAGAGCTACTTCACCTCTCCTTTGGATGGTCAGGGATATGGCATTTTCAGCTTGACAGGCTCTGAAACTGATTTCTCTTTCCACCCTCGTGCCAGAAGCCTTTGTAACTGATAATTTCAGGTTGAAAAAAACTGCTCTCCTGTCTGGGATTCTCGTTTGTCCTGTCTCTTTAAAGCATGGGTTTGTATCTTATGCTTCTCTGTACACACCCCTCGCCAATCTTACCTAGTCTAATGCCATGAATATGAGCTGCCCAATAAACACTGATTGATTGAAAAGAAAAAAAAAAAGAAATTTCTATCAATCCTTTCTCACCATAGGCCTAACAACATGAGACAAAGGAAGAAGTGATCTTCAACCACACAAAGCTTTTCTGATAGAGCCTGTCTCTATTCAGCTTTATAACCCAACTGTCAACCTCATTCAGTCACCATTCCTTGATCCTTGTTTTTATTTCAGATGGTTTAAAAGCTGCCTTCCTCCTGCTGGTCCCACTTAGCAACATTTTTGCACTTATTGTGCATAATTACATAATACAGTGATTTTTATGGATTTTATATCCCCTGCCCCCAAAGGCAAGCTCCATGCAGATGGGGAACCATGTTTTATTCTTGAAAACGACAACCCTCAGAACTGGAAAGGACCTCAGGAGTGGTCTAGGTGGATGCCTATCTAAAAAGGAATCTCCTCTATAATTTCCATTTAAGATCTTTAGTTTCTGAGGCAATCCATGGTTCTTTTAAATATGTTTAATTATTAGGAAGATCTTCCTTATCTGAAACTGAAATCTACTTCTCCAGAACTTTGATGCAGTGCTATTGGAACCACCTTTTGGGACCAAGCAGTATTCATTTTCAGTATAGCCTTTCAAACACGAACTCTCCTTTTCTGCAAGTTCAACATCCCAGTTCCTTCAAGAATTCATCCTATAACCAATGATAATATATTTGAAAAATATGAAACTCAAGACTGATGCAAAATTCCCTATTGTTATCCAAATTTTATTAAAATGTCATTGGGAAATGTTTAACAAAGTAAAGAAAAATATGACAATATAGATAATGTTAATTTTTTATTAAAGCTTTTTATTTACAAAACACATGCATGGGTAATTTTTCAACATTAATCCTTGCAAAACCTTCTATTCCAAATTTTCCTCTTCTTCCCCCACTCCCTTCTCTAGATGGCAGGTAATCCAATACATGTTAAATATGGTAAAATATATATATTAAATCCAATATATGTATACATATTTATACAGTTATCTTGTTTCACAAGAAAAATCAGATCAAGAAAGGGAAAAAACTGAGAAAGAAAACAAAATGAAAGCAAACAACAGAAAGAGTGAAAATGCTATGTTGTGGTCCACACTCAGTTCCCTCTATTTAGTTTTTAAAGCCATCTGTAACCTTACCTTTAATTATTTTTCTAGTCATGTTACTTACCTGTCTCCCCCAGTGCTCTGAGATCCAATGGCACTGAGAAACACTGTTGCTGTTCCTCAAACTAAATATCATATTTCCTAGCATTTTCACTTGCCTGGAATGTCATCTCTGTCTCTTAGTTACCCTGGATTTCTTCAATAAAATCCATTTTCTGCAAGAAGCCTTTCCCAATCTCCTTCAAATACTGTAGCTTTTTTCTGTTCATTATCTCCAATTTATCTTGTATAGGTTTTGTTTGTGTAAAGTTGTTCACATGTTGTCTCCCCCATTAGACTGTGAGTTCCCTGAGTACAGGGGAACTTTTACTTATGGAGATGGAGAGTTGTTAGGAAAGTGATGAGGAAATGATGAAGAGATGTATTTATAGTATAAGCAAAAGGCAGAACTAGAGAAGTAATGAGAACATGAATGGGAAAGCTGATATGTTATTATTGGAGTCACTTGATAGAAGAATGATAGAACACTACAACATAAGTACCCTGACTCCCTATACTTCTGAGAATGAAAGGATTTCAGGAAAACATGGTCTTAGTCTATCAAACAACTAAGTCAAACCTGTTCCCATTTCAGGAAATGCTTTACTTACTCTCTCTGAATTAATAAACCCCTATAAATTAGGGGTTGGGGTGGACTAGATGATCTCTAAGGTTTTTTCCGAATTCTTTAAGCTCTAATCTCTTTAACTAGACCTACAGGGTACAAATGCTTTATTAATGGCATAAAATCCACTCTCAATTTTCTTTCATCCAGGGAAAATATAAATGGGATCTGTAACATTACTCTGAAAAAAGGGGAGGAAGGAAGGAAGGAAGGAAGGAAGGAAGGAAGGAAGGAAGGAAGGAAGGAAGAAAGGAAGGAAGGAAGGAAGGTAAGAAGGAAGGAAGGAAGGAAGGAAGGAAGGAAGGAAGGAAGGAAGGAAGGAAGGAAGGAAGGAAGGAAGGAAGGAAGGAAGGAAGGAAGGAAAAGGAAAGAGGGAGGGAGGTAGAGAGGGAGGGAGGGAGAAAAAGGGAGAGAGAAAGGAAGAGAGGGAGGGAGGGAGAAAAAGGAAGGGAGGGAGGGAAGGAGAGAGGGAGGGAGGAAGGGAGAGAAGGAGAGAGGGAGGAAGGGAAGGAGAAAAAGGGAGGGAGGGAGGGTGGAAAGGAAGGAGGGAAGAAAGGGAGGGAGGGAAGGAGGGAAAAAGGGAAGGAGGGAGGAAAGGAAAGGAGGGAAGGAAGGAAGGGAGGAAGGAAGGGAGGGAGGGAAGGAGGAAGGGAGGAAGAAAGGGAGGGAGGGAAGGAGGAAGGGAGGGAGGATTTTTCTAATACAAAGGAAAGAATAGGAACGATATTATCATGGGCACTCCACAATTGAAACTAAACACCCAATTCTCTCTCCACTTCTGGCAGATTCAGATAACATACACAATTCTCATTTTTCTCTGCTGCCTGGCCTGGTCATGATTAACCCTAAGGACCTTGAGCAGTGAAATGAATCTCCTTCATTTAGAATATTCCCGTCTCTTACCCCTAACAAACCCTGATGGCAAGCCCAGACTTTAAAAAAGACAACGAGGCAGATGGGCAATGGTCCAGCTGAGTAGAGAAATATCTGCTGATTTCTCTAAAAAGAGGAAGGGAAAAAAAAAAAAAAAAACCTTCTCACCCTCTTGCGCTAAGGACATTCTGAGCAAATACTACTTAAGGAACAATCTTAATTTTGACTGCTCCCAGAAGAGCAGTAAGCCGGCTCCGAGAACTTCATTATCCTGTGCATTAGTGCTACTCCATTTGCTCCTCCCCCACCCCCTCTTCCTCTACCCCCACCCCCCACAGCACAGCTGCCCTCAGTCAGAGACCAGCTGAGTTTTCCAGTCAGATGATGCAGCGGTGATGTGCCCTGCCTTTTGGTACAATACAAATGTTCTCACCCCAACCCAGGTCAGGTCGACATCAGGACACTGACATTTGATTTCCTATCCTGTAGAGTCAGTAGTGGCTGCTGCCCAGATTGGGATTTCAGCCATTCCAGATAGACTTTGATCCTCTTGCAGATGGTTAATACTCCATGCCATGTGGCTTTAAGGGCTACAGAACATTCCTTGGCTCTCCTGAGCAGTCGCAGCGAGCTGTTGGGCAGCAGGCTTCGATATGGGCCTGGTTCCGTGGTGCTTAAAAACAATCCTGATTCTGCAGAGGTATGGAAATCTCCCCATTGCACAGGCTCTCCCAAAGCCTTTATGCCTCCATTTTTGTTATTGTCCGAATCCTTTCTGTCATATTTGACTTTTTGTGACCTCCTTTTGGGTTTTCTTGGCAAAGCTACTATAGTGGTCTGCCATTTCCTTCTCCAACTTAAGGCACTGAGGCAAAGAGGTGTAAGTGATTTGTCCAGTTAGTAAGTTAGGATCTAAGTTTGGGTTTGAACTGGTCTCCTCCTTACTCCAGGGCCTGTGCTCTACCCATTGCACCACCTGGCTGGTCTGTGTCTCCATACATGCTCTTTATACCTGAATACTAAGTGAGAATATCGTTGTCATTAATTGCCGGAGTATGATGTAACCATACCAAGAATGTGATCCGACCACACTTACAAAATAGGGTAATGCTCTTTAGAGCACTTGTCTTTCTGTAGCCAGAACATTAGGGTTCAAGTTGCAGTTCTTCCACTTACTAACTATCTAACCCAAGGCAAATTACAGGTCTGAACTTTGACCCCCTCATCCTCACATTACTAACATCACAGGGCTTGGAGGAAAAAAAGTGTTTGGTAAAGCTTAAAGCACTATATAAAAGTGAGTTGTTATTAATAAAATGACAGAGGGTGAAAGACAACAGAAAGGCAAGGAGAAACTGATTCTTCATATGGCTGGTGGCAGATTCAGAAAAGATGTCTAAATTTATCCACCTCTGATGCATCTTTAGGAGCTAAATAAAGTAGGATTCCCTGGGCAGGAGGCTACTCACATTTATCTCACTTCCAGTCATGTGGGTACTGGTAAATGTATTCAGTCCAGCATCCTTCATACTGTCAAGCCTCTAGCCAACAGATTTTATAGAAGGATTTGGATCTTAACAAAAAAAAAAATCTTGACAATTTAGGCAAGATGCTCCAGCTAAAAGGACTGATTTTTTTTTTAAGTTTGGATTTTGTACCATTTCATATAATAGAAAGCATCCTAAATTAGGAGACCCAGATTTGAATTCCCAACCCTGACACTTCTTAACTATGTAACCTTCATCAAGTTACATAACAAATCTCAGTTTCTTCTTTTGTGAAATAGGGATGATATTATTTGTACTATCTACCTCATAGCCATTTGGGGGAGCAAAGCA
This sequence comes from Antechinus flavipes, assembly GCF_016432865.1. Classification (NCBI taxonomy): domain Eukaryota; kingdom Metazoa; phylum Chordata; class Mammalia; order Dasyuromorphia; family Dasyuridae; genus Antechinus; species Antechinus flavipes. The sequence goes on along the minus strand of NC_067399.1, from coordinate 254,365,027 downwards.
TTCTTTAAGCCTTAAAAAATGCTAAAGCAACGTAAGCTTTGGTCTTAAAGAGATATGTCCTAAATGTCCTTGAAATGCTGCAATGATTTTCCTGCCATTATGTGAAATATGTAAATGAAATTATTTTCTATGTTTAATTTTTCTCCTTTGCTTCTCCAAATAGGAACTTTTGATCAGTAATAAAACCAGTCTTATATTCCCTCTCATAGGTCATGAGATCTCTTGTTCACCTTAGCTTTGCCTGAATCTATTTTCATGAGGGAATATTCTGTTGCCGGGGAGCAAAACTTCTTCTTTTGCTGTGTAAAAAATTTTAGCAGAAGAATTTGAGAATTCCCAACCCTTCAAGAATTTCCAAGGGATGAAGAACTATCTATCATTTGCTGAGGAATTCAGTGATTTCATTAATCTAACCCTGGAAATAAGTGTCTCCAAAAACCCTAAACCTGAGATATGGGGTACAAATGAGTCTCTGAATGCGATATTGACTGAGACTATTAAACTGTGTTGTAGGCTGTACTTCAGAAATGTGGTAACTATCTAATTAAGTCAAAATACAGGAAAATCTGATCTGATTACTTGCCATGGGGAGTGGGGAAGGGGGAGTAGGAAGAAAAAAATTTGAAACACAAAAATTTTAAAGGTAAATGTTGAAAACTATCTATGCATGTGTTTTAAAAATAAAAAGCTTTTTTAAAAAAACTGATCTGAATTCTAAAGTCCAAATTACCAAAAGCTTTAAAAAGAAGTTTACTTATTCTTTACTTTCAAATACTTGAAAATTATCTGATCAGTTAATATTGTATTGTCAAGTCAAGATCTTAGAAAGACTGTTTAAAAAGTCACTCATATTTAGCATCCTGTGTTCAAGTAGCTACTACCAAAGTGTTTGTTTTCTAAATTAAATTAAAATTATGTCTATAATCTTTACACTGAATTTTCTTAATAAACTGATTAACTGATTTCATTCCCTTCTTTTTCAGCAGATAACCTCATTCTCCTATTTATCAAAAAAAAAAAAAAAAAAAGACAAAAAAACCCTCCAAACAAACAAAAAAAAACCAGGCCATCTGTAACTAGGACAGGGTAATCAGGGTTCTGCCCCAGGGCAATGAAACTCAGAAGGTGCTGACAGTACTTGTACTGCTTCCACAGAATCAAGTGGGCCTAGTACCTAGTTTAAGACTAATTAGCTAAAATTGGAATGTACAAGACAGTGTTTCTTCTCCCATCTCTCTCCACAGCTGCCTAAATATAAGTGAGCTCTTTTCCATTCCAGTCTTCCCTTCCAAAGTTAAAGCTTCCTTAGGAGTGTCCTTGTAGTATCCTTGCAGCTTCATCCAAGGTGGCTAGTGCTTGTGATCTCTGAGTCTCTTCACAGGAATAATTATGCCTCATGGTCTTTTCTTGCTTCCAAATGAATGTCTTAATAAATTGAATTTAGATATATACTTGCCTACACACCAGAATTTCTAGTGACAACTCCATATATGAGCTTCTTTCTTCTCTGTTTCTTAAAATCCCTCTAAATCATCTCTCATTCCCTTCTTTTCTCCAGTTTCTGAAAAAGAAATGCTCCCCTTCCTCAATAATGCAACTCTTCTACTTGTAACTTCAGCTCTGTCTTTTTCCAGAACTTACCCATCATTCATTCCTTCCATTTCTCATCTATTTCTCACTTTCTGTGACTTCCTATTCTGATGATAATAAACATACCTGGCTGCTCTCATCCTTAAGAAACTTTCACTTGACTCTTATGTCTTCTTAAGTTGTTATCCTTTATCTCTTCACCCTTTCACTAGCATGCTTTTAGAATCAATTGCTTACTGCCTCCACTTTTCTAATACCCATTTTTTCTTATTCCCTAACAATCATGTTACCAAACCAATCACTACTGGAACTATTTTCTCCAAGATCTCCAATAATCTATAACTGTCGGACCTAATGGATTTTTCTCAATTCTTTAGCTCTACTCAATGATTTAGTGCTTTTGACATTAACCACATTCATCCTCCTGGTTATTATTTCCTTTAAATTCTCTGACTACTCTCTTATGGTTCTTTCTACTTAGACTCTTCCATCTTTATCATATCATATCATATCATATCATATCATATCATTATCCATCCATCTTCCACTCTTTAAGCATGTTCCAAAAAAACTCTGTCCTGAATCCTCTATCCCCTTTTCTTTTTCCACACTCTCTCCCTTGATTCTTTCATCTGCTCCTTGGTTCAATGATCATCTCTGTGCATATAACTCCCAAATCTATATACCCAGCCATAATTTCTCTCCTAACCTCCAATCTCATATCACCAACTACCTGCTGGATATCTTTATGTATATGTCTTGTAGTTATCACAAACTCAACATGCCTAAAACAGAACTTTTTTCCCTCTTCAACATATTCTTTTTCCAAATGTCCCTATTTCTGTTAAAAAATTCTATCATCTAATTCAGAACAGTTCTAATTGTTTAGTGATGAAGAGAGTCATCTCTACCCAGAGAGAGAACTGTGGGAATTGAGTTTGGTTCATAACATGGCATTTTCATTTTTTTGTTGTTGTTGTTTGCATTTTATTTTGCTTTTTTCATTTTTTCTGGCTTGATTTGATTTTTCTTGTATAGCAAGATAATTGTATAAATAGGTCTGCATATATTGGATTTAACATATATTTCTACCATGTTTAACATAAAAAAGAGAATTATATCATCCTTGTAATCACTTTCTGGAAACCACCAGAATCATCCTGGATCCTTTACGCTCCCTTAACTTCTCACGTCAAATTATCTACTTTCACAACATATCTCATAAGTGTCACATGGTCTCAGACTCTGATCATGTCCCCTTCACTATTGCCAGTCTATGTTACTTCTTCATTCAAAAACTTTCAGAGTGGCTCCCCATTAATGCTAGGATGAACTGTAAATCAAGCAGCCTGGCATTTAAGGCCTTCCTCAAGTTGGCTCCAACCTGCCTTCAAGATCAAATTTATTTTTCTTATTCTCTCTCATATACTGCTTATTGCATGTAAAATGTTTTATTAGCTTTTCCCTAAATTCATCATCCACCTCCTATCACCAGGTTATTGTACAAATTATCTATTCCCCAATACCAAAAATGCATGCCCTCTTATTCTCTACTTCTTAGGATTGTTGTTTATTTCACAGCTCAGCTTAGATGCCAGCTCCTCCATGAAACCTTTTCTGATCTTCGCAATCATTTGTTCTCTCTCCTCCTCAGATTACCCTGGATTACTTATTTGTATGTGTTTATATATGTTGTATCTCCTCCTTCTCTAATAGAATATAAATGCCTTCTGGGAAAACATTTTTACTATCAAAGGTTCTGATAAAGGCCTCATTTCCAAAATATATAGAGAATTGACTCTAATCTATAAGAAATCAAACCATTCTCCAGTTGATAAATGGTCAAAGGATATGAACAGACAATTCTCAGACGAAGAAATTGAAACTATTTATAGACATATGAAAACATGCTCCAAATCATTATTAATCAGAGAAATGCAAATTAAGACAACTCTGAGATACCACTACACACCTGTCAGATTGGCTAGAATGACAGGGAAAGATAATGGGGAATGTTGGAGGGGATGTGGGAAAACAGAGACACTGATACATTGTTGGTGGAATTGTGAACACATCCTGCCATTCTGGAGAGCAATTTGGAACTATGCTCAAAAAGTTATCAAACTGTGCATACCCTTTGATCCAGCAGTGTTTCTACTGGGCTTATACCCCAAAGAGATACTAAAGAAAGGAAAGGGACCTGTATGTGCCAAAATGTTTGTGGCAGCCCTGTTTGTAGTGGCTAGAAGCTGGAAAATGAAAGGATGTCCATCAATTGCAGAATGGTTGAGTAAATTGTGGTATATGAATGTTATGGAATATTATTGTTCTGTAAGGAATGACCAGCAGGATGAATACAGAGAGGACTGGTGAGACTTACATGAACTGATGCTGAGTGAAATGAGCAGAACCAGGAGATCATTATATACCTCAACAACGATACTGTTTGAGGATGTAATCTGATGGAAGTGGATCTCTTCGATAAAGAGAGCCTTAATTGATCAAAGATGGACAGAAGCAGCTACACCCAGAGAAAGAACACTGGGAAATGAATATAAACTGCTTGCATTTTTGTTTTTCTTCCCGGGTTATTTATACCTTCTGAATTCAATTCTCCCTGCTATAACCGGAACAGAACTGTCCGGTTCTGCACACATATATTGTATCCAGGATATACTGTAACCAATTCAACATGTAAAGGACTGCTTGCCATCTGGGGGAAGGGGTGGAGGGAGGGAGGGGGAAAATCGGAACAGAAATGAATGCAAGGGATAATGCTGTAAAAAATTACCCTGGCATGCGTTCTATCAATAAAAAGATATTAAAATTTAAAAAAAAGAATATAAATGCCTTAAGGGAAAGAACTGATTCCTTTTGGATTTTATGTATCTAATGCCTAATACAGTATCTTGAACATCATAGCTGAATTGCAACATTGAACTGAATAGTGCCAAGGTAAAGTCCAATCCATTCCTAGCTAATAATATTCCAAACATTCTTTTTCATAAATTCACCAAAAGGTCTTCACTATACTATTTCCCCATATGATTTAGCACAACACAAGACAACCATCTCACTGCTGGAAGGAAATTAGCCTGAAAGTAAAAGACTAATTTGGACTATGGGCAGTCCAGGATTTACATATAGAAAATTTCTGCACCTCAGCTATGATTCTGCTCTTCTTCCAATCCATGCTATTCAGCTACACTGGTAGCCTGCTACTTCAAAGTGATGCAATAACAGAGGGTAGGATCCAGCTCAGAATCCTTCCTCATCATACCACCCTTCCCATTCCAACATCATACCCTAGATGGCAATTGCTACCATAGTAAAGTTCTTGAAAATTGAAGCTAACTGAAAATAAAAGCTGCCTCATCTCTCAGTCCCCCATCTTAAAACCATAGTAATTGCTAATTTTTTAGGAAGATTAGGAGACATTGTCCCACCCCAGAAAGGGATACAGATCTCTAAAAACAGGAAGTTAAATTGATTGCAATTACGTGGGCCAGATATTAATCAGTGAACAAGGATTTGAAACTTCTACAGCCCCATTCTCAGTGCTGTAGGGAAAATAGAGAAGGAGATAGGCTCCTTACCTCAAGGAACTCCCCATCTCACTGGCAAATGGAGGTTCACATGCAATAAACCATTATCGAACCAGAAAAGCCAGAGTGATAACAGACACTTGATCCACTGGATTTCCCATAAGCTAATTATGGGGCAGATAGGAACTGCAAAGTATAAGGATGGATTGTGTCCTAGGGCAATTTGGTAAGCAAAAAATATTAACCAATAATCCCATTGGTTTCTGAAGAAAACACTTAACATAGCAAGTTTCCCAAGGCTGGTTGGCTCACCTTGGTATGCTAGTTGATTCCTCCCTCCACAGGGAGGCCCCCAAGGGACTCCCACATCTCTGAAAGCAAGGCAGTCAGCCATGAACACATTGCTCACAAAACCTACTGGCAGGCCTGGTCTCCATTCATGCAGAATATTGTCCTTAATAAATATTTATAGGTCACACTACAAGGCTAGAGCCAACCAACCCAGAGACGTTCCCTTATCCTTAATACACTACAATTGAGTAAGCGGCAAACCTCATGAACAGCTACAATTCCACACTACCCCTCCTTGCTTCTATCCCTTCCCATCACCACGACAAAAAAAAAGGTAGGTTTTCCTCCTCTCTTCTGTATGAAACCTGGACTTAATTGAGGATGTAGCTATTTATTTTCCTTCCCTCACTGGGCCCAGACCATGAAATATTTATTTCTCTCATCACGCCTCTGTGCTCTAACAGGCTAAAAAAACCCAATTCCCCATGGGCCCAGAGAGTAAATTGTTAGTCAATAAACCCAAATAAGGAAATGCACAAATAAAATTGGAAGCCAAGGCTTGCCTCAAACAGAACCAGAAACCTGATTCAGCAGAAGGGCAGAACAAGGAAGCATCATAAAAGATTTACTGTGCTCACTCAGCAATGTCCTCCATCCTCTGATTGGGATGCATCCAGCGTAATTATTGTAGAGAGATGCTCTCCTTTCCCTTGCTTTAACCACCATGCCAAAGTACAGTGCAAACCTAGTGGGGTTTTATGACTGGATGGAATTTACATTAATTCCTTTGGGCCTAGAGGCCCAGCCTAGGCTGACAGGGGCAAGCTCATCATAAATATTCAAAAACAATTTTTTTTTTACATTTTGTGTGTGTATGTACAAAGATAGAGGTTCCCAGAAAGTGCAAAGCAGAGAAAACAAAGCTGAATTTCCCATTAACCGGCTTTGATTAACATGTCCAGCCTTTTACCTCCATTGTTCTCTCACTCATTAGGAATGAATTTAGTTCTATGTGGTGGAGAGAGAGGAGAAAGAAAAAAATATTTTAAAATAGTGACTGTACTTGGCTGTTTCATTTCTGATATCAAAGTAAATTGGAGGGCAGGGGGGCAGGGGGAAAGAAGGCATAGTCTCATTACATTTGCTATAGATTTTCCATTAATCACTTTTCAATATTTATTTTTTTAAAAGAAAGCATTCATTCTGTACCACCACCAAGAGTTAATAAGAGTTAGAATGCAGTCTCTATGAGAGCAAGGATTCTTTTGTTATCTTTGTAACCTTCAAAGCTAGTGTAATGCCTCACATGGAGTAGAAATTTAAAAAAAAAATGTTTGTTGCATTGTATTGCATGTGAATAAAATAGAAAATGAATGTTAGAGATTATTAAATAAGATGATTAAATAGGATGGTGTATGATGGAAAGAGGACTGGATTTAGAATTAAGGGCTCGGGATTAAAAATCTGACTCAATTACTTACTAGTTCACTAGTAACATCAGGGACTTATTCTCTCTGAGCCTTACTCATCAGGTCTGCAAAATGATTGAGTTAATTCAATAAAACCAAGCTAACTCTCTTAATTTTTTTTAGATAAGAAAAGTGGGGAAGATTCAATTCAAAGCAATTCAACAATCATTTTTAGCACCTACTCTGTTAAAGGTACTGTTCTAGTTGCTAGGGATTAATCAGCAAGCATTTACTAAGTACTTAGTATGTGCCAGATGTTGTGTTAAACTTGGATATAAAGGGCTTCAAAGACAAAAGATTCAAATCTGACCTAAGACATTTGCTAGCTGTGTGATCCTGGGCAAGTCACTTAACCTTATTTGCCTCAGTTTTCTCAACTGTTAAGATGTACTGAAGAAGAAAATGATAAACCATTTCAGTATCTTTGCCAAGAAAATCCCAAGTGGAGTCACAAAGAGTCAGACATAACTGAACAACAACTCAAAGACAAAGAGAAGATAGTTCTTGCATTTAAGCAGCTTATATTCAACTGAATGAAATCTTAGGTCCCTTCCATCTATAAGTTCTAGAATCCAGTAATCGTAAATTTGTTGGAATAGAGATAGAGAAGGTAAAATTTCACTTTAATAGTATTTTATTTTTCTAAATACACGTAAAGATAATTTTCAACATTCACCCTTGCAAAACTTTGTGTTCCAACATTTTCTCCCTCCCACTTCCATCTCTCCTGGACAGCAAACAATCCAATATGGGTTAAATATATGTAATTATTCTAGGCATATTTCCATATTTATCATGTTGTGCAAGAAAAATCTTTTCAAAAGTGAAAAATAAAAAATCGAGCAAACAACAACAAAGTTGAAAATACTGTACTATGATCTATATCCATTCTCATAGTTCTCTCTCTGGATGCAGTTGGCACTTTCTATCACAAATCTATTGGAATTGTCTTGAATCACCTCATTGCAGAAAAGAACCAAGTGAAGGTAAAACCTTAACTATGAAAACAAGGTCTTAGCAAATGAAGAAATTGAGCTCTTGTTTTCCTTCTCAGTTTTTTTTTGTTCTAGATTCAATCTTTCTTGAGCAGCAAAATAACTGTATAAATATGTATACATATATTGTATTTAATATATACTTTAATATCTTTAACATGTATTGGACTACATGCCACCTTGGGGAGGGGATGGGGGAAAGTTGGAATAGAAGGTTTTGCAAGGGTCAGTGTTGAAAAACTACCCATGCATATGTTTTGCAAATAAAAAGCTTTAATAAAAAAAATAAAGAAATTGAGCTCTTGAAACATAATGCCAATTATCTCAGTCACATGGGCAGAAAATAGCCAAACCAGCTTTTGAATCCGGGTTCTCTAACTCCAAGAATAAAATGTCTCCCTTCACATAAGACTGACAGTGGACCAAGCAGCAAGGCAGCATAATGAAGAGGAAAGAACATTAAACTGGGATCTTTCACACAGGAAGATATGTTGGATCAAACACACAGCAGAACTTTTGAATCCAATCCCAAGTGCAACACTTACAAGCACTTTTACCTGTAACAAACTACTTAATCTCTGAATGACTCCGTTTCTTCATCAATAAAATAAGAATATTTACATTCCCCACCTCATGTTGGAAGGCAAATGCTTTGTAAATCTCAAAGGGATGTTGAAAAATGCTTTTGGCTTTTTTTGTTTGTCTGTTTGTTTTCTAGTTTTATCACATTATATAGGAGAGAAAATTTGGACAAATTAGCAAATTTAATTCAGTTGAACAGGCATTTGTTAATATCTCTGAGACTTAGTTTCCTCATCCTTAAAATGGGAAAAATAAAAACTTGCACTGTCTACATCACAGGACTATGATGAGGATCAAATAAGTGAATAACTTTTATAAAGTAGGCAGCTAGGTGGCACAGTGGATAAAGTCTAAAAGACCTGAGTTCAAATTTGACCTCAGACACTATCTGAGTGACCCTGAGCAAGTCACTTAACCGTGTTTGCCTCAGTTTCTTCATCTGCAAAATGAGCTGGAGAAGGAAATAGCAAAACACTCTAGTATCTTTGCCAAGAAAACCTCCAAAAGATCTGAACAGTCAGACCTAATGGAGGAAAAAACTAAACAACAAGACTAAACAACAACAATCCATAAAGTAAACCTTAAAGCATTCTATAAATGTAAGCTATTGTTATTTGGATTATCTAAATAGCTGTAATGGAATGCAGCTTGCTGAGAGATTATCAGAAAGCATTCATAAAGGTTCTATGTCGCTCAGAGCAGGTGAATGTGGCAAACCTGGCTGACTGTCTTCATAGTGACTTTGTTAAGAGAAAGGGGGTCAGGGAAGATGAAAAATTGAAATTCTGTTGTCAAGTAACATCACGCTTTAATTTCATGCCACATTATGGCAATCTGGTCGGCAAAGCACTCCCAGAGAGTGAGTGCGGTCTGCATGTTATAGCTTTTGCTGGCAGCCCCACAGGCCCTGGAGACCCAGAGCCCTCCACTAATTGTAAACCCGATTAAATAGCAGTGTGAAGAAGTTTGATTAATTCAATCTATCTCCAAGCATCAGGACCAGCAAACCAGACATGGCCAAAACCTCACATCTTCCCAGACTACAATCCTTTGTTCTTTGGACTTAAAAGGGAAAGGAAAGAGAGGATGGGAAATGAGGTTGGAGACTGAAGGGGGAGGGATTGGGAAGCACAATGGGAAAATTACAGAATTATGAAATATGAGAAACAATTTCATTTTCCTTTCTTAAGAAATGAACCTTCCATCTTTAAAAAAAAAAAAGCATAAAAATGATCATTTCAATTAGCATCTTTCTGCACTTGCCCAGGCAAATTACCATATTAATAAACTTCTGATAGACTTTCAAAGGCTGCTTAGCTGAGGGCTTGCGATCAAGCTAAATTCATGGTCCCTTGGACAGGAGGGATTTGGACTTGATTAATTTTAGTTGCTCTGCTTTAAGTGAAAATGTTGATCTGGTTTTATGTGCGTGTTGTATGTCTGTACTAGGTGTAAACCAAGGGAGCAGATAGTGAAAAAGCAGGACCCTATACCCCTTTTATGTTAGTTTACTTGATGGTCTTTTATAAAATACAGTTACTATGACCCCTCACTTGCCTCTTCACCTATTTCACACCAAGCTTTAATCATAAATGTCTGTACAGATTTCAGTTGATGCCTCTGTGACTCATTCCTCCTGCTTGGATAATAATAATAATGTAAAAATAGCTCACATTTATATGGCAACTTGAGGTTTTCGAAGCAATTTGCATACATTACCTCATTTGACCCTCACAATACTGATAGGCAGCCTATCATAGGGTTTAAAAAGCCCACCTTGAGTAAGGATGACCAAGGTGAAGATTTTTCATCTGACACAGAAGAAGCCAATTGAGTCACAACCTCCCAGTGATCAAGGGATACTTTGTAACACAGTTGTAGAATCATCACCAAGGAAGGAGTTTCCTAGCTGAAATCACAGGTCCAGAACCACTTTTTTTAAAAAATCCTTAAAACCACTCTAGGAGATAAGGGTTGTTACTTTGCCTATTTTACAAGTAGAGAAACTGAGGCAAGAGGCACTTAATGATTCGTTATGGGTCATACACTAGTAAGTGTCTGAGGTAGAATTCAAACATATTTTCCTGGTTCCAAGTCTAGCATTCTATCTATAATACACTACTACTTTCCATTCACATAGCACTTTAAGGTTTATGGAGCATTTACAACATGTCTAGGAGGAAATATTACTCCTGGTTTAGAGACAAAAAAACTGAGTCACACAGAGAAGTGACTTGCCCAAAATCACATAGCTAGTATCAGGGCTGGATCTCAAATTCAGGGCTTCTGACTCCAAGACCAATAAAATGAAGCATCAAAGACAGTTTCTCCATCCCTAGGCTCAGCACAACACTTTGGAAAACACTTTCTTCTTATTTCTCACCTAACCACAACTTTATGGGGTCCTTATCCATTATCTAACAGTAGTTCCTACCAAGTCTTTGTAGTTGACTTGCAGAGGCTATTCTGAATGGCTTCATAGATTCCTGGGATCAATGGATTTGTAATTGGGAGAATTTCTAGATTGGTTAGCCAGCTTGGAGATCATCTAGTCCAATTCTGTCATTTTATAGATGAGGAAATTAAAGCCAAGAATGTGAAAGTAATTCACCAAGTTTAGACACCCACACCCATTAGTAGCTCTTTCCATTGTACAAGGTACACAAAGGTACAAGAAGTTTGGGGATAAATTAATGGATAAGGAATCTATATCATGTTCTTCAAAGAGCAAACTTCCCTTATCTTCAAGGGAATTCTATATCACTATAACCATGGGAAAAGATAGGTTTGCTGCCTCCATGTCATTAAAAATCAAAGACAATAATACTAGCCCTTGGTCTCCCAAATCCCTTCTAGGAGCTATTCAAACCATATAAAGGAAAGGTCCTGAACTATTTCCCCAGGTTTTATAGAACTTTTCAAAGGAACTGAACCTGGAAGACTGAGTAAGCCCACTCAGAGAATGGAATAAGGAAGGATTGGAGAAGTTCAATGGGGACTTTGCTCAACAAGTTCAAAGTGATTAATCAATTTTTCCTAAAAGCTGGATCCAGGAAACTAGTGTATTTACTGAAGAGCTCTTTCTCTTCTTAAGACACTGACAAGTGTCCTGATTCAAGTGTCTTGAGACACTTGAAACACAGATTTATTATGGAAATGATCTCTGGAAGATAGGACATCCATTCCCAATAATCAGAGGTATGGTGACAAAACTATCATTGTAAAAGACTATTCCTGTGTTTTATGATATCATATTCCTAGAGATGGTGCATAAAATACAAAATTATCAAATAATATGGTAATGGTCCAAACCTAGACTTTTATCTCAGTAAAATAGATTCTCTGACCAAAGAAAATGTTATGAAGGCACTCAGAAGTAGGACATATTCTGTAAAGATACCAGGATAATTGCTACACTGGTAGCATACTTAACTGACATTATAATCCTATATTCGGAATTTTGTTAAGGTAGTATCCTAATTAGGAAAGATTCTGGGAAGAAAATGAATGGGGATTTGGATTATGAAAAAAAGTAAAGACCATAGATTAATAAAGAGAAAAAAATAGAAATCCAGATAGGGGAATGGCATATGTATGAACACTGTAACACAATCAGAAAAGCATGACAGTTAAATCATGAAAAACTGCTGCTAATAGCCCTAGTGACAATACCAACTAATGCCTTCCTCTGAGGCTCACTGAAGACAAGCTGTAAAAACAGGGATAGCCCAGTTCTATAGGGTGATATTCCTTAAACTGGACATTCAATTAGAAAACATTCATTAAATGCTTACTCTGTCAGGCACTGTCCTAAGTGCAAAATACAACCCCAAAAGAAGGTGAGTCCTTACTGTCAAGATGCTTACGCTCTAATAAGGGAAGACAACATATAAAGAGATGAAAAGGAAAAGGCAACACATAGGTGAGAAGGTACTCATGCATGTTATAAACTAGTCCAAGATTAGAAATGAGCATAATTGCCCTGAGTACTCCCTCTTAGATGGAGATTCTGGGGCGAAATCTATTGATTGGAGGTGGAAGCCAAAGGGTTGGCAAGGTTGCTGTGGAAAAGATGAAGCAAAGCAACTGAATCAGATTAGAAGTGAACATAACCCTTGTGCTTGGGTTACAGAGTTAAGGATATTGGATAGAAGTGGAAGTAGATGAGAGCTCGTTGAGTCAGGTAATACAGTGGTGGGAAGTTTGGTCACCCAAGTGATTTTATCTCTATGCAGTTCAGTTGTATTGTATACATCCCAGGGAGGTCTTATGCTTCAGACGATGAGTTAAACTGTTTGATGGACTGAAAATAGAGACTGCCAAAAGGCTAGGTAATAATAACTCTGTGTTATGAGGTCAGCAACAGTTGTTATTAAAAATATCTTTTTTTTTTTTTTTTGCTTTTTTTGCTAAAACAACTGGGGTTAAGTGACTTGCCCAGAGTCTCACAGCCAGGAAGTGTTAAATGTCTGAGGTCAGATTTGAACTCAAATCTTCCTGATTTCAGGACGGGTACTCTATCTACTGTGCCACCTAGCTGTCCCAAGGATATCTTTTAAATGTCCTCTCTCTTTGTCTCTGTGTCTGTCTCTCTCTGTCTCTGTTTCTGTCTCTCTGTCTCTCTTTCTGCCTCTGTATGTGCGTGTGTCTCTATCTCTCTCTGTGTGTCTATCTAGACACACAGAGAGAGATAGAGACATCTTTCTGTCTCTGATTCTCTGTTTCTGTGTTTCTCTTTGTCTCTGTGTGTGTGTCTATTTGTCTGTGTGTGCGTGTGTTTCTGTCTCTCTACCTCTGTCTCCATCTCTCTTGTCTCTCTCTCTGTCACTGTTTCTGTCTCTGTCTCTGTCTCTTGTCTCTCTCTCTCTCCCTCTCCCACCTTCTCTCTTTCACCTCTCTATCTCACCCAGAATGAAAGTTCTGTGTTCACTCACAGGTCCAATCTTTCTACTGATTGGTACAAAAGCCTTTTCTTGCTCCATTTCTAACCTGGTCCAGTTCACCCTGCCTTAGGCAGCCTCCCCTCACTCCCATGAACTACCCAAGTTGGTAGTAAGCAATGTGAACATTCAATCAGCTTTTAGTCCTACTACATGTAGCTCAGAACTCCCAAACTTAAGCAGCCCACCAGCCTCAGCCTCCTCCAAAGCAGGAATTACATGTGTGTGCAATGATGTCTGACCCTCTCTTTATCTTGCTTTTTTAGATGATAGGGAACCTCCACAGTAAAAGGCTATAATACAGTGTACCGAACAGTGTAAAGTATGACCATAGAAGAATATATCAATGGCATCCATTTATGTCTTATGTATTTTTAAATATTAGATGGTGTCATTCACAAAATTGGCATGTTGAATGGAAACTCTTCTACCAAAATATTTAGGAGAGCCATATCATAGGAAGATTGACATAGTTTGGCTCACACTATTCTATATATAATAGTGCAAGAATATGTGGTAAAATATGGCATGAGAAGAATTTATTGAGGTTGAGACTTTTAGTCCAGCTGCAATGCCTATGGCAGTTATTCCCTGTACATTCATTGGGGTGAATAAAGGTATTCACTAGAATCTTTGTCACTCTGCATTGCTGTGACATTATGGTGTGCACCATATTTGAAGGAGGAAACAATGACAAAAGCTGTGATCAAGTCCAGCCTAGAGCTGCTCAGAATGGTACCTAGTAAAATTACTTCCAATTCCCAGTCCCTTGAAAAGGGACATGCTGTCCATTAGACAGCATGGAACGCAGAAGAACAAGCAGGTATGTTTCATGCAGGCAAACACTTAGCAAGAAGAAAAATGGTCATAAGAACAGCTGTGTTGGGAAGGGATAATAGAAGAGATTATGGATCTAGGCGAGGAAGGAACAGTTGGCTGAGTAACTTGAGAGACAGATGAAGAAATCTAGATTTAATTCAAGAGGCAATAAGGACCCACCATGAGTCCTTGAGTAAGGATAGTAGTGTGAAACAAATAGGGTCAAATCCCAGAGAGACCCTGAAATAGGAGACACGATAATACAATTGCACAAATCCAGTATCTGTGTTCCAAACTTTGGAATTTGTCCAGAAAATGAAGGCTGACTGAGTATATCACATGGCACATTCTCAATCACTACCTGGAATTTTCCATTAAATAAATCAGTATTAAATCGGTAGGAGGACTATTATGGTTTAGAAGTGACCCTGAACTCTTGAAGACTTCCTAATGATCTATTCAACATTTTCTCCAAGGTTCTACCAAGCCAGAAAGGCTTTTAGCATAAGCCCAGCACCCCAACATATGGCTGTCAATATATGGCTACCAGAGTAGCTAAGTATGTATAGCCTTATCACTAGGTGATGGACTCTGTGGCCACAGAAATACATAGCAACTTTTTACCATAGCATAGAAAGGTTTTGAGCTCTATCCATGGCAATAGTGCCCACAAGTGGCACATACTCCCCCAAATACATACATTTGTGTGTGTATATATATGGTGTATGTGTGTGAGACATGTACATAGTTGTTTGTTGTTTTTTCCATTGGATACTGAACACCTTGAGATCAGAGACTGTTGTTTTTTAAATTGGGTTTTTTTCTTTTTTGCCCTTCTTTGTGTACTGAGTAATAAGCAGATTACTTCACATATAATAGGTGCTTACTAACACTAGTTAATTGACTGATAGATAAGTGAACATAATGTGGCTTACATTGTAAGCCCCAGAGGGAAAGAATACTAAAAATCAGGGAGATTGGGAAAATCCTCATGTCCTTGTGTCATATTTTGAATGAAAATAGAAAGAGGATGGATTAGAGAGAAAAATACATTTCATAAAGAGGGAACAACTTTGCAAAAGCACAAAGGTGGAGGAAGAAATGTCATGTTCGGGGTACAACTAGAAGATCAGTTTGACTAGAGCAGAGAGTAAGAGGCAGAAGGCTTTAAATCCCAAGCTAAGGCCTTGTATTTTATCTCTTGGATGATAGAAAATCACTGAAGATTCCAGGCTAAAATTCCAATCAAATATTCTGACTCCAAGTTCTGTGCTCTCCCTCCTCTGGAAGACACTGCTCTAAAAGAACACCTGATTTATACACATAAAGATCACATTTTGTGATCACTAGATTTGAAGTAACAGAATAGCTAATCCATCGGGTATCAATGACATTATTTGTAGTATTGCTGTCAGCACAGCTGTATATAAAGTGATATTCAATTACTACTGATATTCATCATCTGAAGGAAGACTGTTCAAGCCAGCAAAGTGGTTTCCTGCAGATCATGGGGCCACCATTAAAAAAAAAGTATATTTTCGCAGCTACCTATGGACCTCTATTCTAGGAAAAATGATCATGTCCTTGCGGGAATGCACTAAAAGTTAAAGCTGACTCAATAACAACTGCTAAGCAAATAGGGCATTCAGAATTCTTCTGCATTTCCCCCAAATGAAAGGCCATTTACCTCCCCCATTCCTGCCTGTCCCCCTTTCCCACCTCCCCCTTCTTCTTCTCCTCCTACTCTTCAGCACAGAATACACCTCAGGACTCTGGGACCTGCTGTCTCTCTGGAATGTATTTCTTTCAAAGGCCACTGAGCCTCACATTATGGCTACACGGTGAGAAAAGCAGGGAACAGTAGGAAATGATAGTTTACACAAATGGATGTGGAAATGCATTTTCTCCTGTACTTAGAGAAATAACAGCTTTCAAAAGAGATCTAAATCCTAGCAACAAGCACTTCATAAATGCAAAAGGTCCTTCCCTTTTTTATGTAACAGCTTAAAGAGGCTTCTCTTCTGTGTAAACTCATTTTAAAAATATCTACCCTATCCTATTTGGATGGGCTTAAATTATGTGATCTGCAAAGGAGGTGAATGTAAATTCACTTCTCTGAGTTCTACTTGTGGGTCGATACTGTTAACTAGGATGGAAAGGTGCTGGCTCATCCAAATTTCAAATTATTGAGCAGATTTTTTTCCTTATAAAATTTATAAATCAGGTGGCTTGGAATTTAGATTTGTCACTGGTGAATAAACTGTGTGTTTTCCACAATCTCCCAAATTTTTTTTGGTTATTAATGATCACAGAGTCCCAGAAGTCAAGTGGTCTAAATGTGACAGAAACAGGAGTTTTCTCTACAACAATTCTAATCAGTGGTTCTGTAAACTCCTGTTTAAAGAACTCCTGTGATGGTGAACTTAGTAACTCATAAGACAGTGCATTCCTTTTGGGCATAACTGGAATTCCTTATCTATTCCTCCTAACCCTCAGTTCTCTCCCACTTCCTCACATTAGAAAGCCAAGTCCCTATTGAGAAGCTGATCAATTCCTCATTTTTGGTAAAAGGAATTGGTGAGTTTCCCTCTGGGGACTTTCTTGCTCACAAATTCCTATTCAATGTGTTTTCCCTAGTAGCAGTCAAGCAGTTGACATCAATAAGTTTTAACAAAAGAAAATTTACCGGGAAGGTATAGCAAGAATGGGAATTGTAAAACAATTTACCCAAACCAGAGATGCACAATACATAAAGTCCCCCCAAAAAATGGGCTTAAATACCAAGCTATTGAGATATACTTATAGAGAACATGAGGGGCCAAGAAGTACTTTATGACTCCTGGCCTGGAAATCCTTTTTCTCCCTTCAAGGAGTATGCCACAGGGTTGCATTATCTATAAATAGATTGCTTTCTTGCTCATTTGAACTGACTCCATCCAGGACTCAATGTACAGATCAATCAATCCGCTGTTAATCTGGGTCAAACAGAACCTGCCATTTGCTCTGGGATTCCAGTTGCTGGTGAGGCCTCAGATGAGCGATTTCCCAGTCTCACTATTTAACTGTGAAATCCCCCACAGAATATTCTTTCCACTTCATCTAAGATGATAAAAAAAAAAAAAGGAATCACAAAAAAAACAGAAACACCATGTGCTCAGGAATACAAAGGATCTCTATTGGAGAATACCACTTGTTTCTCCCCTCCCACATCCAGCAAGTCACAGGAGTCTTCCTTATTCAAAAGCTGTCCAAAAAAAGTGAGAGTTCATCTTTTTTATGTATCTTCAGTTCTGGCAACTCAGACAATTAGATGATTCTTCATCACCAACATACCAGTCTCTTAAGTCACTCAGAGGTACAAGTAAGCTCACCAGGCCTCCACATGCTAGATTGGAACCAGGCAGGGAATATTGCACATGCCCAGAAAGAGAAAATCCACACATGCTTCTAGGACTGGACCTTTATTGTTCACCATTTCACTTATTTTTATTAGATGGAGAAAATTTGAATAATCATACAAACATAAGCGCACACGCACACACACACACTTCATCAATGAATCTATGATCTGAGTGATATGGGTATCTGCCCCCTGTCACATGGGTGACAGTAAGATCTTAAATACCTTCATTGCAGTCCTGACCCTGGTATCTACTAATTATGTGAATTTGGTCAAATCACTTCACCAAACAAAGCCTGTTTCCTCATCATAAGATGGGAATAATATCTATACCACCTATATCCCAGAAATACACTAAGAAAAATGCTTAATGAAGCACCATAAAATTTATTTTGTGTGCACATTACCTTGAAAAATTTAAAGGGGATAAAAATACTTTTGATCCAATGGAGACACAAGAAACATCATTCCCTTTCCCCTCTTTCTAACCTACCAAGATTCTCACAAACTCTGAAAGTTTCTTGGAAGATTATTTGTTCCTCTTTTTGAGGGCAAAATGAGGGTCTAAGAAGTAAGGCTGAAACAATCCAACCAGAATGAAGCAGCATTATGTAATAAACAGAACCCTGCTTTGGAGTCTGGAGACCTGAGTTCAAATCCCACATCAAACAGTGATGAACTGTATATCATGAGCAAATCATTTACTCTCTCAGGATCTCCATTTCCTCATCTGTAAAATGAAGTTAATAATACTTGTTCTTTAACTCACTAGATTGTGTGAGGAAAACACTCTGCAAACTTTAGGGCACTAAGGAAGATATTTTGCAATGCTAAATGAGCTATATAAATATGAGATCTCATCCCTGAAAATCTAGCAGCTTCTTAGAAGAAATGATTAAGCAACCATCTTAATAAATAAATAGGCATCAACTAATTACTGATGATAGCTTGGTTAAAGAAATGAAGTAATAAATATCATCAAGAAAATGTATAACTAGATAATAAAATGGACTATTCATGTAATGAAAGGCCAAGATAACATAGGGAAAATCCAGGAGCTACAATGGGCTCAACAAACCATTAAGGGTACCAGAGAACAGCTTTCAGCCTCTGTCTGTGAACTTCCCTATGCGAGGCCTTCCTTTCCTAGGATCCTAGAAAAGAATGGGTATTCTTAAAATTATAAAGAAAGGGACAGCTAGATGACACAGTAGATAAAGTGTCAGCCCTGAAGTCCGAAGGACCTGAGTTCAAATGCGACTACAAACACTTGATGCTTTTTAGCTGTGTGACCCTGGACAAATCGCTTAAACCCAATTGCCTCAGTCAAATACATACGTACATATATATATGGAAAGGGGGAGAGAGAGAGAGAGAGAGAGAGAGAGAGAGATGTAGAGACAGAGACAGAGAGACATGGACAGGTCATATAGGATAAAAAGGTACATCTTCATCAGTTGCCCTCATTGATAAGATCAAAGGATTATTAGAATATAATAGTCAAATTATGGGAAAATCTATGACTGAAATATCAGAGGCCACTTAGGACATCCCACTCTCATTCTTCTGAAAATGTATGAACACCTAATTTCCCATCTATAAAATGAAGGAGTAGACTAAATTATGTCTACTTCTAATTTCCATGAAATACTAACTTTTTACTGACTACATCCCATGTGTCCAGCTCTGTGGAGGATCATTCTCTTCCTAGCCTCACCTCTGACTTTTCAGACTTTGAAACCATGTCTCCACTGCTGTTTCATCTTGAAACTTATCTCAATGGCTGGAGCCTTCCACTAGACATCCAACTGTCTCAGTAGCCTTCTTATCTTGGAATATCCCTCCTGGGGGGAAGTCCTCCTCCATTCCCCATTGGTGAGTTACTCTTGGAATTTTCATTTTCTGAAGTGGTCCAAACTATCCAGACTTTATTTTCCTTCTAACCCTGTTCCTGTCTTCTAGACTTCAAAACCATGATCTTCATTGCTTTTGTGTTATCTTCCCTATTGATAATGTAAGCTCCTTGAGAGCAGGAATTGTCTGGTCTTTAGTTTGTATTTGTATTTAAAGAATTCAGCTTAGTGCCTAGTACATAGCTGGTTAGTAGTTGACCAAAATGACATCACTGTTTTAGAATCACTGTGTCTGAGTGACTGATCAGACCAATATGAGCTTGGAATGCTCTACCAGAGGTTGGCACAAATAATCCCAAACACATAGAATTTAATTGATAAATACTTATTTCCTTTCTTCCTTTCTTCCTTCTGGGATAGCTTGATGGCACAATGGATGAAGCATTCTACCTGGAATCAAGAAGACATGAATTCAAATCTAGCCTCAAACACTTACTAGTTGTGTAACACTAGAAAGCAATTTAACCTTTTTTCAGTTTGTTAAATTATAAAATTAGGATAATAATAATACCTCCCTCTCAAGTTTGCAAAGGTCCAATAAAATATTTGTAAATCACTTAGCATAATGCCTGGTACACAGTACACACTTTATAAATGTTGTGCCATCTCATCCCTCCCAACCTTCCTATGATCAGCTACAACATGGGGGAGTCAAAAGTCACTACTATCATGGGGCTTACAGTTAGGAAAAGAAACTCAAATTTGTGGAACAGAGAATAGCTCTTATTTGTGGAACAATTAAAGAATAGTTCAGGAATGACCTGACCAATTCAGGAAACAAGATCAGCGAAAAGATTTCTCAGTGGGGACTAAAATCATCAGGAAATATCACAGAATCTTAAAAGTAGGAGAAACCTCAGCAATCATCTGGTCTAACAGAATTTTCTCTACAATATAGTCGAAAATTGTAATTTAGACCTTAACGACTTCTGATGAGGGGAAACTTCCAGAGGTAGCCCATTTTACTTTGAGATAGCTCTAATCATTAAAAGTTGTTTGGGGGTTCTTCTGACATTAAAACTTAAATTTGATCTTTGACATTTCCATTCATGATTCCTAATTCTGCCTGCTACAATCAGGAACAACAAGCTTAACTTTCTCCCTTTATGGAACAACACTTCAACCTATATCTTCCTTTCTATGGCCTAAATATCCCCAATCTTCATATAGTATGACATGTGTTTCTTTCAGCATCCTGGTCATCATTTTGGAAGCTTTCCAGCTTGTTTGATTTTCTTTCTAAAGCGTGGTGTTCAGACTATGGGCACCAAGAGTATGCCAAAGACTGTGTCTAATGACTCATGCGAACATACTGCATTATCTAGGTCAGAAGATGGAGAAGCTACTCCAAGGAAAGTGGACTACACTGACCCCATACATAGGCTGGGGGTTGTATTCTGGTATTTATATAGGCTTATTTTACTTTGCTATTTTCTCTTAAAATTCAAGTGCCACAAAAACTCTGGTTAATCAAGGGTACTGGCTATTTGAGATTCTAGTTAAATGAGTTTCTGCTGTCCTTGGACTGGATGACAGCTCTCAGATCAGAATTAGAGAGAAACAAGAGAGTGGCTGCTAGAGAACACGCTGCCACTCCAACCGGGTATCGTTAAGCCCCATCAGAACTTCATAATCACGGTGTTTAATTAAACAACACGGGCATGCTGCTATGCATTAATAATGAGGCCTGGCACTTTCACATGTCAAGCTAAATACAGTTTTAAATTAATAATGTCGCACCACAGCATTAGTGCAAAACTGAAATCTTATTAACAACTTAATAAAATCTCTTATTTGCTGAACTTCTAGCTATGGGAAAACTAGAGCTTGGCTTCCTCTGGGATTGCCATGGAAGAAAGGGGCCTCAATCTCACACTCTGTCCATGTTTCTCTGAATTTTAGCAGGACCCTGGAGAAGTAATTGCTGATATCAGTGGCTTCCTCCCCATGCTCTCTCAAAGTTTATATGCAATGAGGCACTTGGGCCCCTTTCAAATAGCATGGGACCACCTGCTCTAACAGGTTCCAGTGGGGTTATTTAAAGAAATAGCAATTGCTCATATTTATAACTCATTTTACAGCACACAATATGCTTTCTTCATAATGGCTGTCTTGGTTAGCAAGTAAGCATAAACCCACAAAGACCATTATATCTAGCCTGTCTGACCAGATCATTTTTATGCTCCATTCATATGTCCACTTAGATTATCTTTTCATTTGCCCTGCTACTACTGCCCATGTTCCACAGGCCACTCTACCACCACCTCTTACTCCCATTATTCATTTTGCTTTAGGCACAATAATCAATTCTCTATAAATACTGCTCTTGGAAAAGACATGTCAACCAGCTGCCCTATGGATCAACTTACCATCCCTGTTACTCCTCATCCAAACTCTCTTTCTCTCCTTTCATCATTCCCCCAAGTGTTGGTCTCCATTTAGAAGGTAAACACCTTGAGGTGAGGAACTATCCCACTTTCGAATCTTATGCCTGACAAAGAGTAAGTGCATAATACTATTTGTTCATTCATTAAATAGCCTTGGGACATTGGGGATAGACTTATTCTTATCTGATTTTATAGGAAGAAAACATCTTCAGAGTGTTGAAGTGACTTATCCAAAATCCCATAGACAGAAATTGGCAGAATCACCCAGGCCTTCTGGGTGCAAGTGTAGTGTTCTTTCTATACTATGTCTTATTGATTCTCTATAAGAATACTTGCAAATGTCAGTTCACAATCACAACACAAGGGAATGAAGCAACAGATATTCTAGAATAACAAATAATACAAACCACATTTGGTATGGAAACATTCCATTCTGATCAACACATTTTGGGAAAGGCATGGATAACCTGGAGAGTGTCCAAAAATAGGCAGCAAAGATGATAAAGGGTAGCAAGTTCACACCATGTGAATATGAAGGAGTAAATAAAAAATCATTTATTAAGTGTCGTATATGCCACAAATTGTGCTAAGGACTAGAAATACAAACACAAAAAAGACATTCTCTGCCCTCAATAAATTGACATTCCACCAGAGGAAGACTACAATTAGAGTGTGGTGATCAGGACAAGGCTGTTTGGTGCTGAAAAGTCATAGGGATGGTAAATGGAGTCATAAGGAAATCAATTGACATGTTCTTTGAAAAGTCATAGCAAAAATTATTTGATTACTATTCCCAGAGGATCACTGGAAGGAACTGAAGATATTTAGACTGGAGAAGAAAAAATTTAAGGGAAACATGCCAACAGTCTTCAAGTATTTGAGGGAATGTCACATGGAAAAGGGATTAGATTTGATTTTGTAGCCCCAGAGGATAGAACTAGGAACAATGAGTAGAAATTGCAAAGAGGTAAATTCAGGCTTGATATAAAGAAAAATTTCTCAACGATTAGAGCTGTCCGAAAGTGGAACAGACTGCCTCAGGAAGTAGAGGGTTACTACTCACCAGAAGCCTTCAAGCAGAGGCTGAATAATCATTTATCAGGTATGTTGGAGAGGGCAGTTTTGTTCAGATATGGGTTGGACCAGATGACTTCTGAGGTTCTTTCCAAACGAATTTCTAAAAGATCATTTTTTTTGTGTGTTTATACACACATATGTATGCATATGTATATATGTATATTCAGTACCATACATATTACATAGATTTGTCTATCTATATACAGTATATATTCCATAGTTTTATGTGTTTGTTATCATTATAGAATGTCGAAGAACTATGGTTATCTCCACTGGTACAAATCACAATCCTTCCATGCTTAATGAGACAGTTTAAGAGAAAGAAAGATAGAAAGAAAGAAAAAGAAAAAAAAGAAAGGAAGGAAGAGAAAGAGAGCAAAGGAGGGAGGGAGGGAAGGAAAAAGGGAGAAAGAAAGAGAGAGAAAGAGAGAGAGAGAGAGAGAGGGAGGAAGGAAGGAAGGAAGGAAGGAAGGAAGAAAGAAAGAAAGAAAGAAAGAAAGAAAGAAGAAAGAAAGAAAGAAAGAAAGAAAGAAAGAAAGAAAGAAAGAAAGAAAGATTTATACTTATGGATCCTTTCCCTCTTACTCTGATCTCCTTGGAGTCTAAGTCTAGTAGTGTAATTAAAGGATATGCAGTGTAGTAACATTTGGCCATAACACCAAATTGCCTTCCAAAATGACTAGACCATACCAAACCAATAGTTCACAAATAAGTCTGTTTCTCATATCTCTCCAACATTTATCATTTTCCTTTTTAAATCAACTTTGCCAATTTGAAAGGTGTGGAGTAGAATTTTTTTAATTTTAATTTGCATTTCTCTAATTAGTAGTCATTTGGAGACTTTTGTTCATATGATTTCCATAACTTGGATTTCTTCTCTTGAAAACTGCTTGTTCATACCATTTATCAATTGGCAAGCAACTCCTTTTCTTATAAATTTGAATCTATTCTTTATATATTTTAAAAAGAAAATATTTTTGCAAAGATTTTTCCCAGTTAACTATGTCCCTTCATATCTTAGCTACATTCAATCTATAATGTCTTTTGTAACTTTTTAAATTTTTTTTTCTTTTTTGTGAGGCAATTAGAATTAAGCGACTTGTCCAGGGTCACACAGCTAGGAAGCATTAAATTCTGAGCCTGAATTTGAACTCAGGTCCTCCTGACTATAGAGTCAGTGCTCTATCCACCTAGCTGCCCCAAGAAACTTTTTTTAATTAATGAAAATATGCCTTCTTTTCTTTCACCTCCATTCCCATTGTACCAAATATGCATATTCAAGCTAAAGAAATTCTTACACTGTCTTCATCTGCACTGTGAATCCATTATTTTTCTATCAGGAAGTAGGATTGTGTCCACTGGAACTTTGGTTGGTTATTACTATTAATCAATTTCCCACCTCCTCTTTATAAAGAAGAAAGAAGTGTGCTCAGCACCAATTCTCTATCTCTGATATAATCTGCTGCTTTTTTCCTGCCCATCTTCTCTTTCCCTCACTCAGAACTCAATGTGGTTACAATCTGTTTTGCTTAGGACTACTCCTTTGCTTAGTCTACTCTTCTTATTTTTTTCTCTCCCTTCTCCCCTTTTCCTCATGCTTCCATGATGAATAAAATGTATTTTTGTACCCAGCTTGTGTATAGTTTTTTCCTTCCTTTGACCAATTCTAAAAAAAGTAATAATCAAGTGTCACCTATTATCTTTATCCTTATAGTCTTTTACTTGTACATCCAAATTATGTGAAATAATTTTCCCAACCTTCTTTTCCCTTTTTCTTCCCTAATAGACACCTTTTATAACCCTGATGGTGATACTGTTCTGAGGAAACATGTATCATTTCCCTATATTAGAAAGTAAAAAGTTAATCATTGTTTAGACTCTTATGACTGTTGACTCCTATTTGTCATTTTATGATTTCCTTGACTCCTTTGTTTATATTCCAAAATTTCTACATGTTCCTGGACTTTTCATTAGAAATGCTTGGAAGTCATCTGTTTCATTATAAATTCATTTTCCCCCTATAGGATTATGCTTAATTTGCTTGGTAAATTATTCTTGGCTTTAAGCATATATGTTTTGCCTTCTAGAATATTACATTCAAAGCTCTACTCTTCTCAATAGTGGTAGCTGCCATATATGAGATGATCCTAAATATTGATCCTCAGTACTTGAATTCTTTCTTTCTGTCTGCTTGCAGTATTATTTCTTTGATGAGGTACTTGTGAATTTTGACTATAATGTTGATGAGTGGTAGTGGATTCTATCTTCTCGTTTTTTTCTCTGTTTCTAAGAGATCTGGATAGTTTCCTTTTATGGTTTCTTAAAACATTATATCTAAAACTTTGAGGGGGGTTGTGACTTTTAGGAAGTCAAGTGAGTCTTAAATTCTCTCTCCTTGATCTGTAATAGGTAAGAGAGCTAATACTTAAAACCAGGACCTCTAAATCCAGGCAGCTAGATAGCTCGGTGGATAAAAGCACCAGAATTAGAATTGGGAAGACTCATCTTCATGAGTTCAAATCTAGTCTCAGACATCTACTAATTATGATGCTGTTTGCTTCAGTTCCTCTTATATGAAATGAGTTGGAAAAGGAAATGGCAAACCATTCATGCATCTTTGCCAGAAAAACTAAAAAAGGGAGGTGGGGTCATGAAAAATTAGACATGACTGAAATGATTGAACACTTCTAACTCCAAATTCAGTGGCCTTTCCATTATATGACAATGAATTCCTAATAAAAATATATTCCAAAAACCAACAAAGGACTCTGTAGATGAGTTAAGCTGATAATGAGACAATCTGTTGGGTTTTGTGACATTTCTCTCTCTTGATTCTCCTCCTACCCATCTGACCACTCCACATTAGTCTTCTTTCCTGTGTCTTTAGCCAGGTCATTTCTATGAACAATTAATGTTTGCCAAGGCTTTGTTCTGAGCTTCCTTCTTTTCTACCTCTACACTATCTCTCTAGGATATCTCATTATCTCCCATACATTCAAATATTATCTCTATGAAAATGACTATCAAATACATCTTTCCAGCTCTAACCTCTTTACTGAGGTTGTCTTGCATCACTAATACCCTCATGGATATCTTTAACTGGATGTCCCACAGACACCCCAAATTCAGCATGTCCAAAACAATCTCATTGTCTTCTTCTCCCTTTCCTAAACCCACTTTTATTTCCAATTGGCAAGGGTACAACTATCCTCCAAGTCACATAGGCTTGCAATCTCAATATCATCTTCAACTTTTTATTTATTCTTATTCTACATATCCAGTCTAATGCCACATTATTTCTATCTTCACAACATTTCTCCTACATGTGCTCTTCTCTCCACACAGTTGACATTCTGCTGTAAACCTTCAACACCTCACCCATGAATCATTTTAATAGTTTTCTAGTCAGTCTCCTGCCACAAGTCTTACCCCATTCTCCATTTTCTTCTCAAATGCCAAAATGATCTTCCTAAAGAGCAGCTCTGATCATGTATAGATATCCCCACTCAATAAACTCCAGTGGCTTGTTACTCGCAAAATTAAATACATAATTTCTCATTAGATTTTTAAAGTCATTCACAAATTGATATCTTCCTACCTCACTAGTTTTCTCATACAGTACCATCCTCCATATATACCATATATTCAGCTATTTCTCATACATGACATACCATCTTTCACCTTTGTGCCTTTCTTCTAGCTGTCCCATAAGCCTAAATGCTTTCCCTTCTACCACCTTCGAGACTCAATTCAAAACCCACCTTCTTCAGGAGAACCTTTCCCATTCATCTTCCCATTCACTCCCAACTGCTAGTGCCTTCCCTCTGAGATAATCGCCTGTTTTCACTACATGTAAATTATATGTGTAATTCTTTGCATATTTTCTCCTTTCTTGAGGATAGAGACTATATATACACATACAAACACATATCCCTGGCATTTATCACAGTGCCTGACACATAATAAATAATAAATATTTGCTCATTGATTGAATTACTCTTGGCTAGAAGCTTCCAATAATAATCAAGCCTATTATTGATATTTGATTCATATTCCATCCTAAAATGCCCTTTCTCACCTCTATATATCTTTATTTTACCCAATCTTAAAGGCTAAGCTCAAGTCCCATTTCCTCCAAGAAGTCTTCCTTAGTGATCTCTCCTTCTTCTGATCCCTTCCAGCATTTGGGAAAATGTAAAACATTCTATGATTAAGAACTAAGTGATTTGATTAAGATTCTAATGAGTTTGCAAGGTGAGGTCTGGCATAGCACTCTTTTAGAAGTCATTGTTGATCTTTCTACTATGTGTCCCTCACAAGAGTCCAAATCATTCTTCTTGGAAAGCAGCACCAAGCTCCAAATTTAATCGCACATTTTTAATCCTCTCAACATATAGTTAATAGCACTTCTACCCTCTAGTGATACAATCAAAAGTCATGAACAGAGTTTACTGCTCTGTAAGTTTGTCAATCTAAATCTCCCTTAATGACCCTTGAGTCCTTGTCATATGAGAATGAGCTGAAGGACTTGGAATCTAGAGTTTAGAGAAGAGACGATTTGGGGGGCAGAGGGCTGAAGGCATTAAAGCTAGGCTCAAGTGTTAGAAAATCAGTAAAGTTCATTGTGTACAGAAGTGACAGGGTCAGACCTTCAATTTAGTAAATTCCTTTGGCCAATGAATGAAGAAGATCAGAATAAAGTTAGGAGAGACTTGAGGCAGGGAAAACACTTGAGAGGCTGTTGCAATGGGCTAGGTTGGCTGCAAGATGAGAAATTTTTCAATCACAACTTAAGGACACTATCTACTCAAGTTGTAGGAGGGATGCCTCTGCCTTGGTGAAAGGAGTACTCACATATCAAGACCCTTGAATCAACAATTTTTAGAAATTTTGAAATATTAATGAGATCAAGTCAGAGGGCTCTTCAAAAAGACCTTAGCTCCATCCAAGGGGTAAGCACCTGTCATGTGGTAACTAGAACATGTGGTTCTTTTAATTCATTGAAGCATAGAATTAGGATTAGAAAGGACCCAAAGGTTATTAAATCCAATCTGCTCATTCCCTCATTTGACAGATAAGGAAACTGAGAGAGGTGGAGTGGCTGGTCCAAGATCTCACAGAACCTAAGCTCTCCAATTCAAATGTGTCTGTCTTTTCCACTGTTGCATGCAAGGCTGCATTTCCTCCAGACTAGCAATGTAGTTGTTGAGAAAGGGAAGACTGTGGTGCAATGAAAAGAGAGCACTGATTTGAAGGCAGAATCTGAGTTGTGAACCTTCTTCATTTGTAAAATGAGAAAGTTGGACTACATGACTTTAGAGGCCACTTTTCTGATAGAAAAATCATTTAATGTCTATTTCTTTTCTTTCTTACCATGTTGAATAATAAATAAGTAGCCCACCTAATAGGCATGGCGTGCATGGGAGAGATGATTGCTCTAAATTCAGATAAATTCTTAACTTCTCACTCTGACCTTTGCCAAAGAAAAGTTGAGACCAAAGTCAGTTAATATATCAGGATAGCATCTGAGTTACTATATCTTGATCATAAAATTTAGACCAACAAACCTGCTCCTAACATATGCCATTAATTTGCTTTTTAATTGTGCAGTAAGCAGCTGCCTAGGGACCAGGAATGTCTCTTTTTTTAATTTTCAATGTATTAATATTTAATCTCAACTGAGTATCATTTGTGCAATAACACAGGAAGCACAGGAATAGAAATCAATAGTCGGGCTTACAACACATATTCAATCCGCTGTTAATCCATTCTCAGCTGTTCCCTTGTCGTGCCTGCTCAAAGACTTCAGGCCTCTGAAAGACATCCCTCCTGGAAGGCCTCCAGGTGCAGATCTAGGTTAGACATGTCCTCCCCTGAAAGAGAAACAGCGCAGGATGGGGCTGGAGGGCCGCTCCAGGGAACCAACGAAAGGCTTATCTTAGGGTCTTCTGGAACTTTTTCTTCACTCTTCAATGCCCGCTCCCCTGTGCTCTCTTACCCTCCCCTAATATCAAACTTGTTTTCAGGAAAAGCTAGTCCCCGATCTCTTAGGCCTGAAGAAGAAAACCGCACGTGGAGAAAAGAGCCAGACCCAAAGACCTGGGCTAAAACCCCATTCAGCTACTCACTCAGCAGTGTGACCTTGGACAGGTTATGTCATACAAGTCAGGAGTCTCTCTAGCGGAACCTCAGCTTCAATCACAGAACGGGCGGCAAGACCCAGACAGTCGCGGAGAGGAGAGAGAGAACAAGATAGAGAGGAAAGAACTTCCGTTACTTATTATTTGTTTGACTTAAAGTTGCTCTTAATGTTTTTAGGTCTCAATGTCCTCCTCTATACATAGAGGACATTGGACTAGATGGTTTCTAACGTCTCCTAGAACCATATTGGATGATTCATATTTCAAATTTGTCGCCTCTCTGTGACACTTACATAAGAGAGAGGCTATAAAGTCCAACCTCTAATTTTGCGGATAAGATTATTTTTATAATAGAAATTTGTTTTTAAAAAGGTTAAGTGCGGGGCAGCTAGGTGGCGCAGTGGGTAGAGCACTATCCCTGAAGTCAGGAGGACCTGAGTTCAAATCCAACCTCAGACACTTAACACTTCCTAGCTGTGGGACACTGGGCAAGTCACCTAGCCCAACTGCCTCAGCAAAAAACAAACAAAGAAATAAGTAAGGTTAAGTGACGTCCCCCGTGTCAAACATGGAGCAAGTGTCGGAGATCGAATTTGAACTAAGGTCCCTAAGCTCGGCTTGCCAGATATCTCAGCCATCCCGCTAAGGTACAGAACGAAAGGAATTTCTGGCATTGGATGAGGTGGGCAGTGAAAACAACCCCGGGGCCTGAGACACGAGGGCTCCCGCTGCTTTGATGGAGAATTCCCAAATTTTGACACGTTTTTCTTCCCAATTCCGTCTCTCGGGCTTTTACGGCACCAGGTTTTACAGCAGGTATCTCCATCCGCTGTAACGTAGAGCAACAGCCAGCAGAGGGCAGCAAAGAGAAGACGCCCAGGGGACCCCGCGGCTCCCTCCGGACGGCGACCCAAAATAAAGGAAATTTACCAGCTCCAGGAAGAATCTACCCCATTTGATGCCGTTCAACACTGACCTTTCCCTGAGTAAACTCCTTTGCTAAATCAGCCCAAAGCCTGAAGCAGAGCAATTCACTTGCTCTCTCACCCCAAGAAGTGCGGGGTACAGCAAATGCTCAAAAGCTGTTTTTTGCTGCCACCTTGTGTTCAGAAGATGAGGTTTGCTCAAAATGAGCTGCGGGGGCAGCTAGCTGCGGTCCTGGAAATTTAAAAAAAAAAAAAAAAACCCCAAATATATGACTTCATTGATGTACAGAGCTCTCCATTGGTGTAAAGAATTCCCAGTGAGGAACCTCTCTCCAGCAATGCAGATGGGCGATGCTTATATAAGTTACACCCTTAATGAACTGCCTGAGGCACTAGGACGTTAGATTGACACGCTGGAGAACTTGTCAGAGGAAAGACTTGAATCCAGCCCTTCCTAAGTCTGCCCCCTCTATCGACGGCATCAGGCTGCATCTCCTAAAAATAAAATGCAAGAACTGTCTCCATCCTCATCAACCCAGGCGTCTTAGGGTTCCTTTAACAAAGGCTTTTTAAAGATGACTTTGTGGGAAAATCTTGTGGTTCCTATTAACAAATATCTGTTGAATTGCTTTATCATCTTCTCCTGCCCCAAATAGAGAATAAGAGGGACTGTGCTGCAGTGGAAAGAAGAGGAAGTTGGAGACTCTGGATTCACTTTCTGGCTCTGCTACTTATCTATCTCCTATGTGACTTGAATAAGTTATTTAACCTCTGAGCTTAGCTCCTCATCTATAAAATAAGGGAATTGGATTTGATGGACACCTTCCAGGACACCTTCCAGATTTAAATGCAAGATCCTTAACCAGGGGTCTGAGAACTTTTATTGTTTTGATAACTTCATTCGTATTCAACTTATTTCCTTTGTAATTTTTTTTTTTTGCATTTAAACACATTATTCTGAGGAATGCTAGGCTAAATAGAGGTTTGTAGCACATACACACAAAAAGGTGAAGGAACCCTGAGCTAAATCTAAAACTGTATAATCTCAGAATTCAAAGAGACCTTGTTGGAAGATCATCTAACCCATGAACTATAAGTTCTAGCAAGGACTCTACTGCCACTATCCCGCTCCCCCCCCCCATCCTTTGAAATACACATTAAATCAGTTCCATCTTCTTGTTTCTGCTTATGTTGCTAGCCCACTTGCCATCCCCCTTTAAGTCCACCACAAAGTCAGTTAGAACCAAGAGAGCATTGTATACAGTAACAAGAAGATTATGTGATGATCAACTGTGATGAACTTCGCTCCTTTCAACAATTCAGTGATTCGAGGCAATTCCAATAGACTTGGAATGGAAAGTCTATCCACATCCAAAGAGAAAACTAAGGAGACTGAATGTGGATCAAAGCATAGCATTTTTGTTGTTATTGTTGTTTGTTTGTTTGTTTTCCTGTGGCTTTTTTCCCCTTTTGATTTGATTTTTTTTGTACAGCATAACAAGTATGGAAATATAGTTAGAAAAATTGCTCATGTTTAACCTATATATCAGATTGTTTGCCATCTTGGGAAGGGAGAAAGAAAATTTTGGAACATAAGATTTTGCAAAGGTGAATATTGAAAACTATTTTTGCACTTATTTGGAAAAATAAAATACTATTTAAATTTTAAAATAATTTTTTTTAAAAATGTGAGCCCTTTGAGGGCATAGGCTATTTTGCCTTTCTTTGCTAAGACCTATTACCAGAAGTCTGATCATGTTGTGATAAATAGTTTAGATATGGCACTTTTAAAGACCATCTAATAAGGCATCTGCATAAATAGAAAGACCAAAAAGACTGATGAAATCACAGATCTTTTAAAGTACTTTTAAATTGTCAAAATGGGTTCATGATCTAGGCATAAAGAATGAGATGATAAATAAATTGGAAGAGCATAGGATAGTTTACCTGTCAGACCTGTGGAAGAGGGAGGAATTTATGACCAAAGAAGAATTAGAGATCACTATTGACCACAACATAGAAAATTTTGATTATATCAAACTGAAAAGTTTTTGTACAAACAAAACAAATGCAAACA
This sequence comes from Antechinus flavipes, assembly GCF_016432865.1. Classification (NCBI taxonomy): domain Eukaryota; kingdom Metazoa; phylum Chordata; class Mammalia; order Dasyuromorphia; family Dasyuridae; genus Antechinus; species Antechinus flavipes. The sequence continues at coordinate 254,332,876 of NC_067399.1, read as the reverse complement.
AGATTAGAAGGGAAACAATAAACTGGGAAAACATTTTTACAATCAAAGGTTCTGATAAATGTCTCATTTCCAAAATATATAGAGAACTGACCCTAATCTATAAGAAATCAAACCATTCTCCAATTGATAAATGGTCAAAGGATATGAACAGACAATTCTCAGATGAAGAAATTGAAACTATTTATAGACATATGAAAACATGCTCCAAATCATTATTAATCAGAGAAATGCAAATTAAGACAACTCTGAGATACCACTACACACCTGTCAGATTGGCTAGAATGACAGGGAAAGATAATGGGGAATGTTGGAGGGGATGTGGGAAAACAGGGACACTGATACATTGTTGGTGGAACTGTGAACACATCCAGCCATTCTGGAGAGCAATTTGGAACTATGCTCAAAAAGTTATCAAGCTGTGCATACCCTTTGATCCAGCAGTGTTTCTACTGGGCTTATACCCCAAAGAGATACTAAAGAAAGGAAAGGGACTTGTATGTGCCAAAATGTTTGTGGCAGCCCTGTTTGTAGTGGCTAGAAGCTGGAAAATGAAAGGATGTCCATGAATTGGAGAATGGTTGAGTAAATTGTGGTATATGAACGTTATGGAATATTATTGTTCTGTAAGGAACGACCAGCAGGATGAATACAGAGAGGACTGGCGAGACTTACATGAACTGATGCTGAGTGAAATGAGCAGAACCAGGAGATCATTATATACCTCAACAATGATACTGTTTGAGGATGTACTCTGATGGAAGTGGACCTCTTTGATAAAGAGAGCCTTAATTGATCAAAGATGGACAGAAGCAGCTACACCCAGAGAAAGAACACTGGAAATGAATATAAACTGCTTGCATTTATGTTTTGCCTCCCGGGTTATTTATACCTTCTGAATTCAATTCTCCCGGTGCAACAAGAAAACTGTTCAGTTCTGCACACATATATTGTATCTAGGATATACTGCAACCCATTCAACATGTAAAGGACTCTTGCCATCTGGGGGAAGGGGTGGAGGGAGGGAGGGGAAAAATCGGAACAGAAATGAATGCAAGGGATAATGCTGTAAAAAATTACCCTGGCATGCGTTCTATCAATAAAAAATTATTTTAAAAAATAAATAAATGAAGTACTTTTAAATTAAATTTTCAATTTGTTTTATATCAGCTAAATTTCCTTTCCTGTGCTCTCAGATATCACTCAACTAAAAAAGAAAAGAGAAAATCTACAAAAATCCATCAATAGAGCAAAACAATCTGATAATATATGCAATGTTCCATAAGAATGGTTCCATAAAATGTCTTCAAAGTAGTAGAGTGGCAGTATTTTCTTGCATTTCATCTTTGCTGTGAAATAGTTTTTTTGTAATTTTACAAGTTTAATTTTTTATTATTTTGTGGTTATTCTTTCTATTTATGTTGTGTCATTTCTGTATGTTCTATTTACTTTATTGGCTTATTGATTTTCTTGGTTCTATTTACTTTATTTTGTATCAACTGATGTAAAATTTCCCATGCTTTTCTGTATTCAGCATATGTATTGTTTCTTATGACACAATAATATTCCATTACCTTTATGTACCACAATTTATTTAGCCATTTCCCAGTCATGGTCATCTACTTTGTTTTTAATTCTTTGCCAACATGAAAAGAGGACTGCTATCAATATTTTGGTATATATGGGGCATTTCTTTTTATCAATGGCCTCCTTGAGATATATTCTCTCTAATGGAATTTTACGGACAAAGGATGTGGACATTCTTTCTACTCATATTACACAATCCCAAACTGATTCCAAAATTAGGATTCTGATTCATATCTCCCCCAACAGTTCTTTGGTGGGCCTGCCTTTCCACAGCTATTGAACTCAATGGTGATTATTCTTATCTTTTGTCATCTTTGCTATTTTTATGAGTATGGAATAAAACTTCAAGATTGTTTTGCTATGCATTCCTCTTATTAGTGATTTGGAGCATTCTTCCCTATTGTTGCTAATAAGTCTGCAATTTTTCTTTTGAGAACTGTTCACATTCTTTAATCACTTATCTACTGGCTTTTGATCATATATTTCTGTTAGTTGTCTATATACCTGCATAACAAATTCATACTTAAAAAAAATACAAAGATTTTTCTCATTAAACTACTTTCTTTCTTATCCTAAAATTTTGTTTGTGCAGAAGCTTTTCAATTTCATGAAATTAAAATTATCTATTTCATCTGTTGCAATTGTTCCTATCCCTTGTTTGGTTAAATATACATCTCCTATCCATAGATGTTAAAGACGTAAGATCAATTTATTTTGTAATTTTTTAGCATATGATCTTTAATTTTCATGAAAATCATATACTAAAGCATCTGTGTAAGTAGAGAAGACAACCAGACTAATAAAATCATGAATTTTTTAAAGTACAAAAGCATGTAAGAGACAACATGGTTTAATGACAGGAAATAAAGTTCAGAAAACAATTCAAGTCCCACAACATACACATGATGTCTCTATAAACCAGAGCAACTACTTCACTTATCATCTCTAATGTTGATGCTAACTTCTAATGCAAACAGAGGGAGCTATGACATTGGAAGTTTCCTATGCATTTAAATAAAAGGTCTGAAACAAAGTTATATTTATCTTGTGACATACTTTTATATTATTCTCTATTGGTTTCAGGTATGTGAATCTTAACTTCCCAACAAGAGGTAAGGTTTTTGGGAGGGGTATGTGGAATAAAGAAGGCAATTAATTTTATCTCCTTTGCTAGCATTCTCTAGAGCCGGATTTCTTAAATTTTTCCATTCCCAACCCTTTTTTGCCCAAGAAACTTTTATGTGACCCTGGATATATAGGTTTATAAAACAGATATACAAATCAAACATTTACTGATAATAAATTATAATTTCGCAGCTCTCACATTCATTTACAAGATTCCATATGGAGTTATGACCCATAGTTTAAGAAATTGAGCTCTAGAGTATTTAGTGCCATGCTATTCATACTGTAGGTATCTAATTACTATTGGCTGAATTTAATTGAAGTACATCTTTCCTGGGGAGACTTGAAAAGTTAGGGAAAAATGCCAAATAGTGCTACCTTCTTCATGCTGCTAATCAGGGAGGCAGAGTGATGTAGTAGAGACTTTAATAATAATCAGATCTTCTTACTTGAAATCTAGAGATCTAAGTTTGACTCTCAGCTCTAATACAAAGCTATGTGGTTTTAGGAAATACTCTTATTCCCTTTGAGCTTCAGTTTCCTCATCTATATATTAGGGATAATAAAATAATCAAACACTATGCTAATGGATGAGAATACAAATAAAAAGAAGCAAAACCAGTTCCTGTCCTCATGGAGTTTACATTCTAATGAGAATACATACACACACACACACACACACACACACCACACACACACACACACACACACACACACACATGCATACACATATGTGTATGTAAGAGATTTGTACTATATAATATGTGGGATTTATAATATATACTTTATTAAGTAATAAATGGGTACTTACAAAACTCTCAGAGTAGATTGAAGGAAATCTTAGAAGGGAAGGTATTAGCACCTTATGGGACTAGGAAAGGCCTCCTAAGATGGCATTGAACTCAGTCTTAAAGGAAATCAGGGATTCTGAGAGCTTGGGGTAAGGAGGGAAAACCTAGGAATGGGAGCCAGCCCATACAAAGATACAGAGAGAGGAGAAAGATTATTGTGCGCCAGCAATAGCAAGTAAGGACAATATGGTTAGAGTATATAATATATGCAATTGAGTAATATGTAAGAAACCTGAAAAGATAAAAAGGGGCTAAGCTTGGATAATTTTTAAGTATTAAACAGAGGAGTTAGGTCTCTTTTATCCTAAAAGTAATAAGGAACACTGAAATTTATTGAATAGAGGCATGATGCAGTCAGACCTATATTTTATTTCTTAAAAAGTACTTTGGAAGCTGTGTATAAGATAGATTAGAATAGGGAGAGACTTGGAAGAGGGAAGTTAATTTGAAGTATATTAAAATAATTCAAAAGTCTAAGTTAAGAAGAAGGTATGGTAAATTTAGAGGAGACAAAGTATGATATAATAGAAGGACTGTTGTCTCTAAAAGCAGAAGATCTGAGTTCAAATCCTATTATTGATATTTGCTACCTCTGTAACTATGGACAAATCATTTGGGCTTCCTGTTCCCTTATCTCTAAATTTCCTCATCTCTAAAAATGAAAGGATTAGACTAGATCACTTCCAAGGACCCTTCTACTTCTGGAATTATGATTTTATAGATCTATGATCTCTGTTAAGAGATATCATTGAGTTAAAAACAATATTTGTACCCCATACCCATAGGGTGGTGATGTATTAAATTAAACTATTATAGAAATATGAATTGTAATTATTGTTTTGACTTTCAGGCACTTATGACAAATACAAGCCAATTGTTAAGAGCAACACTATGAGAAACTCTGTTCTCTCATTTTCACATCCAGAATTAATCCACAATCTAAGCTTGAAGATCAGAAAGTTAGTTTTCAAAAGGAAAAGGAGTCTTAGTATATGTTTCCCTCCTCCTACAGCCCATATTCACCAAATCAGTATGAATACAAAGGTCAAAAGTGTTTCCAGGATACATATCTATTCACAGGGGATTTCAGGAATGGAACACAAGAACCAAAGTCTCTTTAAGGGACTACTTGGAAAAGATATGTTACATTTCTAAGATGAAGGAAGATAAAGGAGAAATTAATCAGTAAATTTATATGAATGCTAACCTCATATTATCTGTATCAACACTCAGTTATCATTGCCAAGGACTCATGCCACAGAAACTCCAAAACAGCATTAAGTCATTCATTCTTGTATTTAATATAAAGGTAACATGTGTTGTAGTAGATAAAGTGCTGGACTTGGAGTCAAAAACATCTGAGTTGAAATCCTGCCTCAGACACTTACCCTAATCAAGTCTCTTAACCTTTCTTAGCATCAATTTCATCAGCTGTAAGAAGGGGAGGGGTGATAATTATACTTACTGCACAAAATTTTGGAAGGTATCAAATGAGGTGATATATTTACATAATTACATAATATACACACATATAGGTGATATATATATATGGATATAATATATATGTGATATATGTAGATGGTGTGTATATATATATATATATGTATGAATGTATATATGATGTGTATATGAGTGATATATGTAGATGAGATAGATATGTGTATATATATATTATATATAGGTAATATGTATATACATATGTTTGTGCATGTGTGTGTATGTGTGTGTGTGTGTGTGTGTGTGTGTGAAGTGAGGCTCCATATGAGACTCCAAGTGTGAAGTGAAACTCCCATATGAGACTGCCACATGGAAGTTTGTTGTTGTGTAGTTTGAAGGGAGACAGAATGGATACCTTTTAGTCTTTTCTCCCACCACCTTTCTCTAAGAGATATTTTCATTCCTTTCAGGAGGAGAAGCAGGAGATTGGAGTTAAAGGCTACCACTCTGATCCCCTAAGAATGGCTAATAGAATGACATATCTGCTCCCTTAAAATTTTTTCATCTAGGGAGTTTGATTGTGTTTGATTATTTGTTATATTGGTAAGAAGGGAAACCTCAAGTTCTGTATCTAAGGCTTGTCCCCTTTCCCACCTAATAGCAGTTCCATAATGAATACATATAGCAAATACCAAAGAAGTCCATTTAATCAAATTGTAGAAAAGAATAGAAATCAAAGAAGGAATACAGAGGCAAATATATACCAGACAATTCAGTATGAAGGACTTTTCCCATAGGGAGTGAGATAATGTAACTCAATCATGAGAGAAGGTCTCGGATCTCAGCCAAGGGAAAACTCACCAAAGTCTCTAGAAAAGTAAACTGAATATAACAACATTTTGGAGAACTGGAGCTCCTCTCATGTCTTCCCAGTCTTTTTCTTCCCCAGCCTGAAGTGAAGTTTACCTCTTCCATTTTCTCTTAAAGCTGAACACTATCAAACAGTGCATGAAAAAACATGACACTTGAAGACTTAAAGTTTGACTCCTTCAGAAAGGACTGGCCCTCAAAAGTCCCAAAAGGGAATTCAAAAGGAATTCCCTCTTGGAGAACCCCAAAAGACAATGCTAAAAATTGAAGTTCTCTGTCTATGGACAACTTTCTTTCACATAAGCCAGGTCTTTCATCTCCGCCAGTAAGGAAAGAGTCTTCTACTAATGAGTTTTGGGACAGGGGTTATATAGGTAAAGCACTTTAAAATCCTTAGAGTACTATACAAATGCTAACTGCTATTCTTTGTAATAGATTTAACTTCTTGATAAATAAGCAACATTCATAGTATATTAACTTTCAGAGTCTGAAGGAATCTATTAATCCTGCCAGAACAAGAATCCTCCCATAATATTCCTGACAAATGCTCATCATGAAACTTCCAATGATTGAGTATTGTGTCCCGACTAACTCTCTGGAGAATCTCAGTACCAGCCTGAGTCCTTAGTCTTAGAAGAGGAGTGAAAAGGCAGGACTCACATGGACGGCCAAACATGGAGTCCATTTATTTTAAATTCTCTCAGCCTTATATGCCCTAATACCCTTATATAACCATAGCACACTGAGTATATGCTAACTTTATACTACACATGACCATATAAACAACTTGCTACTATGTGTAGATGACTCTTTGCCACTTGGTATCACTCTGCTTTAATTACAACACAGGTTGTCACTGCCTCCTGACTTCTCAGGAAAGTTGAGAGCTCTTAGGGGAGATGGGGAGCTGAATCAGACACTGTCATCAGGTTCCCTCTGGGCTGAAAGGTCTGATACCTCACCCAGCATTCCCCCACTATATGTGGCCCTCTATAACTGAGGAAATAATACTTTCTGAGGTAGCCCATTGCACTATGAGACAAATTTAAATTGTTTGTTTGGAATCCGGCTCTCTGCCACTTTCCCTCATTACTATCTGTCCTCAAGGGCCAAGCAAAGCAAGTAGCCTTGCACAAAGTAGCATTTCAGATATTTTAAGAACTTGATCTAAGTGGCTATTCATTTTCTCTCCACCAAGCTAAATATGCCCAATATTTTCAATGGTTTTCTATTTTAAAGAGTTCTGAATTAGGAATAGGCAAGCTACTTTGGTTGGAATTTAGAACGTATAGAGGGGAATAATCTTGAAAAGGAAGCCTAGACTCATACTATGGAATGTTTAAAATGTCAAACAGAATTTGTAGTTTATCCTAAGGCAATACAGAGTCACTAAAACTTCTTGAGCAGGAGTGATATGGGCAATATTGCACTTCAGAAATATTAATTTGGCAACTTTTAGAATGTGTATTGTATGGGGAAGAGAGTTGAGGCAAGGATAAAAATTAGGAGACTATTGCAATAGTTTAGGTAACTAGTGACAATGACTTTAATGAAAATATTAACCATGTAATTAAAACTGGATCGATGTTGTAGAAGTAGAATCAGCAAAATACTGCAACTAATTAAATATGGAAAGGGGTGTGTATATTAGAGAGCCAGGAGACAGAGAGAGAGAGAGAGAGAGAAGAAAGGAGGGAGAGGGAGAGGGAGAGAAAAGGTGGGAAGGAGAGGGAGGGAGAGGGAGGGAGAGGGAGAAGGAAAGGGGAAAAGATGAAAAGATAATGAGTTCTGTTTTTAGTTTGAAATTCCTAAGGGTCATATCATTAGAAATGTCCAATAAGCTGTTGGAGCTATAGGACTGCATCTCAAGAGAGAGACTAGAACTGAGTATATAGATCCAAGAGATATCATTATATCTGATCACTGAATCCATGAGAGATAAAGGTATTTGCCACCAAATTTCAAGTCCAGAGAATAAAAATTAGAGGTAGCTTGTATAATGTATATAAATACATATATACATATATGTGTCATGTGAAGATAGATATAGAGAAATAGAGATGTCTTCTTTAGTGTAGAAACTTTAGTAGAAACAAAGTCAAACACTTTTTTAAAATAAGAAACACAGTGGGATCTCACATTCTTAAATCTATTCTGTTAAATGTATGAATAAAGGAATATTCTGAAAAAAGAGGTATATAGAAAACTACTTGCCTGCCTTTACATATTTATACAAAGGATACTCCTTAATAGTTATCTAGAACAATCTTATAACATTTTCAATGTCTTTCCTGAAATATATTTCCCTAGAATAAATATAATACCCTAGATTACACCTGACCAGGAAAAAACATTGAGTGAAACAAATATATCCCTCATTCTGGTCATAAAGCCTCTATTAATGCTACCTAAAATCATATTATCTTTTTTTCTGCCATGTCATATTTTGATTCAAACTGATTAAGCAATATATTAAAACCTCTGGTTCTTTATCACAGAAAAGACTACTAGTTAATACTTTCCCCAACATGTACTTATGGAGGAGATTTTTTTTAACTCAATGTAGAACTTTACCTGACTCTACTGCTTAGCATAGAACCTGGCACATTATAAGCAAACCCAGATTTCACTAAAAGAGATATTCCCTAAGATCTCTAGCAAACTAAGCTGAAGATAAGAACACGATTAAGGTGCTGCCCCTTCACAGAGTCTTTCTCTTTCTTGGAAGATCTTTCTCTGAAGAAAATCTGGAATCCTATGTCTACTTTTTCGAAAATAGAAACCTTACAAAAATAGTTCTTTCTTCTTTTAAACTCCCGCCCCAACACTATCTCCTAAACAGTCACAAAACATTAAGTAACTATTCTCCATCAATGAGGAGAGTCTTATGCAAATAAATTTGAACCACAGGTTGCATCATTAATAAGCAAACCTTCTTTCTTACTTTCTTTGTTTTTCCTTTCCTATCTACAAAATACAGTATAATAAATAGGATTATCTCTAAGATCTTCTTTGAGCTCTAAATACCATAATCTCAAAGTTTATCTTTAAAAAAAAAAAATCAGCTCATTGCTCTATCCTTAAGTAATCGAAGTTGTTTCTGGATAATGTTTAGATAAAGTCTCTCATCCTTGTCTTTTTTTCTCTTTTATTCTAAATTTAAACATGAACAAATATGAATATTTTACTATATAAGAAGAGGATTACATGTGAAATTGAGTTTCTAATATATAGTTTATTTGTTTTAAAAGATATATATTAAATTTAATAGTAACAAAACTTCCCTGTTTGCCTGTTCAACCTTTTAAATTTGTTTTTTTTTTCTTTCATAGTGTTTTTCTTGAAAAGATATAAAAGTACAGGTTGGTAGCAGTGTGACTAGCTAGCTCCTAGTTAAAAAAAAAAAAAACAAAAATAAAAAAAAAAACAGAATTAACAACTGATACCCTGAAACTATTCAAATGGTGAGGGGCATTAGAATAGCCTATCCCTTCCTCCTTGTAGCTCCAGTCAATGAATATGGTTCCCAAAGGGATCAAAGGACTGAGGGAAAGACTTTCTATTACCAAGTGGGATAGAATCTTGTTTATACAATATGTTGGCTTCCCCCATTAATCATGTGTACAGATTTGAGGAAACGTATTTAGGATAATATTGCCTTTAAATTTACAAATAACTTTTTTTCCTGTGGACTTTCCAATAGAAATGGACATTGTCATTCTTGGAATTGAAACTGAAGTACAGTTTCAATGAGTCCTAGTAGGAAGACAAATATCTGGAAGCATATTTTGTCATTTCACTAGAAGCAATAGAAAGGGATTCTGTAATTTAACTTTGTTTCCTTTTTTCTATTTTTCATTCTGAGTATAGAACAATAGATTTCCTGCACTGTTTCTAATCCTTCCTTGTTCCCTACCATGAAGGAAAAGCCTACATTTCATTTCCCCTTGATTAAGCAGAATTGAGAGAATGGAAAGATTTCTTTCCTCTCTCTTTCTTTCTCACTTGAACTGGATGGGAAGTTCTCATATTTGGGTAACTCCCACTCCCATCTCAGGCTTAATATTTCCAGAATTATTTGTTAAAAATTATATTTTCAATAATTTCAGTACATTTTCAATAGGATTCATTCTTGTTTTATGAGTTAATGGTTAACATATGCTTAGTAGTTCAATTTATACTTGTTATTAAACTAAGATTTACTACAGTTTATATGCAAATAGTCCTTATTCAACAAAATCACTAATTATTCCTAAGGCAAAACTGTAGATTTCCTCTGACAGAGGCCTAGAAGGCACCAAGGCTTAAAAAGATCTTAAGCTACAATGAGAGGCATCAAGCATGTTCAAGTCTAGAAAGATACTTTCATTGTATGACAACTGGTCAAATCACATCTGGAGCATTGTGGGGTAAGAGCATTTTATGATGCTGTGGTAAGATGATAAAATGGGCTATTAAATGTGAGAGATTAGGTTTGTTCTGTTTGGCCCCAGAGGGCAAAACTAGGAAAAATGGGGAGAATTTGCAGAAACAGATTTGGGCTTCATATAAGGAAAACCTTCCTAACAATTAAAGCTGTCCAAAAAAATAGAATGAGTTCCCTCAGGATGAGTAGGTTCCATCTCATTGAAGATCTTCAAGAAAAGACTGGATGGCCACAAATCAGATATGTTGTAGAAATAATTCTTATGCAGAAATGGGTTCTACTTAGTGATCTCTGGGGTCCCTTCCAACTCTGAAATTCTGTGATTCTATAAATATCAAATGTGGATAATCCTCAAAGTAGATCATTGAGAGCTGTCAAAATAATTCTATTTGTGGCTTTGCATACTTGGTGGCCAACTATGGATTCCATTTTCCTTCTCTTAGGAACTCTCAGCAGAATTTTTATGTAGCTTTTGGGTAATAGCTATTCCCATCTTTCCCTAAAGAAATGAGTTTGAAACTGGACAGAATGGAGAGACCCAGGATGTTTGTAGTAAGGAATGGGGAAAGGCTGGGGAAAGTGGGGGAGTGGGGGGATAGGAACACAGAACTCTGAAGGAAATTTGAATCTATGTGTCTCTTAAGAATTCCTCTTCTGGAATGGTTATAAACATCCTAAATACAATCAGCAACCTTCCTAAGTCTGTACAGAAGGGAGAGGATCTATGTATGGAAAGCTCCCCAAATCAGATATGAAGAAGCATGAGGGTGCTCAATCCATCTGCTATACAGTGAATAAGATCCCTGGACACTGGAGCCTGTGCCTAAACCCCAAGTTAATTATCTTTTATTCTTTTTTATTATTCTAGATTAGTCTTTAACTTTCTCAGCCAAGATTTCATTTCCTTTAGATTGAGAAGGTGTTGAACCCTACCTTATCCCATGTTAGAATGTTATCCATGCATGCTACATTTATTTTACTGATCATATATTGCTCTGTAGGCAAAAATAATTGAATTTCAGGTTGAGTCAGGACAAATACTATCCAGAAATGCTCTAGATGTGATCCCTGCATTGAGTGAGAAATTGGGCTGGCTTAATTCTAAAATCTCTTCCACCTCTAATTCATAAACTTCTGTAACTGCCTATGTGCCAAACACTCTGACAGATGTTAGGGATTCCGAGTCAGAAATGAAATAGTCTCTTACCTTCAAGGAGTTTATATTCTATTAAGAGAAAACATATAGGCAGACATGAAATCTATATGAAGTAGGTACAAAGAAGTATCAGGTGAGTGCCGGCACAGTACTAGGGATTCTAAAAGATGGAGATGAGGATGGAAAGCATCTCAAATCTGCTAAGAATAGACAATACAAAGGCTTAGAGATAGGAGATGGAATATTAAATAGAGCAAGCAGGCCTATTTGGCTGGAACATAAATAGAGTGTGTGAAGAGGAATTATATAATAAGCCTGAAAAGATAAACTGAAACCAGAATATGAAGGGTTTAAAATATCAAATAGAAAAGTTTGCATTTGACTCTAGAGAATAACATAGAACTCAAAGATTTTTAAATTCTAAGAGCCTATGCTTCTTTGATTCTAAGGTTCTATGAATCTCTGAAGAAAGTTTTTGGTTAAAAATTTTTTTAAAACCTCTCTATCTTTGGTTTTACAACCTGTTCATATGATCATCCATTCTATACTTGCTCCCTCTATTTTCTCACAATCACTCACTTTTCAACTGCCAGATTCTGTTTCCCTTTCTATCATCATATCTATTCAACAGAAATATTTTTCTCAAATGTTACTAGTTACTTCCTAATTGAGAAATTATGAGGCCTTTTGTCTTTATCCTCCAACTATTTTTAGTATTTGAAACTGTTGCCTACGCTTTCTCTCTTGATACTGTCTCCTTGGCTTAAGTGACATGATACTATCTTGATTCTCTTCCTACTTCCCTGACCATTCTTCCTCAGTCTCCATTAAAAAACATCCCCTGGGAGTTCTGGCCTTGATCATCCTCAGAGCTCTGGCCAAACTCTGCCTTAACAATCTCATCCACCCCTTCACTTCACTTAGCATTTTTATCTTGATTCCCAAAATTATATCACTGGCTTATATGTTCATCTGCCTTCTGAACATCTCAATGTCCTACAAATTCACCATGCCCAAAACTGAACTCATCAATCCCACCCCCATTCCCAATAATACTACCCATATAATATTAATTTGTGACTTTCATATTACATACTAGTGACATTGATTTTATCACTAGCCTCCAAGTCATTTAGGCTCAAAACACAAAAATCATTTTTCACTCTTTTCTTTTCTTTATCCCTCACATTGAATTAGTTGTTGAATTCTGTTAATTCTATCAGCACAAATATCTCTAATATCTGTCTTCTTTCTTTTACTCCCCCTATGATCACCTAAACTCTGGACTTCATTATTTCTCTCTCACCTAGATCATTATAATAGCTTCCTAAGTGGTCTCTGCTGCCTCCATTCTCCATCTCTCCATTTCATCTTTCACATAGAAACCAAACAAATTCTTCTACTCAAAAGCCTTCAGCATCTTTAGAATTTCCATTATTACCAATGCTGTCTGTTGTGGCCAAGCAGAATAAGTCTAATGTCTTTCTTCTCAATCTCCATTACTGGATCAGCAACTATATTGGTTCCTGATATGGAAGTTGCAAGACAAAAAGGCCCAGACACTGAGGGAAGTTCTAGGATGAGAGAGTAGCAGAGACATGATTTTGAAGTCCAGATGTCAATCTGAAAAGGGAATTTTCTAGCCTTACTGTTACCCAAAGTGTTAGCTATCCCACCTAGCTTTGCATTATTGACAAACTGACTAACATATTATTAATCCAAATGAATCATAAAAAAAATTAAACAATACAGTGCCAAAAACAAATTTCTGGGGCATTTCACTAGAGACTACCTTCCAGGACCTAATTATTGACCATTCTTTGGGTTTATACAAATAGTTTCAGAATCCAGCTAACTGTACTATTATCTAACATATCATTTCACTGTATTCATAGGAATAGCATGAGAAAGTTGAAAATCTAGGTAAACTATATAGTATTACTTTGTTTTATGGTTATTATCAGCCCATGATCTTGTCAAGGAATTGAGGTTATTAAGTCCTCCATCATTACTATGTACATGCTTCTGTACCAGGTTTGTGACCTGTTTTCACAACTGCTTGGTTTCCTCTTTCTTTCCAGATAAGGCTGTATTATCCTCCAGTAACAATATAGTTTCTCTTTCTGCCTCCACTAATCTTCAGTCCAGCGTTCTCCACAACATTTCTCTCTAGTTCCTGGATTTTTTTCACATAAGCATATCCTCTTAATATATAATGCTACTCTAACCCCCTTCTTTTAAAATGTTCTTCCTTTTGGAAAAGGCACACACCTTCCAGAGAATTCTGCAAATCATGACTCCCATTATATCAATTCTCAATAATACTTATGATAACCTGAATTAAATTTCTAATTAACATTGCTTGTTATTTATACTTATAAACATCCAAAGTCATTATTTTATTGCTCTCTTCTTTCTTGGATTTTATCTCCTCAACCAATCAGTCAGTAAACAAACATTTATTAAGTGTCTATTATGTACCAGGCTCTGTACAGGAGTTATTCAAGGGAGACTATTAGAGATCATCAGTAAAGTGAAAACACTAGCATTAAAGGAATCAGATAAAGCTTTTTGTGGAACTTTAAGGAAAGCAGTAGACAGAGATGATGAGAGAAAAAAACTCCAGGAATAATGGACAACCAATGAAAATATGTAGAACTGGGAGAGAAAGTGTCTTGGTGAAGAACAGCAAAAAGGCCAGTGTCACTAGCTCACAAAGTATGCTGGGATGAATAAGGTATAAAAAGGCAGGGAAAGTAGGAAGGGACCAAGTTTTAAAAGGTTTTGAACACCAACAAGCAGATTTTATATTTGACCTTGGAGATAATAAGGATAATATGGCTATTCCTCTTCCAACCATGTAGCTATACTATGATATGCAGTGGGACCATTTTCTTCCTTTCAACTTAAAGAACTTTTAATTAGATTTAAAAGAGTCTAAGTCCTTGCTATCCCGGACAAGTGTGACCCAGTAAAGAATTTAGACTGAGAATACTGTTTAAAAAATAGTTCACTTAGATTTTCTTTTTTTTTTATGGATTGGTCTTAAGTTTATTAATTTTTTAAAATAACTTTTTATTGATAGATTCCATGCCAGGGTAATTTTTTACAGCATTATCCCTTGCACTCACTTCTGTTCCGATTCCCCCCCCCACTCCTTCCACCCCCTCCCCCAGATGGCAAGCAGTTCTTTACATGTTGAATAGGTTACAGTATATCCTAGATACAATATATGTGTGCAGAACCGAACAGTTTTCTTGTTGCACAGGGAGAATTAGATTCAGAAGGTATAAATAACTCGGGAAGAAAAACAAAAATGCAAGCAGTTTATATTCGTTTCCCAGTGTTCTTTCTTTGGGTGTAGCTGCTTCTGTCCATCTTTGATCAACTGAAACTGAATTAGCTCTCTTTATCGAAGAGATCCACTTCCATCAGAATACATCCTCAAACAGTATCATTGTTGAGGTATATAATGATCTCCTGGTTCTGCTCATTTCACTTAGCATCAGTTCATGTAAGTCTCGCCAGTCCTCTCTGTATTCATCCCGCTGGTCATTCCTTACAGAACAATAATATTCCATAATGTTCATATATCACAATTTACTCAACCATTCTCCAATTGATGGGCATCCTTTCATTTTCCAGCTTCTAGCCACTACAAACAGGGCTGCCACAAACATTTTGGCACATACAGGTCCCTTTCCCTTCTTTAGTATCTCTTTGGGGTATAAGCCCAGTAGAAACACTGCTGGATCAAAGGATATGCACAGTTTGATAACTTTTTGAACATAGTTCCAAATTGCTCTCCAGAATGGCTGGATGGTTCACTTAGATTTTCAAAGAAACCAGACTAGAAATCTAATAAATATATTTTACTTGGATTTTCATAAATTTCTTATTGAGGGAAAAAAATAGATGCAAGCTAAGCAATGCTGTGAGGTCTCCACTCCATGTTTCTTAGTGATGGAATAATTAGTAATTGGTAACTTCTTAGTATTTAAATGAGGTAAGAGCAGTAAAGTAATCTACCCCTTGCCCACATAAATCTAGACAATGAAGATGATAACTAAAGGCATCAAGAATTGACGAGATGATTTTCATTGTCATAAAGAACGGAACCGACATCTAATCATTACTATATTTCAAGCTCAGTACCCCAACAATACCTCTCACTTAGAAAAGCACTAAATGTTTTTAATTGAATTCTAGGATTCAATTCTCTCTTCTTAAAAAAATTCCTCTTTATTTCTTAAGGCTCTGCATGTTGAAAATTAATTTCTTCAAAAGTCAAAGTGGTATCTTCTAGTTCTTGCATGTATCTCTATAATATAAAACTAGACTCCATGACAAAGGTCACCAATTATTGGATTTTTCCTCTTTTGACAATGAAAATAAAAATGCCCTAAAATTACAAGAAATAAAAAGCTATTTGAGCCTTCCTTAGTTGTCAAGGCAATACAATTTCCTGATTCATCACAAGATGGCAGTGTCTGACTTCCTTTAAACACAACATTCCTTTTCCTCCCCAAGTTTCTTTCCTAATGGTGTTTTTCTTCCAGAGCAAAAAGGATAAAATACATGTAAAAGTTGAAAGAAACATGTACTGAAAAAAGTCATTGCATTACGTTACATTTCCATAATACTTTAATATTTATGAAAAATATCTCAGAACAGAGTACTTCTATACTTTAAAAAACCTATGATTTCATGGTTGCTCTTTCCAGTGGTGCAAATTTCAAGATATACACATATTTAAGACAGAGTAGAAATCATGCTGAATTTGGAATCAGCAGGTCTGGGTACCTATTCAAATATTGGCAAATCAACTAAATACTCTGAATCTTAGTTTCTTTGTAAAAACTCCTCCCTTTGTTTGGGAGGAGTTAGATTAGAAATTCCTCCTAGCTCCAAACTTAATTTGTTTGCTTATTCTTACTCATGTAAGATTTTTATGAAGTTGTAAATCTGGGTGACCATCAGGATTAAAATATTATTACTAGATACATAGTTTGGGGAGTTATCTGCATAGAGATGATAGTCTATTTGAAAAATAAGAGAATGCCTAGGACAGAGCTCTTGAGTACATTTGCATGTAGTGGAAAGAATATAGATGAATAATGTACAAAGGAGACTTAGGAGCAGCATGAGTAGAATGAGTAGCAAATTAAAAGTCAAAAAAAAATCTAGTGAAGAGTGTTGAAGAAGATGGGATAGTTAACAATGCCAAATACTACAAAGAACTCAAAAAAGATGGAGACTAAAAAAAATGGCCATTGGATTTAAGAGGTTATGTATTCCCCAATTGTTAAATGGTCAACGAATAAGAACAGTCTTCAAGAGAAGATTTGTGTTAATTTACACTGCCTATACCCAATTGGAGGGGGGAAATGCTCCAAAATCACCAATAATTAGATAAATACAAATTAAATCACTCAGGTTCAACCTCATACCTATTAAATTGACAAAATTGACATATTGAAGGGGTTACAGGGGAAATACTTAAATTAATGGATTTGTAAATTGGTCTAGCTATTCTGATAAACAATTAAGAACTATGATTTAAAAGTTACTAAGGATCATGTAGCCAATAAGACAGAGGACTACACATTCTTTCCAATCTTCCCAACTTCTGAAACTTCCACAAAATTTTAATTTGTATAAGAGATAATGCAATTTTGGCTATCTCTATCATCTAAGATACTAGAAACCTAAAAGAACCTAACAAAAGAGACTTAGCCCCCAAGACACTACCTCCATACTCCAACAGCAGGACATACAAACTAATCTATGGATTTGCCACAGAATTCAAATCTACCCCCTGTTTCATCCAATGCTCTAGAAATCCAAAGGGCAGAAATCTCAGTCTGGGAAGGCCTCAGGGCAGCACTTTATACTTCAACAGAACTCAATCAAAGAACTGAAGAACAAAGAAAACTGGAGTAGGACGCTGTGTATGGCTATATGGCACTCCAGCCTTAGTACTAAAGGAGTCTGACATCCAGCTCAAAATAGTTGTATTTCTCCAGAAATCACCTAGGTTCAAAGACTGACCAGAAAAATAGAATTTGCCTAACACAGAACCAGCTTTTGAGATCCAGCTCTAAATGAAACCAACCAAAGGAGAGGGACTTAGAAAGGGGGTAATGAGGAGGGAAAACTGAAATTATCAAAAAATTTCAATTGATTGGCAAATGTCAAAGGACAATTTTCCTTGCCAGTAATAGTAGAACTGACTGGACTACTATTATCCAAGATAGAAAAAAGGAAATAGAAGGAGAAGGGATGGGTAAATAAGCAACATCATGATATAAAGATATCTTGAGAATGCAGAATAGCTCTGGGTCATATATAGCTATGGTCAACATTTACCTATCACAATCCCAGAGTCTTAGGGATAGAAGCTGGAATACTAGTTGAAGGTGGAAACCAGAGAAGACAGTGTGATGTTAAATATTATTATTATGAACCGCTAGATAAAATATTTAGCCTGCAAAAAGACCTAAATTCAAATCTGGTCTCATACACAAGCTGTGTGATGCTGAACAAGTCATTTAACCTCTGTTTGCTTCAGTTTCTTCAAGTGCACAATGGGGGGTGATGATAGAGCCTACCTCTCAGGATTATTGTGAAGATAAAACAATGGGTAAAAAGGAAAAGTCAATTTTCTTTTTTCAGATATAAATTAAAATATTTTACCATCACATTCAATTGAGTAATAAAATATATGGAGATGCCATATCCAAGACTGTCATAAAGGATGTCCTATGCAAGATGCACATGGAAAGTCCTCCATATGTTCCTGTTTTCAGACAATATTGTGTTAACTACATTAGTTTCCAGAACTTTACAAAGTCTCCTCCATTAAAGTCATGATAATTTGAAGGAAATGGGTCTAATAATCCTTACAGAAAAAACTAATTGAATGAAAAATGTCTAGTGTCCATACTACGACCTACATTCAAATGACCAATTCATTGAATTAATCCATCAGTGCATTAGTGTCTCTGTGTATGTGTGTTAGAAGTACTGTAGATACATAATGATTTGGATCTAGAAAATGTGAACAGAACAGATTGTATCTGTGAGACTATAAGAGCTTTAATCATTATAGCTGGCTTCTGACACAACAGCCCTTATTTTTAATACAAATATTATTCTATGATAAGACAACATGAAATAGTGAAGAGAAATCTCACCCCAGATCTAGACCTCAAGTCCTGCTTGTAATGGAAAAATAGCTTGAACTCTCAGGGTTATTCTCTAAGAAATTAAGTTGTAGAGAAGTTGCCACTGCAGTAGTAGAATAAGATCCTCACTGGAAGCACCGTAAGAAGATCTGGTTTCAAAGCCAAGTTCTTCCAGCAATGTAATTTTGATGCACTGGGACAATTTTCAAAAAAATTAGGGTTGCAGATGACTCAAAAAGAAATGGGAAAAGAGACCAGATAAATGGCACAGTGGATAGAGCACCAGCCCTGAAGAAAGGAGGATCTGAGTTCAAATCTGAGACATATAAAACTAGCTGTGTGACTCTGAACAATTCAACTACAATTGCTTACAAAAAAAGGAAAAAATCAATGAAACTTTCATGATAGCTATAAGTTGGTTGCATCATATGTCTAAAATGACATATCTACAAAAGATTTCTCACGAATTAACAGAAAATGTATGCTCAGAATATGACAGGTTGCTACTCTCTGAATTCTGGATTGGAATCTATAACATATAAAAAAGACCCCAGAGGAAGACCTCCAGCATGTGGGATAGAGTAGCTTTAGATAGTATCTATGAAAGAACATGCAAAATAATTGCTCAGGATTTGAAGGTCTTAATGAGTTTCTATCTGTATCAATGGAGGAACTACCATATTAATAATGATAATGATAACATCATTTATTTAAAATTGCAAATCACTTTACAAATATTTGAATTTGTAATGTAACTTGATCCTTACAATATTCTTAGGTGGGTGCTATTATTATCCCCACTTTACAGTCAAGGAAACTGAGACAAACAAGCGTTGCTCAGAGTCCCACAGCTAGTAAGTGTCAAAGGCTGGGTTTGAACTCAACTCTTTCTAACTCCAGATCCCGTGGTCTAACCGCTATTCAACCTAGCTGCAATTTCATCACAGATCCATTGAAGTATTAAAGTATTTGAAATAATTGTGGCATCAGAGAAATCAAATGTAGCTCTCACCAGTCACTTTGCATGTGCACAGTTCAAATTAGAGCCTGGGAGGCATCATGAAATCTACCATAAAAGGATGAGACAGAAGTCATTTAACATTAATGCAAGAGCTATTTTCCTTGTTTATACCCATGAAGGCTTTCTTTGAAAGTAGATACCAAAACTAAGAACTCTAATAATGCTAGAGATGGTGAATGAATTAATGAATCCATTTCTGCTTCTGGTGTCTCTGATACCTATTTGAGAGGAGATAGAAAGTGATGTTTGGTTTGCAACAGAGTCCTTCTTTGTAGAGAGCTGGAACTCTGGAGAAGTATACTTGAAACAAGATGTTAACTCAGAGGAATTGATGAGACAATGGTTATCTAGTAGTACTTACTTAGTATACTGAGTATTTACCATGGTGATGGAATAGTTCTCTAGTTGTACTAAATGTAATAGCTGTAATAGTTGTAATAGATGTAATAGTTCTCTAGACTGTGCATGAGACAATAAAGACTTTGCACTCTATTCTTGTCCATTCTCATGGTCTCTATCCTGCTGAGACTAAGGCCCTTCTGGAAGATCTCCAGAAAGCTAGCTCAAACATTATACTTCTTGACTATTCGCTATAATATGTCACTTCCATCCTTGCTTCTTTTCCATATACATTATATTATTTTTTCTCTATTATTCATGTGATAACCAGACCGAGCCATAATTCCAGGGAGATCAGATAAAAGAGAAATTTTGGCAAGATCCATGAATCAGCATCCCATACATACTCCTCTATGTCATCCACATAACATTCCCCCAAAGAAAATTAAGTTAGAATGAGTTATGAAGGCTTAGGGGGAGGAAGTATTTGTGCAGTTGGTGCGGAATATACACACAGCATATGAATTACAGCCCCTGGAGTTCTCTGTTCAAAAATTCCAGATGGGAGAGGCTTTGGAGATTGCCAGTTTCTCCCTCATCAATTCCACAACACACATTATCCAAATATGTACCAGGACACAACAAGTCAGGTCCTGGTACACATTGCCAGGGCTCAGTGTCTCTAATTCTGCAGTTAGGAAGTGCAGACTGTTACTAAAAGAAAAAGCAACCTACCAACAGGGAAAAGAAAGGCTCTGAAGTTGCCCTGGAATAGGGCCTTCACTTCAAAATTCCATACAAATCTGCAGACAAATTTATCCTTGCTGCAAACTTACTAATTCCCAGAACTCTGTGGCACAGAAAGTAAGCCTGGGTCAAAGAAAGTTACATAAAAATAAATTTTAACATTAATAATCCCTGGAGTTGGGAACTACCTTACTCACCATCTACCTGCAGACACAGAAATTGAGAGTCAAATTGAGAAAATGGTTTTGTTTTAGCAACCTTTGTGGGCAGAAATAGAAAAAGTTGACCAAAAATATAGTCAGAAAAGAGAGATAGAAATAGAAAGGGAGAAACAGACAGACACAGAGACATGGACAGGAGAAATACAAAGACAGAGAGAAAGAGAGATGGAGGGAGAAATAGAGTGCAGGCTCAAGGCTCTCCTTCTCAGTTTATTCCTGAAACAATTATTTCTAGCCTCTGTGCTCTCCTAACTCCTAAAGTAACTTCTTCCAGTCCCAACTTCTCTCCTCTCTTCTCCTCTCCTCTTCTCGTCTCTTCTCTCTGTCCCTCTCTGCCTCTGTCGGTCTCCTCTTTTCTCTCTCTTCTCCGACTCTCTGCATGTCTCTGTTGTCTCTCTCCCTTTCTCTCTGTCTCTCTCTACCTCCCTACCTTTTTTCCCCCGCTTCTTCCTGCCATCTTCCTCCCTCTCTCTTTCCTACCTCTATCTCTCTTTTTCTCTGTCTGTCTCTCTCTTCTACTTTTCTCTCTGTGTGTCTGTGTCTCACCGTGTTTCTGTCTCACTGTCTCTTTTTCCCTCCTCTCTTCTTTCTGAGCTTCTGTGAGTGTGGCTTTCTCTCTCTGTCTCTCTCCCCAGGTATCTGTCGCTCAGCTGTGTCTGAATTTCCTCCACTCTCTAAAATCTGTCTCTTCCCTTGTTCTAGTCTCTCTCGCCCCTCCTTTTAATTACAAGAGGCTCTTGTGATTGGGCAGCTACGAAATCCCAGAGGGCTACTTCGAGTCAAAAATCGAGGGCGGGGGCCGAAGTAGCAGCTAGATCCCACCCCCAAGCCTAGTGCTTCAGCCTTGGTGGTAGCGGGGGAGAAGGTGGGCAAGAATTGAAGGGACAGAGGACTGACGAACGGAAAGGTGCAAAACCTTCAGAACAGAGTAGACCCGTCGGCTCATTTTCAGGCGCCCCTCCCCCTAGCACGTCTCTTCCTCAAGCCCTCTGTCTTTAAGTCAGAAAGCGGCACAGAGGTTGGGGGAGGAAAAGGAAAGAGGACAAATTTCTAGGAGTGAAATAATCCCCGTTCCTGAAAGCAGCTCTTCGGCAGTGTGGGTAGCTTCCCACTGGAAGCTTATGTGCTCTGATGAGTGTGGGGAGAGGCGACCTTTTCCAGGGCTCCAGGGAGCTCCCTGAGAAGGCAATGGCGGAGCTCAAGTCTCTGTCCGGAGACACCTACTTAGCTTTAACCCAGAGCTACACAACTGCCGCTTTCCCTTATGGCTCTGTCCGCGGTGCTGAAGCGCACCGAGGTTACAATACATCGCCTGCGGGAGACTTTCATGGGACTCCTCTGGCCAAAGGAGGAGCAGCCGAGAGCAGCGGAGAGCAGAGCGGTGATGAGGAGGACGCCTTTGAACCTAGGAAAAGGAGCCCTGGGTTCGACACCGATGCCAAACTCAAGGCGGGGACCCTGGCCAAGAAACCCAAAGAACAGCGCTCCTTGCGCTTAAGTATCAATGCCCGAGAGCGGAGACGTATGCACGACCTGAACGACGCACTGGATGGACTCAGGTCGGTCATTCCCTACGCTCACAGCCCTTCTGTGAGGAAATTATCCAAAATTGCTACTCTTCTCCTAGCGAAGAACTACATCTTGATGCAGGCCCAGGCTCTTGAGGAGATGCGACGACTGGTAGCCTATTTGAATCAGGGTCAGAGCCTCACCGGCCCTATTCCAGCCACATTGACTCCCTTTGGCCAGGCTGCAGTATATCCGTTCTCAGGTACAGCACTGGCCGCCTGTCCCGAGAAATGTGCTGCCTTCTCGGGTACTCCTTCTGCTCTTTGTAAGCATTGTAACGAGAAGCCGTGATTATGTGTGTATCTAACCCTGTCCCCACATCTCCCAGCATCACCTTTCCTCCAGTTCCTTGCTCCTTCCTTACCTTGTTCATTGTCTTCCAGTCTCCTCGAAACACCGTTTCAGTTAGAATTGCTACAATGCTTATTCCCATCCACACACTTCCCCCCTCACCTTCCTTTAGTTCTCAGACTTGTTTAAACCTAAAGCAACAAAAGGGAGAAGAGAATACACCAGGCTTCGGACTTCGGTGTAATTTGTGTTAAATTGTCTTATGCAATTGCTTTCCTCGCGGGCCCGGGCTAAGCAAGTCAGAGAAACTTCGCTTTCCTTCTGCACCCAGCCCTCAACTTTCTAATCCCACCTTGAGAACGCTCCCGTTTTTACACAGAAAATTATTTCTTGCAATTAGACTCTAGGCCTGGGACAGACCGTGATGAGCGCAGATGGATTTCGGGTGGTTCGAAGCCTAATCTAGTAACTATGCAACGCTGCCCTCAACAATAGCCCCAAATCCAGGAACTCAAGTCCCAGATTCTGGGTTCCGCTCCTTGTCCAGTATGAGATCTATTTCCAGGAACTTTGAAACTTTCCAAACTCCCAGACGCAAAAGTTCAGCTACAAGCCAAGTTATTCGTCCTCCCTCTAAACCCACTATGCCTCATCCTCCAGAACTCCGGGCTTCTTAATATGTGTCTTTTGCAACCAAGAGGTGACTTTCTACTCTCTCTGCCTCATACCTCTTCCCAGTGCTTGGCCTTCTCAAACCAAAGCCTTCCGGCATCCTGGAAAGATGTCTTCTTCCCAAACCATTGTTTGCTTGAGGAATAAGTGCTGAAAGCCAAATTTCGGGGAAAATCTGAGATTTTCAATAAACCATCAGATTCAAGTTACATAAAGATCTGATCTGCATAGCAGCACTGTAGGCCCGGTAGGACCGATAGTGCACTAACCTTGTAAACAGTTAAAGTTAGAGACGAATCTGACTTGGAGGCTGAGACCAGAAAAGTTTTAACCCTTCCACTTCGTGGGATTTTCTTGATCCCAATCTGAAGCTATCGAAGAACGAAAGCTAGCAATAGCACAGGACAACTCTATGAATGTTTTGTGAGGACTTCAAAAATTCAGAAAAAAAGTTGGAGCTTCCCGGATCCCAAGGCCAGCACATTAGTCAAATTAAACCTCGAACTTATCCCCAGGGACAGAGCAACTGCTCTAGCCCAGGGCAAATTGTAAAGTAGACAAGCCTGCTCGTTGCCCGACAATCTGGCACCAATTTTCAATAGAAGATGTGTTGTAGTTTCCAGGTGAGTAAATTGTAGTGTAGTCGCATCTCCATCCCTAATCCTGGTTAGATATATAGAAATAACTGGAAAGGATGTCACTTTCTTCATTTTACAGATAAGGAAACTGAGGTTAACAGAAGTTATTTGATTTGACCAAGACCCTCCTGGTAGTAGGCAGTTGAGTTAAGAAACGAGGTCTTCTTACTCCAAAGCCAGTATTCTTTCCACTCATCCTTTTCTACTGGTGCCACATTTTTCCTTTCTTCTTAAAAAAGGTGATGGTTAAGATTTACATCTGTAAGTCTTTTTTGTTGTTGTTTTGTTTTGTTTTTTCATTAAAACTTTTCATTATAACTCTGTAAGCACTGTCATTATTACTCTCTTACTCTACTCTAACAACTATTATTGTTGTTAACCTCATTTCACAGTAGAGAATAGAGACTCACGGAGGCTATAATTTGTTTGCTCAAATCAGTAAATAGCAGAGAGAGTATTCACACCCAAATGCCCTGGTTCCATTTTCCGTACTCTTCCCACCACCAACCACCCAGTGTCATAGCCACCATCCAACCTGGTACAGTTAGGGCTTGAGGGGGTGGATCTGTCCGGAACCATTTGTGTTAGACTCCGAGTGTAACTGTTTGTGGTTATTAAACCAATTTCCACGCCTGTCTCTGGTGTTATGCTAATAGGCAGAGGACAGCGACCGCTACTAAGTGGCTTGTCTATAGCGGTTAACTTTAATGAATACATTGCAAAGGGACTTTTTGTATTTGCAAAGTGAAGTGTGTGATTAAGTCTCATTCATAAAAAGGCATATGCTTAGTACTGGTTTCAGCTAATTTCCATTTTTATTCCTCTTTTCCCCCAGCAGACTAGTTTGTTTATTCTCTTCGTTCAGAAAGCTGGGTGTTTGAAAAAACTCGTTTCTAAATGCTTTCCTGACAACTTAAGGCAGGAAGACTGAACATACCCAAAATATTGGGAAAGGCCAGGAAACTCAATGACTATTAATTCTGGGGGCATGCTAAAGAGCTCTTGAATGAACATTGTAAATAATAAAGAATCTAGATTTTATGGAGAAATAGTCATTTTGATGGAAAACATCAAAGATATATTTGGCACTTATTTAGATACAAAAAAGAAAAAATAGATTTCCATTTCAGTTTCTTTTCAATTAGCAGTATGGTAAAGATTTACCCTAAAAATTTTAATTCAATGAGACTTACTCACAATGGAATCTATTGTTTTTCTTTTAAGAATCATTATGTTGGCTAAAATGACTGCTTGCTTTTTTAATCATATAGCTCAGAAAATTCTCTGGAGAAACAGAAATTTTGAGTACTTGTCATTTTTATTCTTACATTTGTGTTTGGTGAGTTTTCTAAATTACAAATTTTGCAATTTTTTTCCCTCTAAACTTAAGTTTAAAATGAACTTTTTAAAAATACCTTTAGCTATTTTGGGGATGGGCTGTGATTTCTTCTACATTAGAAGCTTCATTTGAGAGATCTCTTTTCCAATGAAAATCGGCAACTGTTCTACACTAGCTATAGAACAGAGATTAAGACTTACCCAAAGACCCACAATTAATACAGAAGAAGCACTTGAACCCAGGTTTTCTTGACTCCAAAAATGATTATTTATTCACAACTATGTTTCTGTCCCTTCTCAACCTGTAGCTATTCAACTATTTAACTGATTATTTGTCCACCTGTGATAAGTTCCTAGTTTGAAAACTCCCTCCAGACAGATAAGCATCTTTTAAATATAGAGAGTTGCCTGAAATACTTTAAGAAAATAAGTTTACAAAACTTCATAGAACTAGAAGTTAAGTATCTTGCCCAGGTCAGAGAATGTGAATCATAGACAGGATTTATAACATAGATCTTCTTGACCCAAGGGCAGAACTCTATCTACTAGGCTATCATTTCCTTTTTTAGCTAGTAATTGAGTCTGTAAAAACTTACAGGAGCTTGTTTTCCTGTGTAGAAGGTGCTAAAATAGGTTTTAAAATATAGTGTCCCAAAAGTCTCAGTGCAGTCTTAAAATTTCATTGCCTAAAAATTCCTCATAAAGACACTTTTAGTAAAGAAATCTAACACAGTAAATCATAGACTTGTAAAAGGTAATAACTAGCAGAATCCAAATTTTCAAATATAAATGCAGCATTCTGTGGCATGCAAAGTTAAGAGCCAAACAAGCTGGTGTAATGGAAAGAGAAGTGGAGTTAAAATCAGAGAGATTGTGTTTTAATCTCAGCCTTGTTATTTACTGTCTTTGTGACTCTAGGAAAGTCATTTTGCCTCTGTGGTTCTCATTTTCTTCATCTATAAAATGAAGAAGTTGGATTAGATCCTTGAGAAGGTTAAAATCTATGAATATAAAAGAAATATCGAACAGAAAATAAAATACTACTGTTAGCTTGATAGGAAAATGGAAATTCCCAATTATAAAGTTAATCATGATGTAATGCCTTTAAACACAATATATGATTTAAATTAATAGGAGGAAGCAGTAGCTAAACTTTACCCAAGCTACACAGTTTTCATATACTTCTTTATTTTACTTTTAAAGCAGATTAGATGTTAGATTATGGCTAAAATTCAGTCATTGAACATTTTTTCTTCATAATGTTAAACAATCAAACATGTCAGGGATCCACATGAGTGACTGAATACTTTGTATTACCACCAGATATCTGGATTCTTTCTATGATACTTGTTGAAGAAAGAAATGAATCATAAGGGGATCAAATTTTAATACCCATGGCCTAGAAAGACATATTTTAAATATCCTATCCAGAAGCCACAATGATTTCCTCAGCATTTAGCTGGAATATAAATATGAATATATTTATGCATATATATGAAAACACTGTTGATTTTAGATGTCATTTTCAAACCTCTTTAAAATAACTTTGAATTATTTTTGCTCTTCAGAAATAAGTATAAATGTTGGACCATTCTTTTTTGGTAAGATGTGGGAACATGCCAAACAAATATTTAATAGTTTCCTTGACATATGTTGGTTATATGGACAGAAGAGCATCAAAACCTAGTTTCTTTCTTTCACAAGAACAGTAAATTGTTCTCTGAGGAATGAAATAGTAGTTCTCAATGTGTGGCTGGGGGAGGAAGGAAACTTTGCAGGTCTCCAAGATATAGATATAAACACAAAAACAAAAATTCCTTGAAAAGTCATCAATTATTTTTAAGATTGTAAAGGGTAAATTATAATTTTTTTAGGTACAACCAAAAAGTTTGAGAATCACTGATTGAGTTACTTGTGCTTTGACTTTTACTTTGTTTTTTCCCCTAAAGTTTGCTTCACTTAGTTTCTCACTAACCTATCTTTCAAATTCCAGAAACTAATGATAGATGTACCTCCATTCATCTTGAATAGTCAGTTGTTTGTACTTCTTGCATAAGTGAGATTTCTGACTATTACCTTTCTCTTCAATTACACAAAAAATTAATTATAGTAAGACAACCAATGCAAATACAAAGATCACATTTCATAGTATAAAGATATTTGATCAATGTCCAGCATTTTTGTCCATGACCTAGTTAAAGAATTATTCTTCAACTCAGTAAGTCTCATTTTGTAACAAATTAAGCAGCAAGAAAGGAAAGAAATGTATAATCAACACTATCACTTCTTAGGCTTTTCTAAAACAACACAATGAAAAAACTCCCACTGCTTTGTGTAACTCCAGGGAATAGGAGTGGCCTCTAGAAAAACTGAATTCAGTTCTTCTAATCACATCTATGGATATGTCACTAGGCCAAGTCTCTGCTGCATCTACTCAATTTTCTCTCTAGATATGTTCACAACTGTCTCACCTGGCTATCCATTTCTTTAGGCAATTTTTCAGTTGTAATTAAAGGCAACTGGATTAACCAGGCCACACTTAATGATCCAGGAATGAGGACGCTTGAGGTTTCATCAACAAATCTCAAACTAGTGCACCTCTTCCTTATTCCTTTCTTCTTTTAAATCCTGATTTCTTAGGCTAATATTCCTCTTCTTTCTGTCCCCAACATCAGACTGTGTTTTCATAATATCAAGGCCCCTATAGGGATATGAAAAATTCAACCAATCTGTTGTTGTTCTACCCATTTTTAATAAGACAGTTTCACTCTTCCCTGTACTCCATCGAACTGATGAGTACTTTTGACCTGATATCTAATTTGATAGTTTATTAAATAGTAAATATCAAAACTACATAGATGCACACACACACACACACACACACACACACACACATCCCTTAAGAGATTTTTTTTGTTTTCCAATACCCAGAAATTCACATAAATTCTTTTCCCCATGTTATAAGAAATGCCACCTTAGGTGGCATACATCAATAGCACAGTCAGAAAAACATACCCGGGAAATATTTCTCTTGAATAAAGCATGATACACCATTACTAGATTTCAAACTAACAATTATAGAAAATTCAAAAGCAGTCTTTGAAATGCAGTGGTGTTTTAGCCTAAGGGAAATCGTTTTTTTTCTAAGTTGTCTTTGCAGAAACAAAAAACTCCAGCATATTCCCTTGTACATAATAAGTGCTTAATAAATGTTTCCTGAATTGAATAATATTGAGATGAAATTTTTAATATGATCAGGAAAATCACTTTCTGAGCAGGATTGATCTTAAGGGTAGGTGGGGCAGATATCAAGCCATTGGGCTGGGGGAGAAATAATGATTATATCCTAGAAATATGTTTTCTACTAGCCTCCTGGGTACATGTTATCCCACTATTATAGGTCTGTTCCTTTGAGCAAAGATCTTATTAAGCAGCAATTCAACACCAAAGTACCTTTGTTTCAAAGCACATTATTCACTACGGAAATCAAGATCCCAAAGCAAAATATTTCTTAGTATATGATTATTTTGTTTTGTTTGCTTTTATGGCACTTGGATATAAGATAGCACGGTGCCTCTACTGTAACTCAGCACAAGAGAAGACATAAAACTTAGCAAAAAAAAAAAAAAACAATTCAACAAGACTTTTATAAATCACACACAAAAATTACAGTTGTGGGTGTTTATTTTGCCACATTGCTAGACTAGTTACCATTCAGTTTGGAAGCCTATTTTGGCCAATTTGCATTTCTCTCATTTCCTTTACAGGCTGAGAAATGAAACATCAAGTGAAAAGCAGCCACCTCATAAAAGGCAAATATTATTTTTCTAAAGGGAGAGTGAAAATATGAAGACCACCACTGTCATCTAAGAGTCCACGTTTGCTTCATCATCTCTTTATGAGCAAGTTCTCTCTACTCGGAATCAGAACATAGTTCCTAAGCCCTAAGAATTGCAGAGGACAATGATTGCAGTGCTTTTCCTAATGTGAATTTGTTTGTGACATGTTTCTACTCTTTAATCTCTTTTGGCATCCCATTTACAGAGATGAAAACAGGGATTTGTGATGTACTGAATTGTTTCTGTAACAATTACCTCTTTGGATTCATGGATCTGTAGCCCCGGCCAGTTTAATGCCTCCAACAAAAGTATATTTAGTAAAATTAGAAACTTAACATGCTTTCAAAATGGAAACTCTGTTATCTGGAAGTAAAATTCCCAAATGAAAAACATCTATGTTAGTGTAAATATAGTAGTTAAATAATCTGCAGAGGGGAAAATATATCATGTTTCAATATTCACCTCTCATAGAAATCACTATGATTCCCCCTTTTAAAAGAATTTTTTTTTCCTTTTCAAAAGATAAACATATATGTCTATTTAAAAATATTAATGAACTTTATGCCTTTCTCAATAGCCCTATAATTAAAGTGCTTTAAATAGTTATTCGTACAAGACAATGTATGAAATTCTAATTATTAAACATTACTCTATCCCTCACTGTAAACTTTAAGTGAAAATTATTTATACAGATCACAGAGCCACAAGGGCTAGAAATTAAGGCATATTCATGGAAATTGTGTCACTTGATGTATATAAATATTAGCTCATTTTCCTATAGATATTTTCATTTCATCATTTTTCATGATCTGTGAAATGTCCTTATCTGAATAAGACACAATGAATAGAAAATCATCAAACATTTAAAGTTGTAAGGAACCTCAGAGATCATTTAATAAGTAGATGTCACCTGTTAAAATAGGCAGATGTCATGGAATGATCTTGCCTCATCTAAAGAACCAAATCAGTGAATCCTCTATTTTAGTACGAATTGATTTTGATTTCATTTTTAAAAAATTGTTGGAGGGTACCAATAATTTCAACCAGTTAGAATAACTGACTAGAGTCCTACAATATAAGAGAATAAGTCTGCTCTCCTTCTATGATCAAGGTAATCGAACCATGTGGATATTACCAACATGGGATCGAACTACTGTCTTGCCTTGCCTAAAGTATTTCACAGAGAAAACATGGCTGAGCTTTTTTTTAATCTCTTTTAAAACATCCCAGTTTATTCCTCCAAGCTCCCTTTTGTCTAAAATAATGAGTCTATAGTCAGTTTCCTTCCAAAGCCTTGTGATTTAGTCTGACGGGCTGTGAGACGCCCCAGATCCATTTGGACTGCATTCGTTATTTTAATGAGACAAAGACAAATCTGGTTTTTTGGCCGCAAACCCTAAGATACAAACAGGAGGATGCACAGTGTTTCCGATGGCCACAAGGCATCTGACACGATAGATTCTTCTTGCCGCCACAACAGCACTTTTCCATTTGCCGCATCTACAGAGATGTTTGGTCTTCTCCCGCCCTTTCTTACCTCCATTATACCCCCTCCTTTTGACTTAGGGCAACACAAAATAGGAACCTACTGTTACTGCATAGGGACAAAGTCTCATTTTGTAATTCATACAAATAAGTCATCCAAGGATCCAGTGACCAGCAAGAGCCTCATACCCAAGACTGAAATTCACTCACCCCCAACCAAAGGTCATTCTCAGCTGGGTGCCAGCACCAGTGGGTTCCACCAGTTCCAGCTTGACATTGTATCTGAAATGACAATGAGCCTGGCATATCTGTGCCCTCCCAGTAATCATAGTAATGGTGTTCAGGAGGATTCACCAAGCTGAACTCCCCAGCGATATGGAGGAGAGTCTGCCTTTTCTAAGAACATCAGTAAGGGGACAGACAAGTCCTGATGTGCCTTGCAGCAAATAGTCCTTCAGTTAAAATGCTGACAAGAAATTTGGACTAGCCTAAGATTTTCTTCCCTGACCCCAGGAAAAAAAATGGGCATATGAATTTCTTAAAAAGATATAATCATCCACTCAATTCATTTCAAAACACATCCAGATGAATTATTTGACTACACTTAATTATGTTTCACATATGCACAAACCAATGTAAACCTTCTATTTATTGATGAAAAAAAAATGTATTGACATCAGAATTCTGATAAAAAGATTTCCTGAGCATGACTTCCTTGATTAAAATATTTTTTTCTTTCTTTGCCCACCTTAACTTCCCAAATTAGATATAACATCAATGATGATCCAAAAATTTACTTTAAGAGATAATAATTTAAGAAGATACTTCCTTGGCAAATTTTCTTTCCTTCTTTCTTTCTTTGCTTCTTCTTTTTCTTGTGAGGTCCAAATATGGGATTTCATCTATATCCAGAATCCTGGCTATAGAAATTCATGCCATTGATATAGATCAACAAGTCACCAATATGTTATAGTTTTAAAGAATTACTTGGAACACTGAGATATTAAGCAACTTGCCTGTGGCCACACAACCAGTGTTTCTCAGAGGCAAGATTTGAATCTAAGTCTTCATAGTCTCTAAAAACATTTTCTATCCACTATGCAACATTGCTTCTAACTCAATTATACTAGCTTTTTTTATTCATGAATCTGATACTTAGGAGAAAATAATTATTTGAAAACTGATGTATTCAGAGACCAATCTTACAGAAACAATCTAGATGCAATGTTTAGCAAATAGACAAGTAAAAATTGAATATTTTGTAGCCTGGCCTTTTTGTCTTAAGATTATATATATATACATGTACATATATGTATAAACTATGTATGCTATATATACTGTATGCATGTAGGCACATGCTATGTGTCTATATATGTGTGTGTGTGCATCCAAATTATAATTAAGAAAGTCTTTCTTTTATATGTATATATTCTAAAAAGCACATATATGTACACATATGCTTTAAATGTTTTTTTATGTGTGTGTGTGTGTGTGTATATATATATATATATATATATATATATATATAAATATGTTTCTGTGTATGGGTGTGGGTATGGATATGGATGTGGGTATATGTACTCTAACCAGTATGGTGTAGTGAAAAGAGAGCTGGCCTGAAATCCAGAACAACTTAGGCAAAACGGGCTCAAGTCCCATCCCTGACACCTACTGTCTGTATGATCCTGGGTAACACATGTAATTTCTCAGTCTTCTAAGTAATTCTCTAAGGCTATAAATTACAAGGACGCAAACTCCTAACAACAAAGAATCAAAGAATCACAATTCCTGTGATCTTAAGTGCCATGATCCTTCATATTTAATTTTTTTCTTTTTTTTCTGGAAATTCTACTATCCTCTTAAATGATGATTGCAGTAAACATGATCTTCCCTTATAAATCAACCAAGATGGATTTATTAAGCAACCATTATGATCCAGACACTCTACTAGATATGGAAATACCAAGACAGAAGTGAAAACAGACCCTGATTTCAAGAAGCTGTCAGTCTAACTAAGGGAGACAACATTAACCTGTATACAAAGTAAATATAAGCTGAATTGGGGAGAGGGGATTCACCAAAAGGAAAAGGCATCAGGAAAAAGCCTTTATCTCTCCAGTGCCAAACCTTTAGAGATCAAGGAAAATAATACCTTTAAAATATTAAAATGGATACTTAGAGGTCTCACTTTTTTTCCTACTCATTCCACCATAAAATACACACACACACACACACACACACACACACACACACACACAAAGATTCTCTTTTTACTCAACTCCAGTGTCTGCAAAACTGGGTTCTCTTGCTATATGACTTCCTTTCTTTGAGTCATATACCACAACAAAAAAGATACTGGTCTTAGTATATCAGTCTGGTGATAAACCTGCTTATACAGAAGATGAGGAAAAAACAGAAGCTAACGTATATAGATTATATATGGACAACAAACAACAAACAAGGACAAGAAGGAGGAAAAAAATCATATGTTTGCTAATGAATCATAATTTTTAAAGCTCAAAAGGACCTCAAGAGATCATTAGGTCTAATTCCCAACCTTCAAGAAAGTAAAGTATTAATTCCATTTTACCAGTGATGAAACTGAACTTTACAGAATTTAAATGACTTACCTAATATAGCATAACTAAGTAGTGGTACCATGAATGAAAATTGAACATGATGAAATTTTGGATATACTATACATATCATGAGATGACAGTAGAATGTTTTTTGGAGGAGTGTTTATCAATCCTGAAGGGAGGTAAGGAAGTAAAAGCAAGAATTATTTGCCATTTCCAACCTTATATTTTTCTTTTAGAAGAGAAGACCCATCTGTACCATCACCATTTTCTTTCCTGGCAAGCTGGAATTCTGATTCCTTGCTGACTGAAAACACCACTGGGAAGTTGAGTAGAAATGGAAAGTACCACTGAAATTTCCCTTGGCTTTTCCAGGGATTTCAAAAGCAAAAGTCCAAGGTGACAAAATAGAGGACAGAGAATCAATTTAGAGTCAGGGTAGTATCACCCTTTTCTGTGATTCTTTTGGGAACCAAGGACATCAATGAGATCGAGTAAGTTTGAAAAATGGTTAGAAAAATCATTAATATTAATGACAAGGGCAGACCCATTTCTTTTTTTCCCCTAAACACTTGTTTATATCAAGGCCAAGAGCACTAATGAGGAAAAAAACAATAGGTTACAGGCATAATACTGAACATGACTTTTAAAAATATTTTATACTCTGTGAATGAATTGTGCTGTTTCCAGTATGAAAGTTACAATACAGTATGTTATTTGTTCTACTGCTCTGGTATGTAGTGTGGCCTCCATAAATAGATATTAAGGGAACTGGGAGTTGTCATCTTCTATAAAAGCTACTTATACATTGCAACAGCTGTTAAGAATTTATACTGGACAGGACCATTTGAGAAACACAATTCTACCAGCAAAGAACCTGTAACTTTACAGAATGTTTTTATTTGCATTTCGATTCATTCTCTCATTTTAATTAAGGTAATGGTCCAGAACCTGATCCTGAAAATCAGACAGCTGAATAAAGCTCAGTCCACAGAACAGTTTTAAGGTCCTGGCCCTTTTCAGTACCTTTCACACACTTCTGATTTCATTCCCCAAGAAGTCACAGTATTACTTGATATCACCAGTGAGTCTCTGGATTTAACCAAAAGCAATGGCTACCTTCATCTCATTTTTACAAGGGCACAAGGCAAAATAAAATGAATTCCATCAGGAGCATGTGTCTTCTAGAAAAAAGCAAGGATAGGTTAAGAGGAAAGCAAATGAAAGGTAAGATTAATAGCATTTACGATGGCAGATAGACTAGCAGTTTGCTAATTAAAGATGTTAGAACACAGAAGCAGCCAAGGATCAGTGGCTTTTAATGAGGATGTTGTAGGGGTGATTTTGCTCCAATTTTCTGCTTAATAAGGCTGGTTTAAAAAGTAATTTTGTTGGGATGTGACTCCCCTAAACCTGTTCATTATCAGTGATGGGACTTCTCGTCGACACTTCGGGAAATGTTGTGCTTAATTAATATTGTGTCAGCGAGTGGCTATGCTGACAGATGAGGGGAAAAAAATTGATGAAGAACTTTCAAGGACACTGACTTCATTAAGCCTCTTCATTATCAGCTGCATAACTGACTAAATGTGTCATTTACAAGACAATGCTAGACTTTCAATGGATTTCCCTCCCTTTTTTTCTTTTTCTTACATAGGTGAACACATTTTGTTTCCCAAAAAAAAAATTTTACAGGAGAGAAAAACAAGGTCAACAACCTTACAGATGTTCTGTTTTGTCCTGCCAGCACTAATGATAATAATTCATGATTTTATAATACTTTAAGGTTTACAAAATATTTCCTTTATAACAATTCTATAAGGTAGATAGTGGAACCATGATTCCCATCCAATAGATGAGGAAACTGAGACTTAGAAAACTAAAGTGACTTGGTCAGGATCACAGTTATTAAGTGTCAGTGCTAGAATTAGATCCTAGGCCTTCTCGACTTCTCATCTATGATAATG
The DNA here is from genome assembly GCF_016432865.1 of Antechinus flavipes. Classification (NCBI taxonomy): domain Eukaryota; kingdom Metazoa; phylum Chordata; class Mammalia; order Dasyuromorphia; family Dasyuridae; genus Antechinus; species Antechinus flavipes. Next base: position 254,297,534 of record NC_067399.1, on the reverse strand, counting down.
CCTTCCAGTAAGATCAGAAGGTCTTCTTCAAAAAAATATAACGTTGGTCAGCAGGGGATTTCTGTGCACTTTCTGGGAGCTAAATATATCATTAGTGATTGTTTGCAACATCTCCCACTACTTTTTCTCTGAATAGGGAAAATTTTGGCCCCTATGAAGAAAGTGCTTTGAGGACCACTAGATAGTTTAAAAGGAGGGACATATTCCAATCAAATTGTTTCTATTTCATTGACCACCTACTATAAGACTACAAAATTCACCTGAGCTCTCTATGCACACATTTCCCAATCAATAGCTATATAATGCTCCCCCACCACCACCACTCCTACTTCATTCTTCATAAGAGTTGGGAGTGTTAGATTACTTTCCTGAGACAGGTATGGATGAATTTAATTAACGGTACTCTGTGCCAGTGTCTGGAGGACAATCTCAAGGAGAAATTATTCTTAAAAGGGGGAAAATATTTCTCATTTAAAAATTAGATTAATTAATTGAGAAGCAAATGGGATTAAGAAATAGGAAACATGGGTTCTAAGCCAGTTTCTGCTACTAACTCACAGTGACCTTGGGCAAGTCACATGATTGGACTCACCTGTAAAGTGATGGGTTTGGATTGGATAAGCAGTAAGGTCCTATTTAACCATAATAATCTATCCTACTTTATGGCAGGAAATAAACAATTGGCAGATCCTGGTCCTAGTCTTGGCTTTGTCATTAAATTTCCTTTATGACCATAAACAAACTTCTCCCTCCATATCTGCCAGTTTTCATTTTTCCCATCTGTAAAAAGAAGAGTTAAACCAGATTCTTGCTTTACTCTGGTTTGATAATTATTTTGATTGAACTCTATGAATGATGGATATCACAAACTGCTTCCCTGAGTTTAGTTTTTCAAAATCTTCTACACCCTCTAGAATATGAAATAAACTTTCAAATAAACTTTTATTCACGTATCATCATGACTCAGGTGATTCAATGACTGTTAGGGCACTGAATTATTTTTATTATCTACTTAATTAACATATCAACACACGATTCTTACTTAAATTGAACCTTCTCTAAATTTCCTCTTTATTTATTTATTTATTTATTTTTGCTATAATAATAGATTGCAGACTGCAGTCACACAGATAGTGAGGATATGAGGCAAGACTCAAACTCAGCTTTTTCTGATTCTTGGTCCAATGTTGTATCCACTTCACAACTTAGCTGCTTTACAAGGTTCAGGTTGTACTTGAGGTTGTATTCAAACAAATGTACCACACAATGACTAAAGGTATTCCACCAGGGGGAAAAAGAATATGACAATATCTGAAGTATGGATATTTTAAGCAGAACATACCATACATCTTGTGTTTGCAGACCATAATGACAAGAATAATAACTTTTGGCAAATTCAAACTAAAGCTCCGTATGTGGGCCTTTATGACTGAGTCACAATTCAGCCCACTACTCTCTCCACTAGATCTCCAACTATATCCACCAGCTACATCAGGTCCCTACTTCACCTCCAATTCGGTCTCATTTCATTTCCCTTTGAATAGATGATATACATTGGTCTTTGCGGATGAACTCAAATATGGAACTCAGTCTTTGCTGAGTTTGTTTAGTTGGTTGGTTTAACTCATTTTAATGATATAGTAGTTGGTCATACATACAAAATTCACTCCCTTCTGAAATTCAAAGAATCTTAGGGAGAATAGAAGATGGAAGAAGGGAATTTCCCTTGTTCACAGAGTCTCCCTAAACACATGCAATCCTGGACGTAATTAGCACTGCCATCATTTTTGATCTCTGAAGAATATTCTCCAGAACTTTTGAGAAAACCAGAGGATTTTCTCTAAATAATAGAGTCAGTGTAAAGATGAGTCTATTTAGCTGTTTTTCCCACCTCCAAACAATGTTTGCTTCTTAAGTTCAAAGTAGGACTGCTAAATAGGCAGAGTCAAGAAGAAGAAGACATGAATAACAAGGGTAGGTAAAAGCATCCACATTTTCAGGTTGACATGAGTTGTCCTAATCATGACTGAGTTCTCTGCTTCAAAATCTTCAAAGATACCTCCATTGTTACCAAATAAAGTATAAACTCCTAATCCTTATTCTAATCAACCTGCCAAGCCTTATTTCATGCTACTTACTCTTTTCACCTGCCCTGCTCTGTAATCACACTGAACTGCTCTTCCTCCTCTATGATCTTATACTCTCCCATTTTTATGCCTTTGCTCCCATGGTTCAGCACATCTAAAATGGACTTGCCACGTTCTCAATACCTGACTCTTAAAATGCCTCCCTTCTCAAGGTCCATGACCTCCTTGAAGTTTTTCCTGATTGATATCAACCAGAAGTGAAAATTCACCTCAATTTCTAAAAGCACTTTAGCCCTCTCCCTTGCCCTTCTCACATTTGCTTTATACTATGACTGTGCTCTTGTCTAATTGCTCCTTTTAGATTGGAAGCTCTCAGAGGAAAAATATTATGTTGGTTTTTGTTTGGTTTGTTGTTTTTGGTAGGTTGGGGGGGGGGGCGATTATCTTTATATATCCCTAGTGAACATTCTATGCACTTAATAAATGTTTGTTGAAATAAATTGGCCAACATATATACACACACAGACACACACACACACACACACACACACACACACACCTCAGAAATATAATTGACCTTTTGTGTATGTGTGTTTGTGCAGGTGCTTTCTCTAGGGATGGGTCCTTCAAACAAAGAAGCTAGGAACTGTTCACAATCACTCTGCTTTCTTCAGGGCCCTTCCCTTTTAGGTGGTGGGCAACAATGATAATCAGAAAGCTCTCTTCCTAAATAGGAGGGCCTTCATAATCGCTCATAGAGCAGCACGGTGATTTGACTGCAACATTGTCACATTATGGATGAGGTTGTGATTAAATTTTCTTGTGTAATGACCCTAAGTAAATCTTTGCAATTTTCATTTTGCAGAGATTTAATATAGATCGGTGCCCCGTAGTTTGGCCCCATTTTAATCCTAAGTCAGTCATTAAATTGGGACCAGGGAACATCTGATAGTTACATTCCATGGACTGAGCTATGAACTTAACATATTAAACCTACATTCCAGATGGGTAGAAGCATCTGTTCTCATTATAGTGATTGGTGTTAATCTGAAACCCTGACCTGCTTCTCCCAACATTATACTTATTAAATTCAGAACCACATTCAAAGAGATATTAATATCAGCAGCATCACTTCTGGAGTATGTCCTTGTGTGTGGCCTACTGGTAATAGGCAAACCTTCTTCAGACCTAATGGGCGTAGAGATTCTCATATGGAAATATGTGGAGAAATTACTTCATTCTCAGAAGGATAGCTCTCAGCTAACCAGCAATCATATTTTGAGCCCCTCGGCCTTGCTTGCTGGGTACTATGGAAACAAAAGAGAAGTATGAGATTTGGACCCTGCATTTAATGAGCTCATACTTTATCTCTCTCTCTCTCTCTCTCTCTCTCTCTCTCTCTCTCTCTCTCTCTTTCTCTCTCTCTTTATCTCTCTCTTTCTCTCTCTTTATCTCTCTTTCTCTCTCTTTCTCTCTCTCTCTCTCTCTCTCTTTCTCTCTCTCTCTCTCACACACACACACACACACACACACACACACACACACACGTTAGGTAGCAACACAAAGTAGTGTATGATAAATGCTGAAAATATATGGTGTAGATTTCAAGTTCCATAGATGTTCAGAGAAGAGAAAGTCGACTGTGAAACAGATAGCCAAAGAAAGCAACACCTTAACTGATTCGGAGGAGAATAAAGAGAGAGAGCTTTATAAGTGAGCAGAGCTTCTGAATCAGAGAAGACATTAAATATAACGGCTGCTGCAAGAGGAGAGTAGTTTGGCTTGATTAACCTCAGGAGATGAAAATTCAATTTCAGAACTAGTGAATTCATGTTTGTAGAAGATTTGACTGTTCTGTTTTTATTTTTAATTATTTGACCTATATGATGGTCTCTGTTTTTATATCTTAAAGATAGAGTATGAGCCCTCTCCCATAGCTAACTTCAAGGTCAGATATCCAACCAACACTTATCCTTTTATGAGGGAAAGAGGGAAGCAAGGCCAGTGGATTGAGTTGCCCAGGAACACACAGATAGTAAGTGTCAGAAACAGAATTTGAACTCAGGTCCTCCTGATGCTCTATCCATTGCACCATCTAGCTGCCCTATAAACAAACACTTCTTGAAGATGACTACTCTATCCTGTTCCCACCACAACTAGCACCATCATGTTTTCTTTTATCTAGTCTAAATATCCTCCGTTCTTTAACTGACCCTCCTCATTAAGTATGGTCTCTAGTCCTCTTACCATCTTGACTACTCTCTTGTTGACTTTCCTGAGCTTGTGAATAATACTTATAAAATATTGTGGCCAGAACTGAGCCACTTGCCCTTGTCATACACATCCCATATTTCAGATATTCCCTGACCAAAGAATAATACAATGGGATACTATAAACTTTTGCTAATGCAACCTGGGACTGAATTTATTTTTTGGCTGCCATTCCCACTGTTGAACTTGTAGCCCCACTAAACTTGTTATTTTTCATGTGAACTATTATTTTTATAACTGTTATCCTTATCCTGTACTTGGGTAGTTTATTTTTTTTAACCAAAATGCAGGACTTTACAATTATTTGTATTCAATTTCACCGTAATTAATCTAGCCCATTAAACAAAAGAAAAATCTCTTTATTGGACTTTCTTCCAATTCAGAAGGAAGTTTTCTTTTTTTTTTAATAACTTTTTATTGACAGAACCCATGCCAGGGTAATTTTTTACAGCATTATCCCTTGCATTCATTTCTGTTCTGATTTTTCCCCTCCCTCTCTCCACCCCTTCCCCCAGATGGCAAGCAGTCCTTTACATATTAAATAGGTTACAGTATATCCTAGATACAATATATGTGTGCAGAACCGAACAGTTTTCTTGTTGCACAGGGAGAATTGGATTCAGAAGGTATAAATAACCCGGGAAGGAAAACAAAAATGCGAGCAGTTTATATTCATTTCCCAGTGTAGCTGCTTCTGTCCATCCTTGATCAATTGAAACTGAATTAGATCTCTTTATCGAAGAGATCCACTTCCATCAGAATACATCCTCATATAGTATCGTTGTTGAGGTATATAATGATCTCCTGGTTCTGCTCATTTCACTCAGCAGGAAGTTTTCTTAGGAGAAAGAAATATTTGTCTAATATTAACTTGGGCCTACTAAATAAATGCACTTCTCAAAAATAGCCCTTTCTATGATACCCAAGCTCACCTACATCCATTTCCATATGCCCCAAAACCACTTTAACTAAATAAGGGAATTCAATCAAATGAGTCATACAATCAAAACAAGTAAAATGTCCATTTGCTCCAAATTACTGGTCAGTTTAGCCAAAATGGTTGGACCAATTGTTCGAGGGTATAGTCAGCAGAAGGTGAGATTGATATCATTAATTATTTGGTACTTGAGGAGGTCTTTAAGAATCTTTTAAGGAAGGCCTATCTGGATTATTTAAGATTAAATTAAAGTGTGTCTAAATGTTCCACTTTCAATTCAAAAGAAAAATATACCTTTCACTTAACTCTAAAAGTAGTCAATGGACTTAGATGAATCTAAATTTCCTCCCCCTTCCCCAGTGTTATAAAATGTTCCTATATGCTCACACACATTTCCCTTTGGTCATGTAAACTTGTCCTGCATACATCTATGTCTGTTCCCTGACCATCACATCAGAAGAGAATAGAGCAGATTGATGGGGATGGAAGAGGAGAGGAAAGGAGAAGGCCAGAGGGGGAATCATTGTCTCTGGAATCAAAAAACCTGGGTTCAACTCCTGCCTCTGATACTACCTGTATGAACTTGCATAAATCAACCTTCCTGGGACTCAGTGTCCAAATCCATAAAATAACGAGGTTGGACTAGATCCCTTTTGAAGCTTTCAATTCTATGGTCCTATTAGAAAAAAATTATACAAAATTGCAGCCTATGACCTAGTGGCAAAAAATAAAAAGAAATCAAACCTTTTCTTTAGAAGGCAAATGAATATTGTAAACAAAATTTGGGGTGAGTATAAAACAATGTTTAAAATGCTTAAGAGAACTAACTTATTTGACACATTAATAGACTCCATTTAAGTACAAATAATACTTATTATGATTATTTTTTATTACAAATAATTAACAAACAATTATCAACACTTCATTCTACTAGGTTGAAGTTCAGATGAATGAATAAACCCTGTTGGCCTACTTTGAGTTTCTATAGCTAATTAAGTTTTTAAAAAAACATGTTTCTTTAAGAATATTCTATAAGTCAAATTCATCATCACTAAATCAGTATCTTTCAGTCAAATTATTTGGTATTATTGAGGAAGTTATTGGCCTTTTGCAATATACAAACATTCTAGTTTATTAGCCTTTCATTTCTATTTTTCCATGATGCATTTTTCTAGGGAAAGTTAACTGATATAAAATAAATCATCAGTATTTCTGTATATTATTGACAAAAACCAGCAAGAAGAGAAAGAAATTTCTTTTAAAATTACTATAGAATGTATAAAATACTTGGGAATCTACCTATTGAGATATAAATAAATAAGAATATAATAATATTCATACAACTAAAAACCACTCTTTACAGAAATAAAGATAGACCTAAATAATATCAGGAATAAATATTACTCCTGGTAGGCAGCCAATATAATAAAAATTACAACAACACCTAAATTAATTTATTCTGTACCATGCCAATCAGACTACCAAGGGATTACTTTAGAAAGCTAGAAAGAATAATAACAAAATTAATCTGGAGGAAACAAAGATTAAAAATTTCAAGGGAAATAAGAAAAAATGGGAAGGAAGAGAGACTAGCAGTGCCAGATTTCAAACCACACGCCAAAGCAAAAACCATAAAAAGGACTTAATTAAAAATAGAGAGGCCGATCAGTAGAACAGATTAGATACACCACATGCAGAAGCAAACAGAACCAGTAGGCTAGTGTTTAATAAACCAGAAGACCTATCTACTGGGGTAAGAGCTCCTTTGCTGTTCAGTCATTTCAGCTGTATCTGATGCTTTATGATCCTATTTGGGGTATTTTTGGCAAAGATACTAGAGTGGTTTGCCATTCCCATCTTCAGGTCATTTTACAGATGAGGAAACTGAGGTAAACAGAGTTAAGTGAATTGCTCAGGGTCATACAGCTAATACGTGTCTGAGACTGTATTTGAACTTAGTTCTTCCTAACTTCAGACACAAATCTATCTGTCATACTACCTAGGATTCACTATTTGAAAAAACTACTGGGAAAACTAAAAAGCAGTCTGGCAAAATTAAGTTTAGTATAAGACCATCTCACAATGTATAACATGACGATCTTCAAATATATATGTGATTTAGATATAAAAAGGTCATATAATAAACAAATAAGAAGAACAACAAGAAAATCGTCCTTCGGATCTATAAATGGGGGAAGTTGTGATCAAAGAAGGGATACAGAGGAGCATAAGAGGTGCTCTAAATCACTAATAATTAAAGAAATGTAGATTAAAGCAGTTCTGAAGCTCTACTTCCTACTCATCCAATTGGGAAAATTCTCAACAAAGGGAAAATGACAAGTGTTGGAAGAGCTATGGAAAAGAGGGCATATTAATGCACTGTTAATAGAACTGGGATTAATCCGGTTTTCTAAAAAGTAAGAATTATAGCCAGAAAACTAGTACACTATGTATATATTCTTTGATCCAGAAGTACTGCTACTACACCATAAAAAGATCAGAGAAAAAGGAAAAAGACCCACAACCATTACCAAAAAATTTGATAGCAGTTATTTTATAGTGACAAACAACTGAAAACTGAAAAATATTCATCAAGTGGAAAATGATTGAACAAATTATGGTATATGAATATAATAGCATGTTATTATTTCATAAGAGATGAGGAAAGAGACAGTTTGAATGAAACCTGGGAAGACTTACATGAACTAATGCAGAGTGAAACAAACAGAACCAAGAAAATAACTCATGTAATAACAACAATATTGTAAAGACTTAAGAACTCTGATGCAATTACCAACCATTATTCCAAGAGTCTAATATTAGTGCAAACAAATTGTTTCCTAACAAAGGTTTTGGATTCAAAATGCAGAATGAGATATGCAGTTCTAGACATTGTCAATGTATGAATTTGTTTTGTTTGCCTATTCATATTTGTTACAAGTGTTTTGTGTTTTTACCCTTAGTACTGGAGAGCAAAAGGTTGAAAGATGAGAAAATAAGTGCTTGTTAACTAAAAAAAAAAATCTTAAAGAAAGCAAAGAATTCAAATGTTGGGGAGCAGCCAAAACTTTGTATTTTGGCTTATACTATGTTACTCCTGCCAAGGCACAACATCAATTCTATATCACCTAGAGTGCCTTGGTTACTACTAGCTAACCAGAGGAATAATTCAAATCAAATCAACTTTGATTCTCAAGTCAAATGAACTCTTTCTCAGGATAAGAGTAATTAGGGTTTGGTGGGTCTTCTATGAGTGGACCTATTTCTTTCAGGAGACTATATTTCAGAGAGCCAATGGAAATGTAACTGTCTTGATTTCTAAGTGATGCCGAAAAAAGTGGAATTCGGTATGTCTTCAGCCAATCCACTCTTCATGTTTCTATGATCCAGACCCCATCTCCAATGTAGCACTCCACCTACTACCTTGGGCTCCTGATTAGTGAACATTCCCCATTATTATCCCAATCAAGACTCACTATACTCCCCCCTCTCACCAAATTTACATCCAGGAACAATAATCAACTAACAAATCAACACTATTATTATGGGAAAGAATGTTTCAATTTCCCCATGATTCCACTCAACATCCTTGTGACTTTCCAGACTAAGGTACTCTTCTCTGCCCACATCATTCCTCTATAATGTTTTATGTTCCCATATTAGAATGTAAGCTCATTAAAGGCAGGGATTATCTTGCTTTTTCGATTTTACAATTATATATTCCCAGCACTTAATGTAGTACCTCGTTAAAAAAAAAAAGTACTTAATAAATGCCTTTTACTTCATTCTTGCATTCTTGCATTTACTGCATTCTTGCAATGGTAAGAAAACCATTCATGTTGCCCCAAAGCAAGCAATTACATAGTGCTTTAATGTTTTGCAAAGTGCTTTATAAATATTATTATCTCATTTGGTCCTCACAATAATCCTGAGAGATAGGTACTATATCACCATTTTACAAGTGATGAAACTGAGGCTGAAAGGGTTAAGTAATTTTCCCAGGATCACCCAGCTGATTCAACATTGACCCTTGCAAAGCCTTCTGTTCCAGTTTATACCCTCCTTCCTCCCACCCACTCCCCTAGATGGCAGGTGGTCCAATATATGTTAAATATGTTAAAATATGTGTTAAATCCAATATATGCATACATATTTATACAGTCATCTTGCTGCACAAGAAAAATCAGATCAAGAAGGAAAAAAAACTGGGAAAGAAAACAAAATGCAAGCAAACAACAGAAAGAGTGAGAATGCTATGTTGTGGTCCACACTGAGCTCTCTCGGTTCACACTCAGCTCCCACAGTGATCTCTTTGGGTATATATGACTCTCTTCATCACTGAACAATTGGAATTGGTTTGAATCATCTCATTGTTGAAGAGAACTATGTCCCTAATAAGTATTTTAGGCTAGATTTGAACTCAAGTTTTCCTGACTCCTGGTAAAATTCTCTCTATTACACTATCTAGCTGCTACTCAAGGATGTTGAATCCTGCTGGGACACATCCTCTGATAAATAAATACCAAATATATAGAGTAACTTCTGAGGTTGGAGAGTCAGTGAAGAGAAAAAAACTTAAAAACAATAAACGGAGCAAAATTAGAAAAGACTTCATGGAGCAAGTGAATTTGAGTTGAGTCTCAAAGGGAGGTAAGAATTCCAAGATGGAAGTAAGAAAATAGGGGGCAGCTAGGTGACCTAGTAGATAAGAGCAGTAGCCCTGGAATTAGAAGGACCTGAGTCCAAATTCAGCTATGTGACCCCAGGCAAGTTACTGAACCCTGATTACCTCAAAAAGAAAAAAAAAAAAGCAAATAGATCAATTTGTATAGGACATTAAACATCCTGGAGAAAAGCACTGAATCTCAAATCACGAGACCAAAATCAAACTCAAGATTAAGTTCAGTCGTGGGTCTGCCATTTACTAGCACAAGTCATTTAGCCTCTGAGTCCATTTCTTCATCAATAAAGTAGAAATAATCTTATACTATTTCTCTCAAAGGTTATTGAAAGGACCTAGAATGGAAATATGAATAAAGCCATTAATAGAATGCAATACAATTCTGATATTAAATGAACAAAACATGTTATCTGCCTTAAAAGGAGTTTGCATTAAGCTTCTTATTGCCTGAGTCTGGTGCTCAACCTTGATTTTTCCATATATATGTTTAAGTTGTTTTTTGGTTTTGATGGGGTTTTTTTAAGAATCTTAAAAATCTCATTTAAAAAATTGTTGGTCTCACTAGTGAAATATGGGTCATATTTTATGATAGAATATTAGAAACTGCAATAGCTCAAATATATCCCAGGCATCCAGTAAAACTTTAAAAATGAACAAGAAGGAACAATAATAAAGAAAACCAAAGAGAAACAAATGGCTTTCTCCATCTAGTCCCTGCAAAGACTACTGGGAACCTGTGGAGTCTCTGAGCACAGAAATGCCAAGGAAATGGAAGGCACAGTAGGCAAATATCCCAAACCTATTTTTTAAAAAAGGTAAGATCATTAGCCAGAGTGCCAGGCAGCCCTTCCTAGTTGATAGCAAAAGGTATAGCTAGGTCAGTGACCATTTGAAGAGCACAGCAGAGCAGTTCTTAGGCAGTCAATTCCTAAGCTACAATAGAAAAGAGGGCCGATCTAACACAACAGCATAACATTCTAAAAAACTGTGCAACACAGGACTAAACTACAAGGCCAAGTCAGTGCCCAGAGACCAGATAGCCCATGTTCATAGTAGGATTCAGAGTAGGATCAGCATCAGGAGAAAAGCCAGGATAACACCTGGGAAGTAACATACCTGAGGGTCCTGTAGGAGGCTTCTCAATATCAAGTAATGAAGCCAATTCTACATTCAGGACTTTATAAGAAGGAGGAGAAAATAAAGGAATCTAAATCAAACCACCAGAACACTAAAGCTAAATTCAGTCATTCTTGTGGAGGGTAGAGCAGTCTGAGTCCTTTCCTCCAGGTCCATGCAGCTATTCTTGATTCCAGGTTCAACTGTGTGTCTACCATACCACCTAGAATTGAGAGAAACCCACCAGGTAAACCCAAAATAAGACTAATTTCATAAGTACAAGTAAAGTCTCAGAACATAAGAATAACCTGACACCAAGAATTAAAAGAAAACCTCAAGAAATTAAATAAGAGATTTTATAACGTAATGTAAGTGAAATGAGAGCTAATGAGGAAAGAATAAGAAAAAGAATTAATTAATGGCTTAGAATGGAGGTGGCAATCCCTATCCAAATATGAATATTAGAATTAGACAAATAGAAAGGCATGACTCTATGAGACAGCAATAAATGTTAATAAAAAATCAAAAGTTAAAAAAATAGAATATAAGATATATACTATCAAAAACCTCTGACCTAAAGAAATGATTATCAAAGAATCATCAGATTCCCTGAAAACCATGATGCAAAAAAGGCTGGATATTGTATGTTGACAAATTGTAACTAAAACTTCCCAGAGCTATTAGAAACAAAGGGCAAGATGAAAGTAGAAAAAAAGAGTCACCTCCCCAGGGAATTGTCATGAGTATCACAGCACATAGGTTATCACCCTACAAAGAATTCCTTGCTCAAAATACAGGTTGTGGAAACCATCTTACTTAATCAAGAGCAGTCAGAACTCCTAGAGCCATAACATTAAAAATACAGTCTCCTTCTGGCAGACACAATTGCCAGAGTCATCCTTTGTCTCCAAGCAAAAAGTGTTTTTAAAAAAGGAATTTACAGAAAGAAAGGGGTTGGCAGAAGCAGCCCTCCAACTGCAGCAGACACAGGAGAGTAGTGTCTGGCTATGGTTGTGAACAATGACAAATGCTTCAGGTAATTTAAAAACAGGAAGTTAACACAAACACCCAGCTCAGCTGAGCTAGACAGGCTGCAGTGCGGGATATCTGGCAGCCCTTCAGTCAGTCAGAATGGGGTGACAGGCACCCCCACTGAGGACAGTGCGAGACAGGCAATGGAATGCAAAGTTTCTGCCAATCAGAACCCACGCCTCCCTGCATAAACATAGAGATGGGTGGAAGAGAAAAAACTAGACATATAAGGTAAAAGAGGCCGAGGAAAGCTCTTACATGAAGCCATCCCAGGAGATAGTTGAAATTGCTTTGAGGGTCTTTGTTAAGATGAGAAGCAAGGAGGGCAGGAATTGTCTTTTGCTTCTCTTTTATATTCCTAACACTGTGTTTAACACTGTGCCTGTCACATAGTAGGTGTTTAGCAGATGTTGATTGACTGATTGCATTTGATGTGTTGATTGAGTTTTGCTTCTCTCCCTCTCCTTTTCTTTTTTTTTTTAAACTCTTTGTTATAAGGGCTAACAGACTAGCTAGGTGATACAGTGGATAGAGTGCTGAGTCTGAATGAAAAAGATTTCTTTTTGAGTTCAAATCTGGTTTCAGACACTGTCTGAATGAACCTAAGTAAGTCACTTGACCCTGTTTGCCTTTGTTTCCTGATCTGTAAAATGAAGTGAAGACACAAATAGCAAACTATTCCAGTGTCTTTATCAAGAAAACCCCAAATGGGATCACAGAGTTTCGCCCAACTGAAACAACTCAATAACAATACAAGATAATAGTAATAATAGCTTGAGGGGGAAATAGAGGAACAAATTCAGAAATGAAATATATGAAAATAAAAGATAATAAAAACAACACTTTAGAAAAACAAAAATATTACTTTGAAGAATTTGGTTTTGTCATTCAACCAAACTGGAATCACAGTCAATATTTCTTCTTCTCCATTAGCCCATCATTTTTTCTTGCTAATAAGTGTCCTCACTGATATTTCTTGGCTGGATCCAATGGGCAGACTCAAAGTGCTTATTTCACCAGTTTCAATGGAGTCATTTAAATTACTACCTCAGGTGAATCCTGTGGAATGAAGCCCTGGAGCCTGCCAAAAAAAGATAGAATACTTACTTGACATTGAGAATGTGAGCACTTCATCTCCTCAATACCAAACATTGTTTTTAAGTCTCTCTTTGGACGTTTAGTTTTTACTTTATATTATAGTTATGTGGGAAACAGAGTAGCATAATAGATAGACAGCTCAGCTTAAAACTAAGACTTGGGTTTGAGTTCCACATTCAATTTATATTGGCAGTGTGACTTTGGGAAATCACATAATCTCCCAGTGTTCTAAGAAATCCAGTGGCAACCTGAATTATACAGGAAGTTTCCTCACCTTAGGCATAGTTGCCTATACTAGAGAAGTCACAAATCCAGTCCTTGACTTAAAAAAATAGAATTTTTGAAACCAGATTATCTAATCTAAACCCTTCATTTTGCAGAGTCAGTAAAATAAGACCTAGAAATAGAAAGCAATTTATCCAAGATCACAAACTTAGTGAATGGCAGAATGGACACTGGAAAGAAGCTAGGTCTCCCTACTCCTAAGATAATTCTATTATTTCATTCTGCCTACTCTGTGTCCCTATCTCATCCACCTACAAAACTAGGAGAACCATAAGGGCAAAGACCTATATATCTTTGTAGCCTTCTACCATGACCCAACCAAAGTCACACAGTTGGCTTTTTTTAGTTAGATTGTTGAATAGATGGGATTAATTAAAAATGATAAAGTCAGTTGTTTTTATCTGAGAAGAGAGAAGAAACTGCTATATTGAATTTAATGTCAAGGGCTATAAAGTTATCAGCACACACCTGAGTCATTCCATTGATAAGTGTGGCAGAAATACAAACACATACACACACATACTTGAATACTTTTGCTTTTTTATAGGCATATACATCTCAATTTGTTGCACATCTACACACACATATAGATAGATAGCCTCACACACATACATAAACACAAAATACTGGATATCCCAAAAGTCATAATCCAGAATTAATCTTTCATAACTTAAAACTACATTAATACTTTGGGGACCCTTTATATATATAACTGAAGAAACACATTCACAAAATATAAATATGCATACAAAAATACTCTTTATCGTGCTATCCCCTCCCTAGAGACAGGCTTTTGGCAAAGGGCAAAATTTCCAGAAATGTCATCTATAGACTATAAGAATGCAGTGAGAATAGCCATTAGCCAGATAATTATCCCTGGAGAATCTGGTTCACTTATCTTCCTTCAAATGAATTATTTCCCATGCTCCATTCCCCCCCCAAAATATCAATGAAATAAAACCCTTTCTTGACATATTATTCCTATCTTTGTGTCACATTTCTCTATAATATCCCTTCTCTACAGAGTTTAAGACATTATTACCACAACAATCTTTTTTAATCATATTTTATTTTTTCCCAATTATATGCCAAGACAATTTTTAGCATTCATTTTTATAAGATTTTGACTTCCAAATTTTTTCTCCTTTCCTCACTTCTCTTTTTCCAAAAGTGTTAGGCAATTTAATACAGGTTATGCATGTGCTATCATGTAAAACATATTTCCATATTAATCACATTTCCAAAACAATCTTATGAAATAGATATAGGTAAGGTAAATTCTCTGGCTGATTTGCTATAGTCAGTACTCCCTGACTCCAAGAATAAGCTGCCAGATACGTCCACCTGACCCAGAGATGACCCACCTTTGCCTAGGAATGGGAACTAGTATAATCTAAGCAGGTACAACTAAAACCAAGTAGAATTGACTTTATATCTTCATCATCCCTGACTCACTGACTAAGAGGGAGATAGAAACAATAGTGATAAGGAGAATAATGAAAGGCCTCATGTAGGAATTGGCATTTGAACTGAGAGTTAAAAGAAGCTAGAGATTCTAAGAGATAGATATGAGAAAGAAATCTATTCTATGGCTTGTATAAAAGACCTGTAGGGAAGAGCTGAAATATGGTTTTTGAAGAACAGAAAAAATAAGCCATTTGATTTAGATGAATCATAGAATAGACTAGAACATAGAATGCATGAAAAGGGGAAAGGAATTAATATGGAATAGGTAGTTATGTTGTGAAGGGCTTTAAGAACAGTGGTATTTGATCCTAGAAGCAATAGAGAATCATTGGATTTTATTGAATGGGGAGATGATACGGGCAGACCTGTGTTTTAGAAATATCTCTTTGAAGAGTTTTTTGTTGGTATTTTCTTTTGCTTTGAATTTTTAATTATTTTTTCAATCAGCAAAAATCTGTTTTCCTTCTTTGTTTCCAATTGAGAGAGAAAGAAAAATAAAACTCCTGCTGCAAACACATAAAATCAAGCAAAACAAATTTCTGCATTGACCTTCTCAAAAAAGAAAAAGTCTTGATTAACACTGAGTGATTTAACCTTTCTATTAGGAGATAGGTCACATGTTTAATTGTATATAATTTTGGTAGATCATTCAATGATAATTGTTCCTAAGTCTTTCAAAGTTGGCTTAACTTTAGTTAATATTGTTATATAAATTTTTCTAATTTTGTTCACTTTATTTTGCATTAGTTTACGTAAGTCTTTTCAGCTTCTTCTAAAACCATCTCCTGCATCCTAAATTCTCTTTGGTAAGCCAAGAAAAAGGATAGTCTTTTTTTTTTAATAGCTTTTTATTTACAAGTTATATGTATGGGTAATTTTACAGTATTGACAATTGCTAAACCTTTTGTTCCAATTTTTCCCCTCCTTCCCCCCACCCCCTCCCCTAGACAGCAGGATGACCAATACATGTTAAATATATTAAAGTATAAATTAAATGCAAAATAAGTATACATGACCAAACTGTTATTTTACTGTACAAAAAGAATCGACTCTGAAATATTGTACAATTAGTCTGTGAAGGAAATCCAAAATTCAGGCAGGCAAAAATAGAGGGATTGGGAATTCAATGTAATGGTTCTTAGTTATCTCCCAGAGTTCTTTCACTGGGTATAGCTGGTTCAGTTCATTACTGCTCCATTGGAACTGATGTGGTTCCTCTCATTGCTGAAGATGGCCAGCTCCATCAGAATTGATCATTATATAGTATTGTTGTTGAAGTATATAATGATCTCCTGGTTCTGCTCATTTCACTCAGCATCAGTTCATGTAAGTCTCTCCAGGCCTTTCTGAAATCATCCTGTTGGTCATTTCTTACCGAACAATAATATTCCGTAATATTCAGATGCCACAATTTATTCAGCCATTTTCCAATTGATGGGCATCTGCTCAGTTTCCAGTTTCTGGCCACTACAAAGAGGGCTACCACAAACATTCTTGCACATACAGGTCCCTTTCCCTTAAAAAGATAGTCTTTAAAAGAGGAATTTTTTATTCCAAAAAAGAAGATAAAAATACAAAAATATAGAAGTAGTATTAAAGACTCTGAATCCCACTTCATATTTGCATAATGATAGCTAATTACTTGACTAAATCATTGACTTAATATGGTACTTCCCTCTGTCTCTGTATCTGTGTTTTTGTCTCTGTCTTTCTTACTCTTAGTCTCATCAACTACTATGGGTTTAATTATCATCTCTATGCCAATCTTTAACAGATCCAGACCCTTCTCTCCCCTGAACATCAGTCCCCCATCACTGATTGTTTATTGGACACTTCAAATTGACATCTTAGTGACATTTCAAATTCAATATGGCCAAAAGTATTATTATCCTTCCCCAAAAAAACTATCCTTCCAGATACTATTTTTCCAATACTATTTCTGTCAATAGTATTATCATTCTTTCAGTCTCCCAGGTTCAAAGACCCATAATTATTCTTGACTCTTCACCCTCCCTCATCCACATATCCAATCAATCATTAAATATTGCCATTTCTATATCTATAATATCTTTAATATCCAATCCTCTCTACTCATACTGCTACAACATTAGTTCAGGCTGTCATCCATCACCTCTTGCCTACACTGTTATAATACCCTACTAATTTGTCTATCTAAAATCTGTTCTCCACTCCAATTGATTCACAACACTACTGCTAATATAATTTTCTCTAAGTATATATCTGATGAAGTCATTTCCATAGTAAATTCCAGGGCCTTCCTACTGCATCTAGGGCCAAATATCAACTTTTCTGTTTAATTGTTAAAGTCCTTCACAACCTGACTTTAACATATCTAAGTTCATTGTATCTTACCCCCCTCCTATGATCTTTAAGCCAACAAAACTGGCTTTCTCTCACTTCCTTACATATGTTATTTCATCTCTTATTTATGTGTCTTTGGACTAGCTAACCTACATGCTAAGAATGCATATCCCTCACCTAACAATCAGAATCTTTTTCCTTCTTCAAGATTCAATTCAAGCATCATCATCACCTGAATGATG